>NW_027204826.1:8070000-8670000 GCF_024711535.1 Dipodomys merriami | reverse complement strand
AATGTTAAATAATTTTCCATGGTAATTTACTAATTTTTTTCATTTTTTTGTCTTTTTCTCACTTTTCTGTTCTCATCAATGTGTGTCTTTTTTGTCAGCAAACAATGTAATAAAGTTCTTATCCATAAATTTTCAGTGTGATGTATATTTATTTCTTTTGTCTTTATGTTGATGATTTACATAGTTGAGAACTTCATTTAGTATATTATTATTTTGAAAATTTCTAAGATTAGAATTTGTATCTACTTGGTAGTTTAGTATGGATTTTAGAAAATGAGAGAAGTGAAGTTTATTGATTCTTGTCTAGAGAATTTCGTTTCAATTCTTTATCTTCAGTAACTTAGTTTAGTTGATTCTCTGAATCACATCATGTCCAGATGCTCCCCAGAATAAAGGCATTTTTTCAATGACTTGGTGTACACATTTTTAAAATTATTTTTGAGAAATGATGTGCTTATGTATCTTGGTTTGGACTGGATTTGAAATCTTTTCTCAACCTCTATAGATTCCTGGGATTATAGGCATGTACTACCACACCAGTTTCCAATTTTTTTTGCCAATACTGGGGATTGAACTGAGGGACTTAAACACGCTACAACTTAAACTCTACACCTTAAACACTCTACAACTTAAACGCTGCAACTTAAACTCCCTTCCCCCCTAGCTTCTAGCTTTAATTTATTTTTCATATTTTTTTTTGTCCTGGACTGGTTTGAGACTGTGATCTCATCTCAGCCTATAATTGATGATTTTCCCCAATAATTTTTTTTTTTGGTCCGGTTGTGGGGCCTGAACTCAGGGCCTGGACACTGTCCCTCAGCTCTTCAGCTAAAGGCTAGTGCTTTACCACTTGAGCCACAGCACCACTTCCACATTTTTTCTTTTTGCTTATGTGGTGCTGAGGAATCGAACCCAGGGCCTCAGGCATGCAAGGCAAGCGCTCTACCACTGAGCCACCTTCCCAGCCCATTCCCCAAGAATTTTATTTACTATTAATATTACTTTTCGCTAATACTGAGGCTTGAGTTTGGGGCCTTGTGAGTTTTTTAGCTCAAGGCTAATGTTATATCCAGGTGAGCTATAGCTCTACTTTTTGATACTTTGTAGTATCAAAGACAGGCTGTCTTTGAACTGTATTTGTCAGATCTTAGTCTCCTGAGTAGCTAGGATTAGAGGAATAAGTCACTGGGGCCTTGTCAAATTCTTGTACATTTTAAAGTATAATATTTAAATAATATATTTAGATCTATAAGTGGTACCATCTAATTCCTTGCTTTGTTCTATTGTAAGTTGCTAGTTCTACTTATATACATTTGAAAATCAAATGTATTGGAATATATCCATGTTCATTTATATTTTATTTTTTTTAATTTTGTCATTCGTGCAGCCTGAACTCTGAGCCTGGGTGCTGTCCCTCAGCTCTTCAGCTCAAGGCTAGTGCTCTACCACTTGAGCCACAGTGCCACTTCCAGCTTTTTCTGCTTATGTGGTACTGAGGAATTGAACCCAGGGCCTCATACAAGCAAGGCAAGCACTCTACCGCTGAGCCACCTTCCCAGCCCCCTCATTTGTATTTTAAATGCATTGAGACTAGAGTGGATGACAAATGGAATGACAGACATGTTCTAAAATTTTAATATCTTGATCACTCTAAAGGAGAATTTGCTGATCTTTTTTTACTGAGTCAGATGCAAAACAAGACAACAACAAAGTCAGGTTCAAGTGGCTTATATCTAAAATCCTAGCTTCTCGAGATTGAGATCTGAGGATTGAGGTTCAAATCAAGCCCAGGCATGAACATTTGTGACACTCTTATCCAGTTAATCACTGCAGAGCTAGAAATTGTGTTGTGGTTCAAGTGGTAGAGACAAAAATCTCAAGGATAGCACCTCAGCCATGAGTTCAAGCCCAGAACCAGCATAAAAAATTACTAAAAACCAAAAACAAGAAAAGTATAAATAAAGTTAGGGGAAGAGTTCTGATTTCTGGTGATGATGGTGACACTTAGGAGGCTGAGGCAGGAGGATCCTGAATTTCACACCAGCCTAGGATTTACAGTGAGACCATCTAAAAACAGTAGAAACAATACATCCACATGCACACATGTGTACACACATATACACATGTATTCACATATACATATAAAATTTGTGATATATTTTGCAGGTAGTATCAACAGTTTGAAACCTTGTACAACAGTACCCTGATTTGACTCCATACTCAGTTTATTCAAATTCTAAGCCTATTTGGTACTTGGTGAGGAAAGATTATTTAACATTTATAAAGGGATTTAGGGAAAATCAGGAACATACAATTGAAAATTATTGAGAGTTGAGCCAAAAATAAAAGATGTTAGCTTGTAAGTAATTGAGACATTGATGTAAATTTCAGGAAGGAAAATAAACTTACTTGGATCTATTTAATATTTACTAGGGCCAGGCACTAGTGGATCACACCTGTAAATCTAGCTCCCAGGACTTTATTAGGCAAGAAAGTCCTTGACACCCTTATCTCTGATAAACTACCCAGTAAAATCTGGAAGTGGAGCTGTGGTTCAGTGATCGAGCACTAGCCTTGTGCAGAAAGAAGCTCAGGGATAGCACCTAGGCCCTGAGTTCAAGCCTCAGGGCTGGCCCACATACACACACACACACACACACACACGCACAAAAGATCTACTAGAGACTTACTATTCAGTGAATTTTTATCAATTTAGGTATCTCAAATAGAAGTTGAAAATGTAGGAATAGTGAGATATATTAGTTCATGAGTGTAAGAGGATGAATATTTTAAAATACGTGTTCTGTAATGATTGGGGGGGCATGAATTGTCTTTATAAAAACAGCGTAAGTTGCAGTGCAGCTACATCATGCTTTCCTCTGCAGGATCCATCCACTGTTTGTGAAGCTTCTGCCCAGCTTGCATTGTTTCTAGGAGAACCTGCATCATACCTTTATTTATAGCTTTCCCCTAGGTTTAAAGATCCTGAAATTTTACTGCTGACACCGGATTTTGTGGAACAGCAATCATGGTAAGATACACATTATGGCAGAGGGGTGGTAAGCTGAGATATGGGACCCAAATATTAGTTTCCAATTGTGTCATTCTTTGTGTTTTGAAAGTTAGAAGGTACAAGTTTTAATCTACAGAGGAAGATACTCATTCCATTGAATAACACCTAGAGATTGGTAGTGTCTAGTGTCCTGTTGATGGTCAGTAGGAAATGAAATTGATAACTATAGGGTAGGGATGGGGGAAAAGGGATAATGATAGAAGGGGTAAAAGTAACCAAGAAGCATTGTACTTGCAATCTGACTTACGGAATTGTAATCCTTTTGTACAAGTACTTGATGCTAAATGATGAAGATGTTTCCAAATATTCCTGGAATGTATCTGGGTATGATACTGTAGTTTTTGGTCATGATTATAATATTAAAGGATCATCTTGAAGACAGGTGATTTTAAGTTAGGTTTCAATAGATCCAGACTTTGAGAATAAGTTTTTGAGTTAATCATTATTTAGAAATTTAGTTTGGATGGAGAGAATGCATTCTAAACAAAGTTCTATGATCCTGACAGTATGCAACATGCATTCTCAGAAATAGTACACTGGCAAAATCAGTTATTGACATATGAAAAGCCTTTCATTTATAAATTCTCTAGATTACATTATCTTGCTGAGATATGGCATCAGATTAAGATGTCAGAAAGACTAATGAATAATAATTATTAAAGGTGCCATAAAAGGAAGAAAGTGAAAGAAATTTGGTTTCTTTGGTCGGTCATAGGACTTGAACTTAGGGCCTGGGCACTGTCTCTAAGCTTTTTTACTCAAGGTTAGTGCTCTACCATTTTAAGCCACAGTGCCACCTTTGGTTTTCTGAGGGTTAATTGGAGATGAGCCTCATAGACTTTCCTGCCCAGGCTGGATTTGAACTGCAGTCCTCAGATCTCAGTGTCCTGAGTGGCTGGGATTACAGGCGTGAGCCACCAGTACCTGGCTCTTTTTAAAGATTAAAAAAATAAAACTATTGTGGGGGGGGTCCTTTTTTGGTGCTGGGGATTGAACCCAGGATGTTGCACTTGGTAGGCAAGCACTTTGCTACTGAGCTACGTCCTAGCCCATTTTTTTTTACAATAATAAAAAAGTTCTAAATAAGCTTGTATTGGCTTGGTGGGATTTGCAATTTTAGCTATGAATTTGTGTAAGAGAAACAGTTCACAGGGTTAGGCATCTTATAGGAAGGATGTTATATAGGAAAGGAGAGATGAAATCTCAAAAAGGGGGGGGGACTGGGATGAAGAATCTCAATCTTGGAAAATAGCTCTAATGACAGTAAAGTTGCCTAGCATTCTGGAAAGTAAAGAGGATCTTTATTTAAAGGACCATAATGATTCCGGATCAAAATTTGGTCTTATATATTTAGGAAATGTGGACAAATGTTGGAGAAAGTTGTAAAGGAAGATGTGTTTAGTTCTGGAAACCAGATATTTATAAGGAGTGAGAAAAAAAATGAGGAAAGGTTGGAAAACTAGCCTACAGATGGGCTGTTCATGATATTCCTGTACTGCTTGCAGACTGTGGGCAAGAGTAGCAAGATGCTGCAGCACATTGACTACAGAATGAGATGTATCCTGCAAGATGGCCGAATCTTCATTGGCACCTTTAAGGCTTTTGACAAGCATATGAATTTGATCCTCTGTGATTGTGATGAGTTCAGGAAGATCAAGTAAGGCAGATTTGGATAAAATGTGGGAGGCAGGGGCTGTGGGAAGACAAGGCCCAAATTTAAGTAGTTTGTAAAGGGTAACAAGTACTTAGGGAACTGCAGCATTGTTTGTTATTGTCTCACATCTTGGCCTCATCTCCAAGTTGTGTCAGAGCCTCAGAACCTTAGAGTCATTATATTCTAATGAGAATAATATATACAATGGGATCAACGCTGTATAGCATATGTAACATTTCCAGAATTGAGAAATTATTGTTGATTGCCATCTATGACAGTCTTTCAGAAAGAAAGAATTTTTTTTTTTTTTTGTCGGTCATGGGGCCTGAACTCTGGGCCTGGGCGCTGCCCCTCAGCTCTTCAGCTCAAGGCAAGCGCTCTATCACTTGAGCCATAGCACTTCTGGCTTTTTTTCCCTGTTAATGTGGTACTGAGAAATAGAGCCCTCATGCATGCAAGGCAAGCACTCTACCACTGAGCCATCTTCCCATCCCAAAAGAAGGAATCTCGACAGAGTGAAAGAATACTGTCCCTCCTAGATGAGGTGTTGGAGAGTGGTATATTTAATATCTTGGCTGCCTATTGCTGTTTCAATTCCTTAGTTTTGTCAATACTTAATTAATTAAAATGATTTTTAACAGATTTACTTGCCATTTTTACATGGAACCTTAGGCTTTTATTTTACCTGTCTTAACACACCTGTATTTTACAAAAGAAATTCCTTTGGATTAGTAGCCTGTTTTTGGAATTCTGGATGTCAATTCCCACAAATGAGGATATGCAGGAAAGCATTTTAAGTTAATTGGAAAATTGACTTAGAGCCTGCAACTGAGGAAATTTTAAAATAGCAAGGGAACATCCTGCAAAAGCCTGAAGTAACATAGAAGAGCTTTATATTTTACACATGTTAAAAATGTTAGGGACTGCACAAATTAGTCACAGTTATACCTAAAAATCTTGGCATTCGTTTTTGTCTTAATTGGAACTTTATGGAACGAGTAACTCGGATTCACTAAAGATTGTTTTACTAACATTGTGGTTTATAGGCCAAAGAATGCAAAACAGCCAGAGCGTGAAGAAAAACGGGTTTTGGGTCTGGTGTTGCTCCGTGGAGAAAACTTGGTTTCCATGACTGTGGAGGGGCCACCACCTAAAGATGTAAGGAATATTTAATTATTTGTAAGTTTGTTGTTAATTGACATATGGACCAGAAGTTTACTTGACTAGGAATTTGGCAGAGAGCTCCATGGTACATTTGATCACTTAGTCACTTGAATATAGCACTCATGTGAGAGTGGTGGTATGGGAAAATAGTAATTTTGAAGAAAACTGCTGAAAATATGTAAGTAAACCCAGTGTTTTTCAAATTCTTCCTGTTTTGTTTCAGACTGGCATAGCTCGAGTACCACTTGCTGGAGCTGCAGGAGGTCCTGGGGTCGGGAGGGCTGCTGGCAGAGGAGTGCCAGCTGGTGTGCCAATTCCCCAGGCTCCTGCTGGATTAGCCGGTCCTGTCCGAGGTGTTGGAGGTCCATCCCAGCAGGTAAGGGGATGAAAGAGATTTGGATTAATAGAAAAATGTGACTAGAATCTGAGCAGAGTATACATCCCATATTATTTAAGCCACATATGTTCTAGGAAGAACTTGTGGAAAAATATAACTATCTTAAAGTGTTAAAGGAAAAGGAGAGAAATAAAGCTGGTTATTTACCTACTTGACAAGTAAAGAAAATATGGATTACCTTACTAGAAAAGAAAAAAGGCAGAAGAGTTTATTAGAGTCAATATGCAAGAGGAAAAATTATTTCATTGTTATTTTCAATGTAATATACAAAGGGATTTCAGTTATATAGGTCAGGTACTGAGTACATTTCTTTTGGGCTAGTGTCACCCCTTTGCTCACTCTCTCCTAGTTTTTCCTACATAGTATCTAATGAGTACCAATGCAGTATTTCTTATTCTTTGTCCCTCCATTTCTGTGCTCCCCTTTACCCTCCCAAGAACAGATAAATGAACAAACATAAATGAACAAACAAGACAAATGTATGAGACTGAGTGGCTGGTGTAGCACAATGGTAGAGTGCAATTACCATTCTCATTTCCCTGCATTTGATCCCCAGCAGCATAAAAAGAAGAATGAAATGACAGATTACAAGAGAGTGATAACTGAACAACTATTTAGCTTCCAATATGACATAGCCATTGTTTCTTCTATGTGTTTGTAAATGTAAAGGTGGACCTCACTGTTCATTGTCTTCCTGGCTGTACTTTCTCAGGTAATGACTCCGCAGGGAAGAGGCACTGTAGCAGCAGCCGCTGTTGCTGCTACTGCCAGCATTGCTGGAGCCCCAACCCAGTACCCACCAGGACGGGGGACTCCACCCCCACCTGTTGGCAGAGCAACCCCACCTCCAGGTAAGAAATTTATTCACAATAATTTGGGTCGCTAAAAGATTAAATGTTATACTTAGGAAGTGTTGTTGTAATGTGCTAACATTAAGAATCATGAATTAAGGCCTAGTTTAAGTAAGAATTTAGGGACTTTCCTATAATTTCAAATGAGTGGCTATGGACTTTTGAATTGAAAATGGCATAGGGAAGGATAATACTTGAAAAATGCTTCATACTCTTAATTTGGTGTTGGTCCCGAGCTTACTCATGAGGCCTTTATTTTATTTTATTTTTATTTATTTTTTATTTTTGTCTTTCGTGGGGCTTGAACTCTGGGCCTGGGCGCTGTCCCTTAGCTCTTCAGCTCTACCACTTGAGCCACAGTGCCACTTCTGATTGGAGATAAGAGTCTCACAGACTTTCCTGCCCAGGCTGGCTTTGAACCTTGATTCTCAGATCTCAGCCTCCTGAGTAGCTAGGATATACTGGCACCCAGATGAGGCCTTTATTTTTGTCATATCCTTCTTTGTAGGTATCATGGCTCCTCCACCTGGTATGAGACCACCCATGGGCCCACCGATTGGGCTTCCCCCTACTCGAGGGACACCAATAGGTATGCCCCCTCCCGGAATGAGACCCCCTCCACCAGGAATTAGAGGTGAGTAGAGACTAGGAACTCTTAAGATGACAGACAAATCCTTGAATTTTTATATGCCCCTTTACTAACTCATACAGAATAATACTATGTTTCCTTTCTAGGTCCACCTCCCCCCGGCATGCGCCCACCAAGACCCTAGGATGTTGTTGATCCATACAAGTCCCATTTTTGCCCTGCAGTACATCTTGTGAAATTGTGTAGACTGTTTGTGAGCTTTCTGTCCCCCTTTCTGCATTAATAGTAGCTAATAATAAATACATAGAGCAATTAAATTATGAGGTACTGTTGTATATTTTTTCTGTTTCTGTTGGTTTTATTGAGGTCAAAGGTGTAATCTTGAAAGTACTCTTGAAAATACTGTCTGTGTTGTGAGTCATGGTAAACTATTTATTCAAGTTGATTTCTATTTGGGGGATTAGAATTGATGTGATTTCTTGTTTCCACCTTTTAACTTTCACTTTGTTTATTGACTGATATGTTCACTGATTGGTATTGGGTAATATACAGGTAAGATGTCTCATAGTCTTGGGTATAAGTGGCAGTGCTATAAAATTCACATGTGGTATGTCACACTACCTGAAGCAATGTAATGATGGATAAAGGATCCTTTAAGGCCACTTGTTTACTGAAGGAAACTTTGAACTCTTTTTCATTAAGATATTTGAAATAGGATTTACTCTTTGGGAGAAGACCTTGGTCAGTTTCTACAGTGCTCTGATCTGAAAGACTTCATTATGGAATGCATATGCCCTATGAGTAAGTATTCATTTATTAAGTGCTAAAACAGTTGTCATTCCTGGGTACTTGGAAGCAGTGGTTTGCATATTTGAGATGAATAAGTTGTGTGGTTTACAGATAATTTATATAATATAATTGACAAAGTTTATACTAAGAATATATCCAACCACAATACTATAGTACTACAAATGTTGAGAAATGGATGATGTCTTTTATACATGTATTTATTTGTCGGATATGGGGTTTGAACTGAGGCACAGTCTCTGAGCCTCTTTGTGCTCAAGGCTAGCACTTTACCCTTGAGCCACAGTGCCACTTCCAGTTTTTTGAGTGATCAATTGGTGACAGTCTCATGGGGACTTTTCTGCCCTGGCTGGCTTCACATTGTGATCCTCAGGTCTTAGCCTCCTGAGTAGGTAGTATTGTAGGCATGAGCCACCAGAGCTTGGCTGGATGATGCCTTTTAAACAGTTAGGGATTGTCCTTATATCTAATTCTTGTTTGAGATGGTTATGGATGGACCAAAGGTAGCTATCTTTCTATTGCTGAGAATTAAATGCTGTCTTGGTAGGCAAGTGCTCTACCGTTAGAATCATATCTCCTGTCCTTTGCTTTTTTATAGTTTGTCATCTCGCTAAACATTTTCTAGGCTGCCCTTGAACCTTTGTGATAGCTAGGATCTCAGATACGTGCCACAATGCTCGCTCAAAACTTTTTAGAAGGGTAGAAGGATAGAGAGAATAAGTTCTTAGTTGTTGGTGCTTTTGTTGTTGGTGGTGTGGGGCTTGAACTCAGGGCCTGGGTGTCCTTTAGCTTTTCTGCTCAAGGCTAGCACTCTACCACTTTGAACTAAACCTCCACTTGCAAAGTTCATAGTTTTTAATGCTGAGGTCTCAACTAAGTAGTGAGTAAATTGCTATAGTAAGTTTTCTAACAGATTGTAGATCTATTTTGCTTTCAGTGTAGATCTATTTTGCTTTCAGTGTCTGTTAGGAACATATCAATATACCATTCTTAAAACAATCTGTGCTTCTAAATACTTAGAAATCATCATGCACTCCTAAATTTACATCAGAGCATACCTTGCCTAAAACAGGCTTTGGCAACAACTTTCTGATTTCTTCATATGCTTTTTTATTGTCTGACTCCGTAAGTATATTTAGGTTGCATATCATATTTGACACAATGTTTTCATTGTGACTTGGAGCACAGCTTCAAATGGAAATCTGGAGTTTACTAATGCTAGCATAAAATAGTTGATACAATATTTGTGATAGTATTCCTCATTGATATGTTATGAGAACTTGGTATTAGAAGAATTTTGAGGGCCTGGGAAGGTGGCTTAGTGGTTCTTGCCTTGCATGAATGAGGTCCTGGGTTCAATTCTTCAGCACCACATAAGCAGAAAAAGCCGGAAGTGGCGCTGTGGCTCAAGTGATAGAGTACTAGCCTTGAGTGAAGAGCTGCGGGACAGTGCCCAAGCCCAGAGTTCAGGTCCTAGGACTGACAAAAAAAAGAATTTTGAAAGTCAAATTTTGTAATTTCCTATATTTTGAAGTCATTATGCTTATTAATTATCCCATGTCAAATTATAGATTCCTGAAAACTAATGAATTGGGCATTGGTTTCTTTGAAGATCTTAATTGTAATAAAATAATACAAGTAGGACTTTGTTTATATAAATTATAGGATAATAGTTCAGAACTTTTATATTCTTAATTCCCAGATTAGGAAAAATATGCACATTATATGTTCTCACGTAGCACCTTTAAAGATGTCAACAGGTAGCACCTGTTCATATAATCTCAGTATATGAATCTCAGCAAACATTATGTTTTGTTTCTATAGTAGATCATATCTGAACCTGAAGTGGGATATTTGTGTGTTCATACTTTTCCAGTTTCATGTGATGCTCTCTTGACAACTTAGTTGATGACTCTGAAGGAGAGAGAAATTGTTCAATGAATTTTATGAAGTTTCTACCCAGTAGTGTCAGCAGAAAATTGTATTAGCTGCCTTTAGGAGAGAAACATAACAACATTCCAGGTAACGTAATCTTCTAAGAAAACTGAGAATATTCCAGAGGCCATGGCTAGGTTCATGATGACACTGGACCTTGTCTGACTACAAAATGATTTCAAATTTGAGCTTAAAGGGATATTCTGAAAACCAGTCAGTGTGCCTCAATAAACACAATAGAGCACTTTAATCTTATAAAATCCATAATGTGAAAACTTTGAGTATTTAAAACTGGCATTAGTATCAAGGCGCTTTGCCAAATCCTCCCATATCTTATTTTCCTAAGTATGCTGAGGTTTTTTTTTCATATTTTGCACTTTGTATTTTTTGAAAGATTAACGGAAACATACTTGCATGAGAAAAGGCATAGGCATCTGGTGAGATGGAAATGGAAGAGTAACAATGAAACTGGCAACCCTTGAAAAAAGCAGAGATCATACTCATGTCCGGGAGCGGGAGCAAAAGAAAATAAGTATCAAATGTGCATTATGGAACACAGTGAGTATGTCAAAATGATGTTGGTGTGTTAGAGTAATTGAACTGTATTTTTCTTATTTGGCTGTCTTCCTATAGTAGATGATAGTAAAGAAGTACTTAGTGAATGAAGTACTTACTTTTTGATGTTATAAAAAAACTTTTAGGTATTTCATATTTCTGTCTTTGTGTGTATGATATAAACAATGTCTACATGAGTAATGCTGATACTCTAAAGTAGTCAGCCATTTCTACAATAGAACTTACTTGGATTTTTCATGTATATCAGCTCCTATTCGTGTATAAGCATATCATTATATTTACAATGCATTTTCAAGGATACTTTTGTGCCAATCGTGAGGCTTGAACTCAGGGCTTGGGCACAGTCCCTCAGCTTTTGTGCTCAAGCCTAGTGCTTTACTGCATGTGCCACAGCTCCACTTATAGCTTAGTTGGAAATTAAGATTGGTTAATTGGAGATGAGTCATATGGTTCTTCCTTCCCAAACTGGCTTTGAAACACTCAAATCTTACTTAGTTCCTCAGATATGAGATTCCTGAGCAGCTAAGATTAAGGTGCAAGCCATTGTTGCCCAGATTTTTCTTTTGTTAGTTGTGGGGTTTGAACTCAGGGCCTGGGTGCTGTCCCTGAGGTCTTTTGCTCAGGGTTAGCACTCTACCACTTTGAACCACAGCTCCACTTCTAGTTTTCTGATGACTAATTGGAGATAAGAGTCTCAATGGACTTTTCTGCCCAGGCAGGCTTTGAACCTTGATCCTCAGATCTCAGCCTCCTGAGCAGCTAGCTAGGATTACAGGCATGAGCCACCAGCAATTATTTACATCATCTTATTTTCATCACAGCCAACTTAATTACATACCAATTTTACTTACAAGTTTCATCTTTTAAGACATACTCATACCATCTGCTACATACTCAAACCTTCTGTGGCTTACTTGAACATTTCATGGTTTGTCTTGATTTCTCCCTTCTGAGCAAACATTTAAGATAATTTTTACTTTCAAAATCCTTTTTAATCAAAAGGAACCCATTTTTCTGTTTTATCAATTCTCTTTCACAAGGCTTTCTTTGCTCTCTCTCTGTCTCTTTTACATTTTCTTACTTTTTTTTAATTCGTGTTTTGGATTAAATTTTAGACCTATGTTTGCCTCCGGATCTGATGAAGTTTTTTTTTGTGGTTTGAGTTTAAAATTGTCCTTCTTTTTGGTCCTTTGGCTTGTGTGGAATCAGGTGATCTTAGACTGTATTTCTACCCACAGGCTGCTGGGGCAGAGAAGCTTGCTAGATTAGACTCACATAAAAAACAGTATGCTTGATAGTTAACTCCTTTAGCACAAGATTTACCACTGCAGTCAGGAATTAAATAATTTCAGGAAATATCAGTACCAAACATAGAAAAAAATACTTTTTACCCCATGATGACAGTTTTTATGTATTACAATGAGATTACTTTGAACATGTTACATACACATCCACACTTGTGTATAACATTTTAAGGCACACTTAGGTTTTCTCTTTTCTTTTTTTTTTTTAAGAACAATTGGCTGTAATTTTTTTTTGGAATTCCAGTGGGAAAATGACATTGTTTTGCCCAATATGATAGAACTACATGGCACTTTTGTCAACAACATCTTTCTTACAGATTACTGAGACCTCCATAGTCAAAAGCAGAATATGTTTAAATATTTTTGTTAGCAAGACATATTGACCTTTGAGTAATTGACTTGAATATCCTTTTAAATATCAACAAATCAGATTAATGGAAAGCTGAAGAGGGATATCAAGGTGACCCCACAAGCAGAATTTAACTGAATCCCCATGTCTAAATAAACATTGATAACAAGAATAGAAAGCCTCTAAAACAATTTTGATAATGAGATGTATTAGTATATGAATTGACTATCTGGAGAAACAGGAGTAAGTGGAGTTGTAGAAAAAAAATCACCATGTGGCCTTTGTCTCTTGCTAAGGGGATCTGCAGAGAGAACTGGTGGAGGAAGGAATTTTTCCAAGGGCCTTTACAGATAAAGAAAGTTGATTTATCTTTGGGAGCTTGTATAACCCCCCCCATCAGTCAGTCACACAAGGAGGCCGGCGGGGGGCGGGGAGGGCGGCATTGTTTAGAGGACAGTTTCCCCACTGCGGAGTGAAAGAATGTAGTACTGGAAAAGGGCTTAGAAAAAGAGGAGAAAAAAGAGAGTGACAGATGAAGCTGCTACCTGACAAGAAAAGAGAGGAGATGAGTGGGAGACTTACAGCAGAGAAGGAATTAGTGGGCAGAGCAGGCAAGGGGGGTGGGGAGGGGGCCTGTCACGGGCAATGGAGGGGGCTTGAGTGTAGGGGACAGAAGAGAGGGAATAAGGGGCTGGGAAGGTTGGCTCAGTGGTAGAGCGCTTGCCTTGCATGCCTGAGGCCCTGGGTTCGATTCCTCAGCACCACATAAGCAAAAAGAAAAAAGCTGGAAGTGGTGCTGTGGCTCAAATGGTAGAGCAACTAGCCTTGAGCTGAAGAGCTGAGGGACAGCGCACAGGCCCAGAGTTCAGCCCCCACGACCGGACCAAAAAAAAAAAAAGAAGAGAGGGAATAAGAAAAAGATGGAGGAGGAAGAGGCACAGGGGGCTTTGTGATACCTACCTGTGGGGCGGGGCCTCAGAAAGAGAGTGAAGGCACCATAAAAGGTCCAGTGAGAGGCGGCCAAAAGGCAGGTGGAGGGGAACCAGAGTAAAGCAGGGCTGTCAGCTTGTTATGGCAAAGAAAGTAGTTGTCGTTAATTTTATCTAAGAAAGTTTTGAGTGCAGCTTTTTAAGGGTATGGTGGGGGGAATAGGAAGGGGGAGAGGGTGAAGGAGAGGGGCTGTGCTAGAGAATGGAGGCAATTTAATGGAGGTCAGCCTGGGGCAGAGAGGGGGTAGACGGCCCATTACCCTGTGAGGTGGTGGGAGAGTCAATCCGTGCCCCTTTTGCCCATATTTAGTACATGGTCCTGGTGGTGGTCGAGGGTTGGGGCATGGGTATGCCCAGTGGCCAGTCTGCCTACATCTGAAGCAGGGTCTGGAGGCTCCTTGTGGGAGGTGCCCTTACTGGATGGGGCAGGTTGGCAGAGGGCTTGCTTGGCTACTATCTAGCATTTAACCTTTTGGCCTTTTTTTTTAATCTCCGGTTGTATACCTTGAATGCTGCCTCTAGAACCTCCACTTGGAGGATAAGGGGTAGCCCTTTTCCAGCTTTTTATATTTGGCCCTAATGTCTGAGTCACACTGGGAGAAAAATAAGTCATTAGCAACAGTTGGCCTTCTTTAGTCTCTGGGTCCAGGTCAGTGCACTGGAGGCACGCCTGTGAAGATTTTCATTTTTACCCTGAAAGATTTGAGTTAATTTGTGGTAATTAATCTACCTGAGCAGGCTCTTGGGACCAAACCTATGTAAGGGCGACACCTAGTGTTTTTGTAAGGTGCTGCATGATGGTCCCCAGAGCTCCAATGGTTGGTGGGGGAGGGGGGGTGCCCCAAGGGACCAAATGAAAGGAGTCTAGGGTTTTAGCAGCTAGTAAGAGGTGTGCAGAGATCAGGAAAAGTGTTACTGTCAGGTGAGCATGAAGAAGGGAGAAGGCCTGGGTGTTCTTTATTTTGCTCCATTTTTCTGAGCACTCACAATTATATAAATCCCAAATAATCCTGGGGTCAAAGGTGCCGTTAATTGGCCATTTAGATTGGTTGTAGTGGCCATGCCGGATTGCAGAGGTAAATAGGTCTTGGTGTTTAAACTTAGGAGCCAGGTGGAACGAGAATAGATTGGCAAGCATGTATCCGAGGGACAAGTCTGCTGGCATCGTAGACTGGGCGTTTCCTATGGGGACCACAATGCTAGGATCAACTACAACAGCATCCTCAGTCTAGGTCAATCGAGAGAGGAGGGAGGGAGGAGGAGGAGGAGGAGAGAGAGAGAGAGAGAGAGAGAGAGAGAGAGAGAGAGAGAGAGAGAGAGGACAGACAGACAGACAGACAGACAGACAGACGAGAACAATGGGAGACAAGGGATAGGGTTGTCACCCAGACTCCCTGTGTCCTCAGCCTTAGGCCCGAGATAGACTCGCAGAGCTCAGTACTGGGTCTTTCAGCTGTGGGAAAACTGTGAGCAGGTCAAGAGAAAGAAAAGGAGCCCAAGTCCACTTACCCCATGCATATGAATGAAGGCTGGTGTACTGGATGTGAAAGAGTGCTCCGGGTCAGGAGGAAGCCTCATAGTGGCTGTGTTGGTCTAGCACAAGTCTGGGCCCCTGTGGTTGACTCTCCAGGGGAGAGGGTGACTAGCACAGGGCAACTGGGAACCAGGTTCATAGAACAAAGAAAGGTTTATTGCCAGCAAAGGAACCAACAAGGCTACTTCTCACAGGGAGAAGAACCTCAGATCTCTCCTGAGGTAACCTATATAATTTAGGGGGCTAGTAGGTGGGGACTTTAGTGTGGACGTGTGGTCCAGGGAATTCACCAGGATGGGCTAGGATTTATGGCAGCTGCCCAAGTAGTAGATAAGGGGCCTGTAGATGGCCCCTTTAATGGGCCTTGATACCTTATATGGTTGTAAGGGCCCCAATGGCAGTCCTCTCAAGGTAAGAGGGAAGGAGGCCAGTTACTTACTACCTATACGAAATGGGCTTAGTACTCTATTTTCAGCACCAAATGTGTCTAGTGATGAACTCTGAAAGATGCCTGCCAGATCCTGGGAAAGGAACATGCCAAGCTATGGGCAAGGAGCCTATTGGACTAAACAGTAGTGGTTGTTGGAATCAACATCTTCCAAAATAGTTTGATTTGTTTTTGAGTTCAATTATTTTTGGATTTGAACTCAGGGCCATATGCTGGCCATACAGCTGCTGCTCACTACTTTTGCCGTGCCTTCAGGCCTTTTTTGGGTGGGCGGTTAGTTTTTTGAATAGAGTTTTGTATCCCTTTTAACATCTGCCAGCCTTGATCTTGACCAGGCGGGATGACATACTTGCAGTACTGTCCTATTGACTGGGCTAGAGTCTGTCAAAGTTCTTAGGCTATCCTGCTATCCTAGAGCCTTAAACCTCCCAAGAATTATAGGCTTGAGCTACATGCCTAGCATGAAAAAAAAATGTTTATTTTTTGCCAGTCATGGGGCTTGAACTGGCTTGAATTCAGGGACTGTCCCAGAACTCTTTGGCTCAAAGTTAGTATTCTACCACTTTGAATCAAAGTGCCACTTTCAGTTTTCTGATAGTTAATTGGAGATAAGAGTCTCACAGAATTGTCTGCCTGGATGGCTTTAAAGTGCAATCCTCAGATCTCAGCCTTCTAAGTAGCTAGGATTATAGGCTTTAGCCACCAGCTTAAATTTATTTTTGGTGACAGTTCTGGGGCTTGAACTCAGAGCCTGGGCAGTGCCCCTCAGTTTTTGTGCTCAAGGCTGGTACTCTACTACTTGGAGCCACAGCACCATTTTCAGCTTTTTAGTAGTTGATTGGAGATAAGAGTCTCATGGACATTTCCTTCCTGGAGATCCTTAGATCTCAGCCTTCTGAGTAGCTAGGATTATAGGCATGAGCCACTGATGCCTGGCATGCAGGAATGTTTTTAATACTGTGTTGGAATGATTAATCTTTCTAGAAAGTTGTCAATTTGCTTTCTCAGATCCATCATAGGAATCACTTTCTATTTCAAATATAGGCTTACAAAGTATAGGCTTATTTTTAGTGCTGGGAATGTGTCTTAGTGGTAGAGTGCTTGCCTCGCATGCATGAAGCCCTGGGTTTGATTCCTCAGTACCGCATACACAGAAAAAGCCAGGAATGGTGCTGTTACTCACGTGGTAGAGTGCTAGCCTTGAGTAAAAGAAGCTCAGGAACAGTGCCCAGGCCCTGAGTTCAAGCCCCAGGCCTGGCAAAAAAAAAAAAGTATATTTTTATTATCGTACTTGAAAGTTCTTCCTCATGAATGATCTTGAAAAAAATATTAGGTTAGCAGCATGAAAACCTTAAATCTCCTTGTACATATTCATCAGAGTCCTTAGCTGACCAACTGCATTGTCATTGAGCATTAATATTTTGAAACCAATCTTTCCTAACAGTAGATGTCAGCAGTGGATTTATGCCTTCTTTGTTTATAGAGTCCAAATAGAATTGACTTCTTGCTATGAAAATTACAGATGGCAACTCTTTGTACGACTATTTCTTCTACATTGATAAGTCTGTTTTTCAATTAGTTGTCTTAGGAAGTCCTGGAAAACTCACAGAAGCATTATGCCATCCCTTTCTGCCTCATCTTGTACTTTACTGCTATCATCATTCCATCTTAAACTCATGAACCAACCTTGGCTAGCTTTAAAGTTTTTTCTCCTAAGCTTCACAGGATTTGGGATAATTAGGACCTTTTCCTGTATGAGGTTTAGGTTGTGGCTGCTTTGATTCAGACTATTCTTTCTGAAAGAAGAGATGTAGATTGTCTGTGAAACTTAAGATCTCAATGTTATTATTCTGGAAGATTGCTCTGTGTGTGTGTGTGTGTGTGTGTGTGTGTGTGTGTGTGTGTGTGTGTGTGTGTGTGTGTGTGTGTGTGTGTGTGTGTGTGTGTGTGTGTGTGTGTGTGTGTGTGTGTGTGTGTGTGTGTGTGTGTGTGTGTGTGTGTGTGTCTTTGTGACTGTCTGTGTATGTGAGTGTACTTGCTTGCCTGCCTGCCAACCTATAATTTGTGTTTTCTTTTTTTACATTTTATTTTGTTTCAGTTGAATTACATTGCTTCTATTTTAAATATACTATCATAGAGAGCTGTTAACTCATTCTTCCATAACAAGATAATATGGGCAGAAGTTTACTACCTACATTTAAATTTTTATTTATTTACTTATTTTGGTGCTGAAGATTGAACTGCTGCATCCTCAGGCCCATCCATTTTTTTCTTTCAGATGCTGATGATCAAACTTAGAATTCTGTATAGGCTGGGCAAGTCTTTTGCCATTTCCTACATTCTAGGTTTTGTTTTTTGGAGACAAGATCTTGTATAGTTTTAAATTTTCTATTTTTCTGTCCAATTTCCTCTACAGTGAGATTAGAAGTGTGCTATCACATGCCTCCCTTTTTGTTGTGTTTGATGTTTTTTGTTTCTTTGATAGCTTTTATTTAGACAGGATATAGCTATGTTACTATGACTGGCCTTAAAGTTATGATCTTCCTGCCTCAGCCTCCCGAGTGCTGGGATTATAAGCAGGCACCACCATGCCCAGTTCCCATCCCCTTTTGTATATAATTGTTGAGACATACCTTGTGGAAGACCTTGGCTGGATTTATGATGAGCTATATTTACTGAGCGTGATGAGGTGAGGCTCAATATGACTACTCTGAAGTCTAGCCTAAGTGTCAACGTAAGGACTCAAGTGGCAACTATTGCAAATATTCCTAGACTAAATTTCACAAGGTTTTTCTCATCAATATTTTTAAGACTAAGAACAATGGAGTAAGTTTTTGTTTTCCCTAACCTAGACTTGAACTCAGGGGCCTTGTACTTCTTCGGCTTTGTTCACTCATGACTGGCGCTCATAACACTGAACCACACACCCAGCCCATCTATTTTTGTCAGTTGCAGGGCTTAAACTCTGGGCATGGGTGCTGTCCCTCAGCTCTTCAGCTCAAGACTGGTGCTCTACCACTTGAGCCACAGTGCCACTTCCGGTTTTCTGTGTGGTTTATTGGAGATAAGAATCTCATGGACTTTCCTGCCTACGCTGGCTTTGAACTGCAATCCTCAGATCTCAGCCTCCTGAGTAGCTAGGATTACAGGAGTGAACCACCAGTGCCCGGCTCAGTCCATCTTTTTTGCTTGCTAATTGGAGATTGAGTCTTGTAGACTTTTTGGCCAATTTTCTCTTTGAACCATAATCTCCTCGCCTCCAATGATAGCTTTTTCCAAAACACTATAGTTGGTTCTGAATCAGTATACTTGCCTTTTGTAGAGCATACAATGTAACTTTTTTGTTTGTTTGATTTTGATTTTGTTTTTGTTGGTTGTGGGGCTTGAACTCAGGGCCTGGTAGCTGTCTTTGAGCTGTTTTGCTCAAATCTAGTGCTCTTCCATTTTGATCCACAGTGCCACTTCTGGTTTTGTTGTAAGTTTTAGTTGGAGATAAAGAGTTTTATGGACTTTGTTTCCCTGGGCTGACTTTGAACCTTCATCCTTAGATCTCAGCCTCCTGAGTCGCTAAGATAATAGACATGAGCCACCAGCACCCAGCTTAACTGTTGTTTTTATCCATTATGAATTTCAGTTGATAAAGAGTGAGGACTTGGAAGCTACGAGGTATTACTTCTGAAAATTAACATCACCCAGTTAACAATTGTGTTAAAAGCTCATCAGTGTGTTTTTAATCACTGTGAAACAATTTATTTAGTTTATAAATGTTTCTACTTCATCGCTGAGATACTGCTTCAATCTAAGATATGATGTAATCTGTATTTTTACCTGAATGCTAAATTTCCTTTCAGAAATCTTACTATAATTTTCTATGTTTGGGAAGACAAACATGGATTATTAGAGGATTTGACACATTTGTGGGAATGGATTTGCATTTTGCAATTGTTGCTAAGCCTGAGATTTTCTAAGAGTCTTGTTTTTGGGGTTTGGGTTCACTTGGGTTTGAACTTAGGGCCTTGTGGCTCACTCAGCTTGCTTGGCTTTCTTGCTCCACTATAGATCTTCCACTTGAGTCAGTCCCCCATCCCTGCCTTTTGATGGTTACCCTTGAGAAGTATTCTCATGGACTCTTTGGCTAGGCTAGCTTTGAACCTCAGTCCCCCACATCTTTAGTTCCTAAGTAGATAATACATATGAGCCACCTATATATGGCTTCCTATACATTTTTTGAATTATGACTATAATTTGATCATCCTTTAGTACTTATTCTTATGTTGCATGACTTGTTAGCTGTTAGCATTCTATGATTTTATGCTTATAGTTTATTTCTAAAAATCTGATTTTATTTCATTAGTTCATTTCTAAAATTTGGGACTATTGTACATATTAAGAATTTACCCTCTAATAATTAAGATGATAAACTTTAGATTTGAATGTCATGCGTCTTAATATGTATGTAAATAGTAATTAATAATATAGATACTAATACTGTATGTGACCATATACCAAGTCATTGACTGGTATGTCATGAAAACATTGGGGTTCAAAGAAATTCATTTAGTAGTGATGGAAGCTAGTCCTTTTCTACTTTATTTTTCATTATTTCCTCTTCTACTTTATTTTTCATTATTTACTGTTGGAAATGTTAGTATGAAAGGGTCAGAAAGTGGCTCAAGTAATAGAATACTTACCTAGTAGATATGGGCCCTGAGTTCAGAACCTCAGTACAGTGGAAGAACTGTTAGTACATTCACATCTTCACAGATTTTTTTTCAATTGATTTGCTTTATTATTATTATTATTAAGGTGATTACAGATATTGCAATAACTTGAGTCAGCTAATGAGTATATTTACTTTTACACAGTGTCTTCTGTTCCCTCACTATCTCCTAGTCCTTCCCTCCTATTTCCACCCACAAGTTGTATGGCTCACTTTTTTTTGTTGGTGGTGGGGCTTGAACTCTGGGCTTGGGGGCTGTGCCTGCGATCCTCAGCTCAAGGCAAGCCCTCTACTGCTTGAGCTACAGCACCACTTCCAGTTTTCTATTATTGGAGATAAGAGTCTCACAGACTTTCTTGCCTGGGCTGGCTTTGAACAGTGATCCTCAGATCTCAGCCTCCTTAGTAGCTAGGATGACATGTGTGAGCCATGGGTGCCCTGCTGGTTCACTTTCATCCATGGCCAGTGAGCTCTACTTCCCAGATTTGTTTGATTTTTTTTTTTTTGCCCCTGTAGTGTTTGGTTCTTTCTAATTGGGATAAATACTCTTTTTAGTGACTTACTTAGTTTATAACAGTGACAAAGAGAAGATATGAGTGTTTGGCCTCTTGAGGGCTACCATTTATATGACTTCTTTGACTTTGTGGTGCTTGGTGAAACCTGGATGACCCAGTGATAGTTCATGGTTCAGCCATTAGTTGGGCAAAAATTCTTCCTTACATGCAGTTTTTAAATACCCCTTGTCAATAAGAATTACCAGAAGAGATAAGTTATTTGTTCTGTTGGTTATGGAATGACTAGATGATTGTGTGGTTGAAAGAACCTCATGGTGATTTTCATCCCTGGGAAATGAATTCTTTAGTCCATTTATGCTATTTTATGTTAATGTAGTTTGATAAGGGCAATCAGAGCAATGAATTAGCAATAGATTGTTGAATGCATTGATGATGAAAGGAAACAAACAAGTTTATGATGTTTTTAATCAATGACAATGATATTTTGACCTTTTGGTCAAAAAAAATACTGTGTTTAGAACAGTGGAAGTGAGAAATATTTCCATGCTTTCCTTCAGAAAGTTAGACAGTGGTTTTTTTTTGTTTGTTTGTTTTTTTTTCTTGCTGGTCCCGGCGCTTGAACTGAAGGCCTGGGCACTGTCCCTGATCTTTTTTTTCTCAAGGTTAGCCCTGTATCACTTGAGCTACAGCTCTATTTCCAGCTTTTTGGTGGTTAATTAGAAATAAGAGCCTCACTGGTTTTCCTGCTCAGACTGGTTTCAAACCAAGATCCTCCAATCTCAGCCTTCTGAGTAGCTAGGGATGAGTCTTCTTCTACCTTACACCAGGTTTTTAGTTTGAGGTTTGTTTTTGTGGAGTTTTTGGTTGGTTTGGGGGCTTGAACTCAGGTCTAGGGTGCTGTCCGTGAGTTCTGTTGCTCAAGGCTAGTGCCCTACCACTTTGAGCCACAGTGCCACTTCCAGTTTTTTGAGTACAGGAACTTTTCTTCCCTTGAATCCAGATCCTCAGATCTCTATCTCCTGAGTAGCTAGGATTACAGATGTGAGCCACTGGCACAAACCCAGGTTTTGTTTTTGTTTTTGCTTTTGAGATGACAGAACAAGTTGTTTGTTTGAAAATGAAAGGGAGGCTGCAAAGGGAAAGTGGATTAGAGAGTGACTCCAACAGAGAGCCCAATGGAGCACTCTCAGCAGATAGTTTTTTTGCTAGAGGGCTCTCTCCATATCTCCTCCTTTAGGCTTTGCATTGATTTCTTGATGACCTGTATATGTATGCCCCGGATCTTCTTATTGTTAGAGCACCCAGGGCATTATGGGAAGAAATTCCATAATGGGCCACAAGTTATCAAATACATGTTTTGTCTGCCAGTTTTTAATCCCTCTGTGCCTAACAGTTCCATTTTCATTCCCTCATGTTCCCCTCTTGAATGGAAACCCTCATGGCTGTTAGGGAACAGGTGATGTCCTCGTACTTCCTGCTGACAGAAAACCATGTTGGGTATGGCAGTCTAGGATTCTCCAGGAAGGGCTATTTTGGAGGATGAGATGTATTCAATAAGTCAGTGTTTCTGTGGTAGCTTCCTTCACTCTTTGTATTGGAGGTGAAACAAAGGATACCTTATGTTTGTTAGATAAACACTCTGTCACTTGTACTGTACATTTCCCTAACCTTTCTGTGTTTGCTCTGTGGCCTATCTTGAAGGTGACACCTTATAGGTTAAGACTATTATGATTAGCAAGGTTTATTAATTCATTGTCAGTTCTTGTATAGTTATTAGAATGAGAAAAGGGCCATACATTTCTTTCTTCTTTGTTTGTTTGTTTGTTTCTTTCTTTCTTTCTTTCTGTCTGTCTGTCTGTCTGTCTGTCTTTTCTTTTTTGGTACTGTGGATCGAGCCCAAGATGTTGCGCTTGCTAGGCAAGTGATTTGCCACTGAGCTACATCCCAGCTCTAGGGCCAGCCATACATTTCTTTTTTTTTTTTTTTTTGGTTGGTCGTGGGGCTTGAATTCTGGGCTTGGGCGCTGTCCCTGTGCTCTTCAGCTCAAGGTGAGTGCTCTACCACTTGCCACAGTGTCACTTCTGGTTTTCTAGTGGTTTATTGGAGATAAGAGTCTCACAGACTTTCCTGCCAGGGCTGGCTTTGAACCGTGATCTTCAGATCTCAGCCTCCTGAGTGGCTAGGATTACAGGCATGAGCCACTGGTGCCCGGCTCAGCCACATATTTCTAAGCAGTGTTTGGTATACATTGCTGGTTCTCAGATTTTTTTTTTATGTACATCTGAATAACCTGGATGGCTTGTTATTACATTCTGCCAGGTCTCATTCTTATATAAGACCATCTGAATTAGGCCTTGGTAGGTAGAAATTGCATGGCCTGATAAAGGTGGGGGGACTACTACTTATATAAATAGAAGGGTCAGGTCATGTGAACTTGAGATGGCTTCTTAGTAGGACCGTGACAGTGTAGATTTGGAGCTGTTATCTGGAACAGCTGGGTGCCTTGTTCTACTGCAATAGTTAAATGGTGTGTGTGTGTGACAACCTTTGAGAAGCTAGATGCTTTCCCTGGAAGCATCAGGGCTGGATCAAGTCTCTGGAGTAGTGACTACTGTGATGACGACAAGTCTACTGGGTGCACAGGAAGCCGTAGTAAAATTAGCTATGCCTAGGTAAGCCACAGAAGCAGCAATGGAATTAGAGCAATGCTATGGCCTGGGGATTGTGTGAGCAAATCTATATAGTGTAGGGGTCATCTAGGATGATAAGAGCATTTCCCAATCTCAGGCTCTGATCTCTTCCCTTGGTGCATCCCAGGGCAGCATTGTTTGCAGCCAAGTGAGCTGGGGATAGTGGAGTATAGAAGTCACTGTGCATCTATCATCCCAGCTGCAGCTTTTGTTAATCTTAGGAAACTTTGGCTTTTTCAGGTATAAAAAAATGGAAATGGTTCCACTTAGGCAGGTCCAAATCCTTTATTCTATCCCTAGCCCTGCAAATCCCTAGCACTACAACTGGTTTCATCTTATTATGTATGAACTACAGGGAATTAAAAAAAGCCTGAGATTTTAGAGAAACAAGAATCAGTATAAAGTTAGCATTCTTCTTCAGTAAACTCATATATCGGTATGTATCGGTAAACGGTTTTGCAAGGAAAGGGGATGGGAAAAGTATCCCTTGGATATTGTTACATTTGTTTTGCCATATAGGTATGGAAAGTTGATTTTCAAATTGGCAGATGCTCTTGTTCCTGTATAGATGACTTATAGAATAAGAGGTGCTTATATTCAGCAGGAAGCATTCATTTTAAGAAAGTGATAGTATGTAACTTGATTTGTATAGGTATGGACAACATAATGAAATGCCTTCCTATACCGTACTTATAAATATGAATATGACCAGTGACTATTGAAAGTTCCCTTATTCATGAAGGAAAAGGCTTATTTATTATCATTTAACCAATAATGAATCTGCTATATTCAGGATTCAAATTCAACTAAATTTGACTAAATTCAAGCATTATTATTTTCCTAATAATATTCTACCAATTCCCAATTAAAATTTTACTAAATTTGACTAAATTCAAACACAATTTTAATAAAACTTATTTTAGGTTAAAAAAGATAAATTTTTCAAAAATCAATACATGCCCAAGAAAAAAATGTATTTAAACATACTATGTACCTATATTTATTTATGTAATTCATCTATTATAATGTTATCTTTAAATTTTTTTCCACTAACAGTTGGGTGCTGGTAACTCCATACTTGTAATACTATTTACTCAGGAGACTGAGATGTGAGGATTGTGGTTGAAAGCCAGCCCAGGCATGAAAGTGTGAGACTCTTCAGTTGACTACAAAAAGTCAGAAGGAGAGTTGTGGCTCAAGTGGTAGAGCATTTCCCTTGAGCAAAAGCTCTAGGACTGGCACCAAAAAATTTTTTTCTATTAACATTTCTGTTAGTATGTTTTACATACTTATGATGTAATTTATGATTAACTTGATACATATATAAGTAATTATACATGTATATTTAGTACATCAGCATTTCTTTGTACAATTAGTACAATAGCATTTCTTTGTCTTAACATTCATAATATCAATATTTTGGAAGACAGGTATACACCACTACAACCAGCCATTGTACTTACCTCATATGTGGGGATAACAGATATTTGCTACAGCTCTCAGCCATTGATTGAGGTAGCATCTCATAAAATTTTATGCCCAGACTGGTCTCAACTATGATTCTCTGATCTCTGTATGCCAAGAAACTAAGCTTGAGTCACTGTGCCCAGCTTGTATTTAACACAGTATGCACTGGTTCCCGCTATGTTGCCACAAATGATTGAGGTTTATGTTTATGCATTATATTATTGCATACACGTTTTCTTTCTCCTTCAAACTGTCCCTCAACATCTCAGTTGATCCTGGCTATTTTGAATATTGTTGCTCTAAACATAAGAAGCATGGGTATGGATTTAATGTACTTTATTAGTTTCAGTTGGCTATGAATATTTGAGTTTCTAAAGGCAATTCTCTATGGTAATACATTTATCATTGTAAGACTGTTCTTATATAGAATTTTTGTAAAATTAGCCATTATAATTAGTAATTGTCTGGCTATAGAAATGATGAAGAATATTAATATGTTCAGATCAAGTTAATTATTACCTTTAATACAACAGCTGATAAAGAAGCCAAAGCATCAAATAAGGAAACTTAGGTTTTTGACTTGAAGTGAATAGAATAAAGTCACAAGCAGCAGCTTGTAATTTTTCCTGAGGGTGAAGTATGGTAGATTTTCTCTTGTATAATGTACCAATGTCTAATGAGCTTGCCTGGGCACTGGGTTCAATTTAAATATACTATGTTTTATTTACCCAAATAATTATGGCACAAACTGATGTCATGACAAATTAGTTCATGATCCATTGTTGAAATCACACCATTACATGTATAAAATCCTTTTTTAAAATAATGGTTTCATTTAAGATAATTATATGACAAAAACTTAAATTTTTAAATTTCCAAATATTTTGATAACTGAATTTTTTGATACTCTTCCTGTATGGGGAGCATACAATTAGTAAAGGATTAAAAACTTCCTTGACATCCATTTAGTGCTCTGCCTCCAATAGATATCATAAAAATTGGCATTAGTGTGTGATTGATGGATTACCCTTATTCTTTAATATATATTATCCAAATTGATAAAATTAATATGAGTGAACAGTAGGTACAAGGAATTGCCAGAAGTGAAGTACAGGTTTGCCATTTACCAGTTATTTTTCATTCTTAAGGCATTAGTTGCTGGCCCATTTTATTTTTCTATGTGCCTAGAAACATAGACTGGGTGAACTAGTTTTACTTCAAAGTTTTCTCTTTCATCAATTAAAAATGTGCCTGTACTCTTCTGATCAGTTTCTTTTGAGTGTTTGGTGGAAAGAAAAGCTCACACCACTTCAAATACTGTGTTGTTGGCTACTCCTATCTGCTTCAGGCAAGCTCAATGGAGAAAATGACTTCCATGTTAAAATTGATTCATTTGAACTATGCCTTAGTGAAAATCTTAGAAGCAAGAGTATTGTTATTGGATAGTGTAAGGCAAAGTTTACTTCTTGTTGGGCAAAAGAGCAAGATACATCTTGTTGGGGATTGAAAATATATCTATTATTCACTGTGTTATCTATTATTCATTTAACTCAGTGTAATAGAAAAAGATTCAGAAATTATGTCTAAGACTGGGAAAGCATAATTCAACAAAAGGGTATCTAGAAAATAGTGATACATATCTTCTCGGTTATATTCAAAATACATTTTAAAGGACTATATTTTATTTCACTGTCAATTCCAAAGATGTAGGGAGATGATACTAGCCTGAAAGCAGGAAGGTATTTTTCAGATCTGGACTAAAATGGAGCCTAAAAAGATGGATTTGGAGTTTCTTTAGAAACTTAATGTATGAGAGACTCTTCTCACTCACTGAAAACTCCATCTTACTGTTACAGCTCTGCTTCTCCAGCTGAAGGCTTTGTCATCTAAAATAACTTTATAAACTTCGGACTTGATTCTCGTGCTTGTAGATGTAGGTTCTTTCACTTAGTTCTCCAGCAGATTAATGAGAAGACAATATAAGCTTTCTTGGGTTTTCTTCATAAATGTGCAAGAGCTTGTTTCAAGAATGTGGGTCAGGTGGTGAGGTGTATGCCTAGCACTGTGAAATTCTGAGTTCAGACTCTATAACACCCAAATCAAACAAACAACAATCAAAACCCGAAGTTAGCCAAAATGATATAAGCTGATAATATTTAGAGCATCTTCTGCAAGAACAAAAACTGGAAAACTCCCGCTTTTGGAGACTGCATTCATGTTTTGTTGCATCACTTCAATTTCATCCTCGTGGAAAAAAATTATATCCTCACAGAAAAAAAATCACTGGCCAGGATAATTTCAGGTAGATTTGTAAGTCTAACAAAGATAAGCTGGAGATACATCTCAAATGACTAACTTGGCATCAACTTAATTCCTAATTCTTTTGGAGATTTTTCAACCGTTTTAAACCTGGACTGCCACAGTATGCAGCAGTATGTACCCCTTGATACAGAGCTATTACTGAAAGGTGTTCTGGCAACTACTCCTCTTTTTATTCATTTCCCTGCTGTTCTTCTAGAATCAGAGTTACTTTCACTGAAGATTTATCTCAAAAATGGCAATTGAAACATAACATGGCAAGTACATAAAGACTGCCTACTGAACTGAAAGTTATTTCGAATATGTAAGATTTGAAGTATTTGATCTAATCTTCATAAAGTCAAATGGACAACTGAATTGTATAAATAAATGTGGATATAAAGAAGAAGGAAAACACTTGTGGTATTCGCTTAGAAACTTACTAGCAAAAAAAGCATGAAACTATAGATTGATACTGACCTAAACTTCATCATGCCTTTCAAATATTTAAGTTTCATTGCATGAGGTTTTGATTTGAAAAAAGCCTTTTTTGCTTTTAATTGTATACCTGTCTTTGTAAAATTTAAAATGAATTTTCTTACATATGTAATTATTTGTAATAATATGCAACAAATAATTTTATTTTCCCTGAAAACCATAATGTTGCAAAGCATCTATAAATCTTGAAATATTGGTAACTTTTCTTGACATACTTAAATATCTAAGGAAATAGTGTTTTCATAATAGTATTGAAAAATGAACGTGTGTTTTTCATTGTATTTTAGAATAATTTAAATGAAATAGATATTTTAATTTTATTTTGTATTCAGTGTCTTAATGTTTCTTGAAACATTATTGGTAAAAAAAAAACAAATGCATAGGTATTGGACATTCAACTATTAAGTTTTTTAACTGGTTGCTAAAATATAAGAGGTAGTTTTCTAGGAAATTTCTAAAATTATGCTCAGTGAAATTTGTCTTAGATTATAGAAAGCAATTTAATTTTGATTTTCTTTTTGAGTAGATAAGAGTAGTAGAAAACAAGGAGATATTTTTAAAGTTCTATGTTAGGATATGGGTGAAGTAGCCAAATATAATTGCTTTAGATTTTTTAATGTGGAAATGGATAGTTATGGGATTAGGACATAAACATTTTAATGCATAATTATTGAAACAATTAAAAGCCTGGAATCACACATATTAAAAATACTTTCTTGATATTATTGCTGTGGGTTTTTTTTCCTGGGTCCTTTTTGCAATTGTTAAATATGGAATGGGGTTTTTAAGGGTGATAATTGTATATTTGTCATAGATCTTTATGATAAATTTCCATGGAATAAGATTTCCATAGTGAAATTATAGGAAACCTGTAATTATGAAAAATAACATTGAATATTGAGTGATCATTATTTTTCTTCTTATATAATGGACAAAACGTGTTATTGGGGCTGAGAATGTGGCTTAGTGGTAGAGTGCTTGCCTAGCATGCATGGAACCCTGGGTTCGATTCCTCAGTACCACATAGACAGAAAAAGCTGGCAGTAGTGCTTTGGCTCAAGTGGTAGAATGCTAGCCTTGAGCAAAAGAAAATTAGGTACAGTGCCCATGACTGGCAAAAAAAAAAAAAGAGAGAGAGAGAGAGAGAATGTTGTGAATAGATGGCTATTTTGCATTCAATGGGTGATTTAATTACATAAATACGATACTGTGGATTGGCTCAGAAGAATTTCTAACATGGTCTGAATTAGGCAACATTAAGAAAGAAAGAACAGGGAAGATTTGGAATACTGGACCTTGAGAGACTGGTCTCACAAAGACAGTTTTACATGGTTTTACTCAGTGTGAGGCTATTGAAGATTTATATATTTCATATATTATCTAATGTGAAGGTTGACTGTATTTGCCTTTGGGAAATTGAATTGCCACACAAGGGTTCTGCAAGTTATTTCACATAAATTATCTAAAGATGATGGATATATTATATGAAAATATATATTATACTTTTCTGTAAATATGAGATTAAAGATTTTGAGGTTAAAGATTTATTATGTATGCAGACACAATTGCAAATAACTAAAAATTTTAAGATGGATCAGTATAGTTTGTAAAAAGAAGTGAGTGGGAAATTTAGTTTTTCTAGTTTTCAGTAGTCTCAGTTTTTATGTTATGTAATAGGAAATATTGTATGGAGGAATAGTATGTTAATGTTATTGTGACTAATATGATAACATGGAAATGTCTTGGAAAATTTTTGTTGAGATTTCCTGTGGCTTTCAGATGTATTTATACAAATAGAGTTTTGTATGGGACCTAAAAATCTCTATGATATCAATTTGTACTAGTAAGAGACATTTCTATATGTCAGTGATATTTGACTTCAAATAATAATGAATCATTTTTGTTGAGTATGCTTTCAGTCTAGAGGCTGTTAGCAGTGGCATATCAAGCCTGTGATCATGGGCTTGGTTATTAGGACACTGAAAATGATGTTCAAGCCCCAATACTTTTTAGAGCATCTCTGTGTAAGCCATTGAGCAGCTTATGGGAAATTTTGTTATGTGCGTATAAAGCAAGCATAATGTATAATTGCAGTGCTTTAAATTTTAGGCCTTGATTTATAAAGATGGCTCATCTACATAGCCTGAATATATAGATTTATATGCACTCAGAAACATATCCTATGTTTACATAAAATATTAGCATTAATTTATAAGAAAATTTTTGAGTTGCTGAAGACTTTTATGATTACTTAGCTATGTAATGATGAAGGTAAATATTATTTTCTGTCATAATATTTGAATACAGATTATTATATTTTAGGAATAATTCAAACAAACATTTATTTAATATACTGAGAATTCTAGACTGTGCTTATTTGGCTGATATGGGAGTATATTACGATATTTTTATAAATTCCATTTTGGAAAATCCTTTGGATTTGCAAATCTTTTCTATCATGTATTTTACAGGCAAGGATTCTGTCATTGAAGCATTCATGCGTCTATTGTCAGTCATATTTTTGGAGATATATTTTTATGGATAAAAGTATGAAGTAAGCATCTTAGTGAGTTCAGTTTAAAGAGTGGGTTTTGTTTATTTGCTTCATTTTTGGTTGTGGAAAGATTTGTAAAGTTACTTATCAGAGTATATACAACACTAACATTCATATTTTCAAAAATGTAAATTTATATTTCTCCAGTTTGACTGTCTTATCATTAAACATGCTACCTGTGTTCACTTGTTGAGTGATTTGCAGAGCTGTAGAGCCTATGATGGCTATACGAATAATACATGAGTTTCTTATGTAACTAGCTTTCAAGATTTGTAGAAACACTTTTTTCACACACTATTTTAATATTATACTACAGGTAAATGTCCTTTATGTGTAGAAGTATTAACCCCTATGATTAATTTTTTCATTTAAAATGTGTGGGAAAGTTTATCTTCTAGTATGAGATTTATACAAATACTATCTTTGTATATGTGTGAAATTTTCTATTTTGTTAAGATGGTGAAGAAACTTTTGTATGTTTAGAAGCTCCAGAAATGAGTAGAATTTTTAGACTATTTAGTCAATTTATATGTTTTATCTCCCCCCTTAGAGAGAAACTGCTGATTTACATATATTAGTGCAAGCATTTGCTTATGTTTTTACATATGTAAAGTGCTTTTGGTGGATAGGAATGTGGAAAGAAATGATGTTTAGTCTCATGTCCTCCATGGGTAATCCTCTTGATTTATTTCTGTTTCTGTTTTGTAGAGATGGTGGCCATGCATATTTTAACATCACTTGTTAAATCAGTCAAAACATTGAGCATGATTTTAAGAGTACAAATAGGTTGAGCTCACTGGTGATCCTTAAGACACATTTATAGACATTTCTCAGTTGCATCTCACATTTTTAAATATATTTGGATTGTTTACCAACAGAAGGTTTGAAAGCAAATATTTTTTCTCTGCTACCTTTTTATTTATTAGACCTTTGTTGTTACTTTATTGTATTGGTGCTGTTGTGAAAGATAAAATGCACATTTCATTAACACAATCTTTGAACTTAAATGATATTTGTATGTATATTTTCATATTATTAAAATAGAGTTGCCGAGTGCTGGTGGGTCATGCCTGCTATCCCATCTAAATCGCAGGCTAAGAACTGAGAGTTGTGGTTTGAAGCCAGCCCAAAAGAAAGTCTATTAAACTCTCATCTCCAATTAATCAGCTAGAAAAGTTAGAAGTGGAGCTGTGGCTCAAGTGGTAGAGCACTAGCCTTGAGCAAAAAGTTCAGGGACAGCACCTATGCCCTGAGTTCAAGCCATAAGACTGGCCCACAAAAATAGAAATAATAATTTTTGCTTCAGGTTTAGTTATAAGTAAATCTCTTTACATCTTTGTAAAGAGGCACGTATGTAAGAGATGTGCAATTTCTTTCCTAGACACTAATGATAAATTTCATTTTCTTTAATGTCTCTAATGTGTCTAAAGAGTCTCTATATTGCCATATTTTGTGTTCATCCATTACTTGGCAAAAACTAATATAATCTTGTAAATAATGGGATAATTAATTTTTAAAAGTTATACATCTAGTAAATTTAAGTGTCTCAAAGTAAAATTTTGTAAATATATATTTTTAATATTGTCTTCTGCAATTAAGGTGGCACTTACTAATCATTGATAAATAGGCTAATGAAGCTATACAAAATTTATGTCCTGGATGATAGAGGAGAAATCACAATACAATGAGCATTTACCTCATTTCCATAGAATAGTTGGCCATTTTCCCAAGTAAGCATTGTATATTCAAAAAGATTAAACAAAAATGACAGGTAAATTTATTGGACATTTGGCCATTATGTATTTTCCAACTTTCCAAGATACTTCTTTTTTGTCCTCATTACTGTAAGCTTTTAAAATATAAATGATTACATTATGAGATTTTTGTACTACCTCTTGGAACAATACAAAGTTCTGTATGTGTTCCCTTGGTTGCATGACAATATTCAAGACAACTTTGTAAATAATAGTCAAATACAAAAGTTTAATTTTGACATCTAGTTTTTCTAGATGGTAGAGTCTCACAGAGTATAATTTTATAAAGAAGTCATTGTGAAATTTTATGATTTTATTGTTTCTTTGATTTCTTAATATGAATTAGATGAGGTTGTATGTTTATGAAAACATGTATTTTATCCATTTATTGGATTTTCAGGAAAATCAGAAATTTTAAGAGGTATATGTTTTCAAGTTTGCATTCTCACCCAAAGCAAAGGATTATATTTTAGCCATAGATTAGTATGCATTTTATTGTATATTTAAAGCCATAATCATGATTTGGTAGTTTTATTGATGATATAGCATTATATATAGTTTTATAATCATTGTAGGAAATATTTTTAAAGAAAAACTTCTTTCTACCTCTTTGAATTAATACCATATATACTTTGGCTGCATGACAACATTCAAGACAAGTTTGTAAATAACCAATACTTCTGATACTTAAAAAAATCTAGTTTTTACAAATGCACAGAATCCTAAAGCATAAATTTGTAACTTTCCATTGTCAAAGGTCATAGTTAAGGATGGGTTCTGGTGGCTCACACCTGTAATCATAGCAACTAAGGAGGCTTAGATCTGAGGATTGTGGTTTGAAGCCAGCCTCTCCAATTAATCACCAAGAAGCCAGAAGTGGGGTTGTAGCTCAAGTGATAGAGCACTAGCTTTGAGCAAAAAAGTTCAGGGACAGCACCCAGGCCTTGAGATCAAGCCCAGGACTGGCATAAAACAAATACTTACGATGAGTCCTGCAAATGCTTTTTACAAAACAGAAGTGATTAATAATTGGTTTCTTATCCCTGTCACACTTTAGTGTTTTATTTTTTGGGAGAGATTTGTTTAGATATTCTACTTGATTAAATTTTTCATAAGAAAAATAACAAAAAACCAAAAACCATGAAATATATTTTTATATTTAGAAGTAAGAAGGCTATGGGAAAGAAGTTACTGACAGATTTAGAATTGGATCACTAAAATCATTGTTATTTTTGCTATGCTGTATTAACTCTTGCTAAAGTCATTATTACTTAAGAATGCTATAGTTACCTTTTGCACTCTTGTCTACCACAATCCTACTACATATGCCTTCCACATAGCTGGGATTTTAGGTGTGTGCCACCAAACATAGCTTGTTGAGATGGTATCTAGTTCACTAGCTATTGTTCAGAGTGGTATTTCATGGAAATACTATTGATTTCCTTCTAAGTATCTCAAGTAGCTGAGATTGGTAGCATGCTCTACTTTGTCAGCATTAGTGTTCTGTTTCTAAGCTTGCAGATATTTAAAGTAGAAAATTTTCTTTTTTATCTTTCATTGATCAATATATAAAATGAAATGTTTTTAAACAGCAGTTTGCCTAAGATAATCTAATTGAGAGAGTATGTAAATTTTCCAAAATAGCATAATGGCCTAATATGGTTTTACTGATTATAGATCTCAAAGATATGCTTAGAAGAAAATTTTATTACTTGGGGTATAAAAACATGAAGATAACTGAAATATTCACCATTGAATAGAAGCTTATTCTATAGAGATTACAGCTTATTTATGTATGTATGCTCATGAATGTAATTCATACTGAAATATTCCAACACTAAAGTGAATTCTGTAGAATTTTCAATGGGTAAATGAAATTAGCTTTCCATTACAGAAGTATGCATATTCCTTGAGTTTTTCTACCCACAGTGTTATGAGTTACAAAGTATTACACATGAGTAAGGACATTTTTATTGTTATGTAATATCACTGTTACAATATGGGTCATTTCATAGTTCTATTTGAAGTTTTGAAAAAATGTGGTAGAAAGAAAAACATATGCATACTTTTGAATTGTTACATGACAAAATATAGAAGGAATGAATGGTTTATGTGACTAGAATATTGTCTGGAAGACTATATGGATTTTTATTCTTCATGTAGAGATGAGATTAGAAAGACTGCTTCTGTCTGCATTTGAATTTTTATAAAAGCACTTACAAATGAACACTTAAACAAGGAAATGTGACAGAGACAATCACTTTGTGCTTGTTTACATCCTTGCCTATCAACACCATGGGAACATTTGGTTGTGTTATCCAACTTTATATTCCTAGCAGTATGATGAGTGATTTTGTGAAGACCATTCAACATAGAAACTTTTGCATCAAAATTTTACAGTGGAGAAAACAATGTTGATTACTTCAAGAAAGAAAGGAACAATGAAATTTCAGGTAGGAGCAAACATTCGTTAGTAAAACTAAGTTAAAATATTAGTATGTTAAAAATGCTATGAAAATGTTTATTTTTTGTTGGTTGTGGGGCTTGAACTCTGGTCCTGGGCACTGTCCCTCAGCTCTTCAGCTCAAGGTGAGTGCTCTACCACTTGAGCCACAGCACCACCTCCTGTTTTCTGGTGGTTCATTGGCAATAAGAGTCTCACGGACTTTCCTGCCCAGGCTGGCAGGAAATGTACTGATAATGCACTTGTTTAGCATTTGTGAGGCCCAGGATACATTCCTTTGCACCATATATACTGTTTTTCAAAACCAGATTACAAAATAACCAAAAATGTAACAGTTATAAGCAAAGTCACATTTCGTGGTTTAATTATTTTGTTGGTCCATTATTATGCCTGAATAATCTAGGGATATCTGAAATTATTTGTATTTGGTTTACACCCTTCTCTTGTTATATTGTATTTTTTAGATGACCATTAGAAAGCCATATTTGAAGCTGCCTTGGGGGCAGCTGGTGAAGTCATCAGGAACATTCCCTTTGAGTACCTTCATAATTTACATGTCTTCACTATAAACCATAGGTAAGAAGTTTCTGGGGGTTGGAAGCATGGCTGGTTGTTAGAATGGTAGCCACAGAGCAAAAGTATCAAGAACTGGGCTCAAGTCCTGGTCCTGGGCCAAAAAGAAATTCTGTTGCTGATTTTGGGTCATATATTGACTGAATACATCAGTAAGAAGATTTTAACACTGGTGCAAAGACTTTTGCCACTTTGGAATTTTCTAGCATACTGAAGAATTAAGTGATGGATTTTTTTTTAACGTTCTGGGTATAGTACCACGGGCCTCAAATAAAGTCAAAAAATGTTTGCTTTACCACTGAGGTACTTCTCTTGCCCTGAATTAACCTTTTGAAAATTCAGTTTACAAAAATAAGTAAGAGGGTTGGGAAGGTGGCTCAGTGGTAGAGTGCTTGTCTTGCATGCATGAGGCCCTGGGTTTGATTCCTTAGCACCACATAAGCAGAGAAAAAAAAAGGCAGAAATAGCGCTGTGGCTCATGTGGTATAGAGTGCTAGCTTTGAGCTGAAGAGCTGAGGGACAGTGCCCAGGCCCAGAGTTCAAGCCCCATGACCGACAAAAAAAAAGCAGGTAAAAGGTAGATAAATGGGATGATCTTTTATTTAATTAAATTACTTATGATCAAATATGCTAGCATGCCTAATAAAAAATATAAGTACCATAAAGGAGTTTTGATAGTTAAAAGTAGTGAGTGATGACAGGTAGTAATGTTGACTCAGCTACAGGATTGATTAAGGAAGAATTGTTTTTAACTGTTAACAGAAATTTCTAAAGATATTCAACATGGAGATCCACTTACCTGCTATATTTGCTCTTTCTTCTGTGAGGTATGTATTTCATCTTACAGTATTTCTTTTTCCTTGTTTGGAGATGAGTAAATATGTGTCATTATTATTGTTATTCCTAAGATTGACCTGCTATGGTTTCATGATCTGTTCAAATATTTTCCTTCAAATGTTCCCTCACCAAAATTACTTTGGAATACTCCAATAATAGTAAGGACCATTTTACTCCAATAATAGTAAGGACCATTGAGTGCCCATTTACTTGAATGTGCTTCTTGTCCTGTTTTAGTGTTATGCATATTTATGTATTTCTTTAAATGTATATTATACCTTGTTATATATTGTTTATATATATATCATATATAGAGTGAGACAAAAACACTCAGCTAAGATAATCATTTTGTTATGTCAAAAGAATCTAGAATCAGGATTTCTGGTATTTTCTAGCATGTATTCAGTATTGGGAATTAAATAAGTGAATTATGATTTATGATAATTGCAATTATGATAAGTATAATTATGATAATGATAAATTTGTCATATCAGTCTTTAAGGGTTCTACATTTTTATGTAGTTACTGTTTCTTATGAAATGTGTTAGTCCCTTTATTTTTTTTATTGGAATGCAAATGCTTAACTTTTGGTTAAGGGAACTTACGTATGCTACATATAATCTCTGCATATACGAAGGAGATGGAAGAAGAGCAATGTGAGAATAATGGACAAATTATTCAATAGTAAATATTAGTCAGTAAAATTGTAAATTTAAGGCTAATACCTAGTACACTTATTGTTAGAAAATTTCAAAAGGCATTTTTAAAATAATAGAACAAAGATTACACATTTTACTCATTGTTGATGACTTTTTTTCTATTTTCCTTACTCTGTCTCTTTAGGTGATTACTGGAAAGGATCTTATGCCATTTTTTCTACTAATTGCTTCACTAAAATAAAAAATGGTTTTCATAATGCTCAGGGAGTTCTCACTAAACATGTGTGGCAAAGGACGGTCCTTGCTGATCAGAAACCCTGGATTCAGAAAGCCCATTTTGGAAGGAAACCTAAAGGATACCTTTGAAGGAAATACTGTTAGTAATAATTGTTGATGAACTAAATCACAAGAGCTGGTTTATGGAGACATTAGTACACAGATGACTTCAATTGGTGGAATTAACAGTGCATCCTTAAGTATGAAGTGATAAAATGCATGTATTTATATAAATATTATTGCTGAATGAATTTGAAACTGATTTTCATAATTATCTTTTTTTGGGGGTGTGGTCATGGGGCCTGAACTCGACCTGGGCACTGTCCCTCAGCTCTTCAGCTCAAGGCTGGCACTCTACCACTTGAGCCACAGTGCCACTTCTGGCTTTTTTCTTTTTGCTTATGTGGTGCTGAGGAATCGAACCCAGGGCCTCAGGCATGCAAGGCAAGCACTCTACCACTGAGCCGCCTTCCTAGCCCCATAATTATCTTTTGAAAGAGTTGAAGGACAGAATTTTTCAATTAGGCATTGTTAACTATGTAGTTCTTAAAAGATTTTTAAAATAATTTTTTTTTTAGTCTTTTGTATGTGTTGGTCCTCTGGCTGGGGCTTGAACTCAGTGCTTGGGTGCTTTACCCTAAACTTTTACAATGCTCTACCACTTGAGCCACACCTCCACTTCCAGCTTTTTTTTTTGGTCGGTTGTGGGGCTTGAACTCGGCTTGAGCCCTGTCCCTGCACTCTTCAGTTCAAGGTGAGTGCTCTACCGCTTGAGCCACAGCGCCACTTCTGGTTTTCTAGTGGTTTATTGGAGATAAGAGTCTCACGGAATTTGCTTCCCAGGGCTGGGATCTCAGCCTCCTGAGTAGCTAGGATTACAGGCGTGAGCCACTGGCCCCTGGCTTTCACTTCCAGCTTTTTATTGGCTAATTGGAGATACATTCTTACGGACTTTCCTGCCAGGGCTCTCCAGGTTGGCTTTGAACTGTGAACCTTAAATCTGTGCTTCTGGAGTTGCTAGAGGTACAGGTGTGAGCAACCAGCCTCTAGTCACCGACTATATTTTTACTTTTTAAGTGAATTTATTTTCAATTCACAACGTTATTTGCAACATACTTGCAAAAATCTAGAGTTAAATAAATTTTTTCATAGGTGTTGGATTAATTTTTTTTTGTAAATCCTGGGGCTTGAACTCAGGGCTTGGGCACTATACCTGATCTTTTTTTCCTCAAGGCTACCACTTTACCTCTTGAGCCACAGCACCACTTCTGGCTTTTCTTTTTATGTGGTACTGAGGACCCGAACAAGGCTTCATTCAGTGCTGCCCAAGTGCTCTACCACTAAGCCATGTTCCTAGCCCCTTGGATTAAGTTCTTTAGGTATTTAATCAGTTCCCACTTCTGAGTTGTTAACAGTATATTCTTAATTCCTGGTGACAGAATAGTATATAGATAGTGCTTTGTCTTGCTAAATTATCTTCATATTGCTTGTTACTCTTTTGTATTAATTTTCTATTTTCATTTCCTTTGTAATTATTATCTTTTTTACTTAGTCCCAAGAGGTTATTTGGGATTGTGTAATCATTTTGTTATGAATTGTAAATGAAATGTGTGTTCTTTTTTACTTTCGTTTTTTGTTGCATGAAAATTATGTATTGAAGTACAACCATTTTCTGTGTTTTTTTTGAGTCTTGTGTTTTTCTTTTTAAAATGTGGTTACATCAATATCATACATCTCCCTACTTTTTAGATACTTTTATTATTTCATTTCAGTTATCACTGTGGTGTTAATACAATGAACATTCAAGTTATCCACCATGACCTGAACTATTGTGACTCCTTAGGGTCTAGCATTCTTATGGAAAACTAGCACCTATAACTGAATACATTTCTTTTTGCTTTCTACTGATACTTTTCTGATTATTTGTGTTCTTATACCATTGAGTTCTATCTCATTTCTCTTCTTTTTCAGAATGCTCCCTGTCTAATTCACATGTAATATTTCCATCCAGTTTAATAGATTAATTAGGAGTGATTACATTTTTTAATGTTGAGTCTTCTTATCCAGCTGCAAGGTATGTCTGTTTCTGATTAAATTATTATGTTGCATTATTACAAGTAATGTTAGTCATTGAGATCATTCACTCAAAATACTTTCATATCAACACACAATCACAGTCAATTCAAGATGGAGGTCATATTTGTATGTATCTTTAAAATTTTTTATTGACTTTCTTTTGTGTGTGTGTATGTCTTTCCTGGGGCTTGAAATCAGGACCTGGGCACTATTCCTGAGCTTCTTTTGCTCAAGGCTACCACTTTACCACTTGAGCCTGAGCTCCATTTCTGGCTTCTTGGGTTACTTTAGTGGAGATAAGGGTCTCAAAGACTTTCCAACCCAGGCTGGCTCCAAATCCCCAAATTTGACTCCTTCCATTGACTCCTTCCATTGACTCTTCTGTTCTTTCAACATACCCATTAGCAGCTATTTTAAACTTCCTCACCTCTGAATATTGACTGGTTTCTATTTTTTTAATTTTCCTAAGCCAGCTATAATCTTGCTGTTAGCAAAATAAGCTCCCTTCCCATAGCTTAGTCCATTCCTTCCCTTCTCTACAGCTTAGCATGCTTCCTTCCTAGGCAACACTAGGCCCATGTAGTAAAGGCAGTAAATAATCAACTTCCAATCCCCGTTACCTTGAGATGGTACTTCTCTGAGGCAACTTACACCATGTAAGGCAACAAGAGCCCCTGAGAGTGACCTTCAGGTCTGGGTAGTTGCAGAACCCCTTATCTACTATTTGGATAGCAGCCATAAATCCTAGTCTGCCATGATGAAGCCCCTGGCCCACATATCCACACTAGGGTCTCCGCCTCCTAGCCTCTTCTAGCCTCTCCTAAACCTCCTAGGTCACCTCAGACAATAGTCAGTGCTGCTTCTTACTTCTCCCTTGTAAGAAGGAGTCTTGCCGGCCCCCTTTCCCAGCAATAAACCTTTCTTTGTTCTCTGTACCTGAATGTCTGCATGGTTCTCTGGCAAAGTCTCTTGCATTTAATCTTCACCTGCCCATACTAGGGCAGTATGAAAGCTGCATATCTCCTTAGGTCCTTGATGATATTTAAGAGAGCAAGAGCCAAGACCTGGTGGCTCACTTCTGTACTCCTAGCTACTCAGGAGGCTGAGATCTGAGGATTGAGGTTCAAAGACAGCCTGGGCAAGGAAAGTCGTGAGATTCTTATCTCCATTTAATCACCAGAAAACCTCAAGTGGTGCTGTGGCTCAAGTGGTAGAGCACTTCCTTTGAGCTGAAGAGCTGAGGGACAGTGCCCAGAGTTCAAGCCCCAGAACTGACAAAGAAAAAGAAAAAAGGGAAAAAAGAAAGTAAGGTATGTGTCCTAGCAATTTTGGTTTCTCTTATCACACATAATCCCTTCACCTGCTATGGTAAAGGTATATATGTATGTGTCCCAGAATTGGTTCTCATCTCCAATTTTTTTATTGCTAGGGTGTGTGTGTGTGTGTGTGTGTGTGTGTACTTTTTTTAAAATTGTGGTCTTAGACTTGGCATGTTTCTTTTAAGAGTTTATGCTTTGTCTCTATATATGTATGCATATATACTATTTAAAACTGTTGTAACTTTACTAGCTTAAGCGTTCTTTTTTCCTTCAAATTTACTTTATTGTTATTATTAAGGTGATATGCATAGGGGTTACATTTACATGCAGCAGATATTAAGTACATTCCCTTCATTCTCTCCTTTTCCCTACCTCCCATCTCTACCCATGAGTTGCATAGTTCATTTTCATCAATGTCTAGTGTGCTACTCTGCTGTACTTTTTTACCCCTTTCCCTTGAGTTCTGTGCTTTCTACCCACCCTCCCACAGATATGCACGTGAATGTACCACATATATGGCAAACAATACAGAATCATCAGAAAAAGGAAAAACAAATTTAAAAAGTTTTGTTTCCATATCTTAAAGGTATAAAAAAAATCAGTGGTATGTAACTATACTCAAATTATGAGATAGTTATCTTAACCTTCAACCTGTACATATTTTTCCTCTTAGAAGACTGAAACTATACCCACTAAACATTTTGCTACTATTTTATTGTGAATGAATAATAAATATTATGTGGACATCTACATGAATATTTACAAAGGATATTAGTCTGTACTTTGTTATTGTCTGGTTTTGTTTCAGATGGCTTCCTTATATACATTATTTAGAAATGTTCAACTAGATTCCTGTTAGCTATTACAACCTTGCTTGACTTTTCTTTTGAAACAAGTAGTTTTAGCGTTTTTCCTTTGGGAGGGGATTTTTCATTGTAGTTTTCTTTTTTTAATTGTGTACTTGGTCTTGGTATACTTCTAAGAGTTTATTCTTAGTCTAGATCCTCCAACTTGTTGAAATAAAGTTAATTATAGCCAGGTGCTGGTGGCTCATGCCTGTAATCCTAGCTACTGAGGAGGCTGAGATCTGAGCATAGTGGTTCCATGCTAGCTGGGGCAAGAAAATCCATAAGACTTATATTGCCAATTAACCCCCAAAAGCCAGAAGTGGAGCTATGGCTCAGGTGGTAGAGTGCTATCCAGAAAGCTCAGAGACAGTACCCAGGCCCTGGATTCACGCCTCAGTACCAGCACAAAATAAAAAGGATCTTCTCAACCTCCTCCTTTTTTAGGGGTATCATTGGAATTGAACACAGGGCATTTAATTTTCATGTTTGTATTCAATTCCACCTGTTACATCATTCAAAGATTACAACAGTTTGGGGACCATTTTTTTCTATGCCACTTCTTAGTCTTGAGATTGGTTTACACCAATGTAATCTCAATTTTTTTCTTTGAAACAGTGTTTTGCTATTTAATCTGGAGTATTTTAGCCTACCTATAAGGCCTAGAGTGTCTTAGGCTATAACTTGCCTAGAACTTATAATACTTCTCTTTCAGCCTCCCAAGTACTGATATTACAGAAATGGACCATCATACTCAAGTATTTCTTTCTTTCTTTTTTTTTTTTTTTTTGCTGGTCATGGGGCCTGAACTCTGGACCTGGACCCTATCCCTCAGCTCTTCAGCTCAAGGATAGCGCTCTACCATTTGAGCCACAGCATCACTTCTGGCTTTTTCTGTTTATGTGGTACTGAGGAATGGAACCCAGGTCCTCATGCATGCAAGGCAAGCACTCTACCACTGACCCACTTTCCCAGACCCACATACAAGTATTTCTAGTCCCTTAAGATACTAGAATTTGAAAGCTGGGTGCTGGTGGCTTGCGCCTATAATCCTAGCTACTCAGGAGGCTGAGATCTGAGGATCGTGGTTCAAAGCCAACCCAGGCAGGAAAGTCCAGGAAACTTTTATCTCCAGTAAAACACCAGAAAACCAGAAATGGCACTGTAGCTCAAATGGTAGAGCGCTAGCCTTAAGCTGAAGAGCTGAGGAACAGTGCCCAGACCCAGAGTTCAAGCCCCATGACCCACACACAAAAAAAAAAGATACTAGAATTTGAACTCCTGCTTGACAGACAGGTATTTTTTAAGTAGTTGTATAGAAAAGTCTCCATTCAGGGCATGAAGTATAAAGCATCATTCTCAATGTTATCACTTCCATCAATTTCCACATCTCACAACCCTACCCATTCTCTCAAGCTACCTGGTTCTGTTTTTACATAAGTACATGGACGAAAATCATTGTATTTGCTCACTATTCTTCCCTTTCATCTACCCATTATCTCTCGCCCCACAAACCGCCCTTCAGCTTCCTGTTACTCATTTGGTAAATGGCACAAGTAGTTGTTTAAGAGGAATCATACCATAGGAATCCTCCCCTCATTGGACCATAGTGTGTTTATAATTTAGGTCTAACTTACATATGAGAAAAGTGTGTGCCATTTATCTATCCTTATTTCACTTAATATAATTTTTCCTAAGTTCATCCATTTCCCTGAAAATATGTCATATGTTTACTGATGAATACAATTTTATTGGTATGCATATATACATATATATGTACCAGTATATATTCCTGAAATATGAGTAAAATTCCATCATGTGTGTTTATGTGTGTATACACACTGTTTTCTTGATCTACTGATCACTTGTAGGGCATTAGTTCTGTTTTCATAAATTGAGGTGAATAGTACAGCAATGGACATGGATGTGCAAATGTCTTTACTGTATTCTGATTTGTAATCTTTGGATAAATGTTCAAGAGTGGTGCCTCTGGATCATAGAGAAGTTCTATATTTAGTTTTTTGAGACATTTCCAAACAGCCTTCCATTGTTGTTGCCCTAGTTTATGTTCCCAACAACAACATCATAGGGTTCCTTATTACATACCATTTATAGCATTTCTTGTTTGCATTCTCAATAATGGTCAGTCTTGGATGAGATGAAATCAATATTGTTTTGATTTGTATTTTCTTTATGACAGAGATGTTGCACATTTCTTCATGTAGCCATTTTTACCTCTTCATTTGAGAAGTCTTCAGCTCCTTTGCCAATTTATAAATTAGGTAATTGATTTGCAGATACTAGTTTCTTGAGTCAAATTATTGTATATTGTACATATTAGGCCATTGACAGACATAAATATGACCCAAAATATCCAATTCTATATTCTGCTTTTAGCTCATTAACTATGGCAAATTCATTATTAATGAAATCATAAGCTTTGTGTTTTATTCTCATGTGTTATAATAATTTATAAACAAATAAATAGAAACCAACTGTAGTGAGTATGCTAAGTAATTTTGTGGGGTAGGGGTTGTGGTTAGTCGTGGGATTTGAACTCAGGGTTTTGTCTCAAGGCTAGCACTCATCACTTTGAGCCACAGCACCACTTCTGGTTTTCTGGTAGTTAATTGGAGATGAGTCTCATGGACTTTCCTGCCAAGGCTGGCTTTAAACCACGATCCTCATTTCTCAACATCTGAGTAGCTAGGATTATAGGCATGAGCCACTGGTGTCTACATCACAAAGTAATTTTATAGTTAATAATTTAGAAATTTATTGGAGGTTTATAAGTGATCCAAACTCACTTTTTAGGTATATTCTAGTTATAGCATTTAATAATTTTTCTATAATTTCTGATTTTACTAAAGGATTATGAGTTTAAGAAGTAAGGATTTGGGCCAAATGTGGTACATGCCTGTAAATTACTCATTTTGGAGGTGGAACCAGAAGTATAGTAAGGCCAGCCAGAGTTGCATAAGCTGGATACTCCACTGCTTGACATATCTGTATCAATCCAACTATTGTCTTTATGTTGTAGATGGCATTCTTTAATAATGTTGGTAAGAATCAGTAACTCTGCATATATATTGCTAGTCCTTGGGTTTGAACTCAGGTCCTGGGTACTGCCTGAGAGCCTTTGCACTCAATGCTAGCTTTGAGCTACCATCTCTTTGGTAGTTAGTTGGAGATAAGGGTGTCATTGATTTTCCTGCCCAGGTTAGCTTCAAACCATGATCCTCATATCTTCGTCTCCTGATTAGCTAGGATTACAGGTATGAACCACCAGAGCCAGCTGTTGGTATATTTTTGTCCAGCGTGATATTAAAACTATTAACTTATAATATTTAAAAATCCAATATATTCTAGATGAATTTTAGGAACGTACAAGATTGTCACATTCTGGAGTGATACAGTAGAAGAAATGAAAACATTCTTTAATTTTGATACTGAGTTTCAGTGATCATTACGTATTTTGATTTACTTTCTCCCATCTTGTTACAAAATGTGATGTTACCCAAGTGTTATGGTACACCATTGTATTCTCAGCTATTCAGAAGCCTAAGGAGAAGGGTTACAAGTTCAAGCCTAGTGATAGCCCATCTCAAAAACAAAACAGTATTAGTGTGATATTATCCAAACAAAGACTAAAATTTTTTTTGTCTGAATACTCAGTTACTTTAAAATTTGCTAATTGATAATAACTGTTTTGAAATGTACCATTGGAAGAAGGATAGTAGAAAACATGAATTTTGGCAAATTGAGAAAGAGTGAGTGGATATTACAAAAGCCAAGTCAATATCAAATAGGGCTTGCTGCATGTTTGGAGTTAGGATTTCTAGAACTAGTGGATGGCCAATGTGAGCAGACAGGAGCTAAGGAATATTTAAGTATTGGGGAGGTAAAACAGTCTTAACATCTTTTCCTTTAAGAAACAAACTAAGATTCTTTAAGTATTTTAAGCATTCCTTGTTTTTTTCTTTCACAGGCCTCTTTCCAAACAAAGGACCAAAGACACTTTTCTTGAAGGTAAGTTAATTAAGGACTATATTCTTATTTTAAGCTATTATTTTGGCCATGCTGATTATAAAGCAGATTCTTGTCTGACTTGTTCAAAGTTACAACGTTATATAGTTTTAGAGACCCCCCCTTTTTTGTCACTCAGGGGGCTTGAACTCAGGCCCTGGGAGCTGTCCTTGAGTTGTTTTTGCTCAAGGGTGGTATTCTACCACCACTTCTGGTTTTCTGGTGGTTCATTGGAGATAACAATCTCAGGATCTCTGCCTCCTGAGTAGCTAGGATTATAGTTGTGAGCCATCAGTACTTAGTATTTCCAGTGAACCACCCAAACTCCAGAAGTGGAGCTGGTTCAGGTGTTAGAGCACTAGCCTTGAGCACAGAAGCTCAGGGACAATTCCCAGGCCCCAAGATATGTACACAAAAAAAAGTACAGGTGGGCTGAGAAGGTGGCTCAGTGGTAGAGCGCTTGCCTTGCATGCCTGAGGCCCTGGGTTCGATTCCTCAGCACCACATAAGCAAAAAGGAAAAAGCTGGAAGTGGAGCTGTGGCTCAAGTGGTAGAGCACTTGCCTTGAGCTGAAGAGCTGAGGGACAGCGCCCAGGCCCAGAGTTCAAGCCCCACGACCAACAAACAAACAAACAAAAAAGTACAGGTCTGTTTTATTAAAGTGTTTAATAAAATTGATAACTGAAATATAAGGTATATCCTTTTGTACTACTAGAATTTGTAAGAGGAATGGCCATGAAAGCATACAGAATAGATATTTGGATGTTACAAAAATTGGATTTTTTTCTGGAATGGAAGTCTATGAAATAATATGGAATATGCAGTGTGTTATTAGAAATTCGGAATTAATGACTCTTAAAATTGTACGTTAATTACTACCAAGAAATGATTAATCCAGGCCCTGGTGACTCATGCCTGTAATCCTAGTTACTCGGGAGGCTGAGATCTGAGGATTGTGGTTCAAAGTCAGCCTAGGCAAGAAAGTCCATGAGACTCTTATCTCCCATTAACCACCAGAAAACCTGTGGCTGTGGCTCAGGTGGTAGAGCATTAGCCTTGAGCTGAAGAGCTAGCAACAGCGCCCAGGCCCAGAGTCCAAGCTTGAAAGGATAAATAATAGGTGTTTACATCGCATGATAATTACTCAAATCACAACCTACAGGCAAAGGAGATAACAGTTCCAACACTTTCATCAAGTCTGTTTATGTTCCTTATGTTCCTTAATTTAACATTAATATTGTGGGGTTTGGGGTTGGGGATTTAGCTCAGTCGAAGAGCATTTCCCTGGCAAGTACAAGGCCCTGAGTTTGGTTGTCAGCTCTGGAAAGTAAAAACGAAAACAAGATTGTAGGGTTCTTTTGTATGCCAGTAGATACTTAAATATGATATCCATTTGTTAAAGGTCTGGTTCCATTTCCAATCTTGTGTTTTATACTCTCTCAGGTAGAGGACTTTTGGACAAGTGCATTACCTATACCTTCTGCAGTGGTTTAATCCATATCACCCAAGTATTGCCATCATTTATCCTTTCTGGGATCTTGCTGCATCTGTGTCTCACTCCTTTTATAGAAGACTGCCTAGAAATAGAAAGTGACCTGCTTTTCGGCAAGTAATTGCCTAGAATTTTGAATATATAACAAATGTTCTCCTTATATCTTATGCTTCCCTCTATGGTTGTATATTTGCTGCTTCATTTTGTTCACATTTTGCTTTGCTAATGTAAAAGTGGTTTGTGTGAGCAGTGTATTTAGTAAAATTCTTTGGTGACCTTTGTTATACAGTAAACAATAATAAGGCATTCTACATAGGTGAATGATTAGCGTGTGCCAGTTTTGTAAAATACTTTCCCCTTTGTTTGAGTCAGAAAGTCCAGAGTTTTAGGCAAGACCTAAAATTATTTTAAATATTTCCTATCTGGTATATACCCTCTAGTTTACCTTTTTGTTGAATATATATGGGTCTCATTCTTGGTCAGAAATAGACTAACTGTGCTTTGCCTCTTTTCCAATGCTAAAACCTAAGATTAAGATGTCATCACAACTTTGAATGTTTAACAGAGAGCCAGATATTTATCTCGACATTTACAGCCATGGTGATGTCATCTTATAGAAAATGTAGTCCCATCAATTTCTTGGTAGTGATCTCTTCTTTGGATGGAATAAAAATCTCAGTACCAAAGTTATGTTAGTTTGTTCTATATCATCTCAATTTTAATTTGGGTTTTACTTAACCTAAGTGAAGTTAATATAAAGTTCTGTTTATTTGAAGTTTTAACTGTCTATCGATTATAAACTGTTTTTGTCCATCAGGGAACTATTGCCTTCATTGCTACCCTATTTTAAGAGGCAAGTTTATACAAGTAGAGCATTCATTAACATTACCTCATCTTATTTTAGTGTTAGCAAAAAAAGCAATTGCTAGGATTTTAAGATTGTAATACTCCCCTTCTTTTAAAGTCTGTTTTAGCCACAGAATATTTAATGATTTAAATTCTTAAATATATGCTGCTATCCATTTCACCTTTCTCATTATAATTCATTTCTTTTAACTAGATACTGAAGTATGATCTGTGTTCTTTATATAGTACCCATTTTATATACAGTGAAATTTCCTTTTAAAATGTTAGTATTCTAACCAGATACTTTTATTTTACTAAAATATTATTTTGTTTTTTGGTAGGGATAAACTAACTTTGTTTTTAAGGAATGAGGCCTTAAAAGACCATACAGGTGCAAATAGTCAACTCTGCCATCAAACTGTGAAATCAGCTATGATTAATCCCTAAACAAATGTATATAACTGTGTTCTAGTGAAATTTAACTGACACAAAACAGCTAATAGGCCAGATTTGGAACAAAGTCTATAGTTTTCTTATCCTTGGCCTATGGTATAAGTTCCATTTTATCATAAGAAAGTCAGGTCAATAGAAAAATCAAAAGGGAGAAATATAATTTCTTCTTGTGTCAGTTTTCTGAATCCTCAAACTTGTAATACGGAGTTAATAATGGAAGGAATGTATTTTAGGCTTTTGTCTTGGCTCCTAAATCTCAATTTTCTATATATCTTCCCCTGATACCCACCTTTGCATTTAGGCTAGTAGTACATTTGAAAATGGCCATAAAATTAATGAAGATTTAAATGATAGAAATCAGTCTTTGATCCTTATTTGTTTTCCATCTTCCAAGTGTGACAAATGTTAAAAGTTAATCTCATATCTTATATACTTAGTGTTGTCTAAGTGAAATTTATGTGAAATTCTGAATGATTGTTATGGGAAATGTTATCTTGTAACATTTTACTTTCTTTAATATGTGATGATGTATTTCCAGGTCAGTAAATATATATTACTTTTAATTGGAAATAAAGTTCACATGATGATATATTGAAGTATTTCTTACTTTGGGAAATGTAGGTTAACTTAAAATACTTGCTTTGATTGTACACAAATTATTGTATTGTTTAAAATTATATCTAGTCTAATGAATTTTGGATTCCTAGTTCTATATAGTAGAATTCTAGGTATTGTTGAATCCTAACTCATGTATGCTTTTGGTTTCAATTGTTATTTTCATATTGCCAAAAGCTTTCTGTGAACCATACAACAATTTTGTAATAGCAGTGCTAATTTTCATAAAATTTTATCTGATGCTTATTAACAGCCTTTATAATTTTAGCTAACATATCTGATGGCTATTAATAACCTTTACTTTTTTAGCCAATCTAATAGGTGAAGTAATATTTTAAAGTATTGAGTTTGATTTAAATGAAACATGGCCATGTATTTAAAAATCTAAATATTTACGGGTATTTAATAACAAAATTAATACTCTCCTGTCTTTCAAGCTCAAAAAATATTCAGATTTTCAGAGCTAGAAGCCTTGAAAAATTTCCAAATTCAGTACTTCTTCCTAAACTCTTAAGTATACCACTCACACAGGGCTTTTTCCTTTTACAACTAATTTTATGTTTGGAATTGCAAGATTCATATGGGGAATCCTCACATAATTCCTCATTAAGATTGACTTGCTCTCTGCTTTGTTCTTTCTCACTTTACTTTCTTCGTTCCTCTTTTTTTCTCTTCACCATCATCTATAGTGTTAATAGTCTGTGAACTATATCTAGTTACAATTATTATGTCCCTTTAAACCAAAAAAGTTTCAGCATTTGCTTTCTAATTAATCTGGTCATTCCCATTAAATGAATCCATAGTTTAAAATTGCAACATAATACAGTATGACATTCATATTTTATCAGTTGTCATAGTTCTATTTTATTAGCATTTCTTTCTTCATTTATAATAATATATTCTGAAAGAATATCTCTTTTTGTGAGAGAGCAGTAGTGGAAATTGAATTCAGGACTTTGTATGATAGACAAGCACTTTACCTTTTGAACCATGCCCCCTAGTGCTTGTAGTGTGTTTAGCACAAAGTATCCAGCACTTTTGTCCAGCCAGGCCCTGTTCAGATTGCAGTTCTACTCTCTTTTACTCCATGGCCTGGATTTCAGGCATGCATTACCTTACCTAGTATTGATACCATTCTCTTCCTTCTTTTTTGAATAACCAAATCAATACTCTATAATCTCTGTAGTTTCACATTAAAGCCCTACCTTCTAGTGGAAACAAAGAAATAGGAATACTTTAAGGACAAGATTATAATTTCAACTTCCTATTTCTTTGGAAAATTGTTTTTGAGCCAATTATTTGCACAAAGCCTCAAGCCTACCTATGACACATCTCACAATTAATTAATCAAGTACATTAGGTTAATTCCAAGGCAAACTATATAATTTATTTTAAAATGCCAATCCCATATTTATTTGAATGTTTTGAAATATGTTCAAAGATTTTCAACACATACTTTGCTACATAAGGTCCATCATTTTATCCTGTTTTTAAACATTTTCCCCAAGAAAATCAAGTTATAAATTGGCCATTTTTTCACTAAGAATTATAAAAATTCTAAAAATATGTTTCTTCCCATAACTTTCTATTCAGCTTTTTCAAAACTAGCTTTTTCTTATTCAAGAGCTTTGGACAAATATTGCCTTGTTTAATGAGTTATGTTTTATTTTTAACTCACATCTGCATTATTAAGGTTTTAAAAGATTTTGAAATTCTCTTGTGTAATCACTCATTTGTCTACAAACTCTCTGTCTATCTGTCTTTCTGTAGATGGGTTTGTCCTTTGTCACCAACATTGACCTCAGTCTTGTAATGTTCCTTTGTGATTGTCCTGAGTTGGTATTATGGGTATATGCAACAATGTCTTACTCCAGTTTCCTGTATTTATATGTTCAAAAAAGTTAGGTAAGACTAAGATCACTACTGATGATATCTATATATAAACACTGATAATAAAGCAAAAGTGGAATTAAAGCAATTTATGGTCATTTCACAGTTACATTAAATTTGTGGTTCTTTGTTGGCTTACATAGGTCTATGGAAATACTGGGATTTTGGATGTCTTTTTGTTGTTGTTGTTGTGGATCTGGGGCTTGAATTCTGGCCTGGTGCTGTCCTGGAGCTCTTTAGCTCAAGGCAAATGCTCTACCACTTGAGTCACTTGGTGGTTCATTGGCACTAAGAGTCTCATGGACTTCCCTGCCGGGGCTGGTTTGAATTTCAATCCTCAGATCTCATCTTACTGAGTAGCTAGGATTACAGGCGTGAGCCACCAGTGCCCAGCTTGGATGTCTTTTTAAAGTATTGCTAGTCTGATCTGATAAAACATTTAATGTTGCCAGGTGTAGTGGTATTTAAATGGATTTATTATTTAAGATTTATACTTTAAAAGCTGAGTAAGTGGCTAGACATTTTGTAATACTCCTGTAATTCTAGCACTCTAGAGTCTGAGGAAAGAGAATGCTAGTTTAAGGACAGCCTGAGCTACATTGTGAGACAATGTCTCAATAAATACCTTATAAAAGAAAACAAAATGACATCTGAATAAATGATGACACCATTTATCATTATTGTGTTGGGAAGTATGATTTCTCTCAAAGTTCTTGTTAAGGAATGAGATGTGTTTTTTGTTGTTGTTGTTGTTGATCATGGGGCTTGAACTCTGGGCTTGAGCACTGTCCCTCAGCTCTTCAGCTCAAGATGAGCACTCTCCCACTTGAGCTACAGCGCCACTTTTGGTTTTCTGGTGGTTTATTGGGGATAGGAGTCTCACAGTCTTTCCTGCCTGGGCTGGCTTTGAACGGCGATCCTCAGTTCTCAGTCTCTTGAGTAGCTAGGATTATAGCATCAGCCACCAGCGCCTGGTGAGATGTGTTTTTATAGTAAACCTTTAGGTAATGTTTTTAACGTTGAAAATAGGAAGTTTAGAGATTCATTATACTTTGGAGATAGAGAATTCTTTGAATACATGACTTCTTTCTTTCTTTCTTTCTTTTTTTGGGGGGTCCAGTCGTGGGGCCTGAACTCTGGGCCTGAGCACTGTCCCTCAGCTCTTCAGCTCAAGGCTAGCACTCTACCACTTGAGCCACAGCGCCACTTCCAGCTTTTTCCTTTTTGCATATGTGGTGCTGAGGAATCGAACCCAGGGCCTCAGGCATGCAAGGCAAGCGCTCTACCACTGAGCCACCTTCCCAGCCCCATGACTTCTTTCTTATAGACATGTTTCGACATGATATCTAGAGACACATTAGTGACAGTGGGAATATATTTCAGATTTTCTAGCTTGAAAGGGTTGAAAAATGTTGAGAATTCATAATCAGGTAGATAGTTTTATTTACTGAAAAGCCAGAGAATATGCTATCCCTGAAATAAATGAAGAATCAGATATTACAATAAGCTAACTATTGGCATTTGTATGGCAATTAAAAACACATTTGACTGTGTAAATACAGCAAAAAACACCATTATTTTAGATAAAGATGCAGGGAAAGATGGAGAGGCAATGGTTTTAATTATGTTAAAACCAAATCAGAGGATTTTCCTTTTAATTGATAGTGTGCCCATTAATGATGCTAACAGTTTCAGTCCAGCATAGGTGCCTATACCTTGGAGGTGATTTGCATGAATCAGCATATGAATATAATAAAGATGTATCACAATTGCACAATTTGGGATTTCCTTCAGCATTTTACATTGTTTGTATATAGGAGAGTACTGATTTTTCATAGAACTCATATTCCCAATGGCCTTATTTGTATACCTTTATCATTTGACTTCCCACTTGTATTGTTTCTATCTGGTCTTGCATATATTATCCATTTAGAATGGTTCATTGAGGCAAGATTGCTGAATTGTTCAGCAGTCATGGCTGAAAAGATTTATCAGAGATTGCTATATAAAGGAATGTGTGAAACGCGCCAAGTGAAAATAATGTTAGAAGCATAATGATAAATAAGTGAAGGACAAAATAAGGATAGTGCTAAAAATTGAGTTAATAAAACAGATGTAAAGAAGATAGAATTTGAAGAGAAGTGTTGAAAGGAAAAGTGAATGTTCATTTAGTCAACACTTAGGTAGTTCTAGAAGGTAATAAGTGGCAATTATTCTCATGGAAGTCAAGGACAAGATATCAGTGGCCTTTACAGTTGAGTCAGGGGAAGGAGTTGAATCATCAGAAGTATATTGTCCATTGTACTTTCTGATGTGAGTGCAGAAAATTTCCAACCTATCTCCATTTGTACCATTGTTTTTTGGGCTTCTGATATGTCCGTTTGTTTAATTTTTTACATTTAATATACTATAAATAATGAGCTCCTATTGACAGGGATATTTTCCTATTCATATTTAACTTTCCATTACCTTACAAAGCCTAGCAATATAGCATTACTGTGTTGACTTACCTAGACAATAATGAGAAATTTTGATAAATGAGCCCTAGTCAGGGAAGAAAATAGTGTTTATGGAGATCCAATAAAAGGTGGCTGTTTGATAGTGTGCTTTTGGGGGAAGATGATACCATCCCTGAGGGAATTATAGAGTTGGATTGTGTATTAGTGTATTAGTGAACTGAGCAACTGATAGGTTAGACAATTTGATGATGAAAGCTTGGGATTGGTTAAAATGCTCATTGATAATTATTAAGTACTAGAACATACTACATGTGTTCTTTCCTGCATTTATGATATGTATCATTGGTGTTATTTTCACTGTGTTCTCTCAAATAAAAGACAATCCAGAGAGGAAAACTTGGGGGTCCTAGTTGTTGTAAACAGAGGAAAATAGTGCTCCTGGTATATGCTATCCAGTCTCTAGGGAGGGATTTATTTCACTATTATTCACTCTTCTAGTTGAAAATTCTCCTTTAATGGAAGAACTATGTTGTAGAGAGGCTGTGAACAGGTTAATGGCAAGAAATTACATTTCAGAATGTAATTTTATTCATCTTTAGAGGAAATTGTATAGTACAGTCTGCATTGGCCCACTTCAGTGAGGTCATTTAGTGTTTTTATTATCCATATATATATATATATATACATATATATATATATATGTATGTATGTATATGTATAGCATCCTACCATGCTAACTATCATAAGTGTTTCTTAAAAGTCTTTCATTTTCATTGAGGTTACTTAGTTCAGTGATTTAGTATTAGAATTCAAGGCATGCTGAAGAAATGTTTGTGTACTGGTTAATGATGAGAGACAATAAGAAAACACTAATTAGGGAAGAGGAAATCATATATGCCTTTCACATTACTCAGTCCAGAAGAGAATAGTCATGCTTTTGGATGATGATTTTTAAGAGATGCAAAGTGGGGAATACGTTGTTACTGTTGGTTTTTAGATGGACTTTGAAAACATAAAATAAGTAGGGTATGTTCATTCTTATCTTGTTTTAATTATGGCTTCTCAGCAGCTGTTTTGAGTAAGATTAACATTTTTTCTAACTTTATTGCCCTAGGCAGAAGTAATTGTTAGTTCAGTTTTCGGCATTATCAGGTTCACAAGAACCTTGTTGTCTTGTTGGGTCATGATTCCCTTTAATGATAATATTATACAGCATTGCCACTACATTAACCATATATTTTAGTGGAGCCAAGTACTAACAGGGAGAGAACATATGAATGAATCCATGTTGAAATGGCAAATTTGTCTGAGAATCTTGTTGAATGGCAGAGACTTGAAGTATCATAGGGTTTATAAATACGCCTTAATGTAAATAACTATATTAGTCTCTTTTGTGTGAAATTTCCATTTCCAGCTCTTTAAAAATGTGTTTATAAAGTTTTAAATACAAGTGGGTACCAATTTTGATTCACTTTATGTCTAATGTTTTGTCTTCTTTCCCAAAGTAAATTTAATGAGCTCCTACTTGACAGGGATTTTTTTCTTTTTATTGTCTTATGGTACAATTTCACAAATTTAGGAGATTTAGTAATGTTTGTTTAAATAAACACATGTGACAGAATTAGTGAAAGTTATGAATCATGATAGAGTGTAAAGGAGAAAGAATGATATTGCAGTAGATATACAATCTCATTTTTTAGTATTTTTTCATGTTTTCCAATGTTGCAAAGAGAAACACATGAATTTAATTACTTTTTTTAATCCTCTGATAGATGTAGGTATAAGAACAAAGTGATTGATTTTAAAATCAAATGATAAATAACTATAGAAATATGTAATTGGAAAATTAGAAAAGGTTTCTCTTTTTTTTCTGGTACCAGGGCTGGAACTCAGGTACTGGGCACACTGTCCCCTAGAAGTTTACTCAAGATTGGTACTCTTACCACTTGAGCCACAGCTTTATTTCTAGCTGTGTGGTGGTTAATTGGAGATAAAATTCTCAGAGACTTTCTTGCCCAGGCTGGTATCAAACTGTGATGCTCAGATCTCAGTTTCCTGGTTAGCTAGGATTATAGACTTGAGCCACTGATACCTGGATAGAATCTTTTCATGTCTGCTATTATTAAATATCATATAGATGTTACCCATCAGTGATTCCATCTGTGCTAACCCTTCTGATACTTTTCAGGGAAGGAAGAGGGTATCACTGATGATGCTTTGGGTATGTCCTCAGATTGATTGGCAATTGTATACTTCAGAAACACCTGGTTTTTACCAGGGGAATTGAAAGGGCTTACTCACTTGACTTCTTGGTACCATGTTCGTTAGAGACTGCTTAAGAAATATGAGTGCCTTTTTTGAACCTTGCTTCATAGTTAAAGCTTTTTTTGCTGCCCCTGGGGATTGAAATCCTGGCTTGGGTGCTGTCCCTAGCTTTTTGCTCAGGGCTAGTCCTCTATCAGTTAACCCACAGTTCCAATTCTAGTTAAAGCTTTTATCTTTACAATAGCATTATTTCCCCAATTTTAATGTATAATTAAATATCCAGTCCCCATGTTTTTCATTATTTCCTGATATCTTCTCTTCTATTATCATTATTCATTTCAGTTATCTTCATTTATCACTTCATTTATCACTTGTGCTGTAATAATACGTGATATTTTTGTGTAATTTTATTTCTTTAAGCATTTTTTAATTTAGTTCTCTATATTGAAAGATAATTCATTGAAAACAGTCTTATGGTTTCCATTTTTTCTAACACTTGTAGTCTGGCTACTTTTAATTTTTTTTTCTTTTTGGCTAGTCATGGGGCTTAAACTTGGTGTGTGAGTGCTGTCCTTGAGCTCTTTTGCTCAATACTAGTGCTCTACCACAGTGCCACTTCTGTTTTCTGGTTGTTAATTGGAGATAATTGTTTCATGGACTTTCCTGCCCCACCTGGCTTTGAACCATAATCCTCAGATCTCGGCCTTCTGAATAGCTAGGATTACAGGCACCAGCTCCCAGTACATGGTTTTCTATTGACTTTTTTTAACGTCAGTGAATATTTCAATTGCTGTTATTTCTGTTACTGTGCTCTTTATCTCTGATTCTTTTTACTCCCTTCCCTTTTTTTTTTTTTTTTTTGCTATTATTGAGGTTTAAAATCATGTCTTCATGCTTGCTTGCATTGCTACTGCTGTGCTGCTGTGGCAGCAGCTTCCACCAGAAATGTTAGAGACACTGTCTCTGGAACTTTTCTGCTCGGGCTGCCTTCAAACCATGATCCTCTGGATCACAGCCTCCTGAGTAACTAGAATTCTAAGCGGTAGTCACAGGCAACTGGCAGGATTGTACTATTGTTGCTGATGCTACAACTCAGAATGTTTTTTTTGTATTATTTTCTTACTTAATGTGAATATATGTTATTCATGAAATCTGAGGGAATATCACTTAATTACAAAGTAACATTTTTGGACACTTTTCTTTCTCACTAGACTTTAGACTAGTGTATGTTAGACTGATACTTTTTGCAAATTCCTGAGATGCTTTTTGTATTTGTTTGTGCCCATTGTGAGGCTTATACTCAGAGCCTGGGTGCTGTCCCTGAGCTTTTGTGCTCAAGACTAGCACTCTACTAGTTGAGTCACAGCTCTGCTTCTGGCTTTTTCATAGATAATTGGAAATAAGAGACTCACTAACATCCCTGACCATGCTGGCTTTGAATTGGGAACCTCAGATCTCAGCCTCCTGTTGGGTGCTCAACTCTTAAATGTTTTTACAAACCATGTTTTTCCTATTTTTCAGTTTGAACAATTTTCTTATCATCTGTTTCCATGTCTATTATTGTTTCCAGTTTGCTCTTAAACTCACCTGTGAATTTTCTCTCAGATGTTTTTCTGTTAGGAAATTTTTTCATTAAAAAATATATTTTGTTATATTAGATGCAATAATCCTATTTATTTACCATATATACATTTCTCCTTATGCCTTAAGATGTAAGTATAATTATAATTTGTTATAAAAAAATTCCAACATCGAACATCTGGATTTTCTCAAGGATATGTTTATGTTTTCACTTTCTTTTGACTTTGTACTATATTTTTCTTTCTTCACTCACTAGATTTCAGCTTGGAAATTGTTGAACATATTTTAGAAACTGCATGCCATATTATTACTTTGCACAGTTGGGCTATTTTAAGTCCTGTACAGCAGTTTAGGCATTAGTACAATATTTCCCCAATATTTGATCACAGAATTTCAGGCTCTGCCCTTCTGAGACTATTTTCTTCTTGCCTAACAGCTTCTAATGAGGCTGCTGATAGGTAAAATTCTTTAATAATGAAGACTTCCTTAGAGAAGTTTCTTTCCTCCAAGAGTGCACTCCCCTCTAGAGTTTACTTTTTAGTTGCTTTTCCTTGCCTTTTAGCTGATATTTTATATCCATGTAGCATTTACAGTAGTGATTCAGTGGAAAGGCCTTAATTTGGCAAAACATAGTGCTCTAATAGTTGTTAGCCACACCTGAATGTATCTTACTTGGAATATTTGAGATAACAATGTGTTTATTTCACTAATTTGGTTTTTTTTTTCAATAAACAGGTAGATTTATTTTAAGTCAGTTTGGTACATGATACAGATTGGTTTTCAGCTTTTAATGAACTAAAATAGAAATTTCTAAGTACAGCAGTATCTGTGCAACAATTATCTGTAAGACAAAATAAGGTATTTGATAGAACTACATTTGCATGAACAAATCAGATGAAAAATCTGAAAACATTTTTATATACCTTCTGGATTAAAAAAACCCAAAAAATGTTAATGGCTCAAGATACTACACTGCTAAAGTAAGGGGGGAAAGGGGCACGAAAAGGCTGAGTTCTGTTGCAAGAGCTCATCTGTAGACTTGCAAAATCTAACTTTCCTACTGTTAGCACAGTGCTTAAAGGTACAGAATCTTCAAACAAGTTATATTTTGACAAAATTTGCTACATGTGTTGACAATGTGTGGCAAGGAATTTATACCCACATAAATGACAATTATACTATTGTAGCTAATGCCTGCCACCTTGTGAAGAACGGAAATTCTATATATTCTCAAATGAATCTTATAACACTTACTAAAAACTAACAGCCCTGGCACCATTATAAGTTGTGAGGTACCTAGAATATTACTAATGACAACACAAAACTGTGAGGTAAACCTACCATTCCCCAAAACCCTTTGAAGTCAGAGATTTAAACAATTAAGGCACTTGAAAAATTAGGTGTATGTACAAATGTGCAAGTAAAACAAACTTTAGCTGCACCAGCAAGTGACAAAGCAACAGTAACTCTTAATTTTAAGAATCTTTAATACAATCAACCTAAAAACAAGTTTCAGTTTATGAAATGAACCAAAGCCATTTGTAATTTTCAATTATAAAATACTGAAAACCGACTGCTAAATTTACTCCAGGCTAAATAAACTAAAACAACTTTAATGACCTAGAAAAGCAAAAGCCCATTTCCAACTAAGTCTCTGAATTTATTATTTCACTAATTTGTTCTCCCAAAGGTTCCGAAGTCTTACATAGTACCTGTCTATATCCTACAAGAAACATGTTTTGGAGAATTTTTTTTTTTTTTGGTCGATCATGGGGCTTGAACTATAGGTTTGGGCGCTGTCCTTGCACTTTTCAGCTCAAGGCAAGCACTCTACTGCTTGAGCCACAGCACCGCTCCCAGTTTTCTAGTGGTTTATTGGAGATAAGAGTCTCACGGACTTTCCTTCCTGGGCTGGCTTTGAACCGAGATCCTCAGATCTCAGCCTCGTGAGTAACTAGGATTACAGGCGTGAACCACTGGTGCCCAGCTTGCAGAAATATTTTTATAAAATGGATGTATACTCAAGTTTGTACAGTATTTAGAACACAATTATTTCACATTGTATACTTCCCACCTCTGTTGTTTCATTTTTTTACTGAGTGAGAATAATTTTATTTTCTGTGGAAAAATCTTTTACTATTTATAGGAAATCTAGTTTTCACTCTTCAAGTAGAAAAGGGAAGCTGGACACGGTGATACATGAGTGTAGTTTTTGCTAATTAGGAGGCTGTATTGGTAATAGCAAGACACTTGTTAAAAAAAAAATCTAACCAAAAACAGGTAGAGTCATGATTGCACTATACATTATATTTTATTTTATCCTGGTGCTACTAGACAATTTGAACTAAATGTACTTTATCACTTTAGAATTATTGCCTGTATTTTACAACTGTAACATGATGGAAACACTCTTAATAGTACTCTCTCACCACACTATAAAACATTTGATAAAATTCATAAAATAAAATATACTATTCTCCTCCAATAATTGAATCTAACAGTTCCTAGCTGTTCCTTATCACATTCCAACTATTTCAGAGAAGTGCTCTTAAATCCTGGATCCATAAGGATTGGTGTGCACTGAGTCCTTGTCTGTTTAGATCTTTCTATACAAGAATAGTTGAGATACCCAGGTGTCAAAGCCCTGGCTATCTGAAATGAGACTATGTTTATGTGGCCTTTGTATAAAGGTGAAGATAAATATAACTATTTCTGTCTGAGTAGATGTTATATCAAATAGTTGTAAAATAATTTTTTATTTTTAATATTTGGTGGTGGTTTTAGGGTTTGAACTCAGGATCTCTTACTTGTTAAGCTCATTTGGTTGGCTGGCACTATACCTCCAGCCTTGCTTTTTGGGGTTAATTTGGAGATAGCCTCTTGGACCTTTCAGCTAAGGTCAGAGTCAGTCTGTATCTTAGCCTACTGAGAAGCTAGGATTACAGGTGTGAGCCAATGGCGCCTGGACTAATACATGTTTTGGCTACCAAAGCAAATAATTTGATAGAGTAGTTAAGAAGAGCTATTAAGTAAACAGTATTATGTGATATTTTTGGCGTTTTGAGTAGTTCTGAGATTTAAGCTCAGGGTCTCATGCTTGCTAAGTAGGCACAGGTTTATACACAGTTGTGATAAAATGAGTTCCTCTAACACAGATTGATTATTATATTCTTGCCTTCCCCTAAAAAATTAACACAAGATAACCATTCCATGTTTTTAAATAGCTTCTTTTGTTTTATGACATTAACAGTAAAAGAATGAGAGAAGATTTAATTCTTTGCTCCTCCACGGGGAACAAAATATGTTCCTCTCCTCCATTTCTTTCTACCTTCACCTTTCATAATAAAATAGTTGCTTAAACCTGCAAGAAAAGAATATGTTAGAGAGTAAGTGGATGCTTGCTAATGGAAAAAGTAGGGTAAAAAATTTATGATATGTATTTCATATCCTTAATTAGAAATACTTTCCATGGTTCAAAAATAGCCTCGGGGCATTTGGGGAATTATACAGTAGACATCAGATAAGAATTCTCTTAACATAGAATTGATTCTGCTTTTGATATTCCGAATTTAATGGAAGAGAAGTGAGCTAATGATACTTTTGAATTGTAAGGGAAATTAAAATTAAACATCATTTGCTTGTATTTGAATGATTTTTTACCTTTGTACTACATGTCTGTTGTGATGATCATGCATTAAAAGGAAGCTTTTCTGATTCTTGAGATGTTTATCATCCCTAGATTTAATCATTACCCTTCTGGAGTCTTAGGAGAAATTCAGAGTTTTTATTCTACTGAATGTGGAAAATAAATAACAAAACCTCTGTTTTGAGAAACAATCTTAATTGGTGTTGTTTTCTTTTTTATCTGTCTTTGTGTATCTTAAGTTTATTTTATAAATACATCTGCATTTTTTGTCTGTCATCGATTACCATCTGCATGTCATTGGGCACAAAAGAAGGAAGAACATGGCAATGTAGAAAAAAAGAAATTAGCCTGGCGCTGGTGGCAAAATAAATCTGTCAGCCTATGTTACTTTGGTATGAGAAAAAGAGTTAAAAATGATGACAATGTCCTTTCAGACCTCTTACATTTCCAATGTATAAATCTTAGTTTTAATTATATGGAATTACCATTCAATGCTTTGTTTAGTGAGCCCATTCATTGGAAAAATTCCTATAAATGATCCAGTAAAAGTTTTCAGGTTTAAAGGACTTATCTTCTCTGTTATAATTACTATATTCTCTGTTTAGTAAAAGGAGCAATAGACAGCATGTAATTTACTGTAATTTAATTTATAATTTAATGCACTGTACCTGTGCTGCTTTAGAACCTTATTTACAACTGCAACCTTCATTTCCTGTCTGTCAGGAAGTGAATCTGTGGCTCCAGTGGTAGAGTGTCAGCCTTGAGGAAATCAGTTAAGGGACCATGCCCAGGCCATGATTTCAAGTCCCAGCACCAGGACATAAAAAGAGCCATGCTGACATATCATATTTATTTTTTATGAAATGCTCACTAAAATTAATTAAACAAGATAAACATCACAATACAAAGCTGGAAAGCACATAAATTAATGATTATTAAGAGACAAAGTATTGTGAATGGCCACAAGCATATAAAATATGTTAAACTTTATCAATCTTCAATTTTATAAGAAAATTTGCATATATCCAATTGAATATAGAAAACAAGAAATATAGATAATGTATATATGAGAAATGAAACAATTATCATTTCTTTTTTTCACCTATCAGATTAGCAGGTATATGTGTGTACAAACTGGGGAATTTAGAATTCCTGATGTGTTAAAAACTTTTAGCAAAACAGTATAAAATATGTATCAGATGGAAATTAGCACATTTTCACTAATAATTTCACTTTTAGGAATTAACTAATAGGATGTAATATGTTCAAAGATGTATATAATTTGAAGGATACTTGTTATAATAAATGAAATTAGTAAATAACTTGTTTAATCAAATAATACTAGGAAATTATCAAAGTGGATTATTTTCAGTTGTTGTGATATTATGCATGCACAAATTGATATAAAAAAATCTTTCAAAGTTTACTTTTCACCTGTTACTGAGTACCAACTGTTCTTATTGATGCTGTATTCCACTCATGTGAAATGACAAATGCATGTGCCTTCTCTGATATAGTTAATAAACCAGTTTTATAGGAAAAAATATTCACACAATTTTAGTAGTGATTTCTGGTCATTATTTTGCTATTACATTTTATATAATGTATAATTTCAGTTGCATATATCAGTTATAAAGTATTTATTGAGTTCTGAGTGTATGGGCCATATATGAAGATAAATACACATAAGTCCCCTCATTTAATGCTTATGAAGATAATATCTTAAAGATAAGTAAATTGAGAGTGAAATTTGATTTGGAATCTCTAATTCATCTATTTATACACAACTTAAAAACAATCCTATAATGTCACAAACTTTGAATTAAAATGATGTATTAAAATGTGTATAATTTGTTAAAAAAATTTTAGCCAAATCATGTTTTGTAGAAGATTATATAAGTCTGAAGTCATTCTCTTTGTGAATTTAATCTCACTGTTACGGATTATTCAGGGTACCTTCTCAGGATCAAAGTAAATTTTAGGATTTTTCAGGTGCAAGGGGAAAATATGAATGGGACATTGGTTTGTGGAAAATATTATGGTATACATTTTCAAACAGGAGTGATTTCTAGAAATACGATAGAGGGCTTTATACATGGTATCAAAGCACTAAAATGCTATAGTAGATCATAATCTAAAAAGAACTGGCAATAATAATAGACCGTATAAAGATCTAAATGTAGTATGTCTTGGCAACTTTAAGGCAAAAATTAATCTAGGTACCCATGGCTCACACCAGTTATCTTAGCTGAGGACTGAGGATTGTGGTTCAGAGACAGTTTGGGTGGGCAAATCTTTGAGACTTGTATGTCCAATTAATCACTTAATAGTCAGATATGGAGTTACGCCTCAAGCTATTGCTCCTTGAGCAGAAAAGCTAAGAAACAGTGTTCTGGCCCTGCACACATGTATATGTGTGCATGCATACCCACAACAATAACATTGTTGAATGAAGTAATATGACAATACAGATTCAATAGTCATAAATTCATATTAGAATATTCTCTCCAATAATGATTGCTGACCTTATATTGTAATGTCTAAATACACTCCTTCATTTGAATATAAATGCTATAATCAGTTCAGTTTCCTCTGGTAACTTCAATCTTTTTCTACCAACACTTGTATCTTTTACGTGAAGTTACTCAGCAGTTCCCAGGCAGTAAATGAACTATTGATCAAAATGATAAACAGGGGAAACTGAGATATTTTTCTGTATAGTGACATAGCTGCTGGCTAAAGTGTGTTTACAACTTTTAAGTGGATTGTAATGGAAAGGTAATGCTCTGCTATTCTCACTTAACTTATATTGATTTTGGTGTTTGGGCTCTGTGGTTCAGATTGTATAAGATTCTCTCAGGTGGAGTTCTGCAATGTTGAGAATAATGAAGAAGGAAGAGAAGTACAGGTAGAGAAGAGTCAGATGTGTGGAACTGCATGTCGGAAAGAAGAGTGCTTACACTAAACTGTGTGAAACCCATTTGGGGGTGTTTCCATGGAAGATTTCTTGAAGGATGTTACAATTTACTCCTAGTGGTAAGATGTTTATATTATAAAAATATTTTAATGAAAGGACAATGATGGGATGGATGGAGGAATAGGGATAATTAGATGGGTAGCATTTTGACACATGAATAGGTTTTCCTCATATCTATGTACAGCTGCAAGAAGAAAATATTCTAGTATATCTATTAATAGATGATATAATCTCTTGTCTCTACTCTTCACTATCCTTGTACAAATGAATAGGGTTAATTTTCTTTAGGTCCTTTTTTCTGGGCAGCAGGAAAATTGTGTCTTTTGAACGGCCATGCCTCAATCATACAATTACCCTGTGGAAAGTATGAAAAAAATCATAATTAAAAAAATCATTGTTGCTGAATAATACAATGTTTCTTTTCTAAGCCACTGGACATGGACTGATCCTCTTACTAACTTAGTTCTAGCCCATAGGTAGAATGTCAGATTTCTTCCACTCCTACATATAATTTTTTTTTTTTTTGGTCAGTCATGGGGCTTGAACTCTGGGCCTGGGCGCTGTCCCTCAGCTCTTCAGCTCAAGGCAAGCGCTCTACCACTTGAGCTACAGTGCCACTTCCGGTTTTCTGGCGGTTTATTGGAGATAGGAGTCTCGCGGTCTCTCCTGCCCGGGCTGGCTTTGAACCGCGATCCTCAGATCTCAGCCTCCTGAGTAGCTAGTATTACAGGCATGAGCCACCAGCGCCTGGCTTCCTACATATATTAAATTTTAATTTTTCCATAGCTGATTCTCCCATTAAGTGGAATCTTTTGAGCTCATGGTGATAATATATAGGCTTCCTACATGAGTATGAAGAGTTGGCATATGAATATTAAGCCTAATGTTCTTCCCCCACCTTTTTTCAGTTTTATACTTTCACCCTTTATCTAGATATGGTGAACCTGTTGTTCTACCATTTGTTAAGCTGAGGTTGGATGATCCCTTGAATCCAGTTCATAATCAGCCTAGGAAACATGTATTTAGATATGTAGTTTTATTTATCTTTAAAGAGAAGCATCTTTTCATTTCAGTCACTTTTCTCTATTTTTCTTTCAGTTTCATTCAATTAAACTAGTTTCCTGCTTTGTGTTGCCCTACTTTTCCTGTTTGTTTTCTTTTTTATTTTTTCCCTTGGGTTATTTTGGAAATTTACTTCTATTTTTATGTGAGCTCCATTTGTTTTTTGTATTAGAACCAGTGTTTAGGGGCTGGGAAGGTGGCTCAGTGGTAGAGCACTTGCCTTGCATGCCTGAGGCCCTGGGTTCCATTCCTCAGCACCACATAAGCAAAAAGAAAAAAGCCGGAAGTGGCGCTGTGGCTCAAGTGGTAGAGCGCTAGCCTTGAGCTGAAGAGCTGAGGGACAGCGCCCAGGCCTAGAGTTCAGGCCCCACGACCGGACCCCCCTCCCCCAAAAAAAGAACCAGTGCTTATAGATTTGTCTAAACACATTCATAGCTATAATGCACATTGTTTTTGCCAGTCTTGGGTCTTGAACTCAGGACCTGGGCAATGTCCCTGAGATTCTTTTGCTCAAGGCTGGCACTCTACAAGTTGAACCACAGCGCCACTTCCAGCTTTTCCTGTGTATGTGGTACTGAGGAATCAAACCCAGGGCATCATGCATGCTAGGCAAGCATTCTACCACTAAGCCACATTCTCAGCCCCAAATGCACAAAACTTGATATACTCTATCCTTAAGTTATTTGTAGTTCATTCTGTTTTCCTGCTTTCTATGGTCCTTCTCTACTGCAAATTACCTCAGTAGTTACATGATTTTTAAATTAAATTTTCATTTTTTCATTCCATTTTTAATTTTGATCAGAAGTGTTTGTATGCTTTAAATACTTTAAAATTCATTATTTGTATTATGTTCCAAAATATGATCTGTCATGATGAATGTGCAACTTAGAAATGTTATTTTATTTAGTTATTATGTGAGATGTCCTATGATTGTCAAATTTCTTTTTTTCCTAATTTTGTGGCTGAACTCAGGTCTGGGTGCTGATTCTGAGCTTTCTTTCTTTTCTTTTTGGTCGGTCATGGGGATTGAACTTACTTCCTGAGGACTGTCCCTGAGCTCTTCTTGCTCAAGGCTAGCATTTGCTTGTGTGTAGCACTCTACCACAGCATCACTTCCAATTTTCTGGTGGTTAATTGGAGATAAAAAACTCATAGATTTTCCTGCCTTGGCTGGCTTTGAAATGTCATCTTCAGATATCAGCTTCCTGAGTAGCTGGGGTTACAGGTATGAGTCACCATTGCCCAGCTTATGTTTCATTTTTATTCCATCTATCCCTATTTCTTTTCCATATTGCCATTTTTTTCTTTTCCAGGCTTTTCTTTCATTATGTTCTAGATAATATTTCAAAATAAATTTCATGGTACTACACACACACACACACACACACACACACACACACACACACACACACACACACACACACACACACACACACACACACACACACACACACACACACACACACACACACACACACACACACACACACACACACACACACACACACACGAGTTTCCTATGCACTATCTTATCTCCTACTTTGAGAATATTCCTACTCTTAGGTGCTTTTAGTTTTACTATCAAAAAGCATTTTCACAATGTATTTATTAAGGTCTCAAGTTCTGGTGAGCTTAGGGACCCCTGCTCATTTTATCACTTTTCTATCTCTGCATTTTCTAATTTTCTTCAGCTCCTATATCCCTTCACACTGCCTCTAGCTGCAGTTAGCAATAGCTGACATATTTCATTTTCTTTTACCACTTTATGTTGCATAAAAATATTCTTGTTGTGAATTATGATGTGGCAAATATTGATTACGTATCTGGCACATTTGGAAAATTCGGTGCTTCTGTAATGATTTGTATTGTAATCATAAAAGATAATTTCATACCCCATTTGCTTCTTAAAAGTTCTTTTTGTGGTACCAGGATTTTATCTCAGGTCTTTGTACTTGCTACTTGAGCAAGATTTTTTTCTTATTGTGCTCTTTTTTTTAAAAAAAAGTAAATTCCTTGTTTTTGCCTGGTTTTGCCTAAATTTCAATTCTTTAACTTGTCTCTCTGATGAGATAAATGCAGTCTGCCTCTATTTGGTAGATCTTAATGCTCACACAAGTGTGAGAATACCTTTTCAACAAGACACATAGAACATTAGGTTACAGAACGTTAGTATCCTATCATAAGCACTTTTTATATAATAAAAGAATTTGTACATTGTTCACTTGGGACAACTTTGTAAATAGATATGTTTACTGGCTTATTTACTGGAATAGTGAGTGAGGAAACAAGAAGATGCAATTAAGAAGTATCAGTAATTCTACATACAATGTATGTAATTATAATGCTTTTAAGTGTGTATGACTTTCTGACAGTATTTTTCTTTCTTCTGCTTTGCTTTGCTGAGTACACTAGAATCATTATCTACACTTCAGAAAATTAGGATAAGAACTTAAAGTACTTTTGAAATAAATGTACCATACCATATCTTTAACTATTATGTTTATTTTTTGAGTGAATTATTGGGTATTTTTACATCAAGTATCTTTTTCATTTGAGAATATCTCTATCTTGGTTTCTAAATCATTGCTATCTTTAACTTTATCTGGGCTTAATTTTGAATAAACACTACACAAGTTCAGGAAGTAGTACATTATTTACAGATTTATATTCTAATGAGATACAGAAATGTATGTGATTAGACCAGGTAAAGCAAAGTGTCTCTCATTTAGAGATTACATCTATGAAGAGCCAGGATTGTCACAATACATTTCTGGCTTTATGACTATGAGTGCATGGATAGGATCATGTTTGGGCTGGGGAACAGAGGATGAAAACCTCAGAGACGCATTTGTATTGGCCTGGGGTTTGGAGGAGAAGAGAGGACATGGGTAAAGGTCATGTCTTTTAAATGGCTAGCCCTTTGGTGATTAGGTGGACTAAAGGATTTGAGTTGGACCAAGTAGGATCTGATAGGAGGCTATAGCAACTTACCTATGAAATAGTGAGGGGTTCATATGCATATGGCATATCATGACTCAAAATTGATCCCATGTACCACATCTCCCAAGGGCAGAGGAGGCACACATGCTCTTGTACTAATAGAGAGATAAGGAGAAACAGACAGTAGTGCATTATATGTGGGACTGCATACACTGGCATGTAAAAGATCAAGGCAAAGTCATCCGTGCTTTTGTCTTCTCATTTGCAGTTTATTTGAGTCTAAGTACTAGAGGAAGCAAAGGAAAGCAAAGCAGTTTTGAGAGTGCCAGTAACACCTACAGAGCATGCAGGCAGGGAGGTAACTGTGTACTTCGGTCCTTTCCTCAATTACTTTTTCATTTGTCTCCACTTCCCAGGGTGTGATGTCATAAATACCCCATGGTTACAGCAGCAGAAAGTCCTGAGGGCATGGCCAATCTACAGGCTGTGTGTCTTCAAGGATGCCTTGCAGGCCTCTGTGTGGATCGGAAAGGTAAGCAAGGATTTCTCTGTGGGAATGATGTTATTGGCTTGGACTGGTAGAGTTGGCAACCTCTCAGTTAGCAGTGCTTCTCAGTCCTACCACATCCAAGGCCCCAAAGGTGGCCAAGGCCCACACGGGAAATGTATTCTGCTCTGCAGGGTGCAAGCCCCTAGCCTTTCCTTCTGTCTCGTGGCCATAGTGCTTGTGCTTGGATCGATGATGATTCCCCAAAAAATCATGCCTTGGAAAAGCTGAACAAAATGAGTGAAAATTTATGCCCTTCTCACTCATCGGTGACTGAGGTCCAGCACAGTGCATTTCCTAGGTAGTGTAGGGCTGAGGCTCTGCTTCCTTCTGCCCACTCAGCTTGGGGCATGGGAAAGACTGGTAGCTGTGCCAGGGTGCCTGTCCATTCAGGCACTAGGCCTTTTGCTTTGCTCAGTTCGGTACGTGTGCAGGAAGAGCAGAGATGAAGCAGAAGCATAAGTGAGACAGCCCACACCACCCATAGGATTCGGCCAGTGACCTTTGTGCCTTGTTCTATCCTCAAGTTTTCCATTGATTTGTCTCCACTCCCCAGGGCATGATATCACAAAAGCATGATATCACAGGCAGTGGTGCAGGAAGTGGCTTGGCTCTCTCTTGTGCAAGTTGGTGGTGGTGCCTGTCTGCAAGCCCCATGAGCTATTTGGTGACCTCTCTGCTGCTATGTCACTGAGGAAACTATTGTCATCACCAGGTAAGTGGTACCCCATGGTATTTTAGTTCTCAAAATGATACTATTTCTTCCTTCCCCAGGATTACCCAATATTCTGTCAAGTTGTGGCCTCAGAGATGTGTTCCACAGTTGTCCTTATCATAGTCTTTCTTGAAGGTATTAGGCCAACTCAATGCCCCATGTGTTTTGTGGAGTATTCATTCCAAAATACTGTAATTGGATTGGTGATGCCTCAAAAAATCATGTCACGAAAATCTGAACAAAATGAGTGAAAAATCCTATGACTATGGGTTATCTATAACTGAAGTTCAGCACGATTACATCACCTTGCTAGTATAAGAACTCTTTCATGAGCAGGATGCTCCACCTAGTGGCCTTGAGTCTACTCAGAAGGTTGTAGAGCCTTCCATCAAAAGGGGGGAGTTGTTGGTTGGCACATGGTGGGTGTTCCTGTGAAGCATGGATTTGTTGTTCCTAATGATTATCATTCCCTTGTTTGCCATTTCACTGTCCACTTGTCCCTTGTAAAGAGCCAGAGCAAAGTTTGGATATGGTTTGAGTAGATTTGATTTTGACATTGGGGCTGGGAAAAGACCCTCACCCCTGTATCTGGATTGCAGTCACCAGGGCTCAGATACAAGTCTAGATTTGGTTTGTGGGACATGTGGTTTGGTAGGTCCACCCTAACTCAAGTTTCTGTCCCATTGGTTGGATTTGTGTTTTTTGGCCATTGTATAGGGTAAGGTTTGAGAACTTTCCAGGTATACAATTCTGCCTTTTCTTGAAAAATAGTGTTTTGAGCCAAGTCCCAGTGGTACAGGGTGACTCCGTGTGCCCAGAACATGGGGCATGCTTGTTTGACTTCTTTGAAGGCTGATACAGGGCACTAGTAGGCAAAACACTGGTGTGAGCTTTGATCCTGGGCTGCACTAAGGCTATGTTAGCCTGTGTGTGTGTGTTTGTGGAATAAGCAGGCAAGAGGGACACCCACAAGATTGCATTATTTTAGTTGATGCTTAGATAGAGTTTCCACATGCCCATCTATCAAGGCAGGTAGCAGTGTAGATGTACAGGCCAGGTTGAATTCTGTTAGTTCATACAACGAAGCATGGTTCAGGCGGAAGGTCAGTCTTCTCAGCCTGACTTGGCACTATCATCCAAGAGGGTAATGTGAGTGTAGGTGATAGGTAATCTTACTTTGGCTGTATGAAGTTGTTCTATGCCGTGTTTTCTGTTTTGTTTTGTTTTTTGGTGGGTTGTAGGCCTTGAACTAGACCTTTGCACTGTCCCAGAGCCTCTTGTACTCAAGAGTAGCACTCTGCCAATTGAGTCATAGTGCCACTTCTGGATTTTGAATGGTTAATTAGAGCTAGGAGTCTCACAGGGACTTTTCTACCTAGGCCAGTCTCAAGCCACAATCCTCATGTCTCAGTTTCCTGAGTAGCTAGGATTACAGGTGTGAGCCACTGGCTCCTGGCTCCAGTGTGTGTGTGTGGGGGGGAAAGGGGGTTGGGGACAATTTGCAGCAGACTGCAGGGCAGAGTTGTCCTAGCCTACTAGAATGGAAGAGGAACCGGCAGTCACCCTAAGTTGTCTTAGTAGAATAATGAGATTGGCAAGAGGAACTTTTGTGTTTTTACATTGTGAATAAGAGTTGATATTTTGCATTTTGTAGAGGGAAGACACTTGCTGTGGAGGTTGTATGCAGCTGTGGCATTGCCGCAGGTGTGAGAGATTGGCCACAGCTAGTAAGTTTGCCACCTGCAAACTGACATTGACTCATGGCCACCACACCTTCCTTAGGTATGCAACACAGCCAACCCAGTCTCATACTTATCTCATCTAGGAAGAGGAAGAAACAAATCAAGGCAGTTTTGAGAATGTCAGACAGAAGAACATGTAAGAGAGGACATAACTCTGTGCTCTGATCTGATTCTCAGTTTGACATGATTTGTATCCACTTTTTAGGACGTGATGTTTTTGGAAGCCCCATTGTCAGCATGGCAGAAAGGGGTCTACCTTTGTGGAGAACTGGAAACTGTGGCCCATAGGCAGACTGTGTCTTTAGGGATGACTCGCACGTCATTATGTGGCTCAGAAAGGTAAGCAAGGCTTTCTCTATGGGTTTAACATTGGTGGCAATGCTGCCAACCTCTAAGATGCCAGTCTTTTAATTTCTACCACGTTGGAAAGCCCTGTGAGTGGCCACAGGTTATGCTAGTACTCTATTCTGCCCCTTAGGGCTGCAGAGTTCTAGGCTCTCCTTCTGGCCAATGGCTATGGTTGTGCTTGGATCGATGATGATTCCCCAAAAAATCATGCCTTGGAAAAGCTGAACAAAATGAGTGAAAATTTATGCCCTTCTCACTCATCGGTGACTGAGGTCCAGCATGTTGCCTACCCTAGATAATATAGGGCTGAGGCCCCACTTACTTCTGCTTACTCAGCTTCTTATATGGCCTCTGGCTAACAGCTCTGCCAAAGTGCCCATCCATTCAGGTGCTTTTGCTTTGCTCAGTTGGGTGTGTGTGCAGAACGAGCAGAGATGAAGCAGAAGCATAAGTGAGACAGCCCACACCAGCATCAATAGGATTTGGCCAGTGACCTTTGTGTCTTGTTCTATCCTCAAATTTGTCATTGGTTTGTCTCCACTCCCCAGGGCGTGATGTCACAAAAGCCCCACAGGCAGTGATGCAGGATGTGGCTTGGCGCTCTCTTGTACAAGTTGGTGGTGCCTGTCTGTAAGCCCCATGAGCTGTTTGGTGCCCTCTCTGCTGCTATGTCACTGAGGAAACCATTCTCATCACCAGTGGGGTAGGTGGTGTCATGATTTTTGAGTCCTAAGAGAGATGTGGTTCATTCCTTCTCCAGGATGTCCTTTCAGTCTACCAATTTGGGCATTCCCTCTGTCCTGAGAGATACTTCCTACAATTGTTCTTCATACAGCCTGTCTTGAAGGTCTTAAGACATCCAAATATCTGATGGGATTCACAGGAGCAATTGTGCCAAAAAATTGTTCTTGGATTTGGTGTCCCCAAAATAATATCATGAAAATCTGAAGAAAATGAGTGAAAAATCCCAATTCCTACTCTCCTGGGTGACTGAAGGTCAGCATGTTTGCATAACCCAGCTAGTGTAGGAGTGAAGCAGGACTTTCCCTAACTTATGTTCATGAACTATTCCAGGAAGCATCTCTACAGAGATGCCCAGTCAGCTACAAAGACCTTGAGATCATGCCTTTCTTTATGAGGTACGCATGGCAGGTTGAGACTGCCTGATGGGTCAAAAGAGACAATGGGTAGAATTGCTTGAGGTTAGTGCAGAGAAGCAGGAAGTTAGCATCCAATAGTGAGTTTCAGGTTTATATACATCCAAGGGAAGAAGCAAGTTCGATTCAGGGCCCTTGTGGACATGAGACAAGCCTCACTGTATGACAGGACCCATTTCCCCTGGTAGCATGGACACAAAGACATAGTAGAAACGTGGCAATGATCCTTGCTTAGGATGTGCACAAAAGTGTAATGGAGGGGCTGGGAATATGGCTTAGTGGTAGAGTGCTTGCCTCACATGCATGAAGCCTGGGTTCAATCCCTTAGTACCACATAAACAAACTAGAAGTGGAACAGTGGCTCAAGTGGTAGACTGCTAGCCTTGAGCAAAAGTAGCTTAAGAGCAGTGCCCAGGATTTGAGTTCAAGCCCCAGGACTGGCAAAAAAAAAGGACAGGAAGGGGTGACAGTGAGTGGAGTTTCTGTGGAATGTAGCTTGGCCAGCACTCCCCTGCCCCCTGACCTGTGCTGGTCCCCATGGGATAGGTGTGTCATGACCAGCCTCACTCTACACTGGAAACACATGGCTGTGAGCTTACCCCCACCTGTAGTGGCCTCTTACCTTTTGTTTTGTATTGGGAAATAGCCAGAGGCAGTCCTCCACTTAGGATGGCCTATTAGGATCTTGTTGCTGAGTAGACTATGGACTCCTCCCAGGGCTACCTTTTGACTTTCATCAGCAGGAGGCTCCCCTTGGTGGCCAGTTAGTTACTTAGGGGAGGTTGTAGTGTAGGGGTAAGCCCCAGTTAATTCTGCCCACCTAGCTTCTGGATCAGCCTCTGGCTGATAAATGTGCCTTGGTACCCATTCAAAGATACACTTGGAGGGTACGCAATAAGAACCTTTATGAGACAGCCACACTGCCACCCATAAGATCATGGAGTTACCTTTGTGCCTTGGTCCATCCTCAACTTCGTCATGGACACGTCTCTACTCTCCAGATTGTGATGCCATAAAAGCCCCAACTGAATGATATCCTGTACAAGTTGGTGGTGCCTAGACCACAAGCCCCATGCTTTGTGACCCACCACTGCTGTCACAAAGGAACCTAACTGTTCTCAGCCCCAGTGGGCAGGTGGCTACTGGGAATATGGCCAGACCTCAGGAGGTGCTCCTGTGACTATTAAGGATGCAGACACATGGCACTGTTGGGCAAAATTCTTGTTTGGACTGAAAGCTTATATCGTCTTTTGGCAGTCTAGACATGTGAGATTCACCATATGTATGGTGTGTGTGTGTGTGTGTGTGTGTGTGTGTGTGTGTGTGTGTGTGTGTGTGTGTTATGAATTAAGCAGGGAGACTCAGGGCCTTAGAACTGTCTTGTTTCTGGTAGACAGGCATGCATGGGGGTCCCTATCAGCATGCCCAACAAACAAGGCATGTAGATGCATAGTTGTACAAAGGCCAGGCTGAGTTTGATCAGTTTGTACAAGGAAGTGTGGTCCAGAAGGAAGGTAATTCTTCTGGGCCTGTGTGGCCACAGGCATCCCAAAGTGTCTGGTTGATCTATATTTGATGGTTTGAAGTAGTTCTGTTCAGTTGCTCATTGGGTGGGTTTCATTTGGCAGAGGGTGGGTGAGGGTGCTTCATCCTTGCTTAGAGGAAGCGAAAAAGAAGGTGCAGTTACCCTGGGATGTCTAGACAGAAATGAGGCTTGCAGGAGGTCCCTTCTCTCTTGCCACTGAGCACAGGAGGTGATAGCTGGCATCGTGTCAATAGCGTGATAGCTGGCATCGTGTGAATAGCTGCCCCTTGGTATGAAGGTGGTATGCCACGTAGATTTGCAGCTGGTGTCGGTACTGGTTGGGATTGGAGAGCTTGCCACCTACAAATGCACACACTAATCATAAGCATGAGGTGTGCAATGGAGTCATGCCGGGCCCCCTCATCAGGGAGAGCAACATATAAGAGGAAGAAAAAACACAGAAAGGATCAAAGCACTTTAGACAGACATACAGATAAAGTAGATTGTGATTGTCACTCTTTGCACCCATCCTTCTCTCAAGTGGACATTTGATTTGTGACCAATTTACAGGGATTACTTTGGTGGAAGCCCGACAGGAAGCATGTCACAGAGGGGCCTGCCTTGGAGGAAGATTAGAGTTTCTGGCCAGTGTGAAAGCCCTGTTTATTCACCAATACATACCAAGTGACTGTGTGGTCCCCAAAGGTAAGCCAAGCTTCTTTTGTGGAAAGGATATTGTTGACATGGACTGGGACTGGTATCCAATTAGGAGTCGTTTTCTACATTCTAAATACATATGGCCAAACAGCAGTCTTGGAAATTCTTGTGAAATTGAGTGTTCTCCTCTCACCTGTGGCTAAACCCTTTGTGCATAGATCAATGATAATTCCCCAAAAACCATTCCATGGAAAAGCTACAAAGGACTGGGTAGTGGGTCAGGGTAGCTGGCCCACACCAACCTGATGCCCACGCGAACCCGCACACCCACACACCCACGAACAGACACACACGCAACACAGGCACGCATACCCCCACGTACGGGCTCCCTCATCTGGCTTGGTAGACCCCGAGCGCTGTCACAGGCGCATGGTCGTGCCGCAAACCCTTGAGGAGGGTGGCACCGGAAAGCAGAAGACAGATAGCTGTGGAGCTGGGGCAAGCTGCGAGTTGGCGTGACGGGTCAGCCCTTGGCCTTGTTCCTTTTCCTCAAAGGCGCTCTTGATTGTTCTTGGTCCCCAGGCGCTGATTTCGGGACCTCGGAGTGCATGCCAGGCCCAGGGAGCAGTGTAGCCTTGAAGGGGCGCGAGCCGCCCGGCCTGCTCCCTGTCCCGCCGTGGACAGTTCATCGGCCCCGGGGAGAGAGAGGTGAGCCTTACTGGGCCCAAGGGGGGTCCGTGGTGGTCATTGGTGTGGGTGGGAGCTGCTCAAGGCTTGCCATTTGGCGTTGCGGCAAATGTCCTGGCCAGTGCTGCTCGCGCCCCGCGGGCCAGGTCCCGCTCGGCGCCCAGAGCCTGTGCTTGGATCGATGATGATTCCCCAAAAAAACATTCCTTGGAAAAGCTGAACAAAATGAGTGAAAACTCACTCCCGTCTCCGCTCATCGGTGACTGAGGTCCGGCACTTTTTGCACGAGCCAGCTAGTGTAGGAGCCAGGAAGGCCTTTCCCTCACACGCATTTGTGCCCCAGCACGGGCGGCAGCCCTAGACAGGTAGCCGGCCATCGCAGTGGGCCCTGGCACTCACCGTTCCTTTCTCCAGTGGGGCTTGCCTGTGAGGCCGAGGTTTGGCCGACTCGTCTGGGTCTCGCTTCTGCTCAAGTGTCTAGAGCTGCCAGCCAACCAGTTAGTAGCACATCCTTGCCCTGCTTGCCGACTCCGTGGTCTTGGGCCGCGTGGGTGCCGTCGGGCTGCCAGTCCCTTGTCCAGGGGACCAATAGGCAGCGTTTGAAAGGCATACACCCGCAAACGGCTGCCTTGGACACACCGCAACGCATAGACTCCCAACAACCAATCCCTTCACCACCACCGTCTCACACTTGCACAAAGAAACCCCAACCCCCAGGCACAGGCACACGAACACACACGCACGTGCGCCCGCTCACACACACGCACACACACACATCCTGTGCGACTAATGGGCCCCAAGTTTTGCTTGCCTTCCTAGGAGCTGTTGTGCTCATGGGCCAGACAAGCCCTGTGAGGGTGGGATAGGAGAGTGAAAGAGAGCTGTGGAGCTAGGGCAGGGCGGGAGTTTTGCGTGACGGGTCAGCCATTGGCCTTGGTTCTTTTCTCAACGGCCCTCTTGATTGCTCTTGGCTCCCAGGCGCTGATTTCCCAGGAGACCTTCGGTCAGCGGGGCCTCGGGTTGGCAGCCAGGCCCAGAGAGCCGTGTAGCCTTGAAGGGGCGCGAGCCGCCCGGCCTGCTGCGTCGTGACCCGCCGTGGACAGTGCATCGGCCCCGAGGAGAGAGGGAGGTAAGCCTAGCTGTGGCCGAGGGGGTCCCACTGTCCTCGGTGTGGGCTGGAGCTTGGCCTGCCCCGAGCTGCTGGCGCCCAGCGTGCCGTGTGCTGCTTGGCGCCCAGCGGGTGTGCTTGGATCGATGATGACTCCCCAAAATAACATTCCTTGGAAGCTGAACAAAATGAGTGAAAACTCTATAACCGTCGTTCTCATCGTGACTGAGGTCCAGAGTCAGGCAGTGTAGGAGCGGGGCCCGAGTTGCAGTCGCACACATTCTTTGCACCTGCGGGGCACTGGCTGAAGACCACCTCGCTGGCACTCAGACACTGCCATCCTGGGCTTGCTGTGGGTTGGGAGCACGCTCGCTCTGTGGGGCAGTTTGGTTGGATGGATGGAGGCCACGCCCAGCGTGTGCCCGCGATGGGCATCCCTGGCCTCTGGCCGGCTGGGCTGTGACGGGGCAGCCGGTGGGTGGCTTGTGTCCCCGGGTAGGAAGAGGAGGAGGCGCCTAGGTGTTTGGCAGATGTGCGCTTGGTGATTGGATCCCCAGGACCGTGCCCTCAGGAGACGAGTGTGTGGTGTTGAGGTCTTGTGGCCCGAGGTGCGTGTGGCCGAGGTTTGGGTTAGCCCACCCCCGCAGGCTTGGTGTTGGTCTCCCAGAGACCAAGTCTGGCTGCCCAGAGGTTCCGCGTTGAGGGTATGGGGAAGGAGAGCCCGCCTTGGGGCGGACAGTGGAGCCAGCTAGGAGAGGATTGGGTCCCTGTTGGCATTCGGGGAGTGGGAGGAGTGCGCAGTGCAGGGGGTGGGGTAGGTTTGTCGGGTGGCAGTGGCCAGGGCTGAGGTCCCAATGGGGCGGGCGGGCGGGCGGGCGGGCGGGCAGGGAGCTACAGTGGGGCTGGTTTGGGCCCTGTGGTCATTATGTGCTCTGGTCCCCTGCAGGCGCATTTGGTGCATTGGGGGGCCGGGAGGGGGGTGTGTGTGCGGTTTCAATCGCCCGGGCCCTTTGGGGGGAATCCACCCCCGGGGGTGCAGAGCGCGGTGCGGCCAGGCCCAGGATTGACTTGAGGCAGAGTGTGGGGCCTGGGCAGAGACTGTCCCCTGAGTTTTCTTCCTGGTCTGGGGACAGCCTTGGGCAGGGTGTGCGGTGTGATGGTGGCGGGCGCTTGTGCCCTTAGTGTCCCCCGCCGGCAGCGCAGGTTGCGCAGGCCTGTGGGGAGGAGGCTGAGGAGTCCCGCGGTTGGCCCGTGGGGTGCGACGGAGGTGTGGGTGCGGGTCCTTGCCCAAAGCACTAGCAGACCGTTAGCGGGACTGTGGCAGTCGAGGCAAGCCGGTGGATGCTTGCATGGTCTGGCCAGGATAGGCAGAGTGGGCAGGCCTTGGGCCGGCTGGGTCTAGGCCAGTAGGGCAGTCATGGCTTCGTGTCGGGAGGACATTGGGCAGGCTCTGTGTTTCTCTGTGTTGGGCAGGGCCTTGTGAATTGGGGCTCCGAGGAGCCTGCCATCAGCAGGCGGCTCAGAGGCGTCCCCAGTCCTCCCCCGACAGCGGGCAGACGGCTTGGCAGAGTCCGTGCAGGAGGGTTGAAGGAGAAGCAGCTTAGCGCGGGCGCCCCTTGGGCCCTGTTGGCGGTACGACAATGCTGGTGAAAGGAGACAGGCTTTGAGTGACAGACGCTGCATGGATGTGTGCAGGTGGCGGGCAGAGATTTCAAGGCGTGGTCCTGCGACACTACACAGGACTGGGTAGTGGGTCAGGGTAGCTGGCCCACACCAACCTGACGCCCACGCGAACCCGCACACCCGCACACCCACGAACAGACACACACGCAACACAGGCACGCATGCCCCCACCCACAGGCCCCCTCATCTGGCTTGGGAGACCCCGAGCGCTGTCACAGTCCCATGGTCGTGCCGCAAACCCTTGAGGAGGGTGGCACCGGAAAGCAGAAGACAGATAGCTGTGGAGCTGGGGCAAGCTGGGAGTTGGCGTGACGGGTCAGCCCTTGGCCTTGTTCCTTTTCCTCAAAGGCGCTCTTGATTGTTCTTGGTCCCCAGGCGCTGATTTCGGGACCTCGGAGTGCATGCCAGGCCCAGGGAGCAGTGTAGCCTTGAAGGGGCGCGAGCCGCCCGGCCTGCTCCCTGTCCCGCCGTGGACAGTGCATCGGCCCCGGGGAGAGAGAGGTGAGCCTTACTGGGCCCAAGGGGGGTCCGTGGTGGTCGTTGGTGTGGGTGGGAGCTGCTCAAGGCTTGCCATTTGGCGTTGCGGCAAATGTCCTGGCCAGTGCTGTTCGCGCCCCGCGGGCCGGGTCCCGCTCGGCGCCCAGAGCCTGTGCTTGGATCGATGATGATTCCCCAAAAAAACATTCCTTGGAAAAGCTGAACAAAATGAGTGAAAACTCACTCCCGTCTCCGCTCATCGGTGACTGAGGTCCGGCACTTTTTGCACGAGCCAGCTAGTGTAGGAGCCAGGAAGGCCTTTCCCTCACACGCATTTGTGCCCCAGCACGGGCGGCAGCCCTAGACAGGTAGCCGGCCATCGCAGTGGGCCCTGGCACTCACCGTTCCTTTCTCCAGTGGGGCTTGCCTGTGAGGCCGAGTTTGGACGACTCGTCTGGGTCTCGCTTCTGCTCAAGTGTCTAGAGCTGCCAGCCAACCAGTTAGTAGCACATCCTTGCCCTGCTTGCCGACTCCGTGGTCTTGGGCCGCGTGGGCGCCGTCGGGCTGCCAGTCCCTTGTCCAGGGGACCAACAGGCAGCGTTTGAAAGGCATACACCCGCAAACGGCTGCCTTGGACACACCGCAACGCATAGATTCCCAACAACCAATCCCTTCACCACCACCATCTCACACTTGCACAAAGAAACCCCAACCCCCAGGCACAGGCACACGACCACACACGCACGTGCGCCCGCTCACACACACGCGCGCACACACATCCTGTGCGACTAATGGGCCCCAAGTTTTGCTTGCCTTCATAGGAGCTGTTGTGCTCATGGGCCAGACAAGCCCTGTGAGGGTGGGATAGGAGAGTGAAAGAGAGCTGTGGAGCTAGGGCAGGGTGGGAGTTTTGCGTGACGGGTCAGCCATTGGCCTTGGTTCTTTTCTCAACGGCCCTCTTGATTGCTCTTGGCTCCCAGGCGCTGATTTCCCAGGAGACCTTCGGTCAGCAGGGCCTCGGGTTGGCAGCCAGGCCCAGAGAGCCGTGTAGCCTTGAAGGGGCGCGAGCCGCCCGGCCTGCTGCGTCGTGACCCGCCGTGGACAGTGCGTCGGTCCCGAGGAGAGAGGGAGGTAAGCCTGGCTGTGGCCGAGGGGGTCCCACTGTCCTCGGTGTGGGTTGGAGCTTGGCCTGCCCCGAGCTGCTGGCGCCCAGCGTGCCGTGTGCTGCTTGGCGCCCAGCGGGTGTGCTTGGATCGATGATGACTCCCCAAAATAACATTCCTTGGAAGCTGAACAAAATGAGTGAAAACTCTATAACCGTCGTTCTCATCGTGACTGAGGTCCAGAGTCAGGCAGTGTAGGAGCGGGGCCCGAGTTGCAGTCGCACACATTCTTTGCACCTGCGGGGCGCTGGCTGAAGACCACCTCGCTGGCACTCAGACACTGCCATCCTGGGCTTGCTGTGGGTTGGGAGCACGCTCGCTCTGTGGGGCAGTTTGGTTGGATGGATGGAGGCCACGCCCAGCGTGTGCCCGCGATGGGCATCCCTGGCCTCTGGCCGGCTGGGCTGTGACGGGGCAGCCGGTGGGTGGCTTGTGTCCCCGGGTAGGAAGAGGAGGAGGCGCCTAGGTGTTTGGCAGATGTGCGCTTGGTGATTGGATCCCCAGGACCGTGCCCTCAGGAGACGAGTGTGTGGTGTTGAGGTCTTGTGGCCCGAGGTGCGTGTGGCCGAGGTTTGGGTTAGCCCACCCCCGCAGGCTTGGTGTTGGTCTCCCAGAGACCAAGTCTGGCTGCCCAGAGGTTCCGCGTTGAGGGTATGGGGAAGGAGAGCCCGCCTTGGGGCGGACAGTGGAGCCAGCTAGGAGAGGATTGGGTCCCTGTTGGCATTCGGGGAGTGGGAGGAGTGCGCAGTGCAGGGGGTGGGGTAGGTTTGTCGGGTGGCAGTGGCCAGGGCTGAGGTCCCAATAGGGCGGGCGGGCGGGCTGGCGGGCGGGCAGGGAGCTACAGTGGGGCTGGTTTGGGCCCTGTGGTCATTATGTGCTCTGGTCCCCTGCAGGCGCATTTGGTGCATTGGGGGGCCGGGAGGGGGGTGTGTGTGCGGTTTCAATCGCCCGGGCCCTTTGGGGGAATCCACCCCCGGGGGTGCAGAGCGCGGTGCGGCCAGGCCCAGGATTGACTTGAGGCAGAGTGTGGGGCCTGGGCAGAGACTGTCCCCTGAGTTTTCTTCCTGGTCTGGGGACAGCCTTGGGCAGGGTGTGCGGTGTGATGGTGGCGGGCGCTTGTGCCCTTAGTGTCCCCCGCCGGCAGCGCAGGTTGCGCAGGCCTGTGGGGAGGAGGCTGAGGAGTCCCGCGGTTGGCCCGTGGGGTGCGACGGAGGTGTGGGTGCGGGTCCTTGCCCAAAGCACTAGCAGACCGTTAGCGGGACTGTGGCAGTCGAGGCAAGCCGGTGGATGCTTGCATGGTCTGGCCAGGATAGGCAGAGTGGGCAGGCCTTGGGCCGGCTGGGTCTAGGCCAGTAGGGCAGTCATGGCTTCGTGTCGGGGGGACATTGGGCAGGCTCTGTGTTTCTCTGTGTTGGGCAGGGCCTTGTGAATTGGGGCTCCGAGGAGCCTGCCATCAGCAGGCGGCTCAGAGGCGTCCCCAGTCCTCCCCCGACAGCGGGCAGACGGCTTGGCAGAGTCCGTGCAGGAGGGTTGAAGGAGAAGCAGCTTAGCGCGGGCGCCCCTTGGGCCCTGTTGGCGGTACGACGATGCTGGTGAAAGGAGACGGGCTTTGAGTGGCAGACGCTGCATGGATGTGTGCAGGTGGCGGGCAGAGATTTCAAGGCGTGGTCCTGCGACACTACACAGGACTGGGTAGTGGGTCAGGGTAGCTGGCCCACACCAACCTGACGCCCACGCGAACCCGCACACCCACGAACAGACACACACGCAACACAGGCACGCATGCCCCCACCCACGGGCCCCCTCATCTGGCTTGGGAGACCCCGAGCGCTGTCACAGGCGCATGGTCGTGCCGCAAACCCTTGAGGAGGGTGGCACCGGAAAGCAGAAGACAGATAGCTGTGGAGCTGGGGCAAGCTGGGAGTTGGCGTGACGGGTCAGCCCTTGGCCTTGTTCCTTTTCCTCAAAGGCGCTCTTGATTGTTCTTGGTCCCCAGGCGCTGATTTCGGGACCTCGGAGTGCATGCCAGGCCCAGGGAGCAGTGTAGCCTTGAAGGGGCGCGAGCCGCCCGGCCTGCTCCCTGTCCCGCCGTGGACAGTGCATCGGCCCCGGGGAGAGAGAGGTGAGCCTTACTGGGCCCAAAGGGGGTCCGTGGTGGTCGTTGGTGTGGGTGGGAGCTGCTCAAGGCTTGCCATTTGGCGTTGCGGCAAATGTCCTGGCCAGTGCTGCTCGCGCCCCGCGGGCCGGGTCCCGCTCGGCGCCCAGAGCCTGTGCTTGGATCGATGATGATTCCCCAAAAAAACATTCCTTGGAAAAGCTGAACAAAATGAGTGAAAACTCACTCCCGTCTCCGCTCATCGGTGACTGAGGTCCGGCACTTTTTGCACGAGCCAGCTAGTGTAGGAGCCAGGAAGGCCTTTCCCTCACACGCATTTGTGCCCCAGCACGGGCGGCAGCCCTAGACAGGTAGCCGGCCATCGCAGTGGGCCCTGGCACTCACCGTTCCTTTCTCCAGTGGGGCTTGCCTGTGAGGCCGAGGTTTGGCCGACTCGTCTGGGTCTCGCTTCTGCTCAAGTGTCTAGAGCTGCCAGCCAACCAGTTAGTAGCACATCCTTGCCCTGCTTGCCGACTCCGTGGTCTTGGGCCGCGTGGGCGCCGTCGGGCTGCCAGTCCCTTGTCCAGGGGACCAACAGGCAGCGTTTGAAAGGCATACACCCGCAAACGGCTGCCTTGGACACACCGCAACGCATAGATTCCCAACAACCAATCCCTTCACCACCACCGTCTCACACTTGCACAAAGAAACCCCAACCCCCAGGCACAGGCACACGACCACACACGCACGTGCGCCCGTTCACACACACGCGCGCACACACATCCTGTGCGACTAATGGGCCCCAAGTTTTGCTTGCCTTCCTAGGAGCTGTTGTGCTCATGGGCCAGACAAGCCCTGTGAGGGTGGGATAGGAGAGTGAAAGAGAGCTGTGGAGCTAGGGCAGGGCGGGAGTTTTGCGTGACGGGTCAGCCATTGGCCTTGGTTCTTTTCTCAACGGCCCTCTTGATTGCTCTTGGCTCCCAGGCGCTGATTTCCCAGGAGACCTTCGGTCAGCGGGGCCTCGGGTTGGCAGCCAGGCCCAGAGAGCCGTGTAGCCTTGAAGGGGCGCGAGCCGCCCGGCCTGCTGCGTCGTGACCCGCCGTGGACAGTGCGTCGGCCCCGAGGAGAGAGGGAGGTAAGCCTGGCTGTGGCCGAGGGGGTCCCACTGTCCTCGGTGTGGGTTGGAGCTTGGCCTGCCCCGAGCTGCTGGCGCCCAGCGTGCCGTGTGCTGCTTGGCGCCCAGCGGGTGTGCTTGGATCGATGATGACTCCCCAAAATAACATTCCTTGGAAGCTGAACAAAATGAGTGAAAACTCTATAACCGTCGTTCTCATCGTGACTGAGGTCCAGAGTCAGGCAGTGTAGGAGCGGGGCCCGAGTTGCAGTGGCACACATTCTTTGCACCTGCGGGGCGCTGGCTGAAGACCGCCTCGCTGGCACTCAGACACTGCCATCCTGGGCTTGCTGTGGGTTGGGAGCACGCTCGCTCTGTGGGGCAGTTTGGTTGGATGGATGGAGGCCACGCCCAGCGTGTGCCCGCGATGGGCATCCCTGGCCTCTGGCCGGCTGGGCTGTGACGGGGCAGCCGGTGGGTGGCTTGTGTCCCCGGGTAGGAAGAGGAGGAGGCGCCTAGGTGTTTGGCAGATGTGCGCTTGGTGATTGGATCCCCAGGACCGTGCCCTCAGGAGACGAGTGTGTGGTGTTGAGGTCTTGTGGCCCGAGGTGCGTGTGGCCGAGGTTTGGGTTAGCCCACCCCCGCAGGCTTGGTGTTGGTCTCCCAGAGACCAAGTCTGGCTGCCCAGAGGTTCCGCGTTGAGGGTATGGGGAAGGAGAGCCCGCCTTGGGGCGGACAGTGGAGCCAGCTAGGAGAGGATTGGGTCCCTGTTGGCATTCGGGGAGTGGGAGGAGTGCGCAGTGCAGGGGGTGGGGTAGGTTTGTCGGGTGGCAGTGGCCAGAGCTGAGGTCCCAATGGGGCGGGCGGGCGGTCGGGCGGGCGGGCAGGGAGCTACAGTGGGGCTGGTTTGGGCCCTGTGGTCATTATGTGCTCTGGTCCCCTGCAGGCGCATTTGGTGCATTGGGGGGCCGGGAGGGGGGTGTGTGTGCGGTTTCAATCGCCCGGGCCCTTTGGGGGAATCCACCCCCGGGGGTGCAGAGCGCGGTGCGGCCAGGCCCAGGATTGATTTGAGGCAGAGTGTGGGGCCTGGGCAGAGACTGTCCCCTGAGTTTTCTTCCTGGTCTGGGGACAGCCTTGGGCAGGGTGTGCGGTGTGATGGTGGCGGGCGCTTGTGCCCTTAGTGTCCCCCGCCGGCAGCGCAGGTTGCGCAGGCCTGTGGGGAGGAGGCTGAGGAGTCCCGCGGTTGGCCCGTGGGGTGCGACGGAGGTGTGGGTGCGGGTCCTTGCCCAAAGCACTAGCAGACCGTTAGCGGGACTGTGGCAGTCGAGGCAAGCCGGTGGATGCTTGCATGGTCTGGCCAGGATAGGCAGAGTGGGCAGGCCTTGGGCCGGCTGGGTCTAGGCCAGTAGGGCAGTCATGGCTTCGTGTCGGGGGGACATTGGGCAGGCTCTGTGTTTCTCTGTGTTGGGCAGGGCCTTGTGAATTGGGGCTCCGAGGAGCCTGCCATCAGCAGGCGGCTCAGAGGCGTCCCCAGTCCTCCCCCGACAGCGGGCAGACGGCTTGGCAGAGTCCGTGCAGGAGGGTTGAAGGAGAAGCAGCTTAGCGCGGGCGCCCCTTGGGCCCTGTTGGCGGTACGACGATGCTGGTGAAAGGAGACGGGCTTTGAGTGGCAGACGCTGCATGGATGTGTGCAGGTGGCGGGCAGAGATTTCAAGGCGTGGTCCTGCGACACTACACAGGACTGGGTAGTGGGTCAGGGTAGCTGGCCCACACCAACCTGACGCCCACGCGAACCCGCACACCCGCACACCCACGAACAGACACACACGCAACACAGGCACGCATGCCCCCACCCACGGGCCCCCTCATCTGGCTTGGGAGACCCCGAGCGCTGTCACAGGCGCATGGTCGTGCCGCAAACCCTTGAGGAGGGTGGCACCGGAAAGCAGAAGACAGAGAGCTGTGGAGCTGGGGCAAGCTGGGAGTTGGCGTGACGGGTCAGCCCTTGGCCTTGTTCCTTTTCCTCAAAGGCGCTCTTGATTGTTCTTGGTCCCCAGGCGCTGATTTCGGGACCTCGGAGTGCATGCCAGGCCCAGGGAGCAGTGTAGCCTTGAAGGGGCGCGAGCCGCCCGGCCTGCTCCCTGTCCCGCCGTGGACAGTGCATCGGCCCCGGGGAGAGAGAGGTGAGCCTTACTGGGCCCAAAGGGGGTCCGTGGTGGTCGTTGGTGTGGGTGGGAGCTGCTCAAGGCTTGCCATTTGGCGTTGCGGCAAATGTCCTGGCCAGTGCTGCTCGCGCCCCGCGGGCCGGGTCCCGCTCGGCGCCCAGAGCCTGTGCTTGGATCGATGATGATTCCCCAAAAAAACATTCCTTGGAAAAGCTGAACAAAATGAGTGAAAACTCACTCCCGTCTCCGCTCATCGGTGACTGAGGTCCGGCACTTTTTGCACGAGCCAGCTAGTGTAGGAGCCAGGAAGGCCTTTCCCTCACACGCATTTGTGCCCCAGCACGGGCGGCAGCCCTAGACAGGTAGCCGGCCATCGCAGTGGGCCCTGGCACTCACCGTTCCTTTCTCCAGTGGGGCTTGCCTGTGAGGCCGAGGTTTGGCCGACTCGTCTGGGTCTCGCTTCTGCTCAAGTGTCTAGAGCTGCCAGCCAACCAGTTAGTAGCACATCCTTGCCCTGCTTGCCGACTCCGTGGTCTTGGGCCGCGTGGGCGCCGTCGGGCTGCCAGTCCCTTGTCCAGGGGACCAATAGGCAGCGTTTGAAAGGCATACACCCGCAAACGGCTGCCTTGGACACACCGCAACGCATAGATTCCCAACAACCAATCCCTTCACCACCACCGTCTCACACTTGCACAAAGAAACCCCAACCCCCAGGCACAGGCACACGACCACACACGCACGTGCGCCCGTTCACACACACGCAGGCACACACATCCTGTGCGACTAATGGGCCCCAAGTTTTGCTTGCCTTCCTAGGAGCTGTTGTGCTCATGGGCCAGACAAGCCCTGTGAGGGTGGGATAGGAGAGTGAAAGAGAGCTGTGGAGCTAGGGCAGGGCGGGAGTTTTGCGTGACGGGTCAGCCATTGGCCTTGGTTCTTTTCTCAACGGCCCTCTTGATTGCTCTTGGCTCCCAGGCGCTGATTTCCCAGGAGACCTTCGGTCAGCGGGGCCTCGGGTTGGCAGCCAGGCCCAGAGAGCCGTGTAGCCTTGAAGGGGCGCGAGCCGCCCGGCCTGCTGCGTCGTGACCCGCCGTGGACAGTGCGTCGGCCCCGAGGAGAGAGGGAGGTAAGCCTGGCTGTGGCCGAGGGGGTCCCACTGTCCTCGGTGTGGGTTGGAGCTTGGCCTGCCCCGAGCTGCTGGCACCCAGCGTGCCGTGTGCTGCTTGGCGCCCAGCGGGTGTGCTTGGATCGATGATGACTCCCCAAAATAACATTCCTTGGAAGCTGAACAAAATGAGTGAAAACTCTATAACCGTCGTTCTCATCGTGACTGAGGTCCAGAGTCAGGCAGTGTAGGAGCGGGGCCCGAGTTGCAGTGGCACACATTCTTTGCACCTGCGGGGCGCTGGCTGAAGACCGCCTCGCTGGCACTCAGACACTGCCATCCTGGGCTTGCTGTGGGTTGGGAGCACGCTCGCTCTGTGGGGCAGTTTGGTTGGATGGATGGAGGCCACGCCCAGCGTGTGCCCGCGATGGGCATCCCTGGCCTCTGGCCGGCTGGGCTGTGACGGGGCAGCCGGTGGGTGGCTTGTGTCCCCGGGTAGGAAGAGGAGGAGGCGCCTAGGTGTTTGGCAGATGTGCGCTTGGTGATTGGATCCCCAGGACCGTGCCCTCAGGAGACGAGTGTGTGGTGTTGAGGTCTTGTGGCCCGAGGTGCGTGTGGCCGAGGTTTGGGTTAGCCAACCCCCGCAGGCTTGGTGTTGGTCTCCCAGAGACCAAGTCTGGCTGCCCAGAGGTTCCGCGTTGAGGGTATGGGGAAGGAGAGCCCGCCTTGGGGCGGACAGTGGAGCCAGCTAGGAGAGGATTGGGTCCCTGTTGGCATTCGGGGAGTGGGAGGAGTGCGCAGTGCAGGGGGGGGGGGTAGGTTTGTCGGGTGGCAGTGGCCAGGGCTGAGGTCCCAATGGGGCGGGCGGGCGGGCGGGCGGGCGGGCAGGGAGCTACAGTGGGGCTGGTTTGGGCCCTGTGGTCATTATGTGCTCTGGTCCCCTGCAGGCGCATTTGGTGCATTGGGGGGCCGGGAGGGGGGTGTGTGTGCGGTTTCAATCGCCCGGGCCCTTTGGGGGAATCCACCCCCGGGGGTGCAGAGCGCGGTGCGGCCAGGCCCAGGATTGACTTGAGGCAGAGTGTGGGGCCTGGGCAGAGACTGTCCCCTGAGTTTTCTTCCTGGTCTGGGGACAGCCTTGGGCAGGGCGTGCGGTGTGATGGTGGCGGGCGCTTGTCCCCCGCCGGCAGCGCAGGTTGCGCAGGCCTGTGGGGAGGAGGCTGAGGAGTCCCGCGGTTGGCCCGTGGGGTGCGACGGAGGTGTGGGTGCGGGTCCTTGCCCAAAGCACTAGCAGACCGTTAGCGGGACTGTGGCAGTCGAGGCAAGCCGGTGGATGCTTGCATGGTCTGGCCAGGATAGGCAGAGTGGGCAGGCCTTGGGCCGGCTGGGTCTAGGCCAGTAGGGCAGTCATGGCTTCGTGTCGGGGGGACATTGGGCAGGCTCTGTGTTTCTCTGTGTTGGGCAGGGCCTTGTGAATTGGGGCTCCGAGGAGCCTGCCATCAGCAGGCGGCTCAGAGGCGTCCCCAGTCCTCCCCCGACAGCGGGCAGACGGCTTGGCAGAGTCCGTGCAGGAGGGTTGAAGGAGAAGCAGCTTAGCGCGGGCGCCCCTTGGGCCCTGTTGGCGGTACGACGATGCTGGTGAAAGGAGACGGGCTTTGAGTGGCAGACGCTGCATGGATGTGTGCAGGTGGCGGGCAGAGATTTCAAGGCGTGGTCCTGCGACACTACACAGGACTGGGTAGTGGGTCAGGGTAGCTGGCCCACACCAACCTGACGCCCACGCGAAACCCGCACACCCGCACACCCACGAACAGACACACACGCAACACAGGCACGCATGCCCCCACCCACGGGCCCCCTCATCTGGCTTGGGAGACCCCGAGCGCTGTCACAGGCGCATGGTCGTGCCGCAAACCCTTGAGGAGGGTGGCACCGGAAAGCAGAAGACAGAGAGCTGTGGAGCTGGGGCAAGCTGGGAGTTGGCGTGACGGGTCAGCCCTTGGCCTTGTTCCTTTTCCTCAAAGGCGCTCTTGATTGTTCTTGGTCCCCAGGCGCTGATTTCGGGACCTCGGAGTGCATGCCAGGCCCAGGGAGCAGTGTAGCCTTGAAGGGGCGCGAGCCGCCCGGCCTGCTCCCTGTCCCGCCGTGGACAGTGCATCGGCCCCGGGGAGAGAGAGGTGAGCCTTACTGGGCCCAAGGGGGGTCCGTGGTGGTCCTTGGTGTGGGTGGGAGCTGCTCAAGGCTTGCCATTTGGCGTTGCGGCAAATGTCCTGGCCAGTGCTGCTTGCGCCCCGCGGGCCGGGTCCCGCTCGGCGCCCAGAGCCTGTGCTTGGATCGATGATGATTCCCCAAAAAAACATTCCTTGGAAAAGCTGAACAAAATGAGTGAAAACTCACTCCCGTCTCCGCTCATCGGTGACTGAGGTCCGGCACTTTTTGCACGAGCCAGCTAGTGTAGGAGCCAGGAAGGCCTTTCCGTCACACGCATTTGTGCCCCAGCACGGGCGGCAGCCCTAGACAGGTAGCCGGCCATCGCAGTGGGCCCTGGCACTCACCGTTCCTTTCTCCAGTGGGGCTTGCCTGTGAGGCCGAGGTTTGGCCGACTCGTCTGGGTCTCGCTTCTGCTCAAGTGTCTAGAGCTGCCAGCCAACCAGTTAGTAGCACATCCTTGCCCTGCTTGCCGACTCCGTGGTCTTGGGCTGCGTGGGCGCCGTCGGGCTGCCAGTCCCTTGTCCAGGGGACCAATAGGCAGCGTTTGAAAGGCATACACCCGCAAACGGCTGCCTTGGACACACCGCAACGCATAGATTCCCAACAACCAATCCCTTCACCACCACTGTTTCACACTTGCACAAAGAAACCCCAACCCCCAGGCACAGGCACACGACCACACACGCACGTGCGCCCGTTCACACACACGCGCGCACACACATCCTGTGCGACTAATGGGCCCCAAGTTTTGCTTGCCTTCCTAGGAGCTGTTGTGCTCATGGGCCAGACAAGCCCTGTGAGGGTGGGATAGGAGAGTGAAAGAGAGCTGTGGAGCTAGGGCAGGGCGGGAGTTTTGCGTGACGGGTCAGCCATTGGCCTTGGTTCTTTTCTCAACGGCCCTCTTGATTGCTCTTGGCTCCCAGGCGCTGATTTCCCAGGAGACCTTCGGTCAGCGGGGCCTCGGGTTGGCAGCCAGGCCCAGAGAGCCGTGTAGCCTTGAAGGGGCGCGAGCCGCCCGGCCTGCTGCGTCGTGACCCGCCGTGGACAGTGCGTCGGCCCCGAGGAGAGAGGGAGGTAAGCCTGGCTGTGGCCGAGGGGGTCCCACTGTCCTCGGTGTGGGTTGGAGCTTGGCCTGCCCCGAGCTGCTGGCGCCCAGCGTGCCGTGTGCTGCTTGGCGCCCAGCGGGTGTGCTTGGATCGATGATGACTCCCCAAAATAACATTCCTTGGAAGCTGAACAAAATGAGTGAAAACTCTATAACCGTCGTTCTCATCGTGACTGAGGTCCAGAGTCAGGCAGTGTAGGAGCGGGGCCCGAGTTGCAGTCGCACACATTCTTTGCACCTGCGGGGCGCTGGCTGAAGACCGCCTCGCTGGCACTCAGACACTGCCATCCTGGGCTTGCTGTGGGTTGGGAGCACGCTCGCTCTGTGGGGCAGTTTGGTTGGATGGATGGAGGCCACGCCCAGCGTGTGCCCGCGATGGGCATCCCTGGCCTCTGGCCGGCTGGGCTGTGACGGGGCAGCCGGTGGGTGGCTTGTGTCCCCGGGTAGGAAGAGGAGGAGGCGCCTAGGTGTTTGGCAGATGTGCGCTTGGTGATTGGATCCCCAGGACCGTGCCCTCAGGAGACGAGTGTGTGGTGTTGAGGTCTTGTGGCCCGAGGTGCGTGTGGCCGAGGTTTGGGTTAGCCCACCCCCGCAGGCTTGGTGTTGGTCTCCCAGAGACCAAGTCTGGCTGCCCAGAGGTTCCGCGTTGAGGGTATGGGGAAGGAGAGCCCGCCTTGGGGCGGACAGTGGAGCCAGCTAGGAGAGGATTGGGTCCCTGTTGGCATTCGGGGAGTGGGAGGAGTGCGCAGTGCAGGGGGGGGGGTAGGTTTGTCGGGTGGCAGTGGCCAGGGCTGAGGTCCCAATGGGGCGGGCGGGCGGGCGGGCGGGCGGGCAGGGAGCTATAGTGGGGTTGGTTTGGGCCCTGTGGTCATTATGTGCTCTGGTCCCCTGCAGGCGCATTTGGTGCATTGGGGGGCCGGGAGGGGGGTGTGTGTGCGGTTTCAATCGCCCGGGCCCTTTGGGGGAATCCACCCCCGGGGGTGCAGAGCGCGGTGCGGCCAGGCCCAGGATTGACTTGAGGCAGAGTGTGGGGCCTGGGCAGAGACTGTCCCCTGAGTTTTCTTCCTGGTCTGGGGACAGCCTTGAGCAGGGTGTGCGGTGTGATGGTGGCGGGCGCTTGTGCCCTTAGTGTCCCCCGCCGGCAGCGCAGGTTGCGCAGGCCTGTGGGGAGGAGGCTGAGGAGTCCCGCGGTTGGCCCGTGGGGTGCGACGGAGGTGTGGGTGCGGGTCCTTGCCCAAAGCACTAGCAGACCGTTAGCGGGACTGTGGCAGTCGAGGCAAGCCGGTGGATGCTTGCATGGTCTGGCCAGGATAGGCAGAGTGGGCAGGCCTTGGGCCGGCTGGGTCTAGGCCAGTAGGGCAGTCATGGCTTCGTGTCGGGGGGACATTGGGCAGGCTCTGTGTTTCTCTGTGTTGGGCAGGGCCTTGTGAATTGGGGCTCCGAGGAGCCTGCCATCAGCAGGCGGCTCAGAGGCGTCCCCAGTCCTCCCCCGACAGCGGGCAGACGGCTTGGCAGAGTCCGTGCAGGAGGGTTGAAGGAGAAGCAGCTTAGCGCGGGCGCCCCTTGGGCCCTGTTGGCGGTACGACGATGCTGGTGAAAGGAGACGGGCTTTGAGTGGCAGACGCTGCATGGATGTGTGCAGGTGGCGGGCAGAGATTTCAAGGCGTGGTCCTGCGACACTACACAGGACTGGGTAGTGGGTCAGGGTAGCTGGCCCACACCAACCTGACGCCCACGCGAAACCCGCACACCCGCACACCCACGAACAGACACACACGCAACACAGGCACGCATGCCCCCACCCACGGGCCCCCTCATCTGGCTTGGGAGACCCCGAGCGCTGTCACAGGCGCATGGTCGTGCCGCAAACCCTTGAGGAGGGTGGCACCGGAAAGCAGAAGACAGATAGCTGTGGAGCTGGGGCAAGCTGGGAGTTGGCGTGACGGGTCAGCCCTTGGCCTTGTTCCTTTTCCTCAAAGGCGCTCTTGATTGTTCTTGGTCCCCAGGCGCTGATTTCGGGACCTCGGAGTGCATGCCAGGCCCAGGGAGCAGTGTAGCCTTGAAGGGGCGCGAGCCGCCCGGCCTGCTCCCTGTCCCGCCGTGGACAGTGCATCGGCCCCGGGGAGAGAGAGGTGAGCCTTACTGGGCCCAAAGGGGGTCCGTGGTGGTCGTTGGTGTGGGTGGGAGCTGCTCAAGGCTTGCCATTTGGCGTTGCGGCAAATGTCCTGGCCAGTGCTGCTCGCGCCCCGCGGGCCGGGTCCCGCTCGGCGCCCAGAGCCTGTGCTTGGATCGATGATGATTCCCCAAAAAAACATTCCTTGGAAAAGCTGAACAAAATGAGTGAAAACTCACTCCCGTCTCCGCTCATCGGTGACTGAGGTCCGGCACTTTTTGCACGAGCCAGCTAGTGTAGGAGCCAGGAAGGCCATTCCCTCACACGCATTTGTGCCCCAGCACGGGCGGCAGCCCTAGACACTAGCCGGCCATCGCAGTGGGCCCTGGCACTCACCGTTCCTTTCTCCAGTGGGGCTTGCCTGTGAGGCCGAGGTTTGGCCGACTCGTCTGGGTCTCGCTTCTGCTCAAGTGTCTAGAGCTGCCAGCCAACCAGTTAGTAGCACATCCTTGCCCTGCTTGCCGACTCCGTGGTCTTGGGCCGCGTGGGCGCCGTCGGGCTGCCAGTCCCTTGTCCAGGGGACCAATAGGCAGCGTTTGAAAGGCATACACCCGCAAACGGCTGCCTTGGACACACCGCAACGCATAGATTCCCAACAACCAATCCCTTCACCACCACCGTCTCACACTTGCACAAAGAAACCCCAACCCCCAGGCACAGGCACACGACCACACACGCACGTGCGCCCGTTCACACACACGCGCGCACACACATCCTGTGCGACTAATGGGCCCCAAGTTTTGCTTGCCTTCCTAGGAGCTGTTGTGCTCATGGGCCAGACAAGCCCTGTGAGGGTGGGATAGGAGAGTGAAAGAGAGCTGTGGAGCTAGGGCAGGGCGGGAGTTTTGCGTGACGGGTCAGCCATTGGCCTTGGTTCTTTTCTCAACGGCCCTCTTGATTGCTCTTGGCTCCCAGGCGCTGATTTCCCAGGAGACCTTCGGTCAGCGGGGCCTCGGGTTGGCAGCCAGGCCCAGAGAGCCGTGTAGCCTTGAAGGGGCGCGAGCCGCCCGGCCTGCTGCGTCGTGACCCGCCGTGGACAGTGCGTCGGCCCCGAGGAGAGAGGGAGGTAAGCCTGGCTGTGGCCGAGGGGGTCCCACTGTCCTCGGTGTGGGTTGGAGCTTGGCCTGCCCCGAGCTGCTGGCGCCCAGCGTGCCGTGTGCTGCTTGGCGCCCAGCGGGTGTGCTTGGATCGATGATGACTCCCCAAAATAACATTCCTTGGAAGCTGAACAAAATGAGTGAAAACTCTATAACCGTCGTTCTCATCGTGACTGAGGTCCAGAGTCAGGCAGTGTAGGAGCGGGGCCCGAGTTGCAGTCGCACACATTCTTTGCACCTGCGGGGCGCTGGCTGAAGACTGCCTCGCTGGCACTCAGACACTGCCATCCTGGGCTTGCTGTGGGTTGGGAGCACGCTCGCTCTGTGGGGCAGTTTGGTTGGATGGATGGAGGCCACGCCCAGCGTGTGCCCGCGATGGGCATCCCTGGCCTCTGGCCGGCTGGGCTGTGACGGGGCAGCCGGTGGGTGGCTTGTGTCCCCGGGTAGGAAGAGGAGGAGGCGCCTAGGTGTTTGGCAGATGTGCGCTTGGTGATTGGATCCCCAGGACCGTGCCCTCAGGAGACGAGTGTGTGGTGTTGAGGTCTTGTGGCCCGAGGTGCGTGAGGCCGAGGTTTGGGTTAGCCCACCCCCGCAGGCTTGGTGTTGGTCTCCCAGAGACCAAGTCTGGCTGCCCAGAGGTTCCGCGTTGAGGGTATGGGGAAGGAGAGCCCGCCTTGGGGCGGACAGTGGAGCCAGCTAGGAGAGGATTGGGTCCCTGTTGGCATTCGGGGAGTGGGAGGAGTGCGCAGTGCAGGGGGTGGGGTAGGTTTGTCGGGTGGCAGTGGCCAGGGCTGAGGTCCCAATGGGGCGGGCGGGCGGGCGGGCGGGCGGGCAGGGAGCTATAGTGGGGCTGGTTTGGGCCCTGTGGTCATTATGTGCTCTGGTCCCCTGCAGGCGCATTTGGTGCATTGGGGGGCCGGGAGGGGGGTGTGTGTGTGGTTTCAATCGCCCGGGCCCTTTGGGGGAATCCACCCCCGGGGGTGCAGAGCGCGGTGTGGCCAGGCCCAGGATTGACTTGAGGCAGAGTGTGGGGCCTGGGCAGAGACTGTCCCCTGAGTTTTCTTCCTGGTCTGGGGACAGCCTTGGGCATGGTGTGCGGTGTGATGGTGGCGGGCGCTTGTGCCCTTAGTGTCCCCCGCCGGCAGCGCAGGTTGCGCAGGCCTGTGGGGAGGAGGCTGAGGAGTCCCGCGGTTGGCCCGTGGGGTGCGACGGAGGTGTGGGTGCGGGTCCTTGCCCAAAGCACTAGCAGACCGTTAGCGGGACTGTGGCAGTCGAGGCAAGCCGGTGGATGCTTGCATGGTCTGGCCAGGATAGGCAGAGTGGGCAGGCCTTGGGCCGGCTGGGTCTAGGCCAGTAGGGCAGTCATGGCTTCGTGTCGGGGGGACATTGGGCAGGCTCTGTGTTTCTCTGTGTTGGGCAGGGCCTTGTGAATTGGGGCTCCGAGGAGCCTGCCATCAGCAGGCGGCTCAGAGGCGTCCCCAGTCCTCCCCCGACAGCGGGCAGACGGCTTGGCAGAGTCCGTGCAGGAGGGTTGAAGGAGAAGCAGCTTAGCGCGGGCGCCCCTTGGGCCCTGTTGGCGGTACGACGATGCTGGTGAAAGGAGACGGGCTTTGAGTGGCAGACGCTGCATGGATGTGTGCAGGTGGCGGGCAGAGATTTCAAGGCGTGGTCCTGCGACACTACACAGGACTGGGTAGTGGGTCAGGGTAGCTGGCCCACACCAACCTGACGCCCACGCGAAACCCGCACACCCGCACACCCACGAACAGACACACACGCAACACAGGCACGCATGCCTCCACCCACGGGCCCCCTCATCTGGCTTGGGAGACCCCGAGCGCTGTCACAGGCGCATGGTCGTGCCGCAAACCCTTGAGGAGGGTGGCACCGGAAAGCAGAAGACAGATAGCTGTGGAGCTGGGGCAAGCTGGGAGTTGGCGTGACGGGTCAGCCCTTGGCCTTGTTCCTTTTCCTCAAAGGCGCTCTTGATTGTTCTTGGTCCCCAGGCGCTGATTTCGGGACCTCGGAGTGCATGCCAGGCCCAGGGAGCAGTGTAGCCTTGAAGGGGCGCGAGCCGCCCGGCCTGCTCCCTGTCCCGCCGTGGACAGTGCATCGGCCCCGGGGTAGAGAGAGGTGAGCCTTACTGGGCCCAAAGGGGGTCCGTGGTGGTCCTTGGTGTGGGTGGGAGCTGCTCAAGGCTTGCCATTTGGCGTTGCGGCAAATGTCCTGGCCAGTGCTGCTCGCGCCCCGCGGGCCGGGTCCCGCTCGGCGCCCAGAGCCTGTGCTTGGATCGATGATGATTCCCCAAAAAAACATTCCTTGGAAAAGCTGAACAAAATGAGTGAAAACTCACTCCCGTCTCCGCTCATCGGTGACTGAGGTCCGGCACTTTTTGCACGAGCCAGCTAGTGTAGGAGCCAGGAAGGCCTTTCCCTCACACGCATTTGTGCCCCAGCACGGGCGGCAGCCCTAGACAGGTAGCCGGCCATCGCAGTGGGCATTGGCACTCACCGTTCCTTTCTCCAGTGGGGCTTGCCTGTGAGGCCGAGGTTTGGCCGACTCGTCTGGGTCTCGCTTCTGCTCAAGTGTCTAGAGCTGCCAGCCAACCAGTTAGTAGCACATCCTTGCCCTGCTTGCCGACTCCGTGGTCTTGGGCCGCGTGGGCGCCGTCGGGCTGCCAGTCCCTTGTCCAGGGGACCAACAGGCAGCGTTTGAAAGGCATACACCCGCAAACGGCTGCCTTGGACACACCGCAACGCATAGATTCCCAACAACCAATCCCTTCACCACCACCGTCTCACACTTGCACAAAGAAACCCCAACCCCCAGGCACAGGCACACGACCACACACGCACGTGCGCCCGTTCACACACACGCGCGCACACACATCCTGTGCGACTAATGGGCCCCAAGTTTTGCTTGCCTTCCTAGGAGCTGTTGTGCTCATGGGCCAGACAAGCCCTGTGAGGGTGGGATAGGAGAGTGAAAGAGAGCTGTGGAGCTAGGGCAGGGCGGGAGTTTTGCGTGACGGGTCAGCCATTGGCCTTGGTTCTTTTCTCAACGGCCCTCTTGATTGCTCTTGGCTCCCAGGCGCTGATTTCCCAGGAGACCTTCGGTCAGCGGGGCCTCGGGTTGGCAGCCAGGCCCAGAGAGCCGTGTAGCCTTGAAGGGGCGCGAGCCGCCCGGCCTGCTGCGTCGTGACCCGCCGTGGACAGTGCGTCGGCCCCGAGGAGAGAGGGAGGTAAGCCTGGCTGTGGCCGAGGGGGTCCCACTGTCCTCGGTGTGGGTTGGAGCTTGGCCTGCCCCGAGCTGCTGGCGCCCAGCGTGCCGTGTGCTGCTTGGCGCCCAGCGGGTGTGCTTGGATCGATGATGACTCCCCAAAATAACATTCCTTGGAAGCTGAACAAAATGAGTGAAAACTCTATAACCGTCTTTCTCATCGTGACTGAGGTCCAGAGTCAGGCAGTGTAGGAGCGGGGCCCGAGTTGCAGTCGCACACATTCTTTGCACCTGCGGGGCGCTGGCTGAAGACCGCCTCGCTGGCACTCAGACACTGCCATCCTGGGCTTGCTGTGGGTTGGGAGCACGCTCGCTCTGTGGGGCAGTTTGGTTGGATGGATGGAGGCCACGCCCAGCGTGTGCCCGCGATGGGCATCCCTGGCCTCTGGCCGGCTGGGCTGTGACGGGGCAGCCGGTGGGTGGCTTGTGTCCCCGGGTAGGAAGAGGAGGAGGCGCCTAGGTGTTTGGCAGATGTGCGCTTGGTGATTGGATCCCCAGGAACGTGCCCTCAGGAGACGAGTGTGTGGTGTTGAGGTCTTGTGGCCCGAGGTGCGTGAGGCCGAGGTTTGGGTTAGCCCACCCCCGCAGGCTTGGTGTTGGTCTCCCAGAGACCAAGTCTGGCTGCCCAGAGGTTCCGCGTTGAGGGTATGGGGAAGGAGAGCCCGCCTTGGGGCGGACAGTGGAGCCAGCTAGGAGAGGATTGGGTCCCTGTTGGCATTCGGGGAGTGGGAGGAGTGCGCAGTGCAGGGGGGGGGGTAGGTTTGTCGGGTGGCAGTGGCCAGGGCTGAGGTCCCAATGGGGCGGGCGGGCGGGCGGGCGGGCGGGCAGGGAGCTACAGTGGGGCTGGTTTGGGCCCTGTGGTCATTATGTGCTCTGGTCCCCTGCAGGCGCATTTGGTGCATTGGGGGGCCGGGAGGGGGGTGTGTGTGCGGTTTCAATCGCCCGGGCCCTTTGGGGGAATCCACCCCCGGGGGTGCAGAGCGCGGTGCGGCCAGGCCCAGGATTGACTTGAGGCAGAGTGTGGGGCCTGGGCAGAGACTGTCCCCTGAGTTTTCTTCCTGGTCTGGGGACAGCCTTGGGCAGGGCGTGCGGTGTGATGGTGGCGGGCGCTTGTCCCCCGCCGGCAGCGCAGGTTGCGCAGGCCTGTGGGGAGGAGGCTGAGGAGTCCCGCGGTTGGCCCGTGGGGTGCGACGGAGGTGTGGGTGCGGGTCCTTGCCCAAAGCACTAGCAGACCGTTAGCGGGACTGTGGCAGTCGAGGCAAGCCGGTGGATGCTTGCATGGTCTGGCCAGGATAGGCAGAGTGGGCAGGCCTTGGGCCGGCTGGGTCTAGGCCAGTAGGGCAGTCATGGCTTCGTGTCGGGGGGACGTTGGGCAGGCTCTGTGTTTCTCTGTGTTGGGCAGGGCCTTGTGAATTGGGGCTCCGAGGAGCCTGCCATCAGCAGGCGGCTCAGAGGCGTCCCCAGTCCTCCCCCGACAGCGGGCAGACGGCTTGGCAGAGTCCGTGCAGGAGGGTTGAAGGAGAAGCAGCTTAGCGCGGGCGCCCCTTGGGCCCTGTTGGCGGTACGACGATGCTGGTGAAAGGAGACGGGCTTTGAGTGGCAGACGCTGCATGGATGTGTGCAGGTGGCGGGCAGAGATTTCAAGGCGTGGTCCTGCGACACTACACAGGACTGGGTAGTGGGTCAGGGTAGCTGGCCCACACCAACCTGACGCCCACGCGAAACCCGCACACCCGCACACCCACGAACAGACACACACGCAACACAGGCACGCATGCCTCCACCCACGGGCCCCCTCATCTGGCTTGGGAGACCCCGAGCGCTGTCACAGGCGCATGGTCGTGCCGCAAACCCTTGAGGAGGGTGGCACCGGAAAGCAGAAGACAGATAGCTGTGGAGCTGGGGCAAGCTGGGAGTTGGCGTGACGGGTCAGCCCTTGGCCTTGTTCCTTTTCCTCAAAGGCGCTCTTGATTGTTCTTGGTCCCCAGGCGCTGATTTCGGGACCTCGGAGTGCATGCCAGGCCCAGGGAGCAGTGTAGCCTTGAAGGGGCGCGAGCCGCCCGGCCTGCTCCCTGTCCCGCCGTGGACAGTGCATCGGCCCCGGGGTAGAGAGAGGTGAGCCTTACTGGGCCCAAGGGGGGTCCGTGGTGGTCCTTGGTGTGGGTGGGAGCTGCTCAAGGCTTGCCATTTGGCGTTGCGGCAAATGTCCTGGCCAGTGCTGCTCGCGCCCCGCGGGCCGGGTCCCGCTCGGCGCCCAGAGCCTGTGCTTGGATCGATGATGATTCCCCAAAAAAACATTCCTTGGAAAAGCTGAACAAAATGAGTGAAAACTCACTCCCGTCTCCGCTCATCGGTGACTGAGGTCCGGCACTTTTTGCACGAGCCAGCTAGTGTAGGAGCCAGGAAGGCCTTTCCCTCACACGCATTTGTGCCCCAGCACGGGCGGCAGCCCTAGACAGGTAGCCGGCCATCGCAGTGGGCCCTGGCACTCACCGTTCCTTTCTCCAGTGGGGCTTGCCTGTGAGGCCGAGGTTTGGCCGACTCGTCTGGGTCTCGCTTCTGCTCAAGTGTCTAGAGCTGCCAGCCAACCAGTTAGTAGCACATCCTTGCCCTGCTTGCCGACTCCGTGGTCTTGGGCCGCGTGGGCGCCGTCGGGCTGCCAGTCCCTTGTCCAGGGGACCAACAGGCAGCGTTTGAAAGGCATACACCCGCAAACGGCTGCCTTGGACACACCGCAACGCATAGATTCCCAACAACCAATCCCTTCACCACCACCGTCTCACACTTGCACAAAGAAACCCCAACCCCCAGGCACAGGCACACGACCACACACGCACGTGCGCCCGTTCACACACACGCGCGCACACACATCCTGTGCGACTAATGGGCCCCAAGTTTTGCTTGCCTTCCTAGGAGCTGTTGTGCTCATGGGCCAGACAAGCCCTGTGAGGGTGGGATAGGAGAGTGAAAGAGAGCTGTGGAGCTAGGGCAGGGCGGGAGTTTTGCGTGACGGGTCAGCCATTGGCCTTGGTTCTTTTCTCAACGGCCCTCTTGATTGCTCTTGGCTCCCAGGCGCTGATTTCCCAGGAGACCTTCGGTCAGCGGGGCCTCGGGTTGGCAGCCAGGCCCAGAGAGCCGTGTAGCCTTGAAGGGGCGCGAGCCGCCCGGCCTGCTGCGTCGTGACCCGCCGTGGACAGTGCGTCGGCCCCGAGGAGAGAGGGAGGTAAGCCTGGCTGTGGCCGAGGGGGTCCCACTGTCCTCGGTGTGGGTTGGAGCTTGGCCTGCCCCGAGCTGCTGGCGCCCAGCGTGCCGTGTGCTGCTTGGCGCCCAGCGGGTGTGCTTGGATCGATGATGACTCCCCAAAATAACATTCCTTGGAAGCTGAACAAAATGAGTGAAAACTCTATAACCGTCTTTCTCATCGTGACTGAGGTCCAGAGTCAGGCAGTGTAGGAGCGGGGCCCGAGTTGCAGTCGCACACATTCTTTGCACCTGCGGGGCGCTGGCTGAAGACCGCCTCGCTGGCACTCAGACACTGCCATCCTGGGCTTGCTGTGGGTTGGGAGCACGCTCGCTCTGTGGGGCAGTTTGGTTGGATGGATGGAGGCCACGCCCAGCGTGTGCCCGCGATGGGCATCCCTGGCCTCTGGCCGGCTGGGCTGTGACGGGGCAGCCGGTGGGTGGCTTGTGTCCCCGGGTAGGAAGAGGAGGAGGCGCCTAGGTGTTTGGCAGATGTGCGCTTGGTGATTGGATCCCCAGGAACGTGCCCTCAGGAGACGAGTGTGTGGTGTTGAGGTCTTGTGGCCCGAGGTGCGTGTGGCCGAGGTTTGGGTTAGCCCACCCCCGTAGGCTTGGTGTTGGTCTCCCAGAGACCAAGTCTGGCTGCCCAGAGGTTCCGCGTTGAGGGTATGGGGAAGGAGAGCCCGCCTTGGGGCGGACAGTGGAGCCAGCTAGGAGAGGATTGGGTCCCTGTTGGCATTCGGGGAGTGGGAGGAGTGCGCAGTGCAGGGGGGGGGGTAGGTTTGTCGGGTGGCAGTGGCCAGGGCTGAGGTCCCAATGGGGCGGGCGGGCGGGCGGGCGGGCGGGCAGGGAGCTACAGTGGGGCTGGTTTGGGCCCTGTGGTCATTATGTGCTCTGGTCCCCTGCAGGCGCATTTGGTGCATTGTGGGGCCGGGAGGGGGGTGTGTGTGCGGTTTCAATCGCCCGGGCCCTTTGGGGGAATCCACCCCCGGGGGTGCAGAGCGCGGTGCGGCCAGGCCCAGGATTGACTTGAGGCAGAGTGTGGGGCCTGGGCAGAGACTGTCCCCTGAGTTTTCTTCCTGGTCTGGGGACAGCCTTGGGCAGGGCGTGCGGTGTGATGGTGGCGGGCGCTTGTCCCCCGCCGGCAGCGCAGGTTGCGCAGGCCTGTGGGGAGGAGGCTGAGGAGTCCCGCGGTTGGCCCGTGGGGTGCGACGGAGGTGTGGGTGCGGGTCCTTGCCCAAAGCACTAGCAGACCGTTAGCGGGACTGTGGCAGTCGAGGCAAGCCGGTGGATGCTTGCATGGTCTGGCCAGGATAGGCAGAGTGGGCAGGCCTTGGGCCGGCTGGGTCTAGGCCAGTAGGGCAGTCATGGCTTCGTGTCGGGGGGACATTGGGCAGGCTCTGTGTTTCTCTGTGTTGGGCAGGGCCTTGTGAATTGGGGCTCCGAGGAGCCTGCCATCAGCAGGCGGCTCAGAGGCGTCCCCAGTCCTCCCCCGACAGCGGGCAGACGGCTTGGCAGAGTCCGTGCAGGAGGGTTGAAGGAGAAGCAGCTTAGCGCGGGCGCCCCTTGGGCCCTGTTGGCGGTACGACGATGCTGGTGAAAGGAGACGGGCTTTGAGTGGCAGACGCTGCATGGATGTGTGCAGGTGGCGGGCAGAGATTTCAAGGCGTGGTCCTGCGACACTACACAGGACTGGGTAGTGGGTCAGGGTAGCTGGCCCACACCAACCTGACGCCCACGCGAAACCCGCACACCCGCACACCCACGAACAGACACACACGCAACACAGGCACGCATGCCTCCACCCACGGGCCCCCTCATCTGGCTTGGGAGACCCCGAGCGCTGTCACAGGCGCATGGTCGTGCCGCAAACCCTTGAGGAGGGTGGCACCGGAAAGCAGAAGACAGATAGCTGTGGAGCTGGGGCAAGCTGGGAGTTGGCGTGACGGGTCAGCCCTTGGCCTTGTTCCTTTTCCTCAAAGGCGCTCTTGATTGTTCTTGGTCCCCAGGCGCTGATTTCGGGACCTCGGAGTGCATGCCAGGCCCAGGGAGCAGTGTAGCCTTGAAGGGGCGCGAGCCGCCCGGCCTGCTCCCTGTCCCGCCGTGGACAGTGCATCGGCCCCGGGGTAGAGAGAGGTGAGCCTTACTGGGCCCAAGGGGGGTCCGTGGTGGTCCTTGGTGTGGGTGGGAGCTGCTCAAGGCTTGCCATTTGGCGTTGCGGCAAATGTCCTGGCCAGTGCTGCTCGCGCCCCGCGGGCCGGGTCCCGCTCGGCGCCCAGAGCCTGTGCTTGGATCGATGATGATTCCCCAAAAAAACATTCCTTGGAAAAGCTGAACAAAATGAGTGAAAACTCACTCCCGTCTCCGCTCATCGGTGACTGAGGTCCGGCACTTTTTGCACGAGCCAGCTAGTGTAGGAGCCAGGAAGGCCTTTCCCTCACACGCATTTGTGCCCCAGCACGGGCGGCAGCCCTAGACAGGTAGCCGGCCATCGCAGTGGGCATTGGCACTCACCGTTCCTTTCTCCAGTGGGGCTTGCCTGTGAGGCCGAGGTTTGGCCGACTCGTCTGGGTCTCGCTTCTGCTCAAGTGTCTAGAGCTGCCAGCCAACCAGTTAGTAGCACATCCTTGCCCTGCTTGCCGACTCCGTGGTCTTGGGCCGCGTGGGCGCCGTCGGGCTGCCAGTCCCTTGTCCAGGGGACCAACAGGCAGCGTTTGAAAGGCATACACCCGCAAACGGCTGCCTTGGACACACCGCAACGCATAGATTCCCAACAACCAATCCCTTCACCACCACCGTCTCACACTTGCACAAAGAAACCCCAACCCCCAGGCACAGGCACACGACCACACACGCACGTGCGCCCGTTCACACACACGCGCGCACACACATCCTGTGCGACTAATGGGCCCCAAGTTTTGCTTGCCTTCCTAGGAGCTGTTGTGCTCATGGGCCAGACAAGCCCTGTGAGGGTGGGATAGGAGAGTGAAAGAGAGCTGTGGAGCTAGGGCAGGGCGGGAGTTTTGCGTGACGGGTCAGCCATTGGCCTTGGTTCTTTTCTCAACGGCCCTCTTGATTGCTCTTGGCTCCCAGGCGCTGATTTCCCAGGAGACCTTCGGTCAGCGGGGCCTCGGGTTGGCAGCCAGGCCCAGAGAGCCGTGTAGCCTTGAAGGGGCGCGAGCCGCCCGGCCTGCTGCGTCGTGACCCGCCGTGGACAGTGCGTCGGCCCCGAGGAGAGAGGGAGGTAAGCCTGGCTGTGGCCGAGGGGGTCCCACTGTCCTCGGTGTGGGTTGGAGCTTGGCCTGCCCCGAGCTGCTGGCGCCCAGCGTGCCGTGTGCTGCTTGGCGCCCAGCGGGTGTGCTTGGATCGATGATGACTCCCCAAAATAACATTCCTTGGAAGCTGAACAAAATGAGTGAAAACTCTATAACCGTCGTTCTCATCGTGACTGAGGTCCAGAGTCAGGCAGTGTAGGAGCGGGGCCCGAGTTGCAGTCGCACACATTCTTTGCACCTGCGGGGCGCTGGCTGAAGACCGCCTCGCTGGCACTCAGACACTGCCATCCTGGGCTTGCTGTGGGTTGGGAGCACGCTCGCTCTGTGGGGCAGTTTGGTTGGATGGATGGAGGCCACGCCCAGCGTGTGCCCGCGATGGGCATCCCTGGCCTCTGGCCGGCTGGGCTGTGACGGGGCAGCCGGTGGGTGGCTTGTGTCCCCGGGTAGGAAGAGGAGGAGGCGCCTAGGTGTTTGGCAGATGTGCGCTTGGTGATTGGATCCCCAGGAACGTGCCCTCAGGAGACGAGTGTGTGGTGTTGAGGTCTTGTGGCCCGAGGTGCGTGTGGCCGAGGTTTGGGTTAGCCCACCCCCGCAGGCTTGGTGTTGGTCTCCCAGAGACCAAGTCTGGCTGCCCAGAGGTTCCGCGTTGAGGGTATGGGGAAGGAGAGCCCGCCTTGGGGCGGACAGTGGAGCCAGCTAGGAGAGGATTGGGTCCCTGTTGGCATTCGGGGAGTGGGAGGAGTGCGCAGTGCAGGGGGGGGGGGTAGGTTTGTCGGGTGGCAGTGGCCAGGGCTGAGGTCCCAATGGGGCGGGCGGGCGGGCGGGCAGGCGGGCAGGCAGGGAGCTACAGTGGGGCTGGTTTGGGCCCTGTGGTCATTATGTGCTCTGGTCCCCTGCAGGCGCATTTGGTGCATTGTGGGGCCGGGAGGGGGGTGTGTGTGCGGTTTCAATCGCCCGGGCCCTTTGGGGGAATCCACCCCCGGGGGTGCAGAGCGCGGTGCGGCCAGGCCCAGGATTGACTTGAGGCAGAGTGTGGGGCCTGGGCAGAGACTGTCCCCTGAGTTTTCTTCCTGGTCTGGGGACAGCCTTGGGCAGGGCGTGCGGTGTGATGGTGGCGGGCGCTTGTCCCCCGCCGGCAGCGCAGGTTGCGCAGGCCTGTGGGGAGGAGGCTGAGGAGTCCCGCGGTTGGCCCGTGGGGTGCGACGGAGGTGTGGGTGCGGGTCCTTGCCCAAAGCACTAGCAGACCGTTAGCGGGACTGTGGCAGTCGAGGCAAGCCGGTGGATGCTTGCATGGTCTGGCCAGGATAGGCAGAGTGGGCAGGCCTTGGGCCGGCTGGGTCTAGGCCAGTAGGGCAGTCATGGCTTCGTGTCGGGGGGACATTGGGCAGGCTCTGTGTTTCTCTGTGTTGGGCAGGGCCTTGTGAATTGGGGCTCCGAGGAGCCTGCCATCAGCAGGCGGCTCAGAGGCGTCCCCAGTCCTCCCCCGACAGCGGGCAGACGGCTTGGCAGAGTCCGTGCAGGAGGGTTGAAGGAGAAGCAGCTTAGCGCGGGCGCCCCTTGGGCCCTGTTGGCGGTACGACGATGCTGGTGAAAGGAGACGGGCTTTGAGTGGCAGACGCTGCATGGATGTGTGCAGGTGGCGGGCAGAGATTTCAAGGCGTGGTCCTGCGACACTACACAGGACTGGGTAGTGGGTCAGGGTAGCTGGCCCACACCAACCTGATGCCCACGCGAAACCCGCACACCCGCACACCCACGAACAGACACACACGCAACACAGGCACGCATGCCCCCACCCACGGGCCCCCTCATCTGGCTTGGGAGACCCCGAGCGCTGTCACAGGCGCATGGTCGTGCCGCAAACCCTTGAGGAGGGTGGCACCGGAAAGCAGAAGACAGATAGCTGTGGAGCTGGGGCAAGCTGGGAGTTGGCGTGACGGGTCAGCCCTTGGCCTTGTTCCTTTTCCTCAAAGGCGCTCTTGATTGTTCTTGGTCCCCAGGCGCTGATTTCGGGACCTCGGAGTGCATGCCAGGCCCAGGGAGCAGTGTAGCCTTGAAGGGGCGCGAGCCGCCCGGCCTGCTCCCTGTCCCGCCGTGGACAGTGCATCGGCCCCGGGGAGAGAGAGGTGAGCCTTACTGGGCCCAAGGGGGGTCCGTGGTGGTCCTTGGTGTGGGTGGGAGCTGCTCAAGGCTTGCCATTTGGCGTTGCGGCAAATGTCCTGGCCAGTGCTGCTCGCGCCCCGCGGGCCGGGTCCCGCTCGGCGCCCAGAGCCTGTGCTTGGATCGATGATGATTCCCCAAAAAAACATTCCTTGGAAAAGCTGAACAAAATGAGTGAAAACTCACTCCCGTCTCCGCTCATCGGTGACTGAGGTCCGGCACTTTTTGCACGAGCCAGCTAGTGTAGGAGCCAGGAAGGCCTTTCCCTCACACGCATTTGTGCCCCAGCACGGGCGGCAGCCCTAGACAGGTAGCCGGCCATCGCAGTGGGCCCTGGCACTCACCGTTCCTTTCTCCAGTGGGGCTTGCCTGTGAGGCCGAGGTTTGGCCGACTCGTCTGGGTCTCGCTTCTGCTCAAGTGTCTAGAGCTGCCAGCCAACCAGTTAGTAGCACATCCTTGCCCTGCTTGCCGACTCCGTGGTCTTGGGCCGCGTGGGCGCCGTCGGGCTGCCAGTCCCTTGTCCAGGGGACCAATAGGCAGCGTTTGAAAGGCATACACCCGCAAACGGCTGCCTTGGACACACCGCAACGCATAGATTCCCAACAACCAATCCCTTCACCACCACCGTCTCACACTTGCACAAAGAAACCCCAACCCCCAGGCACAGGCACACGACCACACACGCACGTGCGCCCGTTCACACACACGCGCGCACACACATCCTGTGCGACTAATGGGCCCCAAGTTTTGCTTGCCTTCCTAGGAGCTGTTGTGCTCATGTGCCAGACAAGCCCTGTGAGGGTGGGATAGGAGAGTGAAAGAGAGCTGTGGAGCTAGGGCAGGGCGGGAGTTTTGCGTGACGGGTCAGCCATTGGCCTTGGTTCTTTTCTCAACGGCCCTCTTGATTGCTCTTGGCTCCCAGGCGCTGATTTCCCAGGAGACCTTCGGTCAGCAGGGCCTCGGGTTGGCAGCCAGGCCCAGAGAGCCGTGTAGCCTTGAAGGGGCGCGAGCCGCCCGGCCTGCTGCGTCGTGACCCGCCGTGGACAGTGCGTCGGCCCCGAGGAGAGAGGGAGGTAAGCCTGGCTGTGGCCGAGGGGGTCCCACTGTCCTCGGTGTGGGTTGGAGCTTGGCCTGCCCCGAGCTGCTGGCGCCCAGCGTGCCGTGTGCTGCTTGGCGCCCAGCGGGTGTGCTTGGATCGATGATGACTCCCCAAAATAACATTCCTTGGAAGCTGAACAAAATGAGTGAAAACTCTATAACCGTCGTTCTCATCGTGACTGAGGTCCAGAGTCAGGCAGTGTAGGAGCGGGGCCCGAGTTGCAGTCGCACACATTCTTTGCACCTGCGGGGCGCTGGCTGAAGACCGCCTCGCTGGCACTCAGACACTGCCATCCTGGGCTTGCTGTGGGTTGGGAGCACGCTCGCTCTGTGGGGCAGTTTGGTTGGATGGATGGAGGCCACGCCCAGCGTGTGCCCGCGATGGGCATCCCTGGCCTCTGGCCGGCTGGGCTGTGACGGGGCAGCCGGTGGGTGGCTTGTGTCCCCGGGTAGGAAGAGGAGGAGGCGCCTAGGTGTTTGGCAGATGTGCGCTTGGTGATTGGATCCCCAGGACCGTGCCCTCAGGAGACGAGTGTGTGGTGTTGAGGTCTTGTGGCCCGAGGTGCGTGTGGCCGAGGTTTGGGTTAGCCCACCCCCGCAGGCTTGGTGTTGGTCTCCCAGAGACCAAGTCTGGCTGCCCAGAGGTTCCGCGTTGAGGGTATGGGGAAGGAGAGCCCGCCTTGGGGCGGACAGTGGAGCCAGCTAGGAGAGGATTGGGTCCCTGTTGGCATTCGGGGAGTGGGAGGAGTGCGCAGTGCAGGGGGGGGGGTAGGTTTGTCGGTGGCAGTGGCCAGGGCTGAGGTCCCAATGGGGCGGGCGGGCGGGCGGGCGGGCGGGCAGGGAGCTACAGTGGGGCTGGTTTGGGCCCTGTGGTCATTATGTGCTCTGGTCCCCTGCAGGCGCATTTGGTGCATTGGGGGGCCGGGAGGGGGGTGTGTGTGCGGTTTCAATCGCCCGGGCCCTTTGGGGGAATCCACCCCCGGGGGTGCAGAGCGCGGTGCGGCCAGGCCCAGGATTGACTTGAGGCAGAGTGTGGGGCCTGGGCAGAGACTGTCCCCTGAGTTTTCTTCCTGGTCTGGGGACAGCCTTGGGCAGGGCGTGCGGTGTGATGGTGGCGGGCGCTTGTCCCCCGCCGGCAGCGCAGGTTGCGCAGGCCTGTGGGGAGGAGGCTGAGGAGTCCCGCGGTTGGCCCGTGGGGTGCGACGGAGGTGTGGGTGCGGGTCCTTGCCCAAAGCACTAGCAGACCGTTAGCGGGACTGTGGCAGTCGAGGCAAGCCGGTGGATGCTTGCATGGTCTGGCCAGGATAGGCAGAGTGGGCAGGCCTTGGGCCGGCTGGGTCTAGGCCAGTAGGGCAGTCATGGCTTCGTGTCGGGGGGACATTGGGCAGGCTCTGTGTTTCTCTGTGTTGGGCAGGGCCTTGTGAATTGGGGCTCCGAGGAGCCTGCCATCAGCAGGCGGCTCAGAGGCGTCCCCAGTCCTCCCCCGACAGCGGGCAGACGGCTTGGCAGAGTCCGTGCAGGAGGGTTGAAGGAGAAGCAGCTTAGCGCGGGCGCCCCTTGGGCCCTGTTGGCGGTACGACGATGCTGGTGAAAGGAGACGGGCTTTGAGTGGCAGACGCTGCATGGATGTGTGCAGGTGGCGGGCAGAGATTTCAAGGCGTGGTCCTGCGACACTACACAGGACTGGGTAGTGGGTCAGGGTAGCTGGCCCACACCAACCTGACGCCCACGCGAAACCCGCACACCCGCACACCCACGAACAGACACACACGCAACACAGGCACGCATGCCCCCACCCACGGGCCCCCTCATCTGGCTTGGGAGACCCCGAGCGCTGTCACAGGCGCATGGTCGTGCCGCAAACCCTTGAGGAGGGTGGCACCGGAAAGCAGAAGACAGATAGCTGTGGAGCTGGGGCAAGCTGGGAGTTGGCGTGACGGGTCAGCCCTTGGCCTTGTTCCTTTTCCTCAAAGGCGCTCTTGATTGTTCTTGGTCCCCAGGCGCTGATTTCGGGACCTCGGAGTGCATGCCAGGCCCAGGGAGCAGTGTAGCCTTGAAGGGGCGCGAGCCGCCCGGCCTGCTCCCTGTCCCGCCGTGGACAGTGCATCGGCCCCGGGGTAGAGAGAGGTGAGCCTTACTGGGCCCAAGGGGGGTCCGTGGTGGTCCTTGGTGTGGGTGGGAGCTGCTCAAGGCTTGCCATTTGGCGTTGCGGCAAATGTCCTGGCCAGTGCTGTTCGCGCCCCGCGGGCCGGGTCCCGCTCGGCGCCCAGAGCCTGTGCTTGGATCGATGATGATTCCCCAAAAAAACATTCCTTGGAAAAGCTGAACAAAATGAGTGAAAACTCACTCCCGTCTCCGCTCATCGGTGACTGAGGTCCGGCACTTTTTGCACGAGCCAGCTAGTGTAGGAGCCAGGAAGGCCTTTCCCTCACACGCATTTGTGCCCCAGCACGGGCGGCAGCCCTAGACAGGTAGCCGGCCATCGCAGTGGGCCCTGGCACTCACCGTTCCTTTCTCCAGTGGGGCTTGCCTGTGAGGCCGAGGTTTGGCCGACTCGTCTGGGTCTCGCTTCTGCTCAAGTGTCTAGAGCTGCCAGCCAACCAGTTAGTAGCACATCCTTGCCCTGCTTGCCGACTCCGTGGTCTTGGGCCGCGTGGGCGCCGTCGGGCTGCCAGTCCCTTGTCCAGGGGACCAATAGGCAGCGTTTGAAAGGCATACACCCGCAAACGGCTGCCTTGGACACACCGCAACGCATAGATTCCCAACAACCAATCCCTTCACCACCACCGTCTCACACTTGCACAAAGAAACCCCAACCCCCAGGCACAGGCACACGACCACACACGCACGTGCGCCCGTTCACACACACGCGCGCACACACATCCTGTGCGACTAATGGGCCCCAAGTTTTGCTTGCCTTCCTAGGAGCTGTTGTGCTCATGTGCCAGACAAGCCCTGTGAGGGTGGGATAGGAGAGTGAAAGAGAGCTGTGGAGCTAGGGCAGGGCGGGAGTTTTGCGTGACGGGTCAGCCATTGGCCTTGGTTCTTTTCTCAACGGCCCTCTTGATTGCTCTTGGCTCCCAGGCGCTGATTTCCCAGGAGACCTTCGGTCAGCAGGGCCTCGGGTTGGCAGCCAGGCCCAGAGAGCCGTGTAGCCTTGAAGGGGCGCGAGCCGCCCGGCCTGCTGCGTCGTGACCCGCCGTGGACAGTGCGTCGGCCCCGAGGAGAGAGGGAGGTAAGCCTGGCTGTGGCCGAGGGGGTCCCACTGTCCTCAGTGTGGGTTGGAGCTTGGCCTGCCCCGAGCTGCTGGCGCCCAGCGTGCCGTGTGCTGCTTGGCGCCCAGCGGGTGTGCTTGGATCGATGATGACTCCCCAAAATAACATTCCTTGGAAGCTGAACAAAATGAGTGAAAACTCTATAACCGTCGTTCTCATCGTGACTGAGGTCCAGAGTCAGGCAGTGTAGGAGCGGGGCCCGAGTTGCAGTGGCACACATTCTTTGCACCTGCGGGGCGCTGGCTGAAGACCGCCTCGCTGGCACTCAGACACTGCCATCCTGGGCTTGCTGTGGGTTGGGAGCACGCTCGCTCTGTGGGGCAGTTTGGTTGGATGGATGGAGGCCACGCCCAGCGTGTGCCCGCGATGGGCATCCCTGGCCTCTGGCCGGCTGGGCTGTGACGGGGCAGCCGGTGGGTGGCTTGTGTCCCCGGGTAGGAAGAGGAGGAGGCGCCTAGGTGTTTGGCAGATGTGCGCTTGGTGATTGGATCCCCAGGACCGTGCCCTCAGGAGACGAGTGTGTGGTGTTGAGGTCTTGTGGCCCGAGGTGCGTGTGGCCGAGGTTTGGGTTAGCCCACCCCCGCAGGCTTGGTGTTGGTCTCCCAGAGACCAAGTCTGGCTGCCCAGAGGTTCCGCGTTGAGGGTATGGGGAAGGAGAGCCCGCCTTGGGGCGGACAGTGGAGCCAGCTAGGAGAGGATTGGGTCCCTGTTGGCATTCGGGGAGTGGGAGGAGTGCGCAGTGCAGGGGGGGGGGTAGGTTTGTCGGTGGCAGTGGCCAGGGCTGAGGTCCCAATGGGGCGGGCGGGCGGGCGGGCGGGCGGACAGGGAGCTACAGTGGGGCTGGTTTGGGCCCTGTGGTCATTATGTGCTCTGGTCCCCTGCAGGCGCATTTGGTGCATTGGGGGGCCGGGAGGGGGGTGTGTGTGCGGTTTCAATCGCCCGGGCCCTTTGGGGGAATCCACCCCCGGGGGTGCAGAGCGCGGTGCGGCCAGGCCCAGGATTGACTTGAGGCAGAGTGTGGGGCCTGGGCAGAGACTGTCCCCTGAGTTTTCTTCCTGGTCTGGGGACAGCCTTGGGCAGGGCGTGCGGTGTGATGGTGGCGGGCGCTTGTCCCCCGCCGGCAGCGCAGGTTGCGCAGGCCTGTGGGGAGGAGGCTGAGGAGTCCCGCGGTTGGCCCGTGGGGTGCGACGGAGGTGTGGGTGCGGGTCCTTGCCCAAAGCACTAGCAGACCGTTAGCGGGACTGTGGCAGTCGAGGCAAGCCGGTGGATGCTTGCATGGTCTGGCCAGGATAGGCAGAGTGGGCAGGCCTTGGGCCGGCTGGGTCTAGGCCAGTAGGGCAGTCATGGCTTCGTGTCGGGGGGACATTGGGCAGGCTCTGTGTTTCTCTGTGTTGGGCAGGGCCTTGTGAATTGGGGCTCCGAGGAGCCTGCCATCAGCAGGCGGCTCAGAGGCGTCCCCAGTCCTCCCCCGACAGCGGGCAGACGGCTTGGCAGAGTCCGTGCAGGAGGGTTGAAGGAGAAGCAGCTTAGCGCGGGGGCCCCTTGGGCCCTGTTGGCGGTACGACGATGCTGGTGAAAGGAGACGGGCTTTGAGTGGCAGACGCTGCATGGATGTGTGCAGGTGGCGGGCAGAGATTTCAAGGCGTGGTCCTGCGACACTACACAGGACTGGGTAGTGGGTCAGGGTAGCTGGCCCACACCAACCTGACGCCCACGCGAAACCCGCACACCCGCACACCCACGAACAGACACACACGCAACACAGGCACGCATGCCCCCACCCACGGGCCCCCTCATCTGGCTTGGGAGACCCCGAGCGCTGTCACAGGCGCATGGTCGTGCCGCAAACCCTTGAGGAGGGTGGCACCGGAAAGCAGAAGACAGATAGCTGTGGAGCTGGGGCAAGCTGGGAGTTGGCGTGACGGGTCAGCCCTTGGCCTTGTTCCTTTTCCTCAAAGGCGCTCTTGATTGTTCTTGGTCCCCAGGCGCTGATTTCGGGACCTCGGAGTGCATGCCAGGCCCAGGGAGCAGTGTAGCCTTGAAGGGGCGCGAGCCGCCCGGCCTGCTCCCTGTCCCGCCGTGGACAGTGCATCGGCCCCTGGGAGAGAGAGGTGAGCCTTACTGGGCCCAAGGGGGGTCCGTGGTGGTCCTTGGTGTGGGTGGGAGCTGCTCAAGGCTTGCCATTTGGCGTTGCGGCAAATGTCCTGGCCAGTGCTGCTCGCGCCCCGCGGGCCGGGTCCCGCTCGGCGCCCAGAGCCTGTGCTTGGATCGATGATGATTCCCCAAAAAAACATTCCTTGGAAAAGCTGAACAAAATGAGTGAAAACTCACTCCCGTCTCCGCTCATCGGTGACTGAGGTCCGGCACTTTTTGCACGAGCCAGCTAGTGTAGGAGCCAGGAAGGCCTTTCCCTCACACGCATTTGTGCCCCAGCACGGGCGGCAGCCCTAGACAGGTAGCCGGCCATCGCAGTGGGCCCTGGCACTCACCGTTCCTTTCTCCAGTGGGGCTTGCCTGTGAGGCCGAGGTTTGGCCGACTCGTCTGGGTCTCGCTTCTGCTCAAGTGTCTAGAGCTGCCAGCCAACCAGTTAGTAGCACATCCTTGCCCTGCTTGCCGACTCCGTGGTCTTGGGCCGCGTGGGCGCCGTCGGGCTGCCAGTCCCTTGTCCAGGGGACCAACAGGCAGCGTTTGAAAGGCATACACCCGCAAACGGCTGCCTTGGACACACCGCAACGCATAGACTCCCAACAACCAATCCCTTCACCACCACCGTCTCACACTTGCACAAAGAAACCCCAACCCCCAGGCACAGGCACACGACCACACACGCACGTGCGCCCGCTCACACACACGTTCGCACACACATCCTGTGCGACTAATGGGCCCCAAGTTTTGCTTGCCTTCCTAGGAGCTGTTGTGCTCATGGGCCAGACAAGCCCTGTGAGGGTGGGATAGGAGAGTGAAAGAGAGCTGTGGAGCTAGGGCAGGGCGGGAGTTTTGCGTGACGGGTCAGCCATTGGCCTTGGTTCTTTTCTCAACGGCCCTCTTGATTGCTCTTGGCTCCCAGGCGCTGATTTCCCAGGAGACCTTCGGTCAGCGGGGCCTCGGGTTGGCAGCCAGGCCCAGAGAGCCGTGTAGCCTTGAAGGGGCGCGAGCCGCCCGTCCTGCTGCGTCGTGACCCGCCGTGGACAGTGCGTCGGCCCCGAGGAGAGAGGGAGGTAAGCCTGGCTGTGGCCGAGGGGGTCCCACTGTCCTCGGTGTGGGTTGGAGCATGGCCTGCCCCGAGCTGCTGGCGCCCAGCGTGCCGTGTGCTGCTTGGCGCCCAGCGGGTGTGCTTGGAGCCCAGCGGGTGTGCTTGGATCGATGATGACTCCCCAAAATAACATTCCTTGGAAGCTGAACAAAATGAGTGAAAACTCTATAACCGTCGTTCTCATCGTGACTGAGGTCCAGAGTCAGGCAGTGTAGGAGCGGGGCCCGAGTTGCAGTCGCACACATTCTTTGCACCTGCGGGGCGCTGGCTGAAGACCGCCTCGCTGGCACTCAGACACTGCCATCCTGGGCTTGCTGTGGGTTGGGAGCACGCTCGCTCTGTGGGGCAGTTTGGTTGGATGGATGGAGGCCACGCCCAGCGTGTGCCCGCGATGGGCATCCCTGGCCTCTGGCCGGCTGGGCTGTGACGGGGCAGCCGGTGGGTGGCTTGTGTCCCCGGGTAGGAAGAGGAGGAGGCGCCTAGGTGTTTGGCAGATGTGCGCTTGGTGATTGGATCCCCAGGACCGTGCCCTCAGGAGACGAGTGTGTGGTGTTGAGGTCTTGTGGCCCGAGGTGCGTGTGGCCGAGGTTTGGGTTAGCCCACCCCCGCAGGCTTGGTGTTGGTCTCCCAGAGACCAAGTCTGGCTGCCCAGAGGTTCCGCGTTGAGAGTATGGGGAAGGAGAGCCCGCCTTGGGGCGGACAGTGGAGCCAGCTAGGAGAGGATTGGGTCCCTGTTGGCATTCGGGGAGTGGGAGGAGTGCGCAGTGCAGGGGGGGGGGTAGGTTTGTCGGGTGGCAGTGGCCAGGGCTGAGGTCCCAATGGGGCGGGCGGGCGGGCGGGCGGGCGGGCAGGGAGCTACAGTGGGGCTGGTTTGGGCCCTGTGGTCATTATGTGCTCTGGTCCCCTGCAGGCGCATTTGGTGCATTGGGGGGCCGGGAGGGGGGTGTGTGTGCGGTTTCAATCGCCCGGGCCCTTTGGGGGAATCCACCCCCGGGGGTGAAGAGCACGGTGCGGCCAGGCCCAGGATTGACTTGAGGCAGAGTGTGGGGCCTGGGCAGAGACTGTCCCCTGAGTTTTCTTCCTGGTCTGGGGACAGCCTTGGGCAGGGCGTGCGGTGTGATGGTGGCGGGCGCTTGTCCCCCGCCGGCAGCGCAGGTTGCGCAGGCCTGTGGGGAGGAGGCTGAGGAGTCCCGCGGTTGGCCCGTGGGGTGCGACGGAGGTGTGGGTGCGGGTCCTTGCCCAAAGCACTAGCAGACCGTTAGCGGGACTGTGGCAGTCGAGGCAAGCCGGTGGATGCTTGCATGGTCTGGCCAGGATAGGCAGAGTGGGCAGGCCTTGGGCCGGCTGGGTCTAGGCCAGTAGGGCAGTCATGGCTTCGTGTCGGGGGGACATTGGGCAGGCTCTGTGTTTCTCTGTGTTGGGCAGGGCCTTGTGAATTGGGGCTCCGAGGAGCCTGCCATCAGCAGGCGGCTCAGAGGCGTCCCCAGTCCTCCCCCGACAGCGGGCAGACGGCTTGGCAGAGTCCGTGCAGGAGGGTTGAAGGAGAAGCAGCTTAGCGCGGGGGCCCCTTGGGCCCTGTTGGCGGTACGACGATGCTGGTGAAAGGAGACGGGCTTTGAGTGGCAGACGCTGCATGGATGTGTGCAGGTGGCGGGCAGAGATTTCAAGGCGTGGTCCTGCGACACTACACAGGACTGGGTAGTGGGTCAGGGTAGCTGGCCCACACCAACCTGACGCCCACGCGAAACCCGCACACCCGCACACCCACGAACAGACACACACGCAACACAGGCACGCATGCCCCCACCCACGGGCCCCCTCATCTGGCTTGGGAGACCCCGAGCGCTGTCACAGGCGCATGGTCGTGCCGCAAACCCTTGAGGAGGGTGGCACCGGAAAGCAGAAGACAGATAGCTGTGGAGCTGGGGCAAGCTGGGAGTTGGCGTGACGGGTCAGCCCTTGGCCTTGTTCCTTTTCCTCAAAGGCGCTCTTGATTGTTCTTGGTCCCCAGGCGCTGATTTCGGGACCTCGGAGTGCATGCCAGGCCCAGGGAGCAGTGTAGCCTTGAAGGGGCGCGAGCCGCCCGGCCTGCTCCCTGTCCCGCCGTGGACAGTGCATCGGCCCCTGGGAGAGAGAGGTGAGCCTTACTGGGCCCAAGGGGGGTCCGTGGTGGTCCTTGGTGTGGGTGGGAGCTGCTCAAGGCTTGCCATTTGGCGTTGCGGCAAATGTCCTGGCCAGTGCTGCTCGCGCCCCGCGGGCCGGGTCCCGCTCGGCGCCCAGAGCCTGTGCTTGGATCGATGATGATTCCCCAAAAAAACATTCCTTGGAAAAGCTGAACAAAATGAGTGAAAACTCACTCCCGTCTCCGCTCATCGGTGACTGAGGTCCGGCACTTTTTGCACGAGCCAGCTAGTGTAGGAGCCAGGAAGGCCTTTCCCTCACACGCATTTGTGCCCCAGCACGGGCGGCAGCCCTAGACAGGTAGCCGGCCATCGCAGTGGGCCCTGGCACTCACCGTTCCTTTCTCCAGTGGGGCTTGCCTGTGAGGCCGAGGTTTGGCCGACTCGTCTGGGTCTCGCTTCTGCTCAAGTGTCTAGAGCTGCCAGCCAACCAGTTAGTAGCACATCCTTGCCCTGCTTGCCGACTCCGTGGTCTTGGGCCGCGTGGGCGCCGTCGGGCTGCCAGTCCCTTGTCCAGGGGACCAATAGGCAGCGTTTGAAAGGCATACACCCGCAAACGGCTGCCTTGGACACACCGCAACGCATAGACTCCCAACAACCAATCCCTTCACCACCACCGTCTCACACTTGCACAAAGAAACCCCAACCCCCAGGCACAGGCACACGACCACACACGCACGTGCGCCCGCTCACACACACGTTCGCACACACATCCTGTGCGACTAATGGGCCCCAAGTTTTGCTTGCCTTCCTAGGAGCTGTTGTGCTCATGGGCCAGACAAGCCCTGTGAGGGTGGGATAGGAGAGTGAAAGAGAGCTGTGGAGCTAGGGCAGGGCGGGAGTTTTGCGTGACGGGTCAGCCATTGGCCTTGGTTCTTTTCTCAACGGCCCTCTTGATTGCTCTTGGCTCCCAGGCGCTGATTTCCCAGGAGACCTTCGGTCAGCGGGGCCTCGGGTTGGCAGCCAGGCCCAGAGAGCCGTGTAGCCTTGAAGGGGCGCGAGCCGCCCGGCCTGCTGCGTCGTGACCCGCCGTGGACAGTGCGTCGGCCCCGAGGAGAGAGGGAGGTAAGCCTGGCTGTGGCCGAGGGGGTCCCACTGTCCTCGGTGTGGGTTGGAGCTTGGCCTGCCCCGAGCTGCTGGCACCCAGCGTGCCGTGTGCTGCTTGGCGCCCAGCGGGTGTGCTTGGATCGATGATGACTCCCCAAAATAACATTCCTTGGAAGCTGAACAAAATGAGTGAAAACTCTATAACCGTCGTTCTCATCGTGACTGAGGTCCAGAGTCAGGCAGTGTAGGAGCGGGGCCCGAGTTGCAGTGGCACACATTCTTTGCACCTGCGGGGCGCTGGCTGAAGACCGCCTCGCTGGCACTCAGACACTGCCATCCTGGGCTTGCTGTGGGTTGGGAGCACGCTCGCTCTGTGGGGCAGTTTGGTTGGATGGATGGAGGCCACGCCCAGCGTGTGCCCGCGATGGGCATCCCTGGCCTCTGGCCGGCTGGGCTGTGACGGGGCAGCCGGTGGGTGGCTTGTGTCCCCGGGTAGGAAGAGGAGGAGGCGCCTAGGTGTTTGGCAGATGTGCGCTTGGTGATTGGATCCCCAGGACCGTGCCCTCAGGAGACGAGTGTGTGGTGTTGAGGTCTTGTGGCCCGAGGTGCGTGTGGCCGAGGTTTGGGTTAGCCAACCCCCGCAGGCTTGGTGTTGGTCTCCCAGAGACCAAGTCTGGCTGCCCAGAGGTTCCGCGTTGAGGGTATGGGGAAGGAGAGCCCGCCTTGGGGCGGACAGTGGAGCCAGCTAGGAGAGGATTGGGTCCCTGTTGGCATTCGGGGAGTGGGAGGAGTGCGCAGTGCAGGGGGGGGGGGTAGGTTTGTCGGGTGGCAGTGGCCAGGGCTGAGGTCCCAATGGGGCGGGCGGGCGGGCGGGCGGGCAGGGAGCTACAGTGGGGCTGGTTTGGGCCCTGTGGTCATTATGTGCTCTGGTCCCCTGCAGGCGCATTTGGTGCATTGGGGGGCCGGGAGGGGGGTGTGTGTGCGGTTTCAATCGCCCGGGCCCTTTGGGGGAATCCACCCCCGGGGGTGCAGAGCGCGGTGCGGCCAGGCCCAGGATTGACTTGAGGCAGAGTGTGGGGCCTGGGCAGAGACTGTCCCCTGAGTTTTCTTCCTGGTCTGGGGACAGCCTTGGGCAGGGCGTGCGGTGTGATGGTGGCGGGCGCTTGTCCCGCGCCGGCAGCGCAGGTTGCGCAGGCCTGTGGGGAGGAGGCTGAGGAGTCCCGCGGTTGGCCCGTGGGGTGCGACGGAGGTGTGGGTGCGGGTCCTTGCCCAAAGCACTAGCAGACCGTTAGCGGGACTGTGGCAGTCGAGGCAAGCCGGTGGATGCTTGCATGGTCTGGCCAGGATAGGCAGAGTGGGCAGGCCTTGGGCCGGCTGGGTCTAGGCCAGTAGGGCAGTCATGGCTTCGTGTCGGGGGGACATTGGGCAGGCTCTGTGTTTCTCTGTGTTGGGCAGGGCCTTGTGAATTGGGGCTCCGAGGAGCCTGCCATCAGCAGGCGGCTCAGAGGCGTCCCCAGTCCTCCCCCGACAGCGGGCAGACGGCTTGGCAGAGTCCGTGCAGGAGGGTTGAAGGAGAAGCAGCTTAGCGCGGGGGCCCCTTGGGCCCTGTTGGCGGTACGACGATGCTGGTGAAAGGAGACGGGCTTTGAGTGGCAGACGCTGCATGGATGTGTGCAGGTGGCGGGCAGAGATTTCAAGGCGTGGTCCTGCGACACTACACAGGACTGGGTAGTGGGTCAGGGTAGCTGGCCCACACCAACCTGACGCCCACGCGAAACCCGCACACCCGCACACCCACGAACAGACACACGCAACACAGGCACGCATGCCCCCACCCACGGGCCCCCTCATCTGGCTTGGGAGACCCCGAGCGCTGTCACAGGCGCATGGTCGTGCCGCAAACCCTTGAGGAGGGTGGCACCGGAAAGCAGAAGACAGATAGCTGTGGAGCTGGGGCAAGCTGGGAGTTGGCGTGACGGGTCAGCCCTTGGCCTTGTTCCTTTTCCTCAAAGGCGCTCTTGATTGTTCTTGGTCCCCAGGCGCTGATTTCGGGACCTCGGAGTGCATGCCAGGCCCAGGGAGCAGTGTAGCCTTGAAGGGGCGCGAGCCGCCCGGCCTGCTCCCTGTCCCGCCGTGGACAGTGCATCGGCCCCTGGGAGAGAGAGGTGAGCCTTACTGGGCCCAAGGGGGGTCCGTGGTGGTCCTTGGTGTGGGTGGGAGCTGCTCAAGGCTTGCCATTTGGCGTTGCGGCAAATGTCCTGGCCAGTGCTGCTCGCGCCCCGCGGGCCGGGTCCCGCTCGGCGCCCAGAGCCTGTGCTTGGATCGATGATGATTCCCCAAAAAAACATTCCTTGGAAAAGCTGAACAAAATGAGTGAAAACTCACTCCCGTCTCCGCTCATCGGTGACTGAGGTCCGGCACTTTTTGCACGAGCCAGCTAGTGTAGGAGCCAGGAAGGCCTTTCCCTCACACGCATTTGTGCCCCAGCACGGGCGGCAGCCCTAGACAGGTAGCCGGCCATCGCAGTGGGCCCTGGCACTCACCGTTCCTTTCTCCAGTGGGGCTTGCCTGTGAGGCCGAGGTTTGGCCGACTCGTCTGGGTCTCGCTTCTGCTCAAGTGTCTAGAGCTGCCAGCCAACCAGTTAGTAGCACATCCTTGCCCTGCTTGCCGACTCCGTGGTCTTGGGCCGCGTGGGCGCCGTCGGGCTGCCAGTCCCTTGTCCAGGGGACCAACAGGCAGCGTTTGAAAGGCATACACCCGCAAACGGCTGCCTTGGACACACCGCAACGCATAGACTCCCAACAACCAATCCCTTCACCACCACCGTCTCACACTTGCACAAAGAAACCCCAACCCCCAGGCACAGGCACACGACCACACACGCACGTGCGCCCGCTCACACACACGTTCGCACACACATCCTGTGCGACTAATGGGCCCCAAGTTTTGCTTGCCTTCCTAGGAGCTGTTGTGCTCATGGGCCAGACAAGCCCTGTGAGGGTGGGATAGGAGAGTGAAAGAGAGCTGTGGAGCTAGGGCAGGGCGGGAGTTTTGCGTGACGGGTCAGCCATTGGCCTTGGTTCTTTTCTCAACGGCCCTCTTGATTGCTTTTGGCTCCCAGGCGCTGATTTCCCAGGAGACCTTCGGTCAGCGGGGCCTCGGGTTGGCAGCCAGGCCCAGAGAGCCGTGTAGCCTTGAAGGGGCGCGAGCCGCCCGGCCTGCTGCGTCGTGACCCGCCGTGGACAGTGCGTCGGCCCCGAGGAGAGAGGGAGGTAAGCCTGGCTGTGGCCGAGGGTGTCCCACTGTCCTCGGTGTGGGTTGGAGCTTGGCCTGCCCCGAGGTGCTGGCACCCAGCGTGCCGTGTGCTGCTTGGCGCCCAGCGGGTGTGCTTGGATCGATGATGACTCCCCAAAATAACATTCCTTGGAAGCTGAACAAAATGAGTGAAAACTCTATAACCGTCGTTGTCATCGTGACTGAGGTCCAGAGTCAGGCAGTGTAGGAGCGGGGCCCGAGTTGCAGTCGCACACATTCTTTGCACCTGCGGGGCGCTGGCTGAAGACCGCCTCGCTGGCACTCAGACACTGCCATCCTGGGCTTGCTGTGGGTTGGGAGCACGCTCGCTCTGTGGGGCAGTTTGGTTGGATGGATGGAGGCCACGCCCAGCGTGTGCCCGCGATGGGCATCCCTGGCCTCTGGCCGGCTGGGCTGTGACGGGGCAGCCGGTGGGTGGCTTGTGTCCCCGGGTAGGAAGAGGAGGAGGCGCCTAGGTGTTTGGCAGATGTGCGCTTGGTGATTGGATCCCCAGGACCGTGCCCTCAGGAGACGAGTGTGTGGTGTTGAGGTCTTGTGGCACGAGGTGCGCGTGGCCGAGGTTTGGGTTAGCCCACCCCCGCAGGCTTGGTGTTGGTCTCCCAGAGACCAAGTCTGGCTGCCCAGAGGTTCCGCGTTGAGGGTATGGGGAAGGAGAGCCCGCCTTGGGGCGGACAGTGGAGCCAGCTAGGAGAGGATTGGGTCCCTGTTGGCATTCGGGGAGTGGGAGGAGTGCGCAGTGCAGGGGGGGGTAGGTTTGTCGGGTGGCAGTGGCCAGGGCTGAGGTCCCAATGGGGCTGGCGGGCGGGCGGGCGGGCAGGGAGCTACAGTGGGGCTGGTTTGGGCCCTGTGGTCATTATGTGCTCTGGTCCCCTGCAGGCGCATTTGGTGCATTGGGGGGCCGGGAGGGGGGTGTGTGTGCGGTTTCAATCGCCCGGGCCCTTTGGGGGAATCCACCCCCGGGGGTGCAGAGCGCGGTGCGGCCAGGCCCAGGATTGACTTGAGGCAGAGTGTGGGGCCTGGGCAGAGACTGTCCCCTGAGTTTTCTTCCTGGTCTGGGGACAGCCTTGGGCAGGGTGTGCGGTGTGATGGTGGCGGGCGCTTGTGCCCTTAGTGTCCCCCGCCGGCAGCGCAGGTTGCGCAGGCCTGTGGGGAGGAGGCTGAGGAGTCCCGCGGTTGGCCCGTGGGGTGCGACGGAGGTGTGGGTGCGGGTCCTTGCCCAAAGCACTAGCAGACCGTTAGCGGGACTGTGGCAGTCGAGGCAAGCCGGTGGATGCTTGCATGGTCTGGCCAGGATAGGCAGAGTGGGCAGGCCTTGGGCCGGCTGGGTCTAGGCCAGTAGGGCAGTCATGGCTTCGTGTCGGGGGGACATTGGGCAGGCTCTGTGTTTCTCTGTGTTGGGCAGGGCCTTGTGAATTGGGGCTCCGAGGAGCCTGCCATCAGCAGGCGGCTCAGAGGCGTCCCCAGTCCTCCCCCGACAGCGGGCAGACGGCTTGGCAGAGTCCGTGCAGGAGGGTTGAAGGAGAAGCAGCTTAGCGCGGGCGCCCCTTGGGCCCTGTTGGCGGTACGACAATGCTGGTGAAAGGAGACGGGCTTTGAGTGGCAGACGCTGCATGGATGTGTGCAGGTGGCGGGCAGAGATTTCAAGGCGTGGTCCTGCGACACTACACAGGACTGGGTAGTGGGTCAGGGTAGCTGGCCCACACCAACCTGACGCCCACGCGAAACCCGCACACCCGCACACCCACGAACAGACACACACGCAACACAGGCACGCATGCCCCCACCCACGGGCCCCCTCATCCGGCTTGGGAGACCCCGAGCGCTGTCACAGGCACATGGTCGTGCCGCAAACCCTTGAGGAGGGTGGCACCGGAAAGCAGAAGACAGATAGCTGTGGAGCTGGGGCAAGCTGGGAGTTGGCGTGACGGGTCAGCCCTTGGCCTTGTTCCTTTTCCTCAAAGGCGCTCTTGATTGTTCTTGGTCCCCAGGCGCTGATTTCGGGACCTCGGAGTGCATGCCAGGCCCAGGGAGCAGTGTAGCCTTGAAGGGGCGCGAGCCGCCCGGCCTGCTCCCTGTCCCGCCGTGGACAGTGCATCGGCCCCGGGGAGAGAGAGGTGAGCCTTACTGGGCCCATGGGGGGTCCGTGGTGGTCCTTGGTGTGGGTGGGAGCTGCTCAAGGCTTGCCATTTGGCGTTGCGGCAAATGTCCTGGCCAGTGCTGCTCGCGCCCCGCGGGCCGGGTCCCGCTCGGCGCCCAGAGCCTGTGCTTGGATCGATGATGATTCCCCAAAAAAACATTCCTTGGAAAAGCTGAACAAAATGAGTGAAAACTCACTCCCGTCTCCGCTCATCGGTGACTGAGGTCCGGCACTTTTTGCACGAGCCAGCTAGTGTAGGAGCCAGGAAGGCCTTTCCCTCACACGCATTTGTGCCCCAGCACGGGCGGCAGCCCTAGACAGGTAGCCGGCTATCGCAGTGGGCCCTGGCACTCACCGTTCCTTTCTCCAGTGGGGCTTGCCTGTGAGGCCGAGGTTTGGCCGACTCGTCTGGGTCTCGCTTCTGCTCAAGTGTCTAGAGCTGCCAGCCAACCAGTTAGTAGCACATCCTTGCCCTGCTTGCCGACTCCGTGGTCTTGGGCCGCGTGGGCGCCGTTGGGCTGCCAGTCCCTTGTCCAGGGGACCAATAGGCAGCGTTTGAAAGGCATACACCCGCAAACGGCTGCCTTGGACACACCGCAACGCATAGATTCCCAACAACCAATCCCTTCACCACCACCGTCTCACACTTGCACAAAGAAACCCCAACCCCCAGGCACAGGCACACGAACACACACGCACGTGCGCCTGCTCACACACACGCGCGCACACACATCCTGTGCGACTAATGGGCCCCAAGTTTTGCTTGCCTTCCTAGGAGCTGTTGTGCTCATGGGCCAGACAAGCCCTGTGAGGGTGGGATAGGAGAGTGAAAGAGAGCTGTGGAGCTAGGGCAGGGCGGGAGTTTTGCGTGACGGGTCAGCCATTGGCCTTGGTTCTTTTCTCAACGGCCCTCTTGATTGCTCTTGGCTCCCAGGCGCTGATTTCCCAGGAGACCTTCGGTCAGCGGGGCCTCGGGTTGGCAGCCAGGCCCAGAGAGCCGTGTAGCCTTGAAGGGGCGCGAGCCGCCCGTCCTGCTGCGTCGTGACCCGCCGTGGACAGTGCGTCGGCCCAGAGGAGAGAGGGAGGTAAGCCTGGCTGTGGCCGAGGGGGTCCCACTGTCCTCGGTGTGGGTTGGAGCTTGGCCTGCCCCGAGCTGCTGGCGCCCAGCGTGCCGTGTGCTGCTTGGCGCCCAGCGGGTGTGCTTGGATCTATGATGACTCCCCAAAATAACATTCCTTGGAAGCTGAACAAAATGAGTGAAAACTCTATAACCGTCGTTCTCATCGTGACTGAGGTCCAGAGTCAGGCAGTGTAGGAGCGGGGCCCGAGTTGCAGTCGCACACATTCTTTGCACCTGCGGGGCGCTGGCTGAAGACCGCCTCGCTGGCACTCAGACACTGCCATCCTGGGCTTGCTGTGGGTTGGGAGCACGCTCGCTCTGTGGGGCAGTTTGGTTGGATGGATGGAGGCCACGCCCAGCGTGTGCCCGCGATGGGCATCCCTGGCCTCTGGCCGGCTGGGCTGTGACGGGGCAGCCGGTGGGTGGCTTGTGTCCCCGGGTAGGAAGAGGAGGAGGCGCCTAGGTGTTTGGCAGATGTGCGCTTGGTGATTGGATCCCCAGGACCGTGCCCTCAGGAGACGAGTGTGTGGTGTTGAGGTCTTGTGGCCCGAGGTGCGTGTGGCCGAGGTTTGGGTTAGCCCACCCCCGCAGGCTTGGTGTTGGTCTCCCAGAGACCAAGTCTGGCTGCCCAGAGGTTCCGCGTTGAGGGTATGGGGAAGGAGAGCCCGCGTTGGGGCGGACAGTGGAGCCAGCTAGGAGAGGATTGGGTCCCAGTTGGCATTCGGGGAGTGGGAGGAGTGCGCAGTGCAGGGGGGTGGGGTAGGTTTGGAGGGTGGCAGTGGCCAGGGCTGAGGTCCCAATGGGGCGGGCGGGCGGGCGGGCGGGCAGGGAGCTACAGTGGGGCTGGTTTGGGCCCTGTGGTCATTATGTGCTCTGGTCCCCTGCAGGCGCATTTGGTGCATTGGGGGGCCGGGAGGGGGGTGTGTGTGCGGTTTCAATCGCCCGGGCCCTTTGGGGGAATCCACCCCCGGGGGTGCAGAGCGCGGTGCGGCCAGGCCCAGGATTGACTTGAGGCAGAGTGTGGGGCCTGGGCAGAGACTGTCCCCTGAGTTTTCTTCCTGGTCTGGGGACAGCCTTGGGCAGGGCGTGCGGTGTGATGGTGGCGGGCGCTTGTCCCCCGCCGGCAGCGCAGGTTGCGCAGGCCTGTGGGGAGGAGGCTGAGGAGTCCCGCGGTTGGCCCGTGGGGTGCGACGGAGGTGTGGGTGCGGGTCCTTGCCCAAAGCACTAGCAGACCGTTAGCGGGACTGTGGCAGTCGAGGCAAGCCGGTGGATGCTTGCATGGTCTGGCCAGGATAGGCAGAGTGGGCAGGCCTTGGGCCGGCTGGGTCTAGGCCAGTAGGGCAGTCATGGCTTCGTGTCGGGGGGACATTGGGCAGGCTCTGTGTTTCTCTGTGTTGGGCAGGGCCTTGTGAATTGGGGCTCCGAGGAGCCTGCCATCAGCAGGCGGCTCAGAGGCGTCCCCAGTCCTCCCCCGACAGCGGGCAGACGGCTTGGCAGAGTCCGTGCAGGAGGTTTGAAGGAGAAGCAGCTTAGCGCGGGCGCCCCTTGGGCCCTGTTGGCGGTACGACGATGCTGGTGAAAGGAGACGGGCTTTGAGTGGCAGACGCTGCATGGATGTGTGCAGGTGGCGGGCAGAGATTTCAAGGCGTGGTCCTGCGACACTACACAGGACTGGGTAGTGGGTCAGGGTAGCTGGCCCACACCAACCTGACGCCCACGCGAAACCCGCGCACCCGCACACCCACGAACAGACACACACGCAACACAGGCACGCATGCCCCCACCCACGGGTCCCCTCATCTGGCTTGGGAGACCCCGAGCGCTGTCACAGGCGCATGGTCGTGCCGCAAACCCTTGAGGAGGGTGGCACCGGAAAGCAGAAGACAGATAGCTGTGGAGCTGGGGCAAGCTGGGAGTTGGCGTGACGGGTCAGCCCTTGGCCTTGTTCCTTTTCCTCAAAGGCGCTCTTGATTGTTCTTGGTCCCCAGGCGCTGATTTCGGGACCTCGGAGTGCATGCCAGGCCCAGGGAGCAGTGTAGCCTTGAAGGGGCGCGAGCCGCCCGGCCTGCTCCCTGTCCCGCCGTGGACAGTGCATCGGCCCCGGGGAGAGAGAGGTGAGACTTACTGGGCCCAAAGGGGGTCCGTGGTGGTCGTTGGTGTGGGTGGGAGCTGCTCAAGGCTTGCCATTTGGCGTTGCGGCAAATGTCCTGGCCAGTGCTGCTCGCGCCCCGCGGGCCGGGTCCCGCTCGGCGCCCAGAGCCTGTGCTTGTATCGATGATGATTCCCCAAAAAAACATTCCTTGGAAAAGCTGAACAAAATGAGTGAAAACTCACTCCCGTCTCCGCTCATCGGTGACTGAGGTCCGGCACTTTTTGCACGAGCCAGCTAGTGTAGGAGCCAGGAAGGCCATTCCCTCACACGCATTTGTGCCCCAGCACGGGCGGCAGCCCTAGACACTAGCCGGCCATCGCAGTGGGCCCTGGCACTCACCGTTCCTTTCTCCAGTGGGGCTTGCCTGTGAGGCCGAGGTTTGGCCGACTCGTCTGGGTCTCGCTTCTGCTCAAGTGTCTAGAGCTGCCAGCCAACCAGTTAGTAGCACATCCTTGCCCTGCTTGCCGACTCCGTGGTCTTGGGCCGCGTGGGCGCCGTCGGGCTGCCAGTCCCTTGTCCAGGGGACCAATAGGCAGCGTTTGAAAGGCATACACCCGCAAACGGCTGCCTTGGACACACCGCAACGCATAGATTCCCAACAACCAATCCCTTCACCACCACCGTCTCACACTTGCACAAAGAAACCCCAACCCCCAGGCACAGGCACACGAACACACACGCACGTGCGCCCGCTCACACACACGCGCGCACACACATCCTGTGCGACTAATGGGCCCCAAGTTTTGCTTGCCTTCCTAGGAGCTGTTGTGCTCATGGGCCAGACAAGCCCTGTGAGGGTGGGATAGGAGAGTGAAAGAGAGCTGTGGAGCTAGGGCAGGGCGGGAGTTTTGCGTGACGGGTCAGCCATTGGCCTTGGTTCTTTTCTCAACGGCCCTCTTGATTGCTCTTGGCTCCCAGGCGCTGATTTCCCAGGAGACCTTCGGTCAGCAGGGCCTCGGGTTGGCAGCCAGGCCCAGAGAGCCGTGTAGCCTTGAAGGGGCGCGAGCCGCCCGGCCTGCTGCTTCGTGACCCGCCGTGAACAGTGCGTTGGCCCCGAGGAGAGAGGGAGGTAAGCCTGGCTGTGGCCGAGGGGGTCCCACTGTCCTCGGTGTGGGTTGGAGCTTGGCCTGCCCCGAGCTGCTGGCGCCCAGTGTGCCGTGTGCTGCTTGGCGCCCAGTGGGTGTGCTTGGATCGATGATGACTCCCCAAAATAACATTCCTTGGAAGCTGAACAAAATGAGTGAAAACTCTATAACCGTCGTTCTCATCGTGACTGAGGTCCAGAGTCAGGCAGTGTAGGAGCGGGGCCCGAGTTGCAGTGGCACACATTCTTTGCACCTGTGGGGCGCTGGCTGAAGACCGCCTCGCTGGCACTCAGACACTGCCATCCTGGGCTTGCTGTGGGTTGGGAGCACGCTCGCTCTGTGGGGCAGTTTGGTTGGATGGATGGAGGCCACGCCCAGCGTGTGCCCGCGATGGGCATCCCTGGCCTCTGGCCGGCTGGGCTGTGACGGGGCAGCCGGTGGGTGGCTTGTGTCCCCGGGTAGGAAGAGGAGGAGGCGCCTAGGTGTTTGGCAGATGTGCGCTTGGTGATTGGATCCCCAGGACCGTGCCCTCAGGAGACGAGTGTGTGGTGTTGAGGTCTTGTGGCCCGAGGTGCGTGTGGCCGAGGTTTGGGTTAGCCCACCCCCGCAGGCTTGGTGTTGGTCTCCCAGAGACCAAGTCTGGCTGCCCAGAGGTTCCGCGTTGAGGGTATGGGGAAGGAGAGCCCGCATTGGGGCGGACAGTGGAGCCAGCTAGGAGAGGATTGGGTCCCAGTTGGCATTCGGGGAGTGGGAGGAGTGCGCAGTGCAGGGGGGTGGGGTAGGTTTGGAGGGTGGCAGTGGCCAGGGCTGAGGTCCCAATGGGGCGGGCGGGCGGGCGGGCGGGCAGGGAGCTACAGTGGGGCTGGTTTGGGCCCTGTGGTCATTATGTGCTCTGGTCCCCTGCAGGCGCATTTGGTGCATTGGGGGGCCGGGAGGGGGGTGTGTGTGCGGTTTCAATCGCCCGGGCCCTTTGGGGGAATCCACCCCCGGGGGTGCAGAGCGCGGTGCGGCCAGGCCCAGGATTGACTTGAGGCAGAGTGTGGGGCCTGGGCAGAGACTGTCCCCTGAGTTTTCTTCCTGGTCTGGGGACAGCCTTGGGCAGGGTGTGCGGTGTGATGGTGGCGGGCGCTTGTGCCCTTAGTGTCCCCCGCCGGCAGCGCAGGTTGCGCAGGCCTGTGGGGAGGAGGCTGAGGAGTCCCGCGGTTGGCCCGTGGGGTGCGACGGAGGTGTGGGTGCGGGTCCTTGCCCAAAGCACTAGCAGACCGTTAGCGGGACTGTGGCAGTCGAGGCAAGCCGGTGGATGCTTGCATGGTCTGGCCAGGATAGGCAGAGTGGGCAGGCCTTGGGCCGGCTGGGTCTAGGCCAGTAGGGCAGTCATGGCTTCGTGTCGGGGGGACATTGGGCAGGCTCTGTGTTTCTCTGTGTTGGGCAGGGCCTTGTGAATTGGGGCTCCGAGGAGCCTGCCATCAGCAGGCGGCTCAGAGGCGTCCCCAGTCCTCCCCCGACAGCGGGCAGACGGCTTGGCAGAGTCCGTGCAGGAGGGTTGAAGGAGAAGCAGCTTAGCGCGGGCGCCCCTTGGGCCCTGTTGGCGGTACGACAATGCTGGTGAAAGGAGACGGGCTTTGAGTGGCAGACGCTGCATGGATGTGTGCAGGTGGCGGGCAGAGATTTCAAGGCGTGGTCCTGCGACACTACACAGGACTGGGTAGTGGGTCAGGGTAGCTGGCCCACACCAACCTGACGCCCACGCGAAACCCGCACACCCGCACACCCACGAACAGACACACACGCAACACAGGCACGCATGCCCCCACCCACGGGCCCCCTCATCCGGCTTGGGAGACCCCGAGCGCTGTCACAGGCACATGGTCGTGCCGCAAACCCTTGAGGAGGGTGGCACCGGAAAGCAGAAGACAGATAGCTGTGGAGCTGGGGCAAGCTGGGAGTTGGCGTGACGGGTCAGCCCTTGGCCTTGTTCCTTTTCCTCAAAGGCGCTCTTGATTGTTCTTGGTCCCCAGGCGCTGATTTCGGGACCTCGGAGTGCATGCCAGGCCCAGGGAGCAGTGTAGCCTTGAAGGGGCGCGAGCCGCCCGGCCTGCTCCCTGTCCCGCCGTGGACAGTGCATCGGCCCCGGGGAGAGAGAGGTGAGCCTTACTGGGCCCAAAGGGGGTCCGTGGTGGTCGTTGGTGTGGGTGGGAGCTGCTCAAGGCTTGCCATTTGGCGTTGCGGCAAATGTCCTGGCCAGTGCTGCTCGCGCCCCGCGGGCCGGGTCCCGCTCGGCGCCCAGAGCCTGTGCTTGTATCGATGATGATTCCCCAAAAAAACATTCCTTGGAAAAGCTGAACAAAATGAGTGAAAACTCACTCCCGTCTCCGCTCATCGGTGACTGAGGTCCGGCACTTTTTGCACGAGCCAGCTAGTGTAGGAGCCAGGAAGGCCTTTCCCTCACACGCATTTGTGCCCCAGCACGGGCGGCAGCCCTAGACAGGTAGCCGGCCATCGCAGTGGGCCCTGGCACTCACCGTTCCTTTCTCCAGTGGGGCTTGCCTGTGAGGCCGAGGTTTGGCCGACTCGTCTGGGTCTCGCTTCTGCTCAAGTGTCTAGAGCTGCCAGCCAACCAGTTAGTAGCACATCCTTGCCCTGCTTGCCGACTCCGTGGTCTTGGGCCGCGTGGGCGCCGTCGGGCTGCCAGTCCCTTGTCCAGGGGACCAATAGGCAGCGTTTGAAAGGCATACACCCGCAAACGGCTGCCTTGGACACACCGCAACGCATAGATTCCCAACAACCAATCCCTTCACCACCACCGTCTCACACTTGCACAAAGAAACCCCAACCCCCAGGCACAGGCACACGAACACACACGCACGTGCGCCCGCTCACACACACGCGCGCACACACATCCTGTGCGACTAATGGGCCCCAAGTTTTGCTTGCCTTCCTAGGAGCTGTTGTGCTCATGGGCCAGACAAGCCCTGTGAGGGTGGGATAGGAGAGTGAAAGAGAGCTGTGGAGCTAGGGCAGGGCGGGAGTTTTGCGTGACGGGTCAGCCATTGGCCTTGGTTCTTTTCTCAACGGCCCTCTTGATTGCTCTTGGCTCCCAGGCGCTGATTTCCCAGGAGACCTTCGGTCAGCAGGGCCTCGGGTTGGCAGCCAGGCCCAGAGAGCCGTGTAGCCTTGAAGGGGCGCGAGCCGCCCGGCCTGCTGCGTCGTGACCCGCCGTGAACAGTGCGTTGGCCCCGAGGAGAGAGGGAGGTAAGCCTGGCTGTGGCCGAGGGGGTCCCACTGTCCTCGGTGTGGGTTGGAGCTTGGCCTGCCCCGAGCTGCTGGCGCCCAGTGTGCCGTGTGCTGCTTGGCGCCCAGTGGGTGTGCTTGGATCGATGATGACTCCCCAAAATAACATTCCTTGGAAGCTGAACAAAATGAGTGAAAACTCTATAACCGTCGTTCTCATCGTGACTGAGGTCCAGAGTCAGGCAGTGTAGGAGCGGGGCCCGAGTTGCAGTCGCACACATTCTTTGCACCTGCGGGGCGCTGGCTGAAGACCGCCTCGCTGGCACTCAGACACTGCCATCCTGGGCTTGCTGTGGGTTGGGAGCACGCTCGCTCTGTGGGGCAGTTTGGTTGGATGGATGGAGGCCACGCCCAGCGTGTGCCCGCGATGGGCATCCCTGGCCTCTGGCCGGCTGGGCTGTGACGGGGCAGCCGGTGGGTGGCTTGTGTCCCCGGGTAGGAAGAGGAGGAGGCGCCTAGGTGTTTGGCAGATGTGCGCTTGGTGATTGGATCCCCAGGACCGTGCCCTCAGGAGACGAGTGTGTGGTGTTGAGGTCTTGTGGCCCGAGGTGCGTGTGGCCGAGGTTTGGGTTAGCCCACCCCCGCAGGCTTGGTGTTGGTCTCCCAGAGACCAAGTCTGGCTGCCCAGAGGTTCCGCGTTGAGGGTATGTGGAAGGAGAGCCCGCCATGGGGCGGACAGTGGAGCCAGCTAGGTGAGGATTGTGTCCCTGTTGGCATTCGGGGAGTGGGAGGAGTGCGCAGTGCAGGGGGGGGGTAGGTTTGTCGGGTGGCAGTGGCCAGGGCTGAGGTCCCAATGGGGCGGGCGGGCGGGCGGGCGGGCAGGGAGCTACAGTGGGGCTGGTTTGGGCCCTGTGGTCATTATGTGCTCTGGTCCCCTGCAGGCGCATTTGGTGCATTGGGGGGCCGGGAGGGGGGTGTGTGTGCGGTTTCAATCGCCCGGGCCCTTTGGGGGAATCCACCCCCGGGGGTGCAGAGCGCGGTGCGGCCAGGCCCAGGATTGACTTGAGGCAGAGTGTGGGGCCTGGGCAGAGACTGTCCCCTGAGTTTTCTTCCTGGTCTGGGGACAGCCTTGGGCAGGGCGTGCGGTGTGATGGTGGCGGGCGCTTGTCCCCCGCCGGCAGCGCAGGTTGCGCAGGCCTGTGGGGAGGAGGCTGAGGAGTCCCGCGGTTGGCCCGTGGGGTGCGACGGAGGTGTGGGTGCGGGTCCTTGCCCAAAGCACTAGCAGACCGTTAGCGGGACTGTGGCAGTCGAGGCAAGCCGGTGGATGCTTGCATGGTCTGGCCAGGATAGGCAGAGTGGGCAGGCCTTGGGCCGGCTGGGTCTAGGCCAGTAGGGCAGTCATGGCTTCGTGTCGGGGGGACATTGGGCAGGCTCTGTGTTTCTCTGTGTTGGGCAGGGCCTTGTGAATTGGGGCTCCGAGGAGCCTGCCATCAGCAGGCGGCTCAGAGGCGTCCCCAGTCCTCCCCCGACAGCGGGCAGACGGCTTGGCAGAGTCCGTGCAGGAGGGTTGAAGGAGGAGCAGCTTAGCGCGGGCGCCCCTTGGGCCCTGTTGGCGGTACGACGATGCTGGTGAAAGGAGACGGGCTTTGAGTGGCAGACGCTGCATGGATGTGTGCAGGTGGCGGGCAGAGATTTCAAGGCGTGGTCCTGCGACACTACACAGGACTGGGTAGTGGGTCAGGGTAGCTGGCCCACACCAACCTGACGCCCACGCGAAACCCGCACACCCGCACACCCACGAACAGACACACACGCAACACAGGCACGCATGCCCCCACCCACGGGCCCCCTCATCTGGCTTGGGAGACCCCGAGCGCTGTCACAGGCGCATGGTCGTGCCGCAAACCCTTGAGGAGGGTGGCACCGGAAAGCAGAAGACAGATAGCTGTGGAGCTGGGGCAAGCTGGGAGTTGGCGTGACGGGTCAGCCCTTGGCCTTGTTCCTTTTCCTCAAAGGCGCTCTTGATTGTTCTTGGTCCCCAGGCGCTGATTTCGGGACCTCGGAGTGCATGCCAGGCCCAGGGAGCAGTGTAGCCTTGAAGGGGCGCGAGCCGCCCGGCCTGCTCCCTGTCCCGCCGTGGACAGTGCATCGGCCCCTGGGAGAGAGAGGTGAGCCTTACTGGGCCCAAGGGGGGTCCGTGGTGGTCCTTGGTGTGGGTGGGAGCTGCTCAAGGCTTGCCATTTGGCGTTGCGGCAAATGTCCTGGCCAGTGCTGCTCGCGCCCCGCGGGCCGGGTCCCGCTCGGCGCCCAGAGCCTGTGCTTGGATCGATGATGATTCCCCAAAAAAACATTCCTTGGAAAAGCTGAACAAAATGAGTGAAAACTCACTCCCGTCTCCGCTCATCGGTGACTGAGGTCCGGCACTTTTTGCACGAGCCAGCTAGTGTAGGAGCCAGGAAGGCCTTTCCCTCACACGCATTTGTGCCCCAGCACGGGCGGCAGCCCTAGACAGGTAGCCGGCCATCGCAGTGGGCCCTGGCACTCACCGTTCCTTTCTCCAGTGGGGCTTGCCTGTGAGGCCGAGGTTTGGCCGACTCGTCTGGGTCTCGCTTCTGCTCAAGTGTCTAGAGCTGCCAGCCAACCAGTTAGTAGCACATCCTTGCCCTGCTTGCCGACTCCGTGGTCTTGGGCCGCGTGGGCGCCGTCGGGCTGCCAGTCCCTTGTCCAGGGGACCAACAGGCAGCGTTTGAAAGGCATACACCCGCAAACGGCTGCCTTGGACACACCGCAACGCATAGACTCCCAACAACCAATCCCTTCACCACCACCGTCTCACACTTGCACAAAGAAACCCCAACCCCCAGGCACAGGCACACGACCACACACGCACGTGCGCCGCTCACACACACGTTCGCACACACATCCTGTGCGACTAATGGGCCCCAAGTTTTGCTTGCCTTCCTAGGAGCTGTTGTGCTCATGGGCCAGACAAGCCCTGTGAGGGTGGGATAGGAGAGTGAAAGAGAGCTGTGGAGCTAGGGCAGGGCGGGAGTTTTGCGTGACGGGTCAGCCATTGGCCTTGGTTCTTTTCTCAACGGCCCTCTTGATTGCTCTTGGCTCCCAGGCGCTGATTTCCCAGGAGACCTTCGGTCAGCGGGGCCTCGGGTTGGCAGCCAGGCCCAGAGAGCCGTGTAGCCTTGAAGGGGCGCGAGCCGCCCGGCCTGCTGCGTCGTGACCCGCCGTGGACAGTGCGTCGGCCCCGAGGAGAGAGGGAGGTAAGCCTGGCTGTGGCCGAGGGGGTCCCACTGTCCTCGGTGTGGGTTGGAGCTTGGCCTGCCCCGAGCTGCTGGCACCCAGCGTGCCGTGTGCTGCTTGGCGCCCAGCGGGTGTGCTTGGATCGATGATGACTCCCCAAAATAACATTCCTTGGAAGCTGAACAAAATGAGTGAAAACTCTATAACCGTCGTTCTCATCGTGACTGAGGTCCAGAGTCAGGCAGTGTAGGAGCGGGGCCCGAGTTGCAGTGGCACACATTCTTTGCACCTGCGGGGCGCTGGCTGAAGACCGCCTCGCTGGCACTCAGACACTGCCATCCTGGGCTTGCTGTGGGTTGGGAGCACGCTCGCTCTGTGGGGCAGTTTGGTTGGATGGATGGAGGCCACGCCCAGCGTGTGCCCGCGATGGGCATCCCTGGCCTCTGGCCGGCTGGGCTGTGACGGGGCAGCCGGTGGGTGGCTTGTGTCCCCGGGTAGGAAGAGGAGGAGGCGCCTAGGTGTTTGGCAGATGTGCGCTTGGTGATTGGATCCCCAGGACCGTGCCCTCAGGAGACGAGTGTGTGGTGTTGAGGTCTTGTGGCCCGAGGTGCATGTGGCCGAGGTTTGGGTTAGCCCACCCCCGCAGGCTTGGTGTTGGTCTCCCAGAGACCAAGTCTGGCTGCCCAGAGGTTCCGCGTTGAGGGTATGGGGAAGGAGAGCCCGCGTTGGGGCGGACAGTGGAGCCAGCTAGGAGAGGATTGGGTCCCAGTTGGCATTCGGGGAGTGGGAGGAGTGCGCAGTGCAGGGGGGGGTAGGTTTGTCGGGTGGCAGTGGCCAGGGCTGAGGTCCCAATGGGGCTGGCGGGCGGGCGGGCGGGCAGGGAGCTACAGTGGGGCTGGTTTGGGCCCTGTGGTCATTATGTGCTCTGGTCCCCTGCAGGCGCATTTGGTGCATTGGGGGGCCGGGAGGGGGGTGTGTGTGCGGTTTCAATCGCCCGGGCCCTTTGGGGGAATCCACCCCCGGGGGTGCAGAGCGCGGTGCGGCCAGGCCCAGGATTGACTTGAGGCAGAGTGTGGGGCCTGGGCAGAGACTGTCCCCTGAGTTTTCTTCCTGGTCTGGGGACAGCCTTGGGCAGGGTGTGCGGTGTGATGGTGGCGGGCGCTTGTGCCCTTAGTGTCCCCCGCCGGCAGCGCAGGTTGCGCAGGCCTGTGGGGAGGAGGCTGAGGAGTCCCGCGGTTGGCCCGTGGGGTGCGACGGAGGTGTGGGTGCGGGTCCTTGCCCAAAGCACTAGCAGACCGTTAGCGGGACTGTGGCAGTCGAGGCAAGCCGGTGGATGCTTGCATGGTCTGGCCAGGATAGGCAGAGTGGGCAGGCCTTGGGCCGGCTGGGTCTAGGCCAGTAGGGCAGTCATGGCTTCGTGTCGGGGGGACATTGGGCAGGCTCTGTGTTTCTCTGTGTTGGGCAGGGCCTTGTGAATTGGGGCTCCGAGGAGCCTGCCATCAGCAGGCGGCTCAGAGGCGTCCCCAGTCCTCCCCCGACAGCGGGCAGACGGCTTGGCAGAGTCCGTGCAGGAGGGTTGAAGGAGAAGCAGCTTAGCGCGGGCGCCCCTTGGGCCCTGTTGGCGGTACGACGATGCTGGTGAAAGGAGACGGGCTTTGAGTGGCAGACGCTGCATGGATGTGTGCAGGTGGCGGGCAGAGATTTCAAGGCGTGGTCCTGCGACACTACACAGGACTGGGTAGTGGGTCAGGGTAGCTGGCCCACACCAACCTGACGCCCACGCGAAACCCGCACACCCGCACACCCACGAACAGACACACACGCAACACAGGCACGCATGCCCCCACCCACGGGCCCCCTCATCTGGCTTGGGAGACCCCGAGCGCTGTCACAGGCGCATGGTCGTGCCGCAAACCCTTGAGGAGGGTGGCACCGGAAAGCAGAAGACAGATAGCTGTGGAGCTGGGGCAAGCTGGGAGTTGGCGTGACGGGTCAGCCCTTGGCCTTGTTCCTTTTCCTCAAAGGCGCTCTTGATTGTTCTTGGTCCCCAGGCGCTGATTTCGGGACCTCGGAGTGCATGCCAGGCCCAGGGAGCAGTGTAGCCTTGAAGGGGCGCGAGCCGCCCGGCCTGCTCCCTGTCCCGCCGTGGACAGTGCATCGGCCCCGGGGAGAGAGAGGTGAGCCTTACTGGGCCCAAAGGGGGTCCGTGGTGGTCCTTGGTGTGGGTGGGAGCTGCTCAAGGCTTGCCATTTGGCGTTGCGGCAAATGTCCTGGCCAGTGCTGCTCGCGCCCCGCGGGCCGGGTCCCGCTCGGCGCCCAGAGCCTGTGCTTGGATCGATGATGATTCCCCAAAAAAACATTCCTTGGAAAAGCTGAACAAAATGAGTGAAAACTCACTCCCGTCTCCGCTCATCGGTGACTGAGGTCCGGCACTTTTTGCACGAGCCAGCTAGTGTAGGAGCCAGGAAGGCCATTCCCTCACACGCATTTGTGCCCCAGCACGGGCGGCAGCCCTAGACACTAGCCGGCCATCGCAGTGGGCCCTGGCACTCACCGTTCCTTTCTCCAGTGGGGCTTGCCTGTGAGGCCGAGGTTTGGCCGACTCGTCTGGGTCTCGCTTCTGCTCAAGTGTCTAGAGCTGCCAGCCAACCAGTTAGTAGCACATCCTTGCCCTGCTTGCCGACTCCGTGGTCTTGGGCCGCGTGGGCGCCGTCGGGCTGCCAGTCCCTTGTCCAGGGGACCAATAGGCAGCGTTTGAAAGGCATACACCCGCAAACGGCTGCCTTGGACACACTGCAACGCATAGACTCCCAACAACCAATCCCTTCACCACCACCGTCTCACACTTGCACAAAGAAACCCCAACCCCCAGGCACAGGCACACGACCACACACGCACGTGCGCCCGCTCACACACACGCGCGCACACACATCCTGTGCGACTAATGGGCCCCAAGTTTTGCTTGCCTTCCTAGGAGCTGTTGTGCTCATGGGCCAGACAAGCCCTGTGAGGGTGGGATAGGAGAGTGAAAGAGAGCTGTGGAGCTAGGGCAGGGCGGGAGTTTTGCGTGACGGGTCAGCCATTGGCCTTGGTTCTTTTCTCAACGGCCCTCTTGATTGCTCTTGGCTCCCAGGCGCTGATTTCCCAGGAGACCTTCGGTCAGCGGGGCCTCGGGTTGGCAGCCAGGCCCAGAGAGCCGTGTAGCCTTGAAGGGGCGCGAGCCGCCCGGCCTGCTGCGTCGTGACCCGCCGTGGACAGTGCGTCGGCCCCGAGGAGGGAGGGAGGTAAGCCTGGCTGTGGCCGAGGGGGTCCCACTGTCCTCGGTGTGGGTTGGAGCTTGGCCTGCCCCGAGCTGCTGGCGCCCAGCGTGCCGTGTGCTGCTTGGCGCCCAGCGGGTGTGCTTGGATCGATGATGACTCCCCAAAATAACATTCCTTGGAAGCTGAACAAAATGAGTGAAAACTCTATAACCGTCGTTGTCATCGTGACTGAGGTCCAGAGTCAGGCAGTGTAGGAGCGGGGCCCGAGTTGCAGTGGCACACATTCTTTGCACCTGCGGGGCGCTGGCTGAAGACCGCCTCGCTGGCACTCAGACACTGCCATCCTGGGCTTGCTGTGGGTTGGGAGCACGCTCGCTCTGTGGGGCAGTTTGGTTGGATGGATGGAGGCCACGCCCAGCGTGTGCCCGCGATGGGCATCCCTGGCCTCTGGCCGGCTGGGCTGTGACGGGGCAGCCGGTGGGTGGCTTGTGTCCCCGGGTAGGAAGAGGAGGAGGCGCCTAGGTGTTTGGCAGATGTGCGCTTGGTGATTGGATCCCCAGGACCGTGCCCTCAGGAGACGAGTGTGTGGTGTTGAGGTCTTGTGGCCCGAGGTGCGTGTGGCCGAGGTTTGGGTTAGCCCACCCCCGCAGGCATGGTGTTGGTCTCCCAGAGACCAAGTCTGGCTGCCCAGAGGTTCCGCGTTGAGGGTATGGGGAAGGAGAGCCCGCCTTGGGGCGGACAGTGGAGCCAGCTAGGAGAGGATTGGGTCCCTGTTGGCATTCGGGGAGTGGGAGGAGTGGGCAGTGCAGGGGGGGGGGTAGGTTTGGCGGGTGGCAGTGGCCAGGGCTGAGGTCCCAATGGGGCGGGCGGGCGGGCGGGCGGGCAGGGAGCTACAGTGGGGCTGGTTTGGGCCCTGTGGTCATTATGTGCTCTGGTCCCCTGCAGGTGCATTTGGTGCATTGGGGGGCCGGGAGGGGGGTGTGTGTGCGGTTTCAATCGCCCGGGCCCTTTGGGGGAATCCACCCCCGGGTGTGTAGAGCGCGGTGCGGCCAGGCCCAGGATTGACTTGAGGCAGAGTGTGGGGCCTGGGCAGAGACTGTCCCCTGAGTTTTCTTCCTGGTCTGGGGACAGCCTTGGGCAGGGTGTGCGGTGTGATGGTGGCGGGCGCTTGTGCCCTTAGTGTCCCCCGCCGGCAGCGCAGGTTGCGCAGGCCTGTGGGGAGGAGGCTGAGGAGTCCCGCGGTTGGCCCGTGGGGTGCGACGGAGGTGTGGGTGCGGGTCCTTGCCCAAAGCACTAGCAGACCGTTAGCGGGACTGTGGCAGTCGAGGCAAGCCGGTGGATGCTTGCATGGTCTGGCCAGGATAGGCAGAGTGGGCAGGCCTTGGACCGGCTGGGTCTAGGCCAGTAGGGCAGTCATGGCTTCGTGTCGGGGGGACATTGGGCAGGCTCTGTGTTTCTCTGTGTTGGGCAGGGCCTTGTGAATTGGGGCTCCGAGGAGCCTGCCATCAGCAGGCGGCTCAGAGGCGTCCCCAGTCCTCCCCCGACAGCGGGCAGACGGCTTGGCAGAGTCCGTGCAGGAGGTTTGAAGGAGAAGCAGCTTAGCGCGGGCGCCCCTTGGGCCCTGTTGGCGGTACGACGATGCTGGTGAAAGGAGACGGGCTTTGAGTGGCAGACGCTGCATGGATGTGTGCAGGTGGCGGGCAGAGATTTCAAGGCGTGGTCCTGCGACACTACACAGGACTGGGTAGTGGGTCAGGGTAGCTGGCCCACACCAACCTGACGCCCACGCGAAACCCGCACACCCGCACACCCACGAACAGACACACACGCAACACAGGCACGCATGCCCCCACCCACGGGCCCCCTCATCTGGCTTGGGAGACCCCGAGCGCTGTCACAGGCGCATGGTCGTGCCGCAAACCCTTGAGGAGGGTGGCACCGGAAAGCAGAAGACAGATAGCTGTGGAGCTGGGGCAAGCTGGGAGTTGGCGTGACGGGTCAGCCCTTGGCCTTGTTCCTTTTCCTCAAAGGCGCTCTTGATTGTTCTTGGTCCCCAGGCACTGATTTCGGGACCTCGGAGTGCATGCCAGGCCCAGGGAGCAGTGTAGCCTTGAAGGGGCGCGACCCGCCCGGCCTGCTCCCTGTCCCGCCGTGGACAGTGCATCGGCCCCGGGGAGAGAGAGGTGAGCCTTACTGGGCCCAAAGGGGGTCCGTGGTGGTCGTTGGTGTGGGTGGGAGCTGCTCAAGGCTTGCCATTTGGCGTTGCGGCAAATGTCCTGGCCAGTGCTGCTCGCGCCCCGCGGGCCGGATCCCGCTCGGCGCCCAGAGCCTGTGCTTGGATCGATGATGATTCCCCAAAAAAACATTCCTTGGAAAAGCTGAACAAAATGAGTGAAAACTCACTCCCGTCTCCGCTCATCGGTGACTGAGGTCCGGCACTTTTTGCACGAGCCAGCTAGTGTAGGAGCCAGGAAGGCCTTTCCCTCACACGCATTTGTGCCCCAGCATGGGCGGCAGCTCTAGACAGGTAGCCGGCCATCGCAGTGGGCCCTGGCACTCACCGTTCCTTTCTCCAGTGGGGCTTGCCTGTGAGGCCGAGGTTTGGCCGACTCGTCTGGGTCTCGCTTCTGCTCAAGTGTCTAGAGCTGCCAGCCAACCAGATAGTAGCACATCCTTGCCCTGCTTGCCGACTCCGTGGTCTTGGGCCGCGTGGGCGCCGTCGGGCTGCCAGTCCCTTGTCCAGGGGACCAATAGGCAGCGTTTGAAAGGCATACACCCGCAAACGGCTGCCTTGGACACACCGCAACGCATAGATTCCCAACAACCAATCCCTTCACCACCACCGTCTCACACTTGCACAAAGAAACCCCAACCCCCAGGCACAGGCACACGACCACACACGCACGTGCGCCCGCTCACACACACGCGCGCACACACATCCTGTGCGACTAATGGGCCCCAAGTTTTGGTTGCCTTCCTAGGAGCTGTTGTGCTCATGGGCCAGACAAGCCCTGTGAGGGTGGGATAGGAGAGTGAAAGAGAGCTGTGGAGCTAGGGCAGGGCGGGAGTTTTGCGTGACGGGTCAGCCATTGGCCTTGGTTCTTTTCTCAACGGCCCTCTTGATTGCTCTTGGCTCCCAGGCGCTGATTTCCCAGGAGACCTTCGGTCAGCGGGGCCTCGGGTTGGCAGCCAGGCCCAGAGAGCCGTGTAGCCTTGAAGGGGTGCGAGCCGCCCGGCCTGCTGCGTCGTGACCCGCCGTGGACAGTGCGTCGGCCCCGAGGAGAGAGGGAGGTAAGCCTGGCTGTGGCCCAGGGGGTCCCACTGTCCTCGGTGTGGGTTGGAGCTTGGCCTGCCCCGAGCTGCTGGCGCCCAGCGTGCCGTGTGCTGCTTGGAGCCCAGCGGGTGTGCTTGGATCGATGATGACTCCCCAAAATAACATTCCTTGGAAGCTGAACAAAATGAGTGAAAACTCTATAACCGTCGTTCTCATCGTGACTGAGGTCCAGAGTCAGGCAGTGTAGGAGCGGGGCCCGAGTTGCAGTCGCACACATTCTTTGCACCTGCGGGGCGCTGGCTGAAGACCGCCTCGCTGGCACTCAGACACTGCCATCCTGGGCTTGCTGTGGGTTGGGAGCACGCTCGCTCTGTGGGGCAGTTTGGTTGGATGGATGGAGGCCACGCCCAGCGTGTGCCCGCGATGGGCATCCCTGGCCTCTGGCCGGCTGGGCTGTGACGGGGCAGCCGGTGGGTGGCTTGTGTCCCCGGGTAGGAAGAGGAGGAGGCGCCTAGGTGTTTGGCAGATGTGCGCTTGGTGATTGGATCCCCAGGACCGTGCCCTCAGGAGACGAGTGTGTGGTGTTGAGGTCTTGTGGCCCGAGGTGCGTGTGGCCGAGGTTTGGGTTAGCCCACCCCAGCAGGCTTGGTGTTGGTCTCCCAGAGACCAAGTCTGGCTGCCCAGAGGTTCCGCGTTGAGGGTATGGGGAAGGAGAGCCCGCCTTGGGGCGGACAGTGGAGCCAGCTAGGAGAGGATTGGGTCCCTGTTGGCATTCGGGGAGTGGGAGGCGTGCGCAGTGCCAGGTGGCAGTGGCCAGGGCTGAGGTCCCAATGGGGCGGGCGGGCGGGCGGGCGGGCAGGGAGCTACAGTGGGGCTGGTTTGGGCCCTGTGGTCATTATGTGCTCTGGTCCCCTGCAGGCGCATTTGGTGCATTGGGGGGCCGGGAGGGGGTTGTGTGTGCGGTTTCAATCGCCCGGGCCCTTTGGGGGAATCCACCCCCGGGGGTGCAGAGCGCGGTGCGGCCAGGCCCAGGATTGACTTGAGGCAGAGTGTGGGGCCTGGGCAGAGACTGTCCCCTGAGTTTTCTTCCTGGTCTGGGGACAGCCTTGGGCAGGGTGTGCGGTGTGATGGTGGCGGGCGCTTGTGCCCTTAGTGTCCCCCGCCGGCAGCGCAGGTTGCGCAGGCCTGTGGGGAGGAGGCTGAGGAGTCCCGCGGTTGGCCCGTGGGGTGCGACGGAGGTGTGGGTGCGGGTCCTTGCCCAAAGCACTAGCAGACCGTTAGCGGGACTGTGGCAGTCGAGGCAAGCCGGTGGATGCTTGCATGGTCTGGCCAGGATAGGCAGAGTGGGCAGGCCTTGGGCCGGCTGGGTCTAGGCCAGTAGGGCAGTCATGGCTTCGTGTCGGGGGGACATTGGGCAGGCTCTGTGTTTCTCTGTGTTGGGCAGGGCCTTGTGAATTGGGGCTCCGAGGAGCCTGCCATCAGCAGGCGGCTCAGAGGCGTCCCCAGTCCTCCCCCGACAGCGGGCAGACGGCTTGGCAGAGTCCGTGCAGGAGGTTTGAAGGAGAAGCAGCTTAGCGCGGGCGCCCCTTGGGCCCTGTTGGCGGTACGACGATGCTGGTGAAAGGAGACGGGCTTTGAGTGGCAGACGCTGCATGGATGTGTGCAGGTGGCGGGCAGAGATTTCAAGGCGTGGTCCTGCGACACTACACAGGACTGGGTAGTGGGTCAGGGTAGCTGGCCCACACCAACCTGACGCCCACGCGAAACCCGCGCACCCGCACACCCACGAACAGACACACACGCAACACAGGCACGTATGCCCCCACCCACGGGCCCCCTCATCTGGCTTGGGAGACCCCGAGCGCTGTCACAGGCGCATGGTCGTGCCGCAAACCCTTGAGGAGGGTGGCACCGGAAAGCAGAAGACAGATAGCTGTGGAGCTGGGGCAAGCTGGGAGTTGGCGTGACGGGTCAGCCCTTGGCCTTGTTCCTTTTCCTCAAAGGCGCTCTTGATTGTTCTTGGTCCCCAGGCGCTGATTTCGGGACCTCGGAGTGCATGCCAGGCCCAGGGAGCAGTGTAGCCTTGAAGGGGCGCGAGCCGCCCGGCCTGCTCCCTGTCCCGCCGTGGACAGTGCATCGGCCCCGGGGAGAGAGAGGTGAGCCTTACTGTGCCCAAGGGGGGTCCGTGGTGGTCCTTGGTGTGGGTGGGAGCTGCTCAAGGCTTGCCATTTGGCGTTGCGGCAAATGTCCTGGCCAGTGCTGCTCGCGCCCCGCGGGCCGGGTCCCGCTCGGCGCCCAGAGCCTGTGCTTGGATCGATGATGATTCCCCAAAAAAACATTCCTTGGAAAAGCTGAACAAAATGAGTGAAAACTCACTCCCGTCTCCGCTCATCGGTGACTGAGGTCCGGCACTTTTTGCACGAGCCAGCTAGTGTAGGAGCCAGGAAGGCCTATCCCTCACACGCATTTGTGCCCCAGCACGGGCGGCAGCCCTAGACAGGTAGCCGGCCATCGCAGTGGGCCCTGGCACTCACCGTTCCTTTCTCCAGTGGGGCTTGCCTGTGAGGCCGAGGTTTGGCCGACTCGTCTGGGTCTCGCTTCTGCTCAAGTGTCTAGAGCTGCCAGCCAACCAGTTAGTAGCACATCCTTGCCCTGCTTGCCGACTCCGTGGTCTTGGGCCGCGTGGGCGCCGTCGGGCTGCCAGTCCCTTGTCCAGGGGACCAATAGGCAGCGTTTGAAAGGCATACACCCGCAAACGGCTGCCTTGGACACACCGCAACGCATAGACTCCCAACAACCAATCCCTTCACCACCACCGTCTCACACTTGCACAAAGAAACCCCAACCCCCAGGCACAGGCACACGACCACACACGCACGTGCGCCCGCTCACACACACGCGCGCACACACATCCTGTGCGACTAATGGGCCCCAAGTTTTGCTTGCCTTCCTAGGAGCTGTTGTGCTCATAGGCCAGACAAGCCCTGTGAGGGTGGGATAGGAGAGTGAAAGAGAGCTCTGGAGCTAGGGCAGGGCGGGAGTTTTGCGTGACGGGTCAGCCATTGGCCTTGGTTCTTTTCTCAACGGCCCTCTTGATTGCTCTTGGCTCCCAGGCGCTGATTTCCCAGGAGACCTTCGGTCAGCGGGGCCTCGGGTTGGAAGCCAGGCCCAGAGAGCCGTGTAGCCTTGAAGGGGCGAGAGCCGCCCGGCCTGCTGCGTCGTGACCCGCCGTGGACAGTGCGTCGGCCCCGAGGAGAGAGGGAGGTAAGCCTGGCTGTGGCCCAGGGGGTCCCACTGTCCTCGGTGTGGGTTGGAGCTTGGCCTGCCCCGAGCTGCTGGCGCCCAGCGTGCCGTGTGCTGCTTGGAGCCCAGCGGGTGTGCTTGGATCGATGATGACTCCCCAAAATAACATTCCTTGGAAGCTGAACAAAATGAGTGAAAACTCTATAACCGTCGTTCTCATCGTGACTGAGGTCCAGAGTCAGGCAGTGTAGGAGCGGGGCCCGAGTTGCAGTCGCACACATTCTTTGCACCTGCGGGGCGCTGGCTGAAGACCGCATCGCTAGCACTCAGACAATGCCATCCTGGGCTTGCTGTGGGTTGGGAACACGCTCGCTCTGTGGGGCAGTTTGGTTGGATGGATGGAGGCCACGCCCAGCGTGTGCCCGCGATGGGCATCCCTGGCCTCTGGCCGGCTGGGCTGTAACGGGGCAGCCGGTGGGTGGCTTGTGTCCCCGGGTAGGAAGAGGAGGAGGCGCCTAGGTGTTTGGCAGATGTGCGCTTGGTGATTGGATCCCCAGGACCGTGCCCTCAGGAGACGAGTGTGTGGTGTTGAGGTCTTGTGGCCCGAGGTGCGTGTGGCCGAGGTTTGGGTTAGCCCACCCCAGCAGGCTTGGTGTTGGTCTCCCAGAGACCAAGTCTGGCTGCCCAGAGGTTCCGCGTTGAGGGTATGGGGAAGGAGAGCCCGCCTTGGGGCGGACAGTGGAGCCAGCTAGGAGAGGATTGGGTCCCTGTTGGCATTCGGGGAGTGGGAGGCGTGCGCAGTGCCAGGTGGCAGTGGCCAGGGCTGAGGTCCCAATGGGGCGGGCGGGCGGGCGGGCGGGCAGGGAGCTACAGTGGGGCTGGTTTGGGCCCTGTGGTCATTATGTGCTCTGGTCCCCTGCAGGCGCATTTGGTGCATTGGGGGGCCGGGAGGGGGTTGTGTGTGCGGTTTCAATCGCCCGGGCCCTTTGGGGGAATCCACCCCCGGGGGTGCAGAGCGCGGTGCGGCCAGGCCCAGGATTGACTTGAGGCAGAGTGTGGGGCCTGGGCAGAGACTGTCCCCTGAGTTTTCTTCCTGGTCTGGGGACAGCCTTGGGCAGGGTGTGCGGTGTGATGGTGGCGGGCGCTTGTGCCCTTAGTGTCCCCCGCCGGTAGCGCAGGTTGCGCAGGCCTGTGGGGAGGAGGCTGAGGAGTCCCGCGGTTGGCCCCTGGGGTGCGACGGAGGTGTGGGTGCGGGTCCTTGCCCAAAGCACTAGCAGACCGTTAGCGGGACTGTGGCAGTCGAGGCAAGCCGGTGGATGCTTGCATGGTCTGGCCAGGATAGGCAGAGTGGGCAGGCCTTGGGCCGGCTGGGTCTAGGCCAGTAGGGCAGTCATGGCTTCGTGTCGGGGGGACATTGGGCAGGCTCTGTGTTTCTCTGTGTTGGGCAGGGCCTTGTGAATTGGGGCTCCGAGGAGCCTGCCATCAGCAGGCGGCTCAGAGGCGTCCCCAGTCCTCCCCCGACAGCGGGCAGACGGCTTGGCAGAGTCCGTGCAGGAGGTTTGAAGGAGAAGCAGCTTAGCGCGGGCGCCCCTTGGGCCCTGTTGGCGGTACGACGATGCTGGTGAAAGGAGACGGGCTTTGAGTGGCAGACGCTGCATGGATGTGTGCAGGTGGCGGGCAGAGATTTCAAGGCGTGGTCCTGCGACACTACACAGGACTGGGTAGTGGGTCAGGGTAGCTGGCCCACACCAACCTGACGCCCACGCGAAACCCGCACACCCGCACACCCACGAACAGACACACACGCAACACAGGCACGCATGCCCCCACCCACGGGCCCCCTCATCTGGCTTGGGAGACCCCGAGCGCTGTCACAGGCGCATGGTCGTGCCGCAAACCCTTGAGGAGGGTGGCACCGGAAAGCAGAAGACAGATAGCTGTGGAGCTGGGGCAAGCTGGGAGTTGGCGTGACGGGTCAGCCCTTGGCCTTGTTCCTTTTCCTCAAAGGCGCTCTTGATTGTTCTTGGTCCCCAGGCGCTGATTTCGGGACCTCGGAGTGCATGCCAGGCCCAGGGAGCAGTGTAGACTTGAAGGGGCGCGAGCCGCCCGGCCTGCTCCCTGTCCCGCCGTGGACAGTGCATCGGCCCCGGGGAGAGAGAGGTGAGCCTTACTGTGCCCAAGGGGGGTCCGTGGTGGTCCTTGGTGTGGGTGGGAGCTGCTCAAGGCTTGCCATTTGGCGTTGCGGCAAATGTCCTGGCCAGTGCTGCTCGCGCCCCGCGGGCCGGGTCCCGCTCGGCGCCCAGAGCCTGTGCTTGGATCGATGATGATTCCCCAAAAAAACATTCCTTGGAAAAGCTGAACAAAATGAGTGAAAACTCACTCCCGTCTCCGCTCATCGGTGACTGAGGTCCGGCACTTTTTGCACGAGCCAGCTAGTGTAGGAGCCAGGAAGGCCTATCCCTCACACGCATTTGTGCCCCAGCACGGGCGGCAGCCCTAGACAGGTAGCCGGCCATCGCAGTGGGCCCTGGCACTCACCGTTCCTTTCTCCAGTGGGGCTTGCCTGTGAGGCCGAGGTTTGGCCGACTCGTCTGGGTCTCGCTTCTGCTCAAGTGTCTAGAGCTGCCAGCCAACCAGTTAGTAGCACATCCTTGCCCTGCTTGCCGACTCCGTGGTCTTGGGCCGCGTGGGCGCCGTCGGGCTGCCAGTCCCTTGTCCAGGGGACCAATAGGCAGCGTTTGAAAGGCATACACCCGCAAACGGCTGCCTTGGACACACCGCAACGCATAGACTCCCAACAACCAATCCCTTCACCACCACCGTCTCACACTTGCACAAAGAAACCCCAACCCCCAGGCACAGGCACACGACCACACACGCACGTGCGCCCGCTCACACACACGCGCGCACACACATCCTGTGCGACTAATGGGCCCCAAGTTTTGCTTGCCTTCCTAGGAGCTGTTGTGCTCATAGGCCAGACAAGCCCTGTGAGGGTGGGATAGGAGAGTGAAAGAGAGCTCTGGAGCTAGGGCAGGGCGGGAGTTTTGCGTGACGGGTCAGCCATTGGCCTTGGTTCTTTTCTCAACGGCCCTCTTGATTGCTCTTGGCTCCCAGGCGCTGATTTCCCAGGAGACCTTCGGTCAGCGGGGCCTCGGGTTGGCAGCCAGGCCCAGAGAGCCGTGTAGCCTTGAAGGGGCGAGAGCCGCCCGGCCTGCTGCGTCGTGACCCGCCGTGGACAGTGCGTCGGCCCCGAGGAGAGAGGGAGGTAAGCCTGGCTGTGGCCCAGGGGGTCCCACTGTCCTCGGTGTGGGTTGGAGCTTGGCCTGCCCCGAGCTGCTGGCGCCCAGCGTGCCGTGTGCTGCTTGGAGCCCAGCGGGTGTGCTTGGATCGATGATGACTCCCCAAAATAACATTCCTTGGAAGCTGAACAAAATGAGTGAAAACTCTATAACCGTCGTTCTCATCGTGACTGAGGTCCAGAGTCAGGCAGTGTAGGAGCGGGGCCCGAGTTGCAGTCGCACACATTCTTTGCACCTGCGGGGCGCTGGCTGAAGACCGCCTCGCTGGCACTCAGACACTGCCATCCTGGGCTTGCTGTGGGTTGGGAGCACGCTCGCTCTGTGGGGCAGTTTGGTTGGATGGATGGAGGCCACGCCCAGCGTGTGCCCGCGATGGGCATCCCTGGCCTCTGGCCGGCTGGGCTGTAACGGGGCAGCCGGTGGGTGGCTTGTGTCCCCGGGTAGGAAGAGGAGGAGGCGCCTAGGTGTTTGGCAGATGTGCGCTTGGTGATTGGATCCCCAGGACCGTGCCCTCAGGAGACGAGTGTGTGGTGTTGAGGTCTTGTGGCCCGAGGTGCGTGTGGCCGAGGTTTGGGTTAGCCCACCCCAGCAGGCTTGGTGTTGGTCTCCCAGAGACCAAGTCTGGCTGCCCAGAGGTTCCGCGTTGAGGGTATGGGGAAGGAGAGCCCGCCTTGGGGCGGACAGTGGAGCCAGCTAGGAGAGGATTGGGTCCCTGTTGGCATTCGGGGAGTGGGAGGCGTGCGCAGTGCCAGGTGGCAGTGGCCAGGGCTGAGGTCCCAATGGGGCGGGCGGGCGGGCGGGCGGGCAGGGAGCTACAGTGGGGCTGGTTTGGGCCCTGTGGTCATTATGTGCTCTGGTCCCCTGCAGGCGCATTTGGTGCATTGGGGGGCCGGGAGGGGGTTGTGTGTGTGGTTTCAATCGCCCGGGCCCTTTGGGGGAATCCACCCCCGGGGGTGCAGAGCGCGGTGCGGCCAGGCCCAGGATTGACTTGAGGCAGAGTGTGGGGCCTGGGCAGAGACTGTCCCCTGAGTTTTCTTCCTGGTCTGGGGACAGCCTTGGGCAGGGTGTGCGGTGTGATGGTGGCGGGCGCTTGTGCCCTTAGTGTCCCCCGCCGGTAGCGCAGGTTGCGCAGGCCTGTGGGGAGGAGGCTGAGGAGTCCCGCGGTTGGCCCGTGGGGTGCGACGGAGGTGTGGGTGCGGGTCCTTGCCCAAAGCACTAGCAGACCGTTAGCGGGACTGTGGCAGTCGAGGCAAGCCGGTGGATGCTTGCATGGTCTGGCCAGGATAGGCAGAGTGGGCAGGCCTTGGGCCGGCTGGGTCTAGGCCAGTAGGGCAGTCATGGCTTCGTGTCGGGGGGACATTGGGCAGGCTCTGTGTTTCTCTGTGTTGGGCAGGGCCTTGTGAATTGGGGCTCCGAGGAGCCTGCCATCAGCAGGCGGCTCAGAGGCGTCCCCAGTCCTCCCCCGACAGCGGGCAGACGGCTTGGCAGAGTCCGTGCAGGAGGTTTGAAGGAGAAGCAGCTTAGCGCGGGCGCCCCTTGGGCCCTGTTGGCGGTACGACGATGCTGGTGAAAGGAGACGGGCTTTGAGTGGCAGACGCTGCATGGATGTGTGCAGGTGGCGGGCAGAGATTTCAAGGCGTGGTCCTGCGACACTACACAGGACTGGGTAGTGGGTCAGGGTAGCTGGCCCACACCAACCTGACGCCCACGCGAAACCCGTGCACCCGCACACCCACGAACAGACACACACGCAACACAGGCACGCATGCCCCCACCCACGGGCCCCCTCATCTGGCTTGGGAGACCCCGAGCGCTGTCACAGGCGCATGGTCGTGCCGCAAACCCTTGAGGAGGGTGGCACCGGAAAGCAGAAGACAGATAGCTGTGGAGCTGGGGCAAGCTGGGAGTTGGCGTGACGGGTCAGCCCTTGGCCTTGTTCCTTTTCCTCAAAGGCGCTCTTGATTGTTCTTGGTCCCCAGGCGCTGATTTCGGGACCTCGGAGTGCATGCCAGGCCCAGGGAGCAGTGTAGCCTTGAAGGGGCGCGAGCCGCCCGGCCTGCTCCCTGTCCCGCCGTGGACAGTGCATCGGCCCCGGGGAGAGAGAGGTGAGCCTTACTGGGCCCAAAGGGGGTTCGTGGTGGTCGTTGGTGTGGGTGGGAGCTGCTCAAGGCTTGCCATTTGGCGTTGCGGCAAATGTCCTGGCCAGTGCTGCTCGCGCCCCGCGGGCCGGGTCCCGCTCGGCGCCCAGAGCCTGTGCTTGGATCGATGATGATTCCCCAAAAAAACATTCCTTGGAAAAGCTGAACAAAATGAGTGAAAACTCACTCCCGTCTCCGCTCATCGGTGACTGAGGTCCGGCACTTTTTGCACGAGCCAGCTAGTGTAGGAGCCAGGAAGGCCTATCCCTCACACGCATTTGTGCCCCAGCACGGGCGGCAGCCCTAGACAGGTAGCCGGCCATCGCAGTGGGCCCTGGCACTCACTGTTCCTTTCTCCAGTGGGGCTTGCCTGTGAGGCCGAGGTTTGGCCGACTCGTCTGGGTCTCGCTTCTGCTCAAGTGTCTAGAGCTGCCAGCCAACCAGTTAGTAGCACATCCTTGCCCTGCTTGCCGACTCCGTGGTCTTGGGCCGCGTGGGCGCCGTTGGGCTGCCAGTCCCTTGTCCAGGGGACCAATAGGCAGCGTTTGAAAGGCATACACCCGCAAACGGCTGCCTTGGACACACCGCAACGCATAGACTCCCAACAACCAATCCCTTCACCACCACCGTCTCACACTTGCACAAAGAAACCCCAACCCCCAGGCACAGGCACACGACCACACACGCACGTGCGCCCGCTCACACACACGCGCGCACACACATCCTGTGCGACTAATGGGCCCCAAGTTTTGCTTGCCTTCCTAGGAGCTGTTGTGCTCATGGGCCAGACAAGCCCTGTGAGGGTGGGATAGGAGAGTGAAAGAGAGCTCTGGAGCTAGGGCAGGGCGGGAGTTTTGCGTGACGGGTCAGCCATTGGCCTTGGTTCTTTTCTCAACGGCCCTCTTGATTGCTCTTGGCTCCCAGGCGCTGATTTCCCAGGAGACCTTCGGTCAGCGGGGCCTCGGGTTGGCAGCCAGGCCCAGAGAGCCGTGTAGCCTTGAAGGGGCGCGAGCCGCCCGGCCTGCTGCGTCGTGACCCGCCGTGGACAGTGCGTCGGCCCCGAGGAGAGAGGGAGGTAAGCCTGGCTGTGGCCCAGGGGGTCCCACTGTCCTCGGTGTGGGTTGGAGCTTGGCCTGCCCCGAGCTGCTGGCGCCCAGCGTGCCGTGTGCTGCTTGGAGCCCAGCGGGTGTGCTTGGATCGATGATGACTCCCCAAAATAACATTCCTTGGAAGCTGAACAAAATGAGTGAAAACTCTATAACCGTCGTTCTCATCGTGACTGAGGTCCAGAGTCAGGCAGTGTAGGAGCGGGGCCCGAGTTGCAGTCGCACACATTCTTTGCACCTGCGGGGCGCTGGCTGTATATGCCCTCTCTGGGTGACACTTGCATTGTTTCTTTGGTGTGAGAGTGCAATGTAGTGTTTATAACAGGATAGTTTGACCACAATTATGTCACTCTTGGCTGCACAACTATACACTGAGCGAAACAGTATGTGCTTGTGCGCACACCCCCACATATAGACACATATTTTCCTTGCATGTTTCTCAGGTGGTACTTGCTATTCATGGTCCTGACACACCTTTGAAGATCTAATAGGAAAGTAGAGTATTGGTTGCAAGTTTTGATTAGCACTCTGTAGGTAGTACAGTTGTGTTTTTTGCTTTGTTCCTTTTCTTAACACTGATTTTAATTTCTCTTGTGTTCCAGGTTGTAGTATGCAAGGATGACTTCAGTTCGTAGGGCGGCATGTTGGTCCGAATGCCCATCACTGTGGACACTTCAAGCAGCACGATTCTTGTATCTCTCTTTTTCTCGTAGTCCCTAGAGAGTTTTACTATGTATAGTTGTGTGCCACATGGCCTGCTCTCTGTTCATTCCTGGTCCTTTTATCTGTTAGGAAGGTAAGAGTTAGCTGCTCAATTTTCTTTTTATAGCTTTTATCTTTTAAATTGTATTAGTTTTTTTTGTGTATGATCTATCAATGTTCTCTCATCAGCTTTGCAATCTTGTTTTTCCTTGAAAATTTGTGGTCCCAGAAAATTTCCTGTTTGTTAGTGACTCTACAATGACATCTTCTTTGTAGTGATCTAAATTATTCAAATATCAATAACTGTGATCGTTTTTTTTAATTGTGTTTGTTACACAGTGTATGCATGAAGCTAGTTATCATTGATATTCTTCCACCTCTCCGTTCACCATATTTTGTGAGCTCATAGTTATATGTACTCCGATCTCTTTGTCCCTCCTTGCTCTTTTGGCTGAATTTTTCACTGGAATTCCCACCTATCTTACATGCCATTGTTACCAATTATCTTTTCTCATTATCTTTTTGGGGGGCCTGGTATTCTGTTTGTAGTTGGTTCCCTGGAACTATTCAACATGAGGAAGGGTTATGTAGCCTTGCACAAATTGTACTCAGTTTTGGTAAGTCCACACTTGCAGGCTTGCACTGGTATGTTTCTTGTTTTATGTCTGCTTTTATTCTGCTTACCCAGTTTGTTCTGGAAGGAGACCCTGTGTCAGGGTGATCACATGTGTGATAGTATTGGTACCCTGTTTGATATTGTGGTTGGTGGCATACATGTAGGTAGCTGATCATATGAGGCTCATGTCTGGCGTACTGGGACTTCAGGTTGAATCTTTTATCTGATTTGAGTTTCTTGGTGGCTCTTACTCTGCCTGGTGAATGACAATTATGCCATAGTTTAGTTATTTTTTTTTCTTTTTTAAATGTGTGGCTGGTGCATGTCATTTTGTGACATTGAGCCAGGATGCCCAGTCTTATCTAGTGAGCGAATCCATCTAATGAAGAATGGACTCTAGGATATACCATATTTACCTCTCAATAGCGAGGTGTTCAGGCATGTACCAGTATGCCTAACATGCCTTTTTTTCTTAGGGTCTACTTTTTCACCTGAACTGTCTTTTCAGTCCTTTGTTCTCTTGACTGTCATCTTCTTAGCTAATTATAAATGTACATACACTACCATCAAGCAATAGGTCTTCAGTTAGAATATACAAGATGCATGTATTTGTTTAATAATACCAAAGATCATGTCTATTTCTGAGTGCCCTTGTATTTCTTCTCATCTGCTATGTATAACTAAAGAACTCAGTGTCTATAAGGGCCCTTCATTGTATTGTAGTCTTGGAAGTTACTGTTTATGTGTCTCCTTTGAAATTCCTTTATTTTTTCCTGTTTAACTAGCTTACTTGATTTTTTTTAGTGTCCAGTTTATCCTCCAGTTTAAAACATGCAATGACAATAGAGACAAAAATCCCTTAAGGATATTTTCAGTTCTCCTTTGTGCAGAATGTCTGTTGTATTATAACTTTGCCCTTGGATATATGCCATCATTAAGTGTATTTTCTCTCAGCCAAGTAATAGTCTTTTTGTAATATATAGGAGGAACAGATTTTTTTTTAATTTTGTTGGTCATGGGAGCTGAACTCTGGGCCCGGGCGCTGTCCCTGAGCTCTTCAGCTCAAGGCTAGCACTCACCACTTGATCCACAGTGCCACTTCTGGCTTTTTTCTGTTTATGTCGTGCTGAGGAATCAAACCCAGGGCCTAATGCATGCAAGGCAAGCACTCTGCAACTAAGCCAACTTCACAGCCCAAGGAACAGATTTTAAATGATACTGAGGCAGTTTAGGTGACATATTACTATATTTGGTCAGTATCCCAGATTATGATGCCACATTTGGTAGTATCACAAAAGTGAACAATGTGGGTACCCTTATTGTTGCAATGTTCCTGTTAGTAGAGAGAATTATAAAGCCAGTATACATTTCTTATTTGCAGTGATATGTGAGCCAGTGTTTCATGGGGTGATATGGCAAGTTTGCACATAAGGCTATATACAATGGAAGAGAACTCTTGTTTGTTCACCCCAAGGGAGATTGTGTTTATATCCATGATTATGTAGGTACTGATGTCCTTCCTCAGCCATGTAGGAAATACATTCAGTATCATATTATTTTCCACAGTGATGTACCCTAAATGTCCCCTAAATGTCCATGTGTGCTTAGATAATCTATGTTGGCCTTTGACATAGATGCTAGATAATAGTATAGGACCAGTTGGCATTGCCCTTGTAACCTGTGCATCTGTGTGTTTTTTAAGCACCTCTTTTTACTTCTCAAGTCGTTTTATAATGGAAAGTGAAGATTAGTCTTTATAAAATACCTAAAATGTTGTTGATTTCTTACATTTTAATGGAATATTATTTTATCTTAAAAAACAAGATCCTGCCAGGCACTGGTGGCTATACTTATAATTCTAGTTACTCAGGAGGCTGAGATCTGAGGACTGCAGTTTGAAGCCAGCACAAAGTCTGTGTTCAAGGCCCAGGACCAGAAAAAAAAAACCCTTCCAGGCATTGCTGACTCACACCTTTAACTTTAGCTATCTTGAGGAAGAGAACTGAGAATCCTTGTTGGAAGCCAGCCAGGGAAGATAATTTCTTAATAATTTTTTTCTCCAATTAACCACCCCCAAAAGCCAGACATGAAGGTGTGGCTCAAGTGGTAGAGCTCTAACTCTGAGCACAAAGAAAGTACTTGGGCCCTGAGTTCAAGCACCAGGATGGGCACAAAAATAAATGAGAAGGTCCTTCCATTTGCAACAGCATGGATGAAGCTTGAGGCCATGATGCTGAAGGAAATGAGGCAGACATACATAAAAAAATGGTAAATTATTTGTGGACTCAGTAGAACAGTATTAAGTTGGTTTTGGATAAGGCATAGAGGATATTGAGGAATGGAGCATGAAGGCTATAAAATGTCACTTGTGTAGATTAACCTATATCACATGGACTTCTGGAGAATGTAAAATGTGTTAGAAATACTGTACTGTGTAGTAATGTTTGTTAATAGAAAATACTTTTAAGTACTAATCACTAAAAAAGAAAAAAGGGTATTTATACAAAATTATTGATCTATTAATATGCTTCCTTATAGTAATTATTATACTTTATTTATATATATACATGTAAATGTATTTATACATTGAATTTGTATTTGTATATCTTAAATTATATTATGTATTTTTAATTTTCAATTTCTAAAAAATAATTCTTAAGTAGTTTTACAAGGATGTTTCAGTTCAGCCTGTCAGGTTCAAATAGGGTGCATCTTGATGGTTGCCACCCCTTTCATTATTCTACCCTATATCTTCTTAACTCTATCCATCTTCTCAATTTAAATAATAACTTAAAGGTAGGTGCTAGTAGCTCATGTCTGTAATCCTATTTGAGTGAGATCTAGAGTATTACATTTAGAAGACAGCCAGGTTAAACAAAGTACTTGGAACTCAATCTCCAAAATAAGAAGCAAAAAGCTGGCCTACAGGCATGGCTCCAGTGATAGAGCACCAGCTGAACAAGTAGTATCTAAGGATCACAGCTCAACACCAGTCCGAGCAGGAAAGACCGTGAGACTCCTATGTCCAATAAACCACCAGAAAACCAGAAGTGGCACTGTAGCTCAAGTGGTAGAGCGCTCGCCTTGAGCTGAAGAGCTGAGGGACAGCACCCAAGCCCAGAGTTTAAGCCCTACAACCAACCAAAAAAAAAAGAAGAAGAAGAAGAAGAAGGCCAGGCGTCAGTGACTTACACCTGTAATCCTCAGAATGCTGAGATCTGAGAATCATGGTTCAAAGCCAGCCCTGGTAGGAAAGTCTATGAGACTCTTATCTCCAGTTAACCACCAGAAAACCAAAGTAGCTCAAATAGTAGAGTACTTGCCTTTTGCTGAAGAGCTTAGGGACAGCACCCAGGCCCAGAGTTCAATCCCTATGACTGGCAAAAAGAAAAAAATCCTCTTCCATATGCCCCTCTGTTCAGAGCAATGAGTGAACTGTCATGTAGTTTATCAAATGCATCATTATGTTTTCTTCTAAACTTTTTTTTTTGTATGTGCCAGTACTGGGCCTTGAACTCAGGAAATCAAATTCTTGCTCAGCTTTTTCATTCAAGACTGGTAGTGTCTATCTTTTGATCCACATCTTCACGCCAACTTTCCTTAGTTAATTGGAGATGTGAGTCTCTCAATTTTGTCTGCTGATCTGGCTTGAGCCTCAATCCCCAAATCTTAGCCTCCTGAGTGCCTAGAATTACAGGCATGAGTCACACATACCAGGTTTTTCTGTAAATTCTTAATAGTAAACATTTAATTGGCCAGTTATTATTCAACTTTTCTGCCTGAGCTCTATTTTGTAACAAGTGACATCAGAATTCTTCCTATTACAGCATTTACTATTATTATTACACCATTTACTTTTTTTATTTTTTATTTATTTATTTTTTTGCTGCTCCTAGAGCTTGAATCATGGATCTGGGTGCTGACCTTGAGATTATTTCTTTCCTTTTTTTTTCTTTCTTTCTTTTTTTGTTGTTGTTGGTCATAGCACTTGAACTCAGGGCCTGCTCACGGTCATGAGCTCTTTTGCTCAAGACTAGCACTCTACCACTTTGAGCCACAGTGCCGCTTCTAGTTTTTTGTTGGTTAATTGGAGATAAGGGTCTCATGGACCCTAGTAACATACAGAAATGAGGGAGGGGGAAGAAAAAAGAAGGAAATACAGAAAGAAGAAAATCCTCACAAGTTGGGTTTTGTGCCAAGAGGAATGCAATTGATAAAACTTTATACCCATATGAATTACTAAAACTGAGAATGAAAGAGGAAGCATCATTACTAATCCCATAGGTTATTTTAAGAATATTATTGGTTTTCAGTGAAGAACTATGGATGGAAACAAAGTTCTAATTTCACCTAGAACTTAGTATCACAACATTGAAATTTTTTGTTTTTATTGGTATCTCTGCTCATCCTTGTCAATTTCTAGAAGGTACTACAGTAACATAGTGTCATTGAATTTAATCTCACGGTTTATAGATTGTTGAGATTTTTGTAAGGAACTCAGTCATTTATTTGGAGTAGTTTCTCACATTAAGTGTCTTACTTTTTTCCCATGTAGTGGGGATTGAAGTCAGGGCTCCAGGCTTATTAGGCAGGGGCTGTACCGCTTGAGCCACACCTCCAGTTGCCTCTCACATTAAAAATATTGAAGAAATTGGGCACTGGTGTCTCATGCCTGTAATCCTAGCTACTCAGAAGGCTTGAGATCTGAGGATCAGTGTTGAAAGTCAGCCCAGACAGAAAAGTCTGTGAGACTCTTATCTCCAATAAACTACGCTGAAAAAGCCAGATGTGTTGACTGCTCAAGTGGCACTAGCCTTGCACAAAAAGGCCCAGGCCCTGAGTTTAAGCCCCAAGAATAGCAAAGAAAAGACTAGCAAAAAAATCATAATAAATAAAATAGTATCTATCTATCTAACCATGTGTGTGTGTGTGTGTGTGTGTGTATAGTTGGCTTCCATAATTTTATACTTTTACATTCTAGAATACTTGACATTTCTAAACCTAGCTTATACCATAAAAGCATTGTGCATCAAGTATATTTGAATGATTCCTTCTCTTTTAGGAACCAAGATGATACTGGGCCAAAATGAGGTTTGTATCTTAAGATTGTCCTTGAGGTCTCAGCAGTTGTGTCTGAGTTGTGTCTTGGCTGTGAGTATTGAAGAGTGTAGTGAAGAATTTCTTGTGAAGAATTCTCATACCAGAAAAAGTATTTGGACATTCATGACAGTTTCTACTTCTAGATCACCTTCTAGTTCCTCAATGTGGTCAATTCTGATAGTTACCTTATAGATGTCAACACATACATGTGTATATACATACATACACATGGATACACACATATACATCACATATGCTTCCACATTTATAACTCCATGGAGCCTGTTCCTGCTTGTTTTTAACCCCTACCAATTCTAATTCCCCAAAAGTAACCCATTTCTATAACAACCTTATTCTACTTCAACCTTCATCCCTCCTTCAGTTACTCTTGGCCTCCTTTCTTCTCACTTTTTTTTTGTCCTTCTGATCTCTGTGTGGTCCCCAAGCATGCCATGTACCCTAGGATGTGTAAGTAATACAATCTTTATTTCTATCTGTGTAGCTGCTAATCATTGAAGGGATACAATCTATCTTAAAGATCCTAAATTAAAAACAAAAATAGAAGTGTTTCCAATTTATAATTTGTGGCAGCCTAGAATACCTCGCATGCAGCATCTGTTGGACAGGTGGCTTCCTCATCTCATGATGCCTTGCCCACCACTAAGCCTTATCCTTTCCACAATGCTCCTACTACTTGCCACAAGGAGTGGGGTTTTATAGATCAGAGTACTTACACCGTGACATAATTAGCTTGGCTTGATTTGTCTTTGTCTGAGAAGTCAGCAAAGAGATGCTGACTTTCATGTACATGGATGCACAAGGCAGATTCCCTCAGATAATGCCAGCTTGCTCAGTTCCCCTTGTATTAGTAAAGGGTTCACTGTATCTGGGCATTCCTGTATTGGCCTATGTTGCTTAATTCCATTGCCCTCTTGGCTTTGTTAGAGCATTATGTGAGGGAAAGGATTGATTAGGAGAATATAACAGTAGATGTTGGTGTCTTATTTTTCTCACAGACTACGACATACATTATTCTGTAAAGATGGCCTTGTGGAAATTGATGACTTAGAAATAAGTTTAGTTTTCCAATAGAGTTGGTAGGAGCCCTACTTAGGCTTTACTGGGAAGTAATAGACAACATTTTCATCATGCTATATACAATTGTGACATTTTTTATTTTATAATATTTAGTTTTAGTAGTACATTTATCTTGCTAGCATAGATGTGCAAAGATGTGCATGTTTGCGCATATGACACAGAGAAGACTTAACCAACATTCACCATTCCTATCTAGTTGCCACACAACACAGAATAAATACATTATTGTTTCATTATGTGCGTATGTATGTGATACATGTTTATAGATGCATCTGCATATATGTGTGTATTTCTTCTTAAAATGTTCATTTTTTTCCTTTTTTTTCTGTCAGGTGATGATAGAGCCCAACAGGGTAGAGAAGTTGTTACTGCCCTTGCCTTAACTCTCAACTATCAATTCTAAGAAATTAGTTGACAGTTTACTTCCCAAATCTTCATTCCTATATATGGTCACATGGATGTCTTCGACAGGTATAATGTCTATGTGGGTAGGGGCTGCATGTTTATAAGAGTCCTAGGATGGGGGATATAAATTGATAGATCTTCTCCTTAAGTTTATCTTTAGTTGTAGCCAGGCAGCATTAAAAAGCACCAAGAATCAGATAAATGTGGATATAAAAATGGGGAGGTACAGAGCTGTGGTCATAATAGTTCTTGAATTGAGGAGTTTTCCTTAACAAACTTTGCCCTCAATGAAAATCTAACTCTAGCCAGTCCATTATAGCTGAGCTCTTTATATATTATTAATTCAGCAATTACATGTAATTTCATATAACTACTTTTATTTAATTTATTCTAGTCAGTAATTTTTCTTTGTCGGTTGTGGAGCTTGAACTCGGGTCCTGGGCATTGTCCCTGAGCTTTTTTTGCTCAAGGCTAGTGCTCTACCACTTTGAACCATAGTGCTACTTCCAATTTTTTGGTGGCTGATTTGGAGAGTCTCACAGACCTTTGTGCTAGGGCTGCCTTTGAACCATGATGAGTTATCAGCATCCAGCCCTAGTCAGGTATTTTTTCTTTACTTTTTTTGGTGACATAGATACCTTGTCAATTACCTGCCACTGATAAGTTCCCAATAAATTTTTTGTTGCAAATAAACATGAGTATATTTTAATTGATTTTCTGAATAACTTGTCCTGCTAAGCAGTGAAAGGTAAAACTTTTTACATAAAGTAACAGGCATAATTTTCAGTGTGAATCAGGTAATTTATTCCATTTTGGAAATGTGCAAGAGAGACCATGAAGAAGTTTGCTGATCCAGAAGTATATAGATCTATGCATACCAAGCTATCATTTCACAATGAGGAAGTAAGGGACAAGTAAGGCATGGCTCAACTGGTAGAGCTTCACTTGGAAGCAAGAAAACTGAGTGAGAGTGAGGTCTTGAGTTCAAGCCAAAAAGAAAAAAAGGAAAGAAAAGAATGAAAAAACATGTTTCTCACCTAAGCTAATTTTCCCTGTGTCCTTGTAGGGTGACCACATTGAGTGGATTTGCTACAGTTGATGCCATTACTTATATACCAGCTTCATCAAAACAACGCTACAGTCTTCTTTATGCCCGGTGACACCTCTCTTCCTGGGTGGCAGTGGATTCCTCCTGCAGATAAGAAATGCTTAACTGAGAAATGCTCATATTGGGATATCACCGTTGAGACTTTAATTTGGGCATGGTGACTGTTTCCCTTGCTGCCGCTTGACTCAATCACAGGAGCCTCAAATAAATTGCACAAGAAGCTCAAAATGGTGGAAATGCTCAGTGCTCCTATAAATATATATTTACCATTTTTCTTTGCCACATGATAAATTTTTAAAGCTGATATATTCAAAAGAAACTGCATCATTTTTCTCAAAAATTCAAAGAACAAATAATAGAATAAGCTAGGGGCCCTCTGCAACTCAATTGTCAGTTTTCCTATATTTTTTTTTAGTGTGCAAATGGACATGCAAGCTATTCTGGAGTGGGTATTTAGAAGTGAACCCATATTGTAACACATTCTTCTGCCAATTACCTCTTCCATTTAAGTCTTTTCAGTGGTTTTTTTTTCTATTTCAGTAATACATATACATCTGTGTCATTTGTTGAATGACTGCATGACTATTGTGTAGATAAAATATAATTAAATGTTTTATGGATTTCTCATTCATGGTTATTTATGTTAGTACCAAATTTGTGTGCAATGAACCTCCCTCTATTATCAACAATTCTGCATTTGTCTATGATATTAAGTTTACCTAGCAATTGAATTACTGGAATTAAAGATATGAACATTTAAGATTTTGAAAATTATGGAAAGATTTCTTTGAAAAAATGTGGTTAACAATTTTATTCTCACTGGCAATGAATGAGATTGCCAACTTTCCCATATCCATGCAAATAATGAATTTTAAACGTACTTAAAATTTTGCAAATGTGATAGGCCAACTATTGTCTTAAATTGTATTTCTTTTTTTGAGTTTGATCATTGTTTTTCATGTGTTTATTAGTCATCTGTATTTTTAATTTCTTCTTTATGTCCAATTCTGGGGTGTTGATTTTCGTCTCAGATTTCAATGAACACATTTACTATTGGTGGAATAAGCTTTCAGATTGTCAAGCATTACAGATATTTTTATGCACTTTTAAACTTTGTTTTTATTCTAGGAATGTGTATAATTGTTATATGTCCAAGTATATAACCATGTTCGCTTTATAGCTTCTGGTTTCATGTCATTTTGGAAAGGTATTATACCAAGTCCATAAAACTCTTCACCTGTGTTAACTTCTAATTCTTTGTGGGGGTTTTTTTTCAGTCAAATTCTTATATCATGAGAACTTTTTTTGTTTTGAACTCTTAAATTGCCAAGTTATTTGCCATTACTTGCGATTATTTGCCAATAATTGCCCATTTATCTGTAATGCCATCTTGCGCCTATGCTGTATTCTCATCTGGCTGGCTCCATTTTTGTTCTGTGGATCTGTGTGTCTCTTCTTCTGCCTCCTGTCTCATGTGTCTTCTTACTGGACGAAATTACAGTTTAGACTGCAATTTCATCAGACTTAATAAATTAATTTGGGGAAATTGGTTTTCAGTAATATTGTCTTCACAATGAAGAACAATGTATGTCTCTTATTCATAAAAACTTAAATTGCTATTAACATTTTTGACTTTAGTGATGAGATTTTTCTTTTACTTTGTTCATTTTTTCTGAACCTGGAAGTTTTGTTTTTTTGAGGGGCAAGTGGTCACCTCTCAATACTTCTCATATTTTTTTTCAAAATGTGGACAGAATTATTTGCAAAAATTGATAGCTTTAATTCTCTTCTTCCAATACATGATTTTGGTTAAGTTGATAAAGTCCACATACTGGTCCTTTCAGAGCACTTAAACAACGTTGACATATCACCCACCCTTGATTTAAATGGGCCTTTAATGGAATGCTTCTTGGGTTGCAATGCACATTTTTTTTGCTGGTCTGCTTCTCTAAAGACCACCCAAAAGTGCTATGAATGAGCAAAGCTGAGTTTATTAAATTTACTGCAGCAAGGGAAAACACCACCTTGACAGGGTTTGACAGTGTTTCACAGATTAGAGGAAAGTGCCTTTGGGTCTGGGCTGTTGCAATTTAAGACAAAGAACTGATTAGGAATAGAAAAAAATCATTGTGCAATATTTATAAGATTGTTGGAAGAGCATGATGTAATTCTTGATAATAACATTATTGTATCAGTGAACCAACTATCTAGGTTAGATACTATCAGTGACAGCTATTTGCCTAGATGAGGGAACTGAATTTATTTATCAGTTTATAGTTGTATTTTGCTGAGTACAATTCTGCTGAGGTTGGTTTCGTGTCTTAGTCCCAGTAGGTAAGTGATTTTGATTTGGATGGTCTTATTCATCAGTACAGTGATTTTGAGTATGAGTTTACTTTGTTAAGTTAGGAAGGTCTTTGACTTTTTATATTTTTCTAAGGAATTTTAATCAAAATCAGGTGGTACATGCGATCAATATTTTTTGCACAACCACTAGTACTATTGCTTAACACATTTGTACTATGAAATCATTTCTTTTCTATTGAAACCTTTTTTGAGTGAACAGATTCTATTTGATTCTGAAGAGAATTTGTTATTTTAATTTAAAGTAAAATTAATGTAATTAATTTAATTTACAAATTAAATTAAATTTTAATTAAATTATAGGTCCTTATTTTTATTTGGAATATTTGAAAGAATATTGACTAAGTTAAATAAATGTCTGATTTTCTTTTTGTTATTCTTTTTCATGATTTGATACCAAATTTTCTGTTGTAGTAAAATTCTTTGGACGATCTTTTTTCATTGCTTTGCTTAATAGGCTAAAAAGCTATGTGATTGCTATCAATGTTTAAATGAACTAGTCAGGTAAACAAATCATCTGAATGCACCTTTGTTACTGGTATGGAGTAGAAGCTAGGATACCTAGAATGTTTTTTCACTTTTTCTACAGTGCTTTCTACTGCTTGTTAGATTGTTTGTGTCTATGTTTAATATTTTCTTCCTCTTAGAAGACTATATTCCATGCAGATTTTCCACCACACTTGTATGAAATTTTGATTACTTATTATGCTTAATGAAATAAGTTTAACTAGCATCACTGGTGCTCTCCCACATTTTCCCTCAATTGGATATTTGGCATAATTTTATCCATATTTTATATGTTGTAGTTTATTTTCCATTTGCTAATTCTCCTAATAAATGTTTTAACATAAGTAATCATTTATTTTCATCTGGTTTTGGTAATGAAAGATTTGCTCTGTTTTGTATCTTCTAAAACATTTCATTATGAACACATTATAAGCATTCAAAGTTTGAGGAACTATGAGGTTGTCCAACTGTTGAAACTCTCATTCCATTGTTACCAACATTTGCCAAATGTGCTTTGTGTTATTTTTTATTGTTTACATTTTGACAGTACTGGGGTTTGAACTCAGGGTCTTGTGCGCCTGCTAGGGCAAGTGCTTTGTCATTTAAGCCATATCCCCTGACTTTTTTTTTCTTTTTTTTCAGATAGGGTCCTACATTTTTGTTCAGGCAGACCTCAATCATGATCTTGCAGGCTTTGCCTCCTGCACAGCTAACATTATAGACATAATACACTACCACTACCAGCTTAGTTTTTGAGATGGGTTCTTGGTAACCTGTTGCCAAGACTGCCCTTTGAACTGCAGTCTACCTGATCTCTGCCCCCTCAAAAGCTGGGAATTACATGCAAGAGCCTACCAGACTTACCAGACTTTCTTTATTAGCTATTTTATTTTATTTGGGGGGGGGGGAGAAGGGGGTCCAGTCATGGGGCCTGAACTCTGGGCTTGGGTGCTGTCCCTCAGCTCTTCAGCTCAAGGCTAGAGCTCTACCACTTGAGCCACAGCACCACTTCTGGCTTTTTTTCTTTTTGCTTCTGTGGTGCTGAGGAATCAAACCCAGGGTCTCAGGCATGCAAGGCAAGCGCTCTACCACTGAGCCACCTTCCCAGCCCCTTTATTAGCTATTTTAAAATGAGGCTTGAAGTCCTTGCTTGCTTGTCCTTCCTTTTCCCCTCCTTACTTGTCCTTCCCTTTCCCCTCCTTCCTTTTTTTTTTTTTCTGGTCGTGGGACCTGAACTCTGGCCCTGGTCCCTGTTCCCTGCCCCTAAGTTCTTCAGCTCAAGACTAGCACTCTACCACTTGAGCCATAGCACTACTTCCAGCTTTTCCTGCTTATGTGGTGCTGAGGAATTGAACCCAGGACCTCATGCATGCAAGGCAAGCACTCTACCACTGAGACACCTTCCAAGCCCCCTTTTCTTTTTTATATATCTATCAATGATCTAATTTTGGTAATGGTGCAGAGGGTTGAACTCAGACTCTTGCAGTTGTAACATAGGCACGCTACCATTTTAGCCACATCCTAACCCTTTTGGTTTTAGGGGTTTTGTTTGTTTTGAGCTTCTTTTGCTCAAGGCTTGCACCCTACCACTTTAACCTCAGCCTCCTGAGTAGCTAGGATTATAAGCATGAACCTGGATGGTTTTAGGCATTTTTGAAATAGTTTCACTATTCAGATTCTTCCCAGGCTGATCTAAATTGTGATTCTCCTATTTCTGTTTTCTAGTAGTTTTATGACAAATATGACCTATCATATACAGCTGTTGATTGAAATGAAGCCTTAGTAACTTTTCCTGGGATTGGCATCCAACTATAGTCCTCCTAATCTTCACTTCCCAAGAAGCTGGGATTACAGGTGTAAACCACCATGCTTCACCCAGAAGCATTTTTAAATGTACTTTAAAGTCAAAATGGGCATTTTAAACCCTGAAATTTACAAAAGAGTATTCATTGTTAGTAATTTAACTTCTGTACCTTCTGTATTATCTCCTCCTCAGGTACCAACTCTGTCTTTCTTAGTGTTGTTGGTTTCTGATTTGTCCTCTCTCTTTCTCTCATGCACCTGTATGCATGTGTGTACACACACACACACAACACTTGTCTCTAGTCCAAGAGTTGTGTGTGCACAAGTAGCACATAATACACATACTTTTATTATTCCTTAACCTTTTTTCATATACTTAATAGGTAGATATTCTAGTATTTAGAAGACTATTATGTCATGTATATCAGAAATTATGTCTTAAATATTTTATGTCTTAATATATGTAAAATTGACATTAATTAAGTGGATAGATAGACCTGTTATTTGAGTTGGAGAATGGTACTAGAGTTTGAAGTCAGGGCATTGCACGTTCTAGGAAGGCCTTCTATCAGTTGAGCCATTCCTCCAGCCTCTTTTGTGTTGGTTATTTTCAAGGTCTCACATTATGCCTAGGCTAACCCAGACTGCAATCATCCTAATTGTGCATCTCAGCATAGCTCAGATGACAGGTGCATGCCACTATGCCCAGGCAGTGCGTTAGAATAGTCTTTTGATCTTGTTGCTTGGTCTAGCCTTGGACCTGCCATCCAGGTTTTTACATCCTAGAATATACCTAGAAATGCAGACTTGAATACAGACCTTAATTGTACAATTCAGTGAGGTTTTTTTTTTTTGAGTAACTACTACCTCAGGAGTTAGAATATAATTACTGCTTGTTTCTAGTTAAGCAAATTCTCATAAAGAACATGTTCTAGTTTCTCTGATCACAAATTACTTTTACTTACTTTGAAATTAGCCTGATTGCAATCACAGCATGCATCTGGCTTCTCATTATAATGATAGTGAGTTCATCCATACTGTTCTCTATATCAGTATATTGTTTTCTTTTTATTAAATTATATATTGCATTGAATAGGCATATTTCAGTTTTCTTGTCCAATCTCCTGTTGATAGACACCTGGATTTTTTGTTGTTTTTAACTATTTTGAATGTTAACATATCTCTTATATACTTACCAAAAATGTAATTGCTTGCTTATGAATAGATTTTTTTTCCCTTAACTTTGTAGGAAACTGCCAGATTCTTAGAGTTTCCTAAACTTTTTCTCAATCCTACCCAGAGGTTTTAACTTTCTGCTATCACCAACATTGTAAATTGTCAATCTTTTAAATCTTATCCACTTAACTGAACATCAAGTAATATTGTGTTATAGCTTCAATTTGGCTTTTGGTTACTTAAGTAGGTAAACAATTTTTCATGAAGATATCATTGGTCAGTCTTATTCAGTAAAATTTCTGTTTATTTCAAAGCTTTTTACCTTGTGAAGTAATTGTAGACTTATAGGACATATGCAAAAGTAATAGAGCTTTCTTGTATATTTTTAAACTCAGTTTTGTTTTAGATTACCCATTTATACATAATGATTATTAAAATTGGAAATAATACAATGTGGCCAACTAATCTGAAAACCATATACAATTTGTATCCAATTGTCTCACAAATATGGTTTTGATATGGTCTAGGTTATAATTCGAAAACTTATATTGCAATATTACACTTACTTGTATATCTCCTTCACCTCCTACCTCAGTACAGCAAATCTAAGAATGTTCCCTCCATACTTACAGTTTGTTAAATGGACACATTTGAAGAATGCTAGACCATGATCTTATATAATAGTATTCAATTTGTAATTTTCTGATATTTCCTTATGGTTAGAATGAGGTGAAATTCTTGTCCATTATGTCAGATAAAAGTATCTAGATAGTAATCTAGATATTAATTATATTTGTATCTACTTGGATGTGTCATTACATCTAGGTCAATAGCCAGGATATATAAATAAATTTATACATGCGTGTACACATGTGTATGCACATACAAAATATACATTTCATAGCTTTTTCACTTAAGTCTCTGTGCTCTATCACTTGAACCAGTCTACCACTTCCACTTCCAGGTTTTGCTGGTTAATTGGAGGTAAGAGTCCCTTGTAATGTCTGCCCCACCTGGCTTCAAACCTTGATTATTAGATCTCAGCCTCCTCAGCAGCTAGGATTACAGCCATGAACCTGGCTACCATATTTTCTTAAGGCATTCATACATTGATTCCAGTTTTTCCTATTGTGAATAGTGCTATGACAGCAAGCTTCTTTATAGTAAACTAACTGACTTAGATTCTTTTTTTTCTTTTTTTCTTTCTTTTTTTTTTTTTTTGTCAGTCATGGAGCCTGAACTCTGGATCTGGGCACTGTTGTCTCTGAGCAATTCAGCTCAAGGTGAGCACTCTACCACTTGAGCCACAGTGCCATTTCTGGCTTTTTCTCTTATGTGGTACTGAAGAATCAAACTCAGGGCCTCATGCATGCCAGGCAAGCACTCTACCACTGAGCCATCTTCCCAGCCCTTGACTTTGATTCTTTTGGACATATACTCAGGAATAGTATTACTGGAGCCTCTGTAAGTTCTATTTTTAATTTTTTGAGGAAACTTTATTGGCTAGATTAATTACCATCATCAGCAAATAAGAGACTCCCCACCCCAGCTTAAGCAGCATTTATTGTTTTTTGTCTTGATAATAGCCACTCTGATTGATGTGTGACAGAATCTTAGTGTAGTTTTTTATTTGAATTTCCTTGATGGCTGAGGAGGTTGAACATTTTTTCATGTATTTATTGGTCACTTGTACTTCTCCATTTGAAGATTATCTGATCAGCAGTTTTATCAATTTATTGGTTGGATTGTTATTTTGGTGTTGAATTCTTGATAGATTCTTAATATGAATCCCCTATGGGACCAATACCTCACAAATAATTTTCCCCATCTTGTATGCTATCACCATTGTTAATTGTTGCTTTGACAATTCAGCCTCCTAAGTAGCTAGGATCATAGGCATGAGCCACCAACACCTGGCTAATACTTTCACTTTATGTACTTTGTAAAACTTGATATTATTCTATTAGCTGTGTTCATGCAACCAGTGTTATTTTAATTTCCTTGCTTTATATTATCTTATATATTTCTTTTCTTATTAAATGGTATGTGTTTGTTTTTTACCTTTAATATATAACTTTGTAGGGTTTTTTTGTTTTACCATGCAACAAAACAGTTTATGTATTCATTGCATCTTGATTGATGTCACCCCTTTCATCATAATTTCCCATCCCTCCCAGTCCCACCCCTCCCCTCAATTTTCTTTTTTTTTTTTTATTTATTTTATTTTATTTGAGAACATACTGTACAGAGGGGCTACAATTACATGGGCAGGATAATGCATACATTTCTTACCAAGCATTGCAGCCTCCTCCTTTGTTTACCCTTCACCTCCCTTCCCAGCCTCCCCCCTCCCCCCACCCAATTATAGCCCCTTCCCCCCCCCCCACACCGACATTGTAAAGTTGGTTTTGACATGACATTTTGTACTTCTCATTGTTGCAACAGGTCCACCTGAATCCTTAAATGACTTGTTTGTCCCCATCTCCTCCACATGTTATACTGACATCAAATATAGTGAAAGCGGGGGTTACACTGTGGGGGAGGGACATACAAAGCAACAAAGAAATAATCTTATAAATGCGTTAGAAACACATGCATGAAAGAAACGAAAACATTAAAATACATATTTAAGGGTTCATTTTCCTAACATCACATTATCTGACCTTTTCCGCTTGACTCATACCTATACTAGATATTGCAAATAAGGGAAACCATGGGACCTATGCTTCTTTGGGCCTGGCTTACTTCACTTAATATAATTTTTTCCAAACCTTTCCATTTCCTAACAAATGGGGAAATGTCATTCTTTCTGATGGAGGCATAGAATTCCATTGTGTATATATACCACATTTTCTTGATCCATTCATCTACTGCCTCCCCTCAATTTTCTTAATTTTGTAGGTTATGCATTTAATTTTATGACTGAATTCTTCCTCCCTCTCTCATTCATTTTCCTCCCCTCCCTCCCCGCCCCTGATCCCAGCCTCCATCTTCCTAGTACCTGTTTCCTGTTGCTTATTTTACTGGACTGTGAGTTAGTCTTGCTGAGGAATTACACCACTTGAGTTTGCCTCTGAATCTATCATATTTTGATGAGCACAGTTGGGTACAGTTGCATACCCCTTCAAAGTGTTTATTTATATATAATTTGGTTTTCTCTCCTGTTGAATGATTTGAAAACATGTTGTATAGCATTTTTATAAGATTAGGTTAATTATATGTCTTAAATGGTGAAATCAAGTTTTATTTGATCGACTAATTGATGCCCCTTATTTTTAAAAAGTAATTAAAAATTTCTGATTTATGTAATAAAATTATTATGTTAATGAGTGTTTTTATTTATTTTGTGCACATTTAACAATAGTAGATTCTGGGCTTGAAATGATTGTAAACCTTGTCTTGTTTTTATAATGTGCTGGGGGTCACATCCAGGACTTTGCATGCTAGGCAAACACTACCACTAAGCTACAGCCTCAGCTCCAAGTGAGATGGGATCTCACTTGTCTGAGTTGGGTTGAAGAAACTTGTTGGTATATGAAATACTAATAGGCATAATTTCTAATCATCATACTTTTAAATTGTATCTCCACTTTAGAAGAAAAGTTATATTTTCTGATTGATCTAAGAAGTGACAAAACATCTTTCCTGAAATGACACTATTCCCCCCCCCCCAACCAAAAAACAACAACAATCTCTTGTGACAGTGCTGTGTACTCTTTCAATAGAGGAATTTATGCCTGGTGGGGAGATTCATGAAAGTAAAAACTTTCATCATTCTGTTGGCTATTTCCTTTGCTGCTCAGAAGCTGATACCTTTGACATAATCCCATTTTTATGGTTTTCTCTTGTTGCCTATGTTTTGAGGTCATATAAAAGATAATTGCCAGCTGAGTGTGCCAGTGGCTCCTGCCCATAACCCTAGCTACTCAGGAGGCTGAGATCTGAGCTAGCCCAGGCAGAAAAGCCTGTGAGACTCTTACCTCTAATTAAACCAAAGAAGTGAAATTGTGGCTCAAGTAATGAATGCCAGCCTTGAGTGAAAAAGCTAAAGGAACAGTTCTAGGCCCTGAATTCAAGTCCCAGTACTGGCACAATAAAAAATAATAAGTGCCTTTCCTCATATCTTAAATTGTTTATGTATTTTCTAGTAGTTCTGATTTCTAGGTCCTTAGTTTTGTATATGGTAAGAAGTAAGGGATTTAGTTTCATTCTTCCACTTATGTCCACCCATTTTTCTCAGCTCCATTTATTAAAGAGACTATCCTTTCTCCCATAGGTGTTCTTGAGACCTTTGTTGAAAATCAGTTGTCTATAAATATGGATTTTCCATTCTGGATTCTCACTGGTCTAATTCTAAGTGTCTGTTTTTATGCTGATACCATGCTGTTCAGCCATGCTTTCTAATATGTTTTGAAGTCAGGGTATTGTCATAAATGAAGCTTTTTTCCTTTGGGGTCAGGATTTTTTTTTGCTTATTTTATTTTTTTGTGATCATATATGGATTTTGTGATTGCTTTTTTTACTGAGAAGAAGAATGTCACTGGTATTTTGTGGTGACTGAATTGGGTTTTCAGGTTGTTGAGGTATTCAGACATTTTAGCAGTATCTTTCCAACTCATAGGCATAGGATCTTTGTCTTCATTTCTTGTCACTTCCATGTTTTCCTTGAATAATTTAACAGTTTCATTTTAGAGCTCTTTTAGATCCTTGTTTAAATTTATGCATAGGCTTTTTCATAGCTGTTGTAAATGAGATTTTTCAAACTTCTTTTTTCAATCAATTTGTTTCTGTATAAAAATATGACCTTGCTGGGTGCTGGTGGCTCACACCTATAATCCTAGCTACTCAGGAGGCTGAGATGTGAGGATCATGGTTCAAAGCTAGCCCAGACAGGAAAAGTCGGTGAGACTCTTCTTATCTCCAATAAACCACCAGAAAACTGGAAGTGGTGCTATGGCTCACCTTGAGCTGAAGAGCTGAGGGACAGAGTCCAGGCCCAGAGTTCAAGCCCCACAACCAACCAAAAAGTATATGTGTGTGTATGTGTGTGTATGTATGTATGTATGTATGTATGACCTTTTTGTATGTTGCTTATTGAATTTATCAGTGAAGGGAGCCTCACACAAAGTGTGAGAAAATATTTGCAAACTATCCAACTGACAAAGGATTAGTGCCCCTAATAAACAAGTTACTTTAAAAAATCAACAACCAAAAAGAAAATAACTTAGACTGAGTGGACAAAAGACCTGAATAGACATTTCTCCAAAGACTGTGGTTTCATCGACAATTATATGAATAATCATGAGGGAAAAGCAAACCAAACCACAGAGAGATATTCCCATCTAGAATTCATATTAGCAAGAACCAAAGGCTCTTCAAATTCTGGGAGGATTCAGAGAAAACAACTTTTCTACATGGTTGGCAGAGATGTAAACTAGTCATGATGAAAGTTCCTCAAAAAAATTGCAAATTAAACTGTCTTATGATTGAGTAAACCCCTTATTGAGTATAATCTGTAGGAAATATGGAGTCGGCCAAATTGCTGTTGATATGAGAGTAGAAAAAGTAGTTGTATATGCATAGCAGAATACTATCAACTGTAAAAAGGAGAAATTGTTATCATTTGTTGTAATGTGGTTGACAAGGGAGGATATTGTATTTAAGTGATAGAAGTCAGGCAAAGAAAGATGAATGCCATGTACTTTCTTCCTTGTAGACAACTTCGTTGATTTAGGAAATAGAGAAGTGACCCCTAGAGGCTAGGAATGGGAATTGAGAGAGAGGTTAGATAGGTACTAAATACAGCTAGATGGGGGGGGGGGGTAGAGGGGGCTGGTTTTGATCTATATCACCATAAGATAATCAATCTGCAGGTGATTATACATTTTCAAAGTAACGATCAGAGAATTTAACAGTTCCTGATAAATATAATGCTAATATTTGGAAAGAGATGTAATTGTCCTAATCATTTGTGCATTATATACCTATATTGACTTATAATAATGCTATATGTCAAGTAAGCCACCAGGGACAAGCAAGGTTAAATATGAATTTTAAAGGTATATATATATATATATATATATATATATATATATATATATATATATATATATATATATATATTGCACCTAAATTTGGAGCATAGACAGATCATGAATGAAGGGTTGGCAGGAATAGTCCCTTCAAATGATGGAAAAAGCAAGTCTCTTTTTTTCTCTTTCTTTTTTTTTTTTCCAAGACTGGAACTCAAACTTGGTACCTAAGTCTTTGTTCATTGGCTTGCACTCTACCAGCAGAGCCAGGCCTCCAAACCCAAAGTATCAAGATTGAAAATATCCTCATAATGAGGTGATGTGAGAGGTACTTGTGAATATTAATGAAATTGTATAGGAGCTTAAACCTGTCTGCTGACCTTTCCAATCTCATGTAGCTTCCAAAAAAAAAAAAAAAAGATTCAGCATGAAGGACTGATATTTAAAGGAAATGCTGAAACTAACCCGCAGAATTTCACCCTCATTCTATTGCTGTGGCCATGGTCACCAGATCAAGATTGCTGATCATTGAAGAATAGATGTTAACTCAAATGGCCTTTTCATGATTCCGTTTCTTAGGCAAAAGTTAGATCAGAGAGATGAGCACTTTTTAGAAAATTTAAGGAACCAAATAACTAGTGGGACCTAGGAATCTTCCTAACTCATCTCTTAGATACCAACCTTTGACATGTTTTGAATGACTTGTAATCTTTCAGGAGTGAAGTGTCCATGTTCTTGGAATAAACCAAGTCCTAGGTAATGAATTTCACTTTGACAAAATTATAACATCTCTTTATAAACCTTATTCCTATGCAAAAGTCCTTGAAGTCTTTGAGGAAAAACAGAAAGACCATCAAGGAAAAACGAGAGGGTATACTCAAGTATGCTGTTGATTTTACTGGGAATAAATAAACATAAACTATTTAGATTCTGAGGAACTTTTAAAAAAAAGTCAGAACACAAAAATTTGCTATTATAAAACATGTAGCCTCCAGGAGTCATTAGTGTAAAATGGCCTTGGAGGAGGGTAGTACTATAAAGAAACAGAAAACGACTTCTTTATGACTCTTGAGATTCTGAGCTTATCTGGATTTTGGATATGAATGATAGAATTTAAGGGCTGGCACAAATTTTTAGGGTGAAGTTTGTAATCTTTTGGTCCTTTTTAGTTCTTGGATTTAAGAAATACAGCACAAGTTTAGGTAGCGGTGTAGATGGATATGAACCTTTCTGGATTTATCTCCTATGATTACTTAGCAACCAGTGACCCCCGCATGTTCACAACCACAGATTTCAATATAGTATCGATGGATTGTCTCTATGAGAAAACAATTGTGTCCAAGGACATAGGAAAGCCCAAAGTCAAGAGAAGGAAACACAAAAACAGTTGACACTTATGGAAGCTGACACTCTGGTTTAGTAACAACAAACATTAAAGTCCTCCCAAATTGTGGTCAGCACTCCAAAGGCCTCTCCTCAATTCTTAATATCTACTTATCCAGTTTTCACTACTATTCATTCTTACTACAGCAACATGTCATATGTGCATGTCATATGGCAAGAAAAACAATCTGAAGAGAGAAAGCAATTACCATAGTACCCAGAACATAGATATTGGAATAATCAAGAGGGAATTTTATGTAAGCAGAGAGATCGGTACTTTAAGAACCAAAGGAAATACTTAGAAATAAAAATCACACTGCTGGGAATGTAGCTTATGGTAGAGTGCATGCATGAAGCCCTAGGTTCAATTCCTCAGTACCACATAAACAGAAAAGGCCGGAAGTAACATTGTAGCTCTAGTGGTAGAGTGCTAGCCTTGAGCAAAAGAAGCTCAGGGACAGTGCCCAGGCCCTGAGTTAAGGCCCCCGGAATGGCAAAAACAAAAAAGGAAGTCTAAAGAAATAAAAATCACTGTGACATTTTAAAGCGCTTTCAATGGAGTTGTCAGACAACACAGCAAAGAATCAGTCATCTTGAAGAGGGGTCAGTAGAGATTTCACAAACAAATGCAAAAAGAAAATTGGGACAGCAGACATAAAAGTAATGGTGCATAGAGATAAAGGACGGTCCTTTATCTGCAGAGTGCTAAAACACAGAACTGAAAAGAAAAAGTAGATCTGCCATTATAAGCAGGGGCTTTAACATCTCTTTGTAAGCAATGATCAAGAATTCAGAAAACAGTAAAGATATAGATGACTTGAATATTCAGTTAACTCATCTGACACTGAGTATTCCATCCAGCCATGGAAGAATAATTACACACAATCCTTGTGCTCAAAAAATTCATTTGCCAAGATGAACTATGTGACTTGTGGTCAGAGATGGGAAGGGGAAACTGGGGGAAAGAGAAGGAAGGGTCCAAAGAGAAATGTGGTCATTACCCAACTTATTATATGGTAATTCTTCTGTACATCACCTTAATCATAATACAATTATACTAAAAATAAAATGTACCAAAGGGATCATATTATTTGCAATAAAACAGACATTAACAATTTTAGAAGAGTGTAAATCATAACTAAAGCTGGTCACCCGTGGCTCAAGCCTATAATCTTAGCTACTCAGGAGGCTGAGATCTGAGTATCCTGATTCAAAGCCAGCCCAGGCAGAAAAGTCCAATTAACCACCAGAAAACTGGAAGTGGCGCAGTGGTTCAAGTGGTAGAGCGCTAGCCTTGAGCTGAAGAGCTGAGGGACAGTGCCCAGGCCCAGAGTTTAAGCCTCATGTATGAGCAAAAAAAAAATCATAACTAAATTCTTGGGCCAGAGTGAAATAAAATTAAAACTAAATATATAGTAGAGAAACCCTGAAGGAAAATAAGTAATATGCTTCTGAATAACATCAAAGAACAAATCATTACAGATTAAATGTTATTTTAAGTCCAAATTAAAATATAATTTGTGGGGCATAGCTAAAGAAGTGCTTACAGGGAAGTCTTTAGTAATAAACTTGTGTATTAGGGGAAAAAAAGGGAAAAGTGGGGGAGAGAAGGGGTAGTAGGAAAAAAGGAGGAGTAACAATGTTTGACAAGAAATATACTCATTACTCATGTAACTGTAACCCTTATGTACAGAATCTTTACAATAAAAATTTTTTAAATAAAGATCTAAAATCAAACATTTTGCTCCTGTCTCAGTAAAATAAAGAACACTTTAAACAGAAAAAACCTGATATTACAAATTAAAAATGAAGTTTAAAATAGGAAAATAATACTGTAAACTAACAAAACCAAAACTTGATTTTTTCATAAATCAAACTACTCAAACTAAAAAAGACAAATGGTCAATATTAGAAATAAGTGTGAAAGCATAAATTCTTATCCTCATGGACATTAAAAAGATAATCCTAATTGAAGATTACAAGAGGCTGAGACCTGAGGATCAAGGTTTGAAGCTAGCCTGAACAGGAAAGTCCATGAGACTCATCTCCAACTAACCACCAAAAATAGGGAAAAGGAGCTAGCCTCCATTCTAGCCTTGAGCAAAATAGCTTAAGGAACAGCACTCAAGCCCTAAGTTCAAGACCCAGTACCAGCATTTTTAAAAAGTAAGACTAAGATAAGACTATTAAGAATAACTCTGGGCCCTACAGTTTAATAATGGAATTATTTCTTGAAAGACACAGGACTTTCAAAACCCACAGGAGAAATAAAAAGCCCATATATTCCAGTACTGAGATTGAATTAACATTCCCAAAAAAGAAAGTGTAGGCTCAGGGAGTTTTTCATTGGTGAATTTTAGGAACTTATACGTAGGAAAGAAATAATACCAATTCTCCATTATTAAATCTGGAAATAATCGTGAAGGAAATACTTCTAGTTCATTACATGAATCCATCATTGCCCCATCACATAAGAAAATCATAGACATTCACATCATGAATACTGATATTAAAATCCTTAACAAAATGCTACCAAATGGAATTCAACAACATATTGAAATTATACATTATACACTAAAACCAAGTGTAATTTAGCTATGTAAGGGCTAGAATAAGCCTTAACATCCACATTCACAGCCTGCAGAAGAAAAGCCCTATGATGATACCAATGCATGCAGAAAAGCATTTAATAAAACCCATTTGTACAGATGGATGGAGGAAACTGAAAGCAAAGAATCTGGAAAGATTTTCCTCAGTGTGCTGCAGGATATCTGCCACAAAGAGAGAAATCTCCATCTAAGAACATTGCCACAGAGTGCTTTTGCATCCTTCCTATGCAACATCATACTGGAAGTCTTAGCTAATGTAAGATGAGGAAGAAAGAAAAAGAAAAAAAGAAAAGGAAGAAAGAAGAAAGAGAAGGAAGGAGGAGGAGGAAGGGGAAGAAGAAGAAGAAAAGAAAGAGAAAGGAAAGAAAAAGGAGGAAGAAGGGAAGAAGATGAAGAAGGGAAAGAAAAAGAAGATAAAAAGATTGCAATAAAAAAAAGAAACTCTTTATTCACAGTTGACTATAGAGAAGAAAATCACAAATCTACAAAAAGGGGCAGGGAAGGTGGCTCAGTGGTAGAGTGCTTGCCTTGCATGCATGAGGCCCTGGATTCAATTCCTCAGCACCACATAAGCAGAAAAAGACGGAAGTGGTGCTGTGGCTCAAGTGGTAGAGCGCTCCCCTTGAGCTGAAGAGCTGAGGGACAGCGCCCAGGCCCAGAGTTCAGGCCCCACTACTGATGACAAAAAAAAACTACAAAAAAAGAATTCTTTAGTGCTAATGAACAAGAAGAGCAAGTTTAATTTCCCTCTTTGCTGTTGAGAAATACTTTCAAAACAAATTATGTCAGAGATGGTAAGATTTATTTCTGTTTCAGCTGAGTGTCCCTTGGCCTGTGCTGTGGGTGAGGCTTTATTCACTTTATGGTAGTTGGGGAGAAGATAGAAAGGAAGGGGCAACTATTTCATGAATAGTAAAATGACTCAACTATTAAGATAGCTCATGAATATTAAAGATGCATCTCTTCAGAGCATAGTCCCAGTGTCCCTTTCCCCCAATAAGTCCCTGACTTCTGATAATGCCATCACATTATGAATCCATCTGGGAATTAATTCACTACTTAAGTCATAGCCTTCAGACCAGTCACTTTCTCAAAGCCGATGAGCTGGTACCAAGCCCCTAATGCCTCTAGGGAGCATTTTATATTCAAGTCACAAAGGTTAATTAACAGTAGCTCATTCCTGGATAGCAGGAATGAAACATTTGAGTGTAAATAAAAATTACATTTGCACATAAAACTTAAATATAAATTTAAATCTATGCCTAGATGCAGAAAAGTTAACATTTTGAAAGAAATCAATGATCGAAATAAATGGATGTAAGGGTTTTGTATTTTTGTATTAAATCAAAGATCTAAATGTTCCATGAGCATAGATTAGAAGATTCAACATTGTCTAAAGATCAGTTCTTCTAAACTCAAATTTCAATCCTCCTAGGAACCTTAGCAAACCACACTGCATATGTTAACAGACTAATTATAAAGTGTAAACAAAAAGGCAATAGCCACAATAGTGAAGAATATCAATGGAGGAAGATTCAAAGAAGTTGATTTCCAGACTCTTATTATAAAGCTATAATAATCAAGATAGTATGGCACTGAAAACAACAAAGTCTAGAATAGAAAGCTCAGAAACACACACACACACACACACACACACACACACACACACACACACAATGGTCTTCAAATTAACTGGTCTTAAAAAGCTGAAGTGGATCAGGTGGTGGTGGCTCACACCTATAATCTTAGCTATTCAGAACAATGAGATCTGAGGATCACAGTTCAAAGCCAGTCCTGGCAGGAAAGTGTGTGAGACTCTTATCTCAGCTAGCAAAAAAAAAGCTGGAAATGGACTTGTGCCTCAAGTAATAAAGTGCCAGCCTTGAGTGAAAAGACTAAGGGACAGTACCCAGGGTCTCAGTTCAAGCCCCAATATTGGCACAAAAAATAAAATTGATGGGTCTTCAAAAAGGGCACAAAAGGCAATCAGTGAACAAAGGATAGTCATCCAATGAATAGACTGGAATAAAGAGGTGTACATATGCAAAAAAGTGAACTGAGATTCAGACTTTAACAAAAATAACTCAAAATGTAGCATAGAGCTAGAAATGAAGTGCAAAAGATTTTAAATTTGTAAAAGAAATTGTAAGAGAACAATCTTAAGTTTTGTGATGAGTTAGATCTCTACACCCAAAGCACATGATGTTGTTAGCCTTCTTTTCTATTGAAATCTCTGCCTTTCAAAAGACATTGAAAGATTAATAAAATGCAGGCCATAGATTGAGAGAAATATTTTCATATGTATCTTATAAAGGTATTCTATTCAAACACACAAAGAGCTCTTTAAAAAAAACTCATCAGTAATCAACTCATTTTAAAATGGTCAGAAGAGATGAATAGGTAACATATCACCAAATACACAGATGACAAATAAGTATGTAAAGATGGCTGAATATTTTCTATTACTAGGGAAATGCAAATGAAACAAGAAAACATAGCATATATAATAATAGAATAGTTAAGATCTAAAGATTTGATGTCAAGTTCTGCTGAATGGGTGAGAAATAGTCCATGTGGTAGAAATGCAAAATGGTACAGCCACTTAAAAACAAACTTTATCATCATAAAGCTAAAAGGAGTTCTGCCATACAGCTAGCAACTATGCATTTAAGTATTTACCCATGTTTGCACAAAACTAGAATGCAAATATATATATCAACTTTGTTATACATATTCTAGAAAAAATGGAAATAATGAATTAACTAAATTATTCAGTGGATGAGTGGGTAAACAAACTATAGTATATACATCAACAGAGTATCACTACAGGTAGTTTTATTTTTTTCAGTTGTGGGGCCTGAACTCTGGGCCTGGCCACTGTCCCTCAGCAATTCAGCTCAAGGCTAGTGCTCTACCACTTGAGCCACAGCACCACTTCTGGCATTTTCTGCTTATGTGGTGCTGAGGAATCAAACCCAGGGCCTCATGCATGCAAAGTAAGCACTCTTACTTTTAGTTTAAAAAAAAAGTCTTTTGAGCTACACAAAAACATAGCAAACTCTCCCAGGTGGCTATAATCCTAGCTACTCAGGAGGCTGAGATCTGAGAATTTCCCTTTGCAGACACCCTTGGGAAGAAAAGTCTAGAAGACTAACCAGCAAAGAAGTTGAACTGGAGGTGTGGCTCAAGTGGTAGAATGCCAGCTGTGAGCAGAAAATTGCATGTAAGACTATGAAACCCTGAGTTCAAGCCCAGCTACTATAAAGAAAAACAACAAACATGGAAATTCTTAGATGTATACCATTAAGTGAAATAAGCCAGTGTATTACATGCATATACATATTCCTTCTTTCATACGACATTCTGGGAAAGGTGAGATAGGTAGTGATAGATGGATGGATGGATGGATGGATAGATCGATTGATTGACAGATAATAGATAATAGAGTGGTGCTGTGGCTCAAGTGGTAGAGCGCTAACCTGGAGCTGAAGAGCTCAGGGACAGCACCCACGGCCAGACTTCAAGTCCCACAACTGACACACACACACAAAATTCTTTGGGCTGGGAAGGTGGCTCAGCGGTAGAGTGATTGCCTTGCACACATGAGGCCCTGGGTTCAATTCCTCAGTACCACATAAACAAAGCTGGAAGTGGCCCTGTGACTCAAGTGGTAGAGCACTAGCCTTGAGCTAAAGAGCTGAGTGACAGCGCTCAGGCCCAGATTCAAGCCCCACAACTGACAAAAAAAAAAAAAAAAAAAGATAATAGGTAAGGTAGGTTGATAATAGGTAGACAGACAGACCAACCGACAGAATGACATACTTGTTAGCAGTCAGGCACTTATTCTCATGGAGTTCAGTTTTTTGTTTTTTTAAATTGCCAATCCTGGGGCTAGAACTCTGGGCCTGCTCTCTTTCACTGAATTTCTTTTGTTCAAGGCTAGCAATATGCCACTTGAGCCACAGCTCCATTTCTGGTTTTGGTTTTTGAGTAGTTTATTGAGAAGTAAGAGTCTCACAGACTTTCCTGCCCAGCCTGGTTTTGAACCTCGATCCTCAGATCTCAGCCTCCTGAGTAGCTAGGATTACAGGTATGAACCACCAATGCTCAGCTTGGGGTTCAGGATTTAATAAAACACATGAGCCTCTTCTGTAGACTCTGGTAACTGTGTACACCTCAGGGCTGTCCAAACCCATAGCACAGAGTGCACTTAATATACATAAAACATTTTTAAAACACACAATTTAGGAAAATGGACAATCCCAGGATGTGATGACGATTTGTATTGCAAGCGTCTAAGACAATCTTGCTGATAAGCGAGGTGGGTTGGGGCTGGTTTAAGTAACTTTGGAAATGAGTGGAATTTTTGAAACAAAAAGCAAAGTGACAGGACAGGAGCTCTATGGCCTGATTGGAAATCGCTTCCCTTGTGTATGTGTGCCAGCAGTTCCATACATCCACACAAGAATTGAGAAGTCAACTGCCAGCAGGTGGTGTAAGTTTTCTTACTGTTTCAGTAAAAGGTTGCAGACAAGACAAAAGAGCTAGATGGACTTGTTGCAATGGATTGAAATTGGAAACATCAGCATTTATTTTAATAATAGCATTCTTATTAACCATATCAGTACAACGTCATATAAAGCCATATAATTTATATCGATATATGTGTATTCATTTGTCATGGGTGCATATATATTATTATAGATAATTATTTAATAAAATGAAAGATATTTGTAGAAGGAAACAATTATGAAATCATCCAAATGGAGAGGCTAAAAGTTTTCCTCAAATCAAACTGATTTTCTGTTATTCATTTCTGTCCAACACTGTACCGGATGTTAAGTAAATCACAGATGAAGGGTTTGAAATGAAAAGGTACAAATTTTGTTCTTCACAGACAATCTGAACATGAGTCATAAAAATTAGAAAAGGGAGCCAAGTTGCTGGATTCAAAAGCAGTGGCCAAGTAAAAGTATAGATAGCTCTATGAAATAATAAATGAATCAGTAATAAATGAAATTTTAAAAAATGGAAATATCAATTGCAAATGAAAAGATCTATGTACAGTATTAGAAAACTTTTTGGAAATGAAGTAAATAATGCTTAGAAATTAAGATGTATATATTCCATTAACAAGTTCAACTCATATAAAGGTGGTCATTCCCCTGAATTCCATGTAAAGAACCAACGTTATCATATGCCCAATATATATCTGATTAAGTGTTTGTTGGAAATTATCAGACTCATTTCAACAATTTCATAGGATCCAGAGTCAAGAAGAATTAAGATAGGTGATGAAGATGAATTATATAACCAAATTTGAAGACCTATTATAAAATTAGAGTACTGACAAATGACAAAACATTATCCCTGGGGCTGGGAAGGTGGCTCAGTGGTAGATTGCTTGCCTCGCATGCATGAGGCCCTGGGTTCGATTCCTCAGCACCACATAAGCAGAAAAAGCTGGAAGTGGCGCTGTAGCTCAAGTGGTAGGGTGCTAGCCTTGAGCTGAAGAATTGAGGGACAGTACCCAGGCCCAGAGTTCAAGCCCCACGACTGAAAAAAATAAAATCAGGAAACTAGCAGTTTAAAAAACAAAAAACAAGAAAAAAACACATTATCCCTTGCTGGGCACCAGTGACTCATGCCTGTCATCCTAGCTACTCAGGAGGCCAGCCAAGGAAAGAAAATCTAAGAGACTCTTATCTCCAATTAACCCCCTAGAAAACCTGAAGTGGAGCTGTGGCCCAAAGTAGTAGAGCGCTAGCTTTGAGTAAAATAGCTCAGGGACAGCGCCAGGCCTCAAGTTCAAGCCCTACAACCACCACACCACCACCAACAACAACAAAAGACTAAAATCTGAAAAAAGAAAATTGATTTTTAAGTCTAATATCTAAGGATCATGGTTTGAATAACATTATTAAACATCACATTAAAGAGAATAGGAGCAGGCTGCAAATAGGAGGAGAATCTAATATAAGAAACAAGAAAGGGAGTGGTGTTGTGGCTCAAGGGGTAGGGCGCTAGTCTTGAGCTGAAGAGCTCAGGCACAGCGTCCAAGCCCAGAGTTCAAGCCCCATGACCAACCAAACAACAACAACAACAAAACAAGAAACAAGAAAGAAAAAAATAGGTGGAATAAGGGAAGAACTTAGAATTGTACATCTTGGAATTCAGGTTTGTTGCAGAAAGATACACAGGCCGAGTGCTGGTGGCTCATGCTGACGATCCTTAGCCACTCAGGATGCTGAAATCTGAGCAACAAAGTTCCCCACCAGCCCAGCAAGCAAATCCCGGGGGGGTGCTTATCTCCAATTAACCAACAAAAAGCAGGAGGGTGTGGCCCACATATTAGAATGTCAGCCATGTGTGGAAAATGCCAGGCAAGAATATACGGCTCAGAATTCAAGCTGCCATACTGGTACCAAATAGCCACCACCACCACCACCACCACCACCACCATCACCATCATCATCATCATCATCATCATCATCATCATCATCATCATCATTCATAGCAGAAGACAGTGGATAGAAAGGTTCCTACTTGTCACTCCATAAGTAAAAAAGACAGATTAGCTCCTGAAGAGATTAGGAGCAGTTGGAATCAGGAAGGAGAGGACACAGAAAGTTGATGCGGAGAGAATCAGGCTGTAGCTCAAACCCTGGCTCTTCAAGCCACGGTGGGAGTCGACCAGGATTTTGTTGTTTATATTTTGTTTGTTTTTTTTTTTGTCAACAGACTGGCTGGCAGACCTAGCTACTGGGGAAAGCCAAGGACCTCCCCAGCCTTAAATCTACTGTGGGGTTTGGTCCATTGGGAACTGCTCTTGCAGGGGCAAGCCAGTGTTAGAGAACTTCACCGCCTTGCCTCCCATATCTTGGAGTTTTATATCCATCTTGAGGAGGAGATATGGATTTGGGGGGTGTGGAGGGTGTGTGTGTGTGTGTATGTGTGTTTGAGACTGAGTTATTCAGGGCACCTAAACGCATGTGCAAGTGGTGGAGCCCGGGTTCTGGCGGCCTGCCCTCCCGCTGTCAGCAGCAAGCCCCGTCACCTGGGGATTCACGCCCAGACTCAGCCAGCTGAGCTGAGGGGCAGGAGCTTTCTCAGTCCTGGAGCTGCTGCTCTGACACAGGCAGGCAGGCCGAGAGCTCTGAGCCCAGGACTGGACTTCCGTGGGATCTTCAAACCCTGAAACCAGCCAGGCGGAGGGGAGTAGCTCCCAGGCAGAGTGGTAGCCAGATTTCCTCAGTTCTCCAGCTCTAGTGCAGCTCAGAGTCCTCAGTCCAGAGTCCTCAGTCCTCTTGGCCTTGGACATTTGCTACCCCTAGGCGCGCACACATGGGTGGTGGGGCGTGTGTGGAGTGAGGGAAAACCTACCCAGCCACCAGCTGATTGGGGCCAGCAATATGGCTCTGGGTATACACAGACTGAATGAATGCTGCCAGGTGCAGCCGTCAAACGCAAACCTGACTTTGGAGCACATTGACCCTTTGGCCTGCACACAGCACCAGCCTGAAAATAAGGGACAGTGTAGAGCAGGTGTGAGACATGGCAGCCCCCACCCAGCAGATCCCAATGTTAGAGGAACCAGTAGAGGGTGTGGATTGATAAACAAGAGACTAAAAGAAGAACACAGAGGATCAACGGAACGGAGTTTGTTCTTTGAGAAATCAACAAGATTCACAAGACCACAGCCAAAGCTTACCAAAAAGAAAGAGAAGGCCCAAATTAATTTGTTAAAGGTGCAAGTGAAAAGAGAGACATACAGTGTAACACATGCTGCTGAAATCCAAATATACCTCTGGGAATGTTTTTGAAAACGTATTTCAAGAAAATTGGATGTGTAGATCCAAAGGACCAACCAAAATCAGATCAACAGGACTCCACTGGAAACCTAGATCTGGTGAACACTTTGAGCAAACTAGAAGGGTATGAAAATCAACAGGTAAAAGTACACTTTCTAGATAGTAATGATGAGCACATGACAAGGAAAATCAGGAAGATAATCTTATTCACAAGTCCCTCAGAAATTAATAAAATACCTAGAAACAAGTCAAACCAAAGAGATAAAAGAACGCTAACATAAAAGAACTCTACCCACAAAAGCCAGATCTGGTGGCATATGCCTATAGTCCTAGCTACTCAGGAGGCTGAGATCAGAAGATTCTGGTTTGAAGCCAGCCCAGGCAGAAAAGTCCACCAGACTCTTATGTCCAGTTAACCACCAAAAAACTGGTAGCTTTGAATGAAAAAGCTAAGGGACAGTGCCCAGAAACTGAGTTCAAGCTCTAGTCCATCATAAAAAAACAATAACAAGAAACAATATAATGAAACTATAGAACATCTAAGAATAAATTTGGAGGATACAGAAGACATTAGAAAACACAAAGATCCTCCATCTTCATGGACTGGAAAACTGTCATGAAAGTGGGTATAAAACCAAAAGTTACATACAGACTCAATGAAATAGTCATCATAAAACTATTGACATTTCCCCCAGAAATAGGGAAAAAATCCTAAAATTCATATGCAAGCACAAAAGCCTCCCAAGTAACCAAAGCAGTCCTGAGCCAAAAAGACCAATTTTGGAGTTATCACAATACCTTATTTCAAAGTATATTACAAAGCCATAATAAGAGACTCTGACACAAAAGTAGATATATAAGCCATTTGGAAAGAGGACATGGAAATAAACACACAGCTTCAGACACTGGATTCTCAATCAAGGTTTTAAGACCATATGGAAAAGGACAGTTTCAAAGAAATAGTCAAGGGAAAACTGAATGTTCACATGTCACAGACTGAAACTAGTCCCTTATCTCTCAACCCAAAAAGATCAATTTGAAATGCATCACAGACCTTCATAGAAGACCTAAAAGTGAAAGTTCTAGAAGAAAACAGAGAAACACTTCTTGTTCACTTTGTGAACAAGAACACAATAGCTCAGAAAATGTTAACAAATGAGATTGCATTGAATTTAAAAAATATCCAAGGCAAAGCTAACGATTATGTGATAGCCTTCATATTACTTCAAATTCAGGATGTCTAAAGAATCCAGAAAGTTCAACAGCAAAAGAATAACTAATCCGATCAGCAAAGGCACAAATGAATGGAGTAGATGGTTCTCAACAGAAGTGCCATAAATAAGGGGGACGGGGCGGAGGTAGAATTCAACATCTTTAGCCATCAGGAGAATGCAAATCAAGACTTGACGTTCCCACCAAGTCAGCATGGCCCTGATCAAGAAAGGAATACATGAGGTGAGAATGGAAAGGAGAGGAAGTTCACTACACTGGGCTTGTAAAGGAATCCGGCCCTGTGAGAAGAAACACAGAGACTTCTTCAAGTAGATAAAACAGAACTAGCAGCTCACAGTGCTATAAGATACATACATACACACACACACACACACACACACACACACACACACACACACACACACACACATATATAGTTGTTGTGTATATGTGGGTATACACATATATACTGCGTTTGTGTCTATGTATACTATATATAGTAAAGGAGCAAATGAACTAATTAGCTCCCAGTATGTAAACTGTATGTATAAATATATACTATATAAACTACATAGTCTATATACACTGTATATACTATACACTATATGTATAGTATATATGTATCTATGTATAGATATACTAAAGGCTATATACACATATATCTATCTATATATCACATATAGATATATATATATCTACAATATATAGATATATACAGTATATATAATATATAGATATGTATATATTTACATATAGTGTATATATAGATATATATGTACTATGTCATATATAGGTGTGTGTATATAGATAGATAGATAGATAGATAGATAGATAGATAGATAGATAGATGTAATATATATTCCTGGGTATATATCCAAAGGCATCTCAGTCAGCTTAGGTAGTGGCAATCCAATTCACAAAATCTAAGTTATGGAATCATCCCAGGTGCCAATCAGCAGTTGGATGAATAAAAAAAATGTGGAATGCATACATGATGAAGTTTAGTTTACTTCATTTTCATGTGTATCCCATCTGTAATTTATCTTCATGTAGTTGTACCAAAGGGTTTCAACGCAACATGTCAGTTTACGAGTACAGTATGTCCTGACCAGTGTCACCCTTTCTCTTGTCCTCCTCCTGTCTGTCCTAACCTCACCCCCCCCCCCAATTCGTTACCTGGTCACAGGAAAGTTTAACTGAGCCATAAGAAAGAATAGTGAGAGGCTAAGATAGGGAGGAATGCATTTGGAGGCCAACGTGAACAAAAGAATTATGAGAGTCCCTCCTTCACCAACAGCTGGGCCCCGTGGTGTGTGACTGTCATGCTAGATTCATGGGGAGCATAAATAAGCAATGATAAAAGGGGTGACATAGATCAAGATGCATGCTATGTATGCACAACGAATTCTGTACTTTTGCAGTCAATCTGCACTAATAGGCACCAAAAAAAGGAAAAAGCCTCATTATAAAATGCTTAGGAAGGGCTGGGAAGATGGCTCAGTGGTAGAGTGCTTGCCTTGCATGCATGAGGCCATGGGTTCGATCCCTCAGCCCCACATAAGCAGAAAAAAAAGCCAGAAGTGGTGCTGTGGCTCAAGTGGTAGAGCACTAGCCTTGAGCTGAAGAGCTGAGGGACAGTGCCCAGGCCCAGAGTTCAGGCCCATGACTGGATTCAAAAAAAAATGCTTAGGAAGATAAGCTATTTCAACGAATCAATAACTTATGAATTTGTTCTATGATGGAAAACAATGTTTTAATGAGTTAATCAAGAATATGATGTAATGCTACATGCCAGTGCTTCACTCACACCTGGAATCTTAGCTACTTGGGAGCTTGGGATCCGGAGGATCATGCTTTGAGGTCAGCCAAGGCAGAAAAGTTTGCCAGACTCCATCTCCAAAATAACCAGCAGAAAAACAGTGCCAGAGGCATGACTCAAGCTGTAGAGCACCAGCCTACCAAGCAGAGGACACTGAGTTCAAACCCAGTATGTAGTTTTATGGGTTTTTTTTTTTCATTTATTTTGTTTCTTGTTGGTCATGAGGCTTGAACTCTGGGCCTGGGTACTGTCTTTCAGCTCTTCAGCTCAAGACTAGTGCTCTACCACTTGAGCCACAGCGCCATTTCCAGATTTTTCTGTTTATGTGGTGCTGAGGAATCGAACCCAGGGCCTCGTGCATGTGAGGCAAGCACTCTACCACTGAGCCACCTTCCCAGCCCCCCCACCCCATTTTTTAAAAAAGAATGTGCTTTAATGTACGTCAATGATAGAATACTTTCAGAGGCTAGTCAGCAGAGGTTTATTGTTATTTATTTTTGGTCAGTTGTGGGGCTTGGATTCAGGGCCTCGGCACTGTCCCTGAGATTCTTTTTCACAAGGCTAGCACTCTACTACTTTGAGCCACAGCACCACCTCTGGCTTTTTTCTGAGTTAATTGGAGACGAGTGTCTCACGGACTTTCCTGCCAAGGCTGACTTTGAACTGCGATCCTCAGATTTCAGCCTCTTAAGTAACTGGGATTACAGATGTGAGCCGCTGGTGCCTGGCCTGGTTTATGTGTTTTAAGCTTTGAAATGCATCCCATCATAATATTATTTACTACTTACTATTCTCCTTCAGGGTCTTTAGATAGATAGGAAGTTAAAAACATATACCAAAAAGGTAAAAGAAAAAAATGTAATGCAAATATTATAAAAATCTAACTTTGTGTGCGTGTCGGTGCTGGGGCTTGAACTCAGGGCCTGGGCACTGTCTCTAAGGGGTTTTTTCTTGGGGTGGGGTGGGGTTGGGATGTCGGTTTGTTGGTTAATTTTTTTTACTTACTGCTGCCAACTCTACCCCTTGAATTCATTGGAGAAAAGAGTCTCACGGAGTCATGGTGTGTGTGTGTGTGTGTGTGTGTGTGTGTGCATGGCCGTTGCCTGTGCCCATGGTGTGTGTGTGTGTGTGTGTGTGCATGGTCGTTGCCTGTGCCCAGGCTGTGTGTGTGTGCATGGTCGTTGCCTGTGCCCATTGTGTGTGTGTGTGTGTGTGTGCATGGTCGTTGCCTGTGCCCGGGCTGTGTGTGTGTGTGTGTGTGTGTGTGTGCATGGTCGTTGCCTGTGCCCATGGTGTGTGTGTGTGTGTGTGCATGGTCGTTGCCTGTGCCCGGGCTGTGTGTGTGTGTGCATGGTCATTGCCTGTGCCCGGGCTGTGTGTGTGCATGGTCGTTGCCTGTGCCCGGGCTGTGTGTGTGTGTGTATGTGTGCATGGTCGTTGCTTGTGCCCGGGCTGTGTGTGTGTGTGTGTGTGTGTGCGCATGGTCGTTGCTTGTGCCCGGGCTGGCTTCAACTTGCATTCTCTGAGCAGCTAGGATTACAGACCTACGCCACCGGTCTCTGGCTAGAATTGGGGGAACCTCTATCCTAGATTTTCATTTTGGCCTGGAAGTTGTTAAGTCTTGAAGAGAGAAGATGACAGAACAATCCCGACCCCATCTAGGCCGCAGCCCAGCGGTGGGCGCAGGGCGGCGGCCATCCGGCGGGGAGCTGGGCTCGTCCTCGAACCACCGACTCCGCGGCCGGCGGTCGTGGCCGTCCATCCACAGACAGGACGCGCGGCTGCCGCCCGGCTCGGGTCACACTTCCCAGTGTGTCTTCTGCCGGCGGCCATTCCCCGCCTGGCCCTGGCCCTGGCTTCTGCTGCATCCTGCGCCAAGGCCCAGGTTCTGGAACGATCCCCAGGCACCAAGGATGCTTCCCGCCGGGTCCGCGCACTGCCGGTCCCCGGCCTGCGCGCACAGCGGAGGACTCTGCCCCCGGTCCTGCCACAGACACGCCGTGGCCCGTGGGCGTCACGGTCGTGCACGAGCCCGGGCCCGGGGTGCGGAGTTCGCTGCCCCGCGAACCAGGGCTGCCATCCAGGGTCCCCTCGGGAAGCAGAACAGACAGAACAGCGCGCTGTGCGATGGAAACCTGATTTCTGGCCCCAAACCCACAAGGATTCCTGGGGAAAACAGTTTTTGACCTGGTCCCAGAATCTCCTGCTTGGAAAGGCCCCGTGTGGAGCCAATTAGCGTTGGGTGCACGGGTTCTCGCGCGGGAAGCCGAGGGACTCCTGATTGGTTGGCTTTTAGATAAAGGGAGGATTGGGAATCAGGCGGAAATGTGCCAGAGCTCCTGATTGGTTGATTTTTAGATGAGGGCGGGGTTGGGGAAAAAAATCAGGTAGAAGTGTGCCAGAGCTCCTGATTGGTTGATTTTTAGATGAGGGCGGGGTTGGGGAAAAAAATCAGGTAGAAGTGTGCAGGAGCTCCTGATTGGTTGATTTTTTTTTAGATGAGGGCGGAGTTGGGAGCAGGTGGAAGTGTGATGGAGCTCCTGATTGGTTGAGTGTAGATGAGGGCGGAGTTGGGAGCATGTGGAAGTGTGCAGGAGTTCCTGGTTGGTTGATTTTTTTTTTTTTTTTAGATGAGGATGGAGTTGAGAGCAGGGAAGTGTGCTGGAGCTCCTGGTTGGTTGATTTTTAAATGAGGGCGGGGTTGGTAGCAGGTAGATGTGTGCTGGAGCTCCTGATTGGTTGAGTATAGATGAGGGCAGAGTTGGGAGCATGTGGAAGTGTGTGGGAGCTCCTGATTGGTTGAGTGTAGATGAGGGCGGAGTTGGGAGCAGATGGAAGTGTGTGGGAGCTCCTGGTTGGCTGATTTTTAGATGAGGGCCGAGTCGGGATCAGGGGGAAGTGTGTGGAGCTCCTGGTTGGTTGATTTTTAGATGAGGGCGGGGTCGGAATCAGGGGGAAGTGTGTGGGAGCTCCTGGTTGGCTGATTTTTAGATGAGGGCGGGGTCGGGACAGGGAAGGGCGAGGCCGGCTTTGGCCTTACTCTCTCGTCTCAGAGTGAGCGACGAGGGCGGGTGCTGGTTGGCTGAACGACGCAGGGAGAGAAGTTCGAGAACTCTCTGCCCACTTCGTGGAGCAAATGGCCCAGGTGAGCGCGCGCGGGGTCCAGGCTGGGGAGGCGCCTGGCGGGAGCCTGTGGCCTGGCCTGCTCGTAGGAGGCCGGGCTGGGCTGACTGAGATTCCGTAGCCCCGGGCTGGCTTTGTGGGACAAACAACTCAACTCGGGTCAGGTGGTTCTCGTTGACTGTCAGGAAACCGGGCGGGAGAGCCACAGCCATGTCCCGCTCTGAGCTCAGCCTCGGCCCTTGGAGGGCTTCCAGCCTGGACCCCGGTTCGGATCCGTCCTGGGGGCTTGAGCAGATCAGACTGTGGATCAATGACGCCTCACGTCGGACGTGTGACGTCGGCTTGGGTTTTCGGGCCTGGCCTTGGCTGATGCTCACAGAGGCCTGGTGTCAGTCAGCTGCTGTCTTTTGAGACCAGGGCTTTGAAGGTATCTTGGAAAGGATGTGCCATTTGGGCCGTGCCCAATGCCATCCCTCGTTGGAGGACCACGGTGCTGCCAGCTCGGACAGGTCACTGGCTGCGAGGCTTGTGGCTGGAACTGTAGATTGTCAGGAAGGAACGAACCGTGGACGTCCAGCTGACGGTGCTCGCGGAAGGACCACCTCAGTGCTGAGCTATGCGCAGCCCCTGGGCCTGCTGGCCTCATGATCTATGGGTTGAGGATCCATCTGAATCCTGAGTGGAAGTCCAGAGCCCGTGAGACCCATCCTTGACGCAGAATCTGCAGTTTACTACCACACTCCTTTTCATCCAGGATACTTTAGACCTCACGGCAAAGCTGCCATGCCTCACAGAAGAAGTGTGTGTGTGTGTGTGTGTGTGTGTGTGTGTGTGTGTGTGTGTGTGTGTGTGTGTGTGTGTGTGTGTGTGTGTGTGTGTGTGTGTGTGTGTGTGTGTGTGTGTGTGTGTGTGTGTGACTGTGACTCACCATGGGTCAAAGATGACCCCAGGCACTGGTGGCTCATTCCTGTCTCCTAGCTACTCAAGAGGCTGAGATCTGAGGACTGTGGTTCAAAGTCAGCCTGGGCAGAAAAATCTGTGAGACTCTTTATCTCCAATAACAACCCCCCCCAAAAAAAAGGTGGAAATAGAGAGCTGTGGCTCAAGTGATGGAGGACTAGCCTTGGCGGGGAGGGGGGGAACAACAGCTCAGGGACAGTGTCCAGGCCCTAAAATTGGAGTAAGGTCCAGAAAGTTAGGACAGGAACAGGCAGCTTACCTCCTCTTTGCTCCTCTGGGGATGGGTGCCCTTGGGCCCTGTGGAGGTGTCCCTCCAGGAACCAGCAAAGCTTGTTGACCAGGTCAATTCTGGAAGGCTTCAGGACGCCCAAGCAGCTGCTGCCCTACTCTTGTCTTTCAGTGACACCTGCTGTCCAGGTTTGGCCCTAGGGCCTTCAGTACCACAGGGGAATCAGACGCACTGGCATCGTGACTCTCCTGATGGAAGGGCAGTAGACCAGACACAGGATGGACTCACTACCGAAACTTGAGAGCAAGGGTCTCAGAGAGGCAGCGCGGGATGCTGACAGGTAGAGTGTTCATTGATCTCTTAAAGTTTGGGGTAGAACGTGGATGTGTGTGCTGGGGGGTGACGTGGCCTTGGAGATCCAATGGTTGAGCAAAAATCCTGCTAGAAGACTTGGGAGAAACAGTTCATCCAGGCCCCTGTGGGAGTCCTGGAGTTGCCTAAGGTGGAGCCAATGATCAGGAGACTCTGAATGGCCTCCAGCTGGGGAGCCTGTTGGGGCAGGTGGAGGCGTGGGGCTAGCGAATGGCTGGGGCCTGGCTTTGTGCATTGTCAGGGAAGATAGCAGCTGCATTCCAGGATGACTCACATGAAGAACACTGAGCATGCGTGGGCAGGGAGAAGCCTGCAGCTGAGGTGTCCAGACACAGACCTTGTTCCATGCAGGCCTGGTTCTAAGGTAGATTTGGACAAGGGATTAGCCCCGGCTGCTGGGCCTGAGAAATGTCCTTGATACATTCAATTGGAAATTCAGCATCTCTGTGCCAGTGGCCAGTGGTACCTGGCTGTTTGAGGGTCTATAAGTAAAGGGTGGACTCTATGTGAGCCTCAGTTCATCCTGCTTTATAATTAGAAAGCCTCCACCTCTGAGGACTGGCGGTTCCCGAAGCCCCAGCTTCTGGCCACATGAGCAGACCACTCCTGGATGAGATCGGTGCCTATGGACACGGGTTCTGGTCTACCCTGAATGGCTGTGATGAGATTCCTTAATTCCTGGAGGCCAGCTTATGAATCAGTGAGCCATGGCTTATGGAGGTGTGCATGAGATTTTTTTTTTTTTTAATCTTGGAAATCCATGCTTGGGGCTGAAATTCCCAGTTGCAACAGGTGTGTCTCGTTGACAGTTTTGCTGCTGGAGAACGTGTGCAATTGTGGCAACACAAAATAGCAGCAGGGGCTTGGAGGGCTCTTTCGGCCCTCAGATGGACTGAGGGGTAGCTGTGGATTCCCTGCAAGCAGGGAGGAGCCGTGTGATGCTCAGCAGCATCACACACATAGGGGAAAACTATTGTCTGTCTATGTCCTCCCAAATGGTTCAGTTTTAGGAGACATCTGCAAGGTCTTGAGCTATCCAGATTGACCTCCCACCCCAAAATCAAAACAACAACGAACAAACTCCACGCTAGAAACAGCGTTTGTGCGTTGCTAGGACACTTTTCTACTTCCTTTCAATCCAGGGGATCCCGCCGGCTAGCTGCCTGACATTCCCCACAGCCACCACAAGAGGGCAGCACAACCCCACGGCCGTTTGGCCCGCGGATGGTAAGCAAATGCAGGGAACCTTTCAACTATGCCTGCGATGGGCCGTGGGGGGCCTGGCTGGCTGGAGAGAGGGGACGATGCAAAACTCATGCTTGCCAGGATGGCTGAGGCCCCGTAGAGGGGAGGCACGGCTGGAATAGTGGCTTCCTCCTTCCTTTCTTCCTTTGGGGACCTGCAGGCCCCAGGCTCTGGATTTCTTCCTCCCTGAACCCCCAGAATTCTCATTCTGGCTCTTCTAGTAGACACCAGCCGCCCACCCCGTTTGAAGATTCAGAACAGCAGGCTACCTGCTGGCTCTGTCCTTGCGGTTCCATTTTTGCCTTTCAGTGACACCTGCTGCCCGGATCAGCCCCAGAGCCTTCTAGATGGCATATGGGGGAGTGGGGTTGGTGGGTTTGGGGTTAGAGTTGGAGGATCCTGGGATCCGAATACCATCACAGGACTCTCCTGCCCATGAAAGATGCCCTTCTAGGATGCGATCCTGGGACTGTGGTGCGCCTTGGGCCCTGCCAGACTAAATGGCTTCAGGCAGGAGAGGACGGGGTCCGGGCAGAAATGCTGCCGACCACGGAGACCCCTCCATCGTCACCTGCACTGATTTCAACAAGAGGAAGAGGCATTTAGACGCCCTCTGTGCCAGAGTTAAGCTGCTGTTTTCTCTCTTTCTCTTTCCCTCCCTCCCTCCTTCCCTTCTTTCCTTCCTCCCTCCCTCCCTCCCTCTATCTTTTGCCAGTACTGGGGTGCTGTGCGCATGGAGTGTTCTGATTCTTTCCTTTATGTCTTTTATGACCTACTGTGCATAATCATTATTTGGGGGGGGGGTCTGGTCATGGGGCCTGAACTCTGGGCCTGGGCACTGTCCCTCAGCTCTTCAGCTCAAGGCTAGCGCTCTACCACTAGAGCCACAGCGCCACTTCCGGCTTTTTTCTTTTTGCTTATGTGGTGCTGAGGAATTGAACCCAGGGCCTCATGCATGCAAGGCAAGCGCACTACCACTGAGCCACCTTCCCAGCTCCCTCTTCTTTAAAAATCTCAAACATCTTGAAGGCAACTAATTAGGAAAAAACCAAAAGCAACTAAATAATTTAGGGAACTCAGACGTTTTCCCCCCTCAGCTGATGTTGGGTGAAAATAACTTGATAAATTCAAGTGTGCTAATCCTTGAGTTAATTTCACCCATTCAGATCTTTATTATTTCTACTTTTTTTTTTTTTTTGCTATGCTGTGATGTACTAGTTAAGTCTTCTTTTTCTTTTTTTTTTTTTTCCTTTGGGTCCGGTCATGGGGCCTGAATTCTGGGCCTGGGCACTGTCCCTGAGCTCTTCAGCTCAAGGCTAGCGCTCTACCACTTGAGCCACAGCACCACTTCCGGCTTTTTTCTTTTTGCTTATGTGGTGCTGAGGAATCAAACCCAGGGCCTCAGGCATGCAAGGCAAGCGCTCTACCACTGAGCCACCTTCCCAGCCCCGCTGTTAAGTCTTTAACTTCTTGAGGGAAGCCTTGACCTCTTTTCCTAAATTCTTCTCCTAACTTTCACTCTAACTTTACAAATCAGAAATCTCTTTCACACCCACAGTGTGGCAGATGCATTCCTGTCACTTGTAATCTTCCGGGGATCACTCAGTGTCGTTGGCTGCCCAGAGCCAGCCTGCTTGGGGGAGTGCTTATTTGTCACCAGGGCGCGTGTCTGGGTCCATGATGAGTACAGGACACTGAAGGACTCAAAGCAGGTGTCAATCTAAGAGCCTGGAAGAGAGGCAGGAAAGGACAGGTTTATTTGGTGACTAGCTTCCATTTCCTTCGAACACAGAGGGGTAGAGAGCTCCTCCTAGGAAATGGGCTAGTCCTGTGTAACTTAACAATAGAATGGCAATGGGACTGCCATGGTGTTTTGTTTTTCCTGTTGAGCTCGTCAAGAATGATACCTGCAGGACTGAATACTTTATCATTCTTTTTCGTAGTTACATCTTTCCCACAGAGGTGTGAAAATGTGTAGAATTGGTATAGAAGAAACAAACCCGTTACATCATCTTTATAATAATGAAAAAGTATTTGTACAAAGGGCTCACTGTCATAGCAATTTCATAGCTGATCAAAATATTTATTGTAGCAAGACCTCTTTGTGCCAAAATATTTTCAGACATTCCTCAGATTTCCCTTTTTAGTTTCCTTTATCTGGCACATAAAGAACTTGTATATTTCCATTCTTGTCTTACCTATAATGATATGACTTAATTCTTTTTTTTTTTTTTTTCTTGATCATGGGGCTTGAATTCAGCCCTGGGTACTGTCTCTGAGCTCTTTTGCTCAAGACGAGTGCGCTACCACTTTGAGCCACAGTGCCACTTCTGGTTTTTGAGTGGTTCATTGGAGATAAAGAGTCTCACAGAGACTTTTCTGCCCACGCTGGCTTCCAACTGCAATCCTCAGATCTCAGCCTCCTGAATAGCTAGGATTATAGGTGTAAGCCATCTGCACCTGGTGATAGGATTTAATTTCCTAAATGTGAACATTTGAAAGTTCATTAAAAAATTCCTGAACATAGCCAATTCACTAAACAAATAGGAGTCACAAACTTCTTCATACTGCAGAAAAAAAATGTCCACTGTGCATTTCCAGTTCCTTTTGTATAACCCAGTAGAGAACCAAGGCTGGCTGTGGAAATGCTTGTCGGCCACCAGGGGGCGCACGTCTCACTGCACGGTGAGCACCAGCGTCTGAGGCTGCTGAAAGACTCCGTGCAGGTGTCAAGCTGAGCACCAGATGCAGGCAGGCAGTCTAAGAAGACAAATAAGCGTCTCAGCTTGGTTTCATTGATTACCCCGCAGTGATACCACCGGGGGAAGGCCTTTCTGCTCACAGGCACTAGCATCCTGTCTTTTAAGGCCATGCTCATCTTTATTCTACTCAGTGACTCGTTTTCACTTGAACACGGGGTTGTAAATGTATATTTATTTTTAAAACGTATTTGCTAGCCACCAAGGAGGACATAAAAATATGCAATTCAGAAAAGATCCAGCAATGGTTATTTGTCCTGAAATGATTAACATGGCCAAAGGGAGGGAAGGCTGCCTATTGGCATAGTGGCAGTGGACTCTATTGTAGCTCATTATTGGATGTGTGGTTGAGTATTTTCTAGTATGTCCCATTTTTTCTATCTTCCTGCTATGCTCAGCTAATAGAGAAGAGTGGGACTCTGTTGCTCCACTTCAGTAAAGAGGGGTGAGTAATCACCCAACATTTTTGAAGCCTACATGTTTTGTACTCTGTCCCAGGTTCAAGTTTTTATGGGCTTATTGGACAATATTATCATGGTGTTTTGTTTTTTTCTACTGAATCTTCCCCAGTGACCCATGAATCATTGAAACCTTTATCATTTTTTTTCTTTCCTTTTACATCTTGCCTATGTTGATGCAAAACATGTGGCACTTATGAGCACTGTTATGGCAAGTTCCTATTTGAGCAAGTTATTTATTATAATAAGTCTTGTTGTTGCCCAGATATTATCACACTTTGCTGGCTGGTTTAATTCTTAGAGTTTCAAAAGAGTCAACCTGTAGTCCACAAGTTATGTGTCGTCTTATGAATCACTGGCTTGATTTAGTGTAGTTCTCTTCAGAACTCATAAGTTTTGAGGATGGATATGGAACAGCTTAGGTCAGAGTCAAAATAAGAAACTTGGAGGGGCTGGGAAGGTGGCTCAGTGGTAGAGTGCTTGCCTTGCATGCATGAGGCCCTGGGTTCAATTTTTGGGCATCACATAAAGCAGAAAAAAACAGAAGTGGAGCCGTGGCTCAAGTGGTAGAGTGCTAGCCTTGAGCTGAAGAGCTGAGGGACAGCACCCAGGCCCAGAGTTCAGCCCCTGCAACTAACAAAAAAAAACTGGGTTGTGGCTGCCAATTTGTCCCCTGTGTGTCTCTCTCGATAAGTGCTCGCTGTGTTTGGAGTAGGGTGTCTTTACTGAGTTTAAATTTTTTGATTTTAATTCCATAATTTTTCTATTAGAATACCATACTTTGATAGAACCATGTATTAGAGCAAGAAATGAGACTAAGTATTGCTTTAATACATCCCTTAGGTATCTTGTCCAGTAGATTGAGTGGTACTTAGTTCTCAATGAATAATGTCAGAATAGTAAGTCATCCTTAATCTATTAAGTGCCTCGCTTCCTTTGTATTTGAGCAGAGAGTGGTAGGTGCATGTATATGCTTTTAGAAACCAATGAAAGAGTTTGAAAATGCAATTCAGAAAGGAGCCAGCGATGGCGGAGTTGACGGAAATGGTTGTTACCATGGATACCGAGAGGGAACAGGGTCTACGACTCCAATACAATGCAACAGAATCCCATTTTAGCTCATCACTGCATTTGTTGCTGAGCATTTTCTCGTCTCTCTCTTTATGTCACGCTTTGTGAATATAGGAGAGAGGACAGCCGTTCCCCACTTGAATGAAGCATGAGCAGATGCGAAGAGCGGGATAGCTTTGATCCCTTGAAGAAGCGAATGCAGGAGGATGGCAGGTCCAGGCAAGCCCGGGCGGCGTGGAGGGACACCGCTCTGAGCAAAACGGCCCAAATCCTACCAAGCGCTTGTTGGTGGTTCACATGTGTAATCCCAGCTGCTCAGAAGTCTGAGGTTGGGAGGGTCCTGGCTGGAAATACAAAGAAACTAAAAGGAATGATGAACTCTCATGTGATCCATGGGGCCCCATCCAGCCAGGTGAAAAAAGCGTTCTTCCTGCAAGGAAGAAAGGGGCAGAATCATTTTAAAAAGGATATACATATATAATGGCTATTAAACTCCAGAATCTAGAGCGAGGTACGAACATCCAAGCACATGGTGTCAAAGATTAGCACAGTAGACCCGAAAGAATCTCACTAAGAGCTGGGCCCTGGCACACCTGTCATCCTTGCTACTCAGGAGGCTGAGATCTGAGGATCGTGGTTCAAAGCCAGCCTGGGCTGGAAAGTCTGTGAGACTTTTATCTCTAGTGAACCACCAGAAAAAAATGGAAGGAGTTTCATGTTTGCTATTATCAGGTGATTGGAAATATATATTTTTTCATGGCATATCCAAGTGTGCAGTTAATTCTCAAAGCTTTGCACCTAAAATATTAAGTAAACATATTAACATACCTGTAAAAAAAAAAAAGCACTGTGCTTTACTTAGAATGACCTTTCACGTTTTTGAATCTGATATCTTTCTTTGCTATGTTGCTGCAGGTAAAAAACTACAACATACTTGGATGAAGAAAAGTGAGCCGTTACTCTGGTGCTTTTAATTTTTTTTCTGGTATGTTTTGCTTTGTGATGTCAAAAGGCCAAAATCTTCTGAGTTCCCTATCTCAGAAGCTTGAGTGGTGGTTTATTCCTGAAAGATGTATTTTGGCCTTAAGAGTGTCACTTCCTTTCTGAGGAGTATTTTATTTTTATTTGTTGATATGCATTTATTCATTTTAATTCATTTCTAAAGAAAGAAGTTAAATAATATTGGGAAACCAGTGGCATTGTTTCAGGAGTTTTGTTTAGTCACAGTAATTTCTGATACAGTTCAAAGCACTGGCTTGCTGTTATCCCGAATTTTGATATTTGCACAATTGTTTTTGGTTTTTTTTGGTCGGTCGTGGGTCTTGAACTCTCGGCCTGGGCGCTGTCCCTCAGCTATTCAGCTCAAGGCTAGCACTCTACCACGTGAGCCACAGCACTACTTACAGTTTTCTGGTGGTTCATTGGAGATAAGAGTCTCACGGCCTTTCCTGCCCGGGCTGGCTTTGAACCATGATCCTCAGATCTCAGCCTCCTGAGTAGCTAGGGATTACAGGCGTGAGCCACCAGCGCCCGGCTTGCACGCTTGTTTTTACTGTAGTGCTATGATTGACTTCTTAAACATTAACTTTTTAAAGATTCATGGTGTTTCTGGAACACATTCACCTGATCTACTAGAACTATGGAAGTGACTTTTTTTTCCCCTACGAAAGATGCTACAGATCCAACTCAGAACAAACACCTACTGGACATTTATTGTTCTTCGTGCATCACACGGTACATTTGGCTGCCTAGAATAAGCATAGCTGTGGGGCATGTCTGGGCGAATGTCTGGATCGATGTTGAGCACAAGGGTCTGAGGATGGCCGAAGGACTCAATGCAGACATCAAGCAGAGAACTACATGAGGGCTGGGTAATAAGACAAATACTCAGCCCTGCCTGCCTGCCTGCTGCCTCCTTCAGAGAGACCATGGAGGGAAAGCTCTCTTGCTCCCATAGCAGTCATTAGTGTCCTGTCTTACCAGGCAGTGCGCATCCTTCATCTATTACAGGACCAGCTTCACTTGTATTTGAAAGGAGAAGTTTTGATGCTGGTATATAAGGAATACATTCCCGAGCAATAAGTAAAGGCGTTAAGTAGGTGGGATTCAGCTAGGAGCCGGCCATCGTGATGTGTGTGGCGCAGTCACAGCACCGTGGCAAGACCTTATCAAAGGCAGTGACACCCATGAGACCACGCACATGTTTATTCAGTGAGTAGCGTCACTTCATTTCCACACAGGGCTGGTCTGTATTGGTGGTACGATATAGGTTCTTGAGTAACAAATGACGAAGTTTGAAATGCTGGGATGCTGAGTGGAGTAAGCAGTCCACGGTGTGCACCGAAAATCCCAACTGCCTCACCCAGAAGAAGGTCCATGTGCTAATGGCCAAGGGACCATGTTTTAGTTCGTTATTGTTTCTGTTGTCAAGTAACTCCTAAGGTGGCATGTTTTCTTTCTGCCAGGCATTGCTGACATAGACAAGCCAGGATCTATTCTTCCGCTTGAGAGAAGAGGGTAAGTTCTAAGCCAAGGCTCTTTGGAATTTTCGTGGTCAAGGACGCTATGCTAGATTTCTTCAGTCGTTTCTTCAATGACTTTTTCAAGAATAGATTCTCACCATGGACACCTGCATTATTCAGTTCTTAAAGACTCTTCCCCCGCCCCCCCCCGCCCCCCGCAAGTCTTTCTTTCATTAGTGACCACAGGATGAACTTAGATCTATGATGACAATTTCATATTGAATCAAGAAACTTGGGGAAGATCTCTTTGTGGGAAACATGATCAGGTTCTTCTTGTTTGTTTAATTCCTGGTTTTTCAGGAAAGAGAATCTGTTCATACAATTTTAAGGGTCACATTAGGTTTCTTTTTTACACCCACGGTTATCAAGGACTCGAATTGTTTCTTTTATTGTTGTAAGATTAGAAGCTATCGATATATAATTCTTGCGTGGCAAGATAATTAGGTGATTGCTGCAATCTTGTAAGTTCTTTTGATCTGTGGAGTTGATTCCTTACTGAGTTTTTTCTGCTTCTAATGGAATCATTGCCTTAGTTTTTGTTGTTGTTTTTCTAATTGTTTTTGGAGTAGTAGCCAGATGCATAATTTCGTTCTGTCTATAGTATAGATGAAGTAGTCAGAAGTAATAAACCTAGGTGATTACTGCGATCTTATTTTTTTTTTCTGGGAGTTGATTTCTTGCTATGTTTTGGAGGGTGCCAGTTTACTGAGCTATACAGTTTTAGTGTATGTACTTTTAACTAAGTATTTTTTATTTCGGTAGAAAGCAGAAACTATAGGAAGATGCTAGACCAAATATGAGTTATAACATATCTTAGAAATATTGTCCATGAGATGGCGGGTCACTATGTGCTGCATGAGTAATGTAATGTCTGAATGAGAAGTTGGGTGTGTTCTCCCTTAAATGCAAGATCTTTCCGAAAACCAAGTATATTGTGGTGTTGATTATTAATCCATGTGGGTTAATATGGAAAGATTCAAATCAGTCAGTGCAAAAACCTCCAAGTAGCTAGTTTCCCCATAAAATTTATAAATGATTTGATGAAAATAGAAAAACCATTCATTAATGATGGTGTATTTTTTAATTATTAAGGTAGACAAAGCGGCTGGAGTGAGGAACTTAGAACCAGAGAGACAGCAGGCGACAGAGAAACCCTCCCCAGAAGGAATCAGGCAAAATCATGGTAAGTGCTGGTCTTTAACCAGCATGTCTGTAACCTAGCTTCTCAAGGCCCGAGGTGGAAAGGGTCCCAGTTTGATAAAGAAAAAGCCAAAAACAAAACAGTAATCAAAGCCAATAGGATTGATGGCATATATCAAGAGAAAGACTCAAAGAAACACAGGTTGTATGGTTTCCTTCATTTGTAGTAACTCGAATGTGCCCAGAAATCTCTAAGTAAACACATTAGACAGCACAAGAAAAAAATAATGCACGAAGACGTGACAAACTATACAGGTCTGTAGACATTCACACAGAGTGAGACCAAAGGCAGACATTCTTGAGAGGCTCACATAGGTACAGTGTCTCTGTGCCTCTGAGCGAATAAAATAATATTTACCCAAAGGAGCTCCAGGAAACGGAAACGAGGTTGTTTTGTGGTTGTTGCTGTTTTTGTTTTCATTTCCTTTTGTCTTGTTTGTTCATTTCTCTGAATTTGGGAGGGGAAGGGGGGGCATAGAAATGGAGGGACAAAGGGTGAACAAAGGCAGCAGTAGTACTTACCAGACACTGTGTTGAAAAGGAACTCTACAACTTGTGGGACGGGAAAAAAACTGGGAGAGTGAGGGAAAGGGTGACTGTCCAAAATGAAATGTCCTCTCCATCTCACTTATGTAACCGCAACCCCGCTGCACATTACCTTTACCGTAAATGAAAAAGAGCAATAACGATAAATAAAAAAAAGAATGAAGGGACTTCCTGATGGAATGAGAAAAGGACAGAATTATTAAAAACATAACAGTTCTCCACTTCCAAAACCTACAAGGAGATTGAGTAATACAGATACAGAACACTACAAATCCATAGGGAATGTCTGTGAGACTCTTACTCCAAAACAAAATGCTGGAAATAGAGCTGTGGCTGGAGCGGTAGAGTGCTAGCTAGCTTTGAGCAACGAAGTTCAGGGACAGCACCCAGGCCGAGTTCAAGGACACTTCTTCACAAGTTTATGTTGGGGGGAAAAGCATTTTTTATTATTTTATTATTGATATTTTTATTATTTAAATTCAAGCATGCCCATCCTTGATTCTGCTTTTTTTTGGGGGGGGGGTCGGTCGTGGGGCTTGAACTCTGGGTCTGAGCACTGTCCCTCAGCTCTTCAGCTCAAGGCTAGCACTCTACCGCTTGAGCCACAGCGCCACTTTGTCTGCGTTATCTAGCTGGCATGCACAGGACTTGGCGGTTACCACTCTTGCCTTTCATTCTCTGATTTCTTGGAACATTTCTCTAGTGTTCAAACATTTTCCAGGCTTTTGCATCCTATTTCACTAGCGTAGTACAAGTGACGGGCTTTTCTTACTGTACACTTGCTAGCCCTCTTTCTCAGCACAGTAGTCGAAGCTGCCCAGAACGGGTCTGGCTAGGGAAGTTCTTTGTTTACCACGAGGGGGCGCATGTCTGGAAGCAGATGAGCATGAGGGTCTGAGGACACTGAAGGACTCAAGTGCAGAAGTCAATCTGAGGAGCAGATGTTGGCTGTCTAATTTAAAGACAAGTAAGCTTCTCATCCTGGCATTAATGGGCGATCTTTCAGTGATGCCATTCTGGGAAGACTGTATTGCGCTCCTAACGGGCATTAGCATTCCAAATCTATCAAGGCAGTGCACATTTTTTTATCTTTCATTTTTTAAATCTTGCTTCAGTTTTTTCCTTTCTGGCGGTCCTGGGGGTTGAACTCAAGGCCTGGGGACTGTCCCTGAGCCTCTCTGTGCTCTAGGCTAGTGCTCTACCACTTGAACCACAGCGCCACTTCAGCTTTTTTCTGTGCGTGTGGTGCTAAGGAATGGAACCCAGGGCCTCATGCATGCAAGGCAAGCACTCTACCACTGAGCCGCCTTCCCAGCCCCTCTTGTTTTAATTTTTTATGCAGAAGTATTTACTCACTTGTACACAGCAAATACACTATTGAATAACAAATAAATTAATGATGTTCAGAAAGCAGTCTGAGCAGCGGTGCTGTGTACTGAAATTGTTGTTAGATTTCTGAAAGAAGGGAACACTACTTATCGTAACAAATAAATGGAACCTTAATTTAGCTCTATGTCACTTTTTCTGTAGAGCATTTCCCAACATTATGCCTCCTTTTCTTTTTCTCACAGGTCGATGATATAGATGAGTAGAAATTTGCTCCACTACTTCTGAGAAGAGGGGTGAGTTCTGAGCCCGTATCTCTTGGAATTTACATGCCATGTACTCTGTGCCAGGTTCTGAGATTCCTGTGTTTATCTCTTTCGAGGCATATTGAAGAGTATTCTTGCTGGGCACTGGTGGCTTATGCCTGTAATCCTAGCTAGAACACAGGTGGCAGAGTTCTGAGGATTCTGTGAGACTCAATTACTCACAAAAGAGTAAATTTGTGGTCCATGGGTGTTGTGGTGACAGTACGCATAGTTTAGCTTTTCTTTTGGTTATTGGCTTGAATTAGTGTTGTTCTCGTTTTTATACCCTAAGACGCTACATATGTAATTGTGTTTTCTTGATGGTATGGGTGAGACAGCCAGATTTAAGAAACTTGGCTGGTTTCACCAACTAGTTATGTCTCTGTGTTCTGATTACTGCTGGGTTTGGGATGGTGTGTGTTACTGACTTATCCAATTTTAGTGTCTGTTCTTTCCTATAAGTATTTTATTCTTAGATAGAAAGCAGAAAGGATGGCAAGCAAAGCCAAACGTTGGCCAATATGTCTCTTAGGAATAGTGTGTGGAAAATTGTGTGTTCCTTGGTGCTCGATGATTAATGTCCTAGTAATGAGTCGTGTTTTCTCTGTAATGCAAGCCCTTCCAGAAAGAAAACATAATATTCTGTAGTGACTTGAGTATTTTTAATTTTAGCACATTGACGTACTTTCTACGCACATTCTTAAATTCTATTACTTATACTTTTTTCCTGTTACGAAAATCACCATATGATTATTTCTTCATAATTGCCAAGATGGTACTCACTGATTTGAAGAAAAAGTAGAAGCCTCAATAGAGTGTACAGCAGAAAAATGCCTAATGCTGTGCATTCTGATAAAGTATAGACGATGAATAGCTTGGGTTTTCCGGTCCTTTTTGTTCTTGACATATTTAGACTGTGAGTTTGAACTTTTAATCCTAGTGTTTAAATGTCCCAGTTTTCAGCTTAAGGTTTTAAAAAACCCCAGCTCTCAACTCCTGCTCTTGCTTCGAGAAATGCTAATAGGAAAATATGAACTGGTTTGTGACATGTTTTTGACATTCCTCCCGTGCCCTGAAGTAATCATGAGACACACAGGGTTTGAACGAAGCATATCTACTTAGCTTTCTTTGTGTGGATTTGTGTGGAATGGTCTAGAAAGCATGGGCATTGTTTTTATTTTTTTTGAAAGGTTTAGAAGGTACTGGAGTTACACTTGTGTCTGCTATCAACAACTCTATAAAACATTGCATACAAATGTGTATATGTGAATATGACCAAGAAGCAAAAACCCCAGGAGAACACTGAGCTACTCTGGGTTTCGCTAGTCTTGTGAAACCATGGCTGCCCAGTTCTGCAGTGAATCTGCAGATCAAACCTGGCCAAGAAGCGTGCTGTCCTGGGGCATTTCACACTCATCTTGTATCAGTAGTCACGAAGCATGCACTTTGTGGAAATACAAATTAACAGTCATTTTTAAGCCAGCCTATGTGGTAGTAAAAGGACTATTTACTTACTTAAAAAGATTGAGAGTATGTGGCCTGATCAAATAGTGATTTAAGATTGTGCATGCGTGTGTGTGTGTGTGTGTGTGTGTGTGTGTGTGTGTATGTGTATGCTGGTCCTGGAGGGGTGTGTGTGTGTGTGTGTGTGTGTGTGTGTGTGTGTGTGTGTGTGTGTGTGTGTGTGTGTGTGTGTGTGTGTGTGTGTATGTGTATGCTGGTCCTGGAGGGGTGTGTGTGTGTGTGTGTGTGCTGGTCCTGAAGGGGTGTGTGTGTGTGTTTGTGTGTGTGTATGTGTATGCTGGTCCTGGAGGGTTCTGTGTGTGTGTGTGTGTGTGTGTGTGTGTGTGTGTGTGTATGCTGGTCTTGGAGATTGAACTCAAGGGCCAGGGCACTGTCTCTGAGCTTTTTTTTTTTTGTCTTCAAGGATAGCTTTCTACTATGAGTCACAGTTCCACTTCTGGCTTTTTGGTAGTTAATTGGAGACAAGCATCTCAACAGGCTTTCTTGCCCAGGCTGGCTTCAAATTGCGATCCTCAGCTCTCAGCCTCCTGGTGCCTGGCTAAAATTTTCGACTTGAAAATATCTATTAATTATGAAAATGTCTAATATATGAACGATGCTCTTGGTTTTGGGGTGAGCTCATCTAAAAAGAAATTTGGAAAACACAGATGGCAGGCAGGTCCTGATAGAACTCTAGACTTCGCTAAGTTTTTGGTGAGGCACAAACATTTGGTTGGTTGTCCCTGAGTTTCACCTAGTAACTCAGTTTACAGGTGACCCTTAACAGTAATAGTATTTTCACACTGTGGGAAAAAATTATTTAGGGTAAGGAGGGTAATCCACGTTGATGAAAGCAACAAGCCCCCCAAGCTGGTCCTCTACCACTTGAACCAGCTTTTTTGGACTTTTATTTAGAGTCTTACAGACTTCTGCCAGACCCAGCTCCTCAGATCTCAGGCTCTGAGTAGCTTGGATTACAGGCGTGAGCCACCAGCGCCCAGCCTCAGGTCCTTTGGGGAATTTCATGGCTCCTAGTGTACCAGTACAATTCCCTCCTAGTATTTTCTTGATATATACTTTGACTTTCTCTTCATGGCTATCCAAGGAGTGAAAAACACCTCAATTTCATAATGATTTATCAATTAATTTTATGGCAGAAAAATTCTTTAATAACTCTGAGACCCATATCCTTGTAAAAAAAATTGCAACATAGTGGCTGGGAAGGTGGCTCAGTGGTAGAGTGCTTGCCTTGCATGCATGAGGCCCTGGGTTCGATTCCTCAGCACCACATAAGCAAAAAGAAAAAAGCCGGAAGTGGCGCTGTGGCTCAAGTGCTAGCCTTGAGCTGAGGGACAGCGCCCAGGCCCAGAGTTCAGGCCCCAAGACCGGACCCAAAAAAAAAAAAAAAATTGCAACATATCCTTGTGGTGGTACTGATATTTAAACACAGGGCCTTGTGTTTGCTAGGAAAACATTCTTTCACCAGACCTATTTGTTTTAGTTATTTTTTAGATAAAGGCTCAAGTTTTTGCCAAGGACTAACCTTAGACTGCAATCCTCCTACCTATGCAGTAGACCACCATGCTCACCTCGTTGGTTGAAATAAGGTCCTGCTTTTTTTCCTAGATGGGTGCCAGCCGAAGACCCAATTTCTACCTCTTGATATTTCTTAAATCAATGAAAAAGGCTCATAACCCAATACAGGCCGACTAGTGGCTCTGAGATTTAGCTAGTCGGCGACCCTTCTGAAGGATTTTTCTACTGCTCTGAGTATTGTGCTTCAGCTTGAAGCACGCTCCTTAGCATTTCTTGCTGGGCAAGTCTTCTAGGGGGTGGTCACAGGTCTATTTTTTATTTCTACCTGAGAGCACACTTACGGCTTCACACGTTTTTCTTTCGGTGCTTTAGATATTTCTCCCAGCGGCTTTTGGGTTTCCATTGCTTCTAAACAGAAATTTCCTGTCGCTGTTATTTGAAGATCCCGTAGCGTGACAAGGACTACACTTACTGTTTTCTCAAACAACATGGCCTTGAGGTAGACACTTGTTCTGGTTGGAGTGAGATGAATTTCTTGAATGTGTACATTCTTCTTTTCCTCAAATGTGGACGTAAGATGTTTCTCCCCTTTTCTACTTCTCCACATTCCCAGTAAGTGTGTGGATACACTCGATGGTGTAGCATCCATCTTCTGGCTTGTTTGTGCTTCATTCTCTTCAGGTTTGCTGGTTCTTCTTGCACAAAGCTGATGGCGTTCCTGAGTATGTGTGTATATGTTTGTGTGAAGAGAGTACTTGGGTTTGAAGTCAGTGCCTTGGGGTGGCTAGGCAGGCAAGCTACCGTAGCTTGGCTCATACCCCAACCCTTTCTGAGTTTGTGTACAATGTTAGAGTCAGGTGATTTTCGTTAAGGCTGGGCTGGATCTGGAATCTCATATTTACACCACCTTCGTAGCCGAGATCACAGGCACAGATCACTCCACTCAAGTTTAGTGACTGAAATTGGGGCATGGCTATTTTTTTGCCCAGGTTGGCCTCAAACTACCATCCTTCCAATCACTGCCTCCTGAGCATTAGAAGCCTCAGCCACCGCCACACCTGGCTTTCAATAAGCCTTTCAGTTGCAGATTCCCATTGGTATTTGTGAATTTCCCCCTTTCCTTTCTGATTCCTGGTCTCATTCTATTATAATCAAAAAAGCTGATTTCTATGACCTCAGTGTTTTCAAAACTTTCATGAAACATCATCAGCATATTTCCTCCTTGGTTTTGCGACATGTTGGATCTGGAACTCACAAGCCTCAGCCTACAAGTGAGATTACAAGCATGCTCTACCACACTGGCATGAAAATTTACTATGACTCACTTTGCAAAACTGGAAAAAAATATGATGCACATTCCTTTCCTACTTGCTTTTATGTGATGGGTCCAGGTATTTTCTTTGTGGTTACCACGGGGTTGTCATATACAGTCCTATAGGAGAGCATATATATTTTTTTAAACATTGTCCTTTAAAGGACTGCATGAATGTAAATGGATTATCTGTTAGCTCATTGTCTGTAGTACTGAAGTCACTTATTTATGAATCTTTTTATCCATTATTAAATATAGGGCATTAATATCTCCAATTATTCCTTTTTCTTTTCTTTTTTGTCAGTTGTGGGGTTTGAACTCTAGGCCTGGGCACTGTCTCTAAGATTCTTTTTCTCAAGGCTAGCGCTGTACAGCTTTGAGGCACAGCACTACCTCTGGCTTTTTCTGAATAGTTTACTGGAGATAAGAGGCTCCACCTGGGATGGCTTTGAACTGCAATCCTCAGCTCTCAGCCTCCTGGGTAGCCAGGAGCTACTCCACACCCAGCTCAAAAATAACTACCTTTAACCATTTAATTTCACTAGAACAATCTACAACCTTTGCCCTGAATCTAAGCCAAGAGTAGGATTCCTTTGGAAGGAAGGTGAGGTATGTTCATAGCTTTGTGTATTTAGTGAGGATGAAGCAGCTCTTGTTGAGAAAAGAGAACTCACGTGGTGTCGGCTACCGGGAAAAGCAAGAAAAGAAGGCTTCAGGATTTGATGGGAAGAAGAAAGGGGCACTAGTGTTTTAAGTGTTTAAGGGAGAGTGGCGTGTAGTCAGGGAACCAGCAGGAAGTGGGGTACAGGTGACTGGCGTAGACTGCATAGAGGACCATCCATGGAGCCTTGCAGACAGAAAGATGAAGCTGGTAAAAGTTCACCCACTGAACATAACAAGACAGCCTTAGTTTCTGTATAGTGAAAGAAACAATTTCCAGAACCAAAGGACAGCCCACAAGATGGGAGACATGCTTTGCTGGCTATTCAACAGATTTAAGATTGACATCCAAAATATACAAGTAGCTCAAAAACAAATTAAGCAGCAGAATAACAGATCAGGCAATGAATTAATGGGCAAGCAAATTCTTCTTAGAAGAAAAAGTACAAATGGCTAATAGATACATGAAGAAATAATTAACATCCTTGGCCACAAAGGAAATGCAAAACCAAAACCACACTAAGATTCTACCTCACACTAGTCAGAATAGCAATTCTTAAGAAAACAACAAATGCTAGCAAAGATGTGTGGACCAAAAAAAAAAAAAAAAAAAAATCCTTGTACCCTGCTAGGGGGAATATAAACCAGTGCAACTACTATAGAAAACAGTATGGTATTTCCTAAAAAATGCAAAAATATTATCATACCAACATAATACTACTGGGCACTTATGTGAAGGAGTGTAAATCAATAAAGAGAAGGCTACAAGGACAGTCCATTATTGTAGCTTTGTTCACAATACCATCACTCAAAGTGCCCAACCACAGAAGAGTGGATAAAGAAAATACGATACATATACCATAGAAAACTAAAACCACATCATTTACAGGAAAAGATGGAAACAGATCACGTTCAGCCATGTTCAGAAGCCAAGCAGCGAATGCATAAGCTACATCTAAAGGACACAGATACATGGAAATGCGGCTGTGTGTGCACATACATAGACTATGGAACTGTTTGAGAGGAGGGGCAGATGGCTGGTTTAAAAAGAATGATGGAAGGCAAATAGCAAAATCCACTGCAAGTTGTGTGTGAAAGAATGAATAAGGAAATCTCAGCCAGAGCTGTTCAGCAATAGAATGGGGAATGGAGGATGATTTAAATATACGCAGCTCTGAAATGCTGTCGTGAAACTCCTTGGTACAATTAAATACAGGCTAAAAAAGAGGTGAACCACAGGCTCTGCTGGCAAGTAGGGAATCAGCGGGAGGGGGTAGCGGATGAGTGGAGGAAGTAGGTTAAATAGAGTAACAAAACCTGTTGAAGCAGGAATGGGGGTGAAGGATGGTGACAAATGGGGTGAGGTGATTGGGATATACTGTAGACATGTAGGGAAATGTCACCATGAACCCCCCCATACAATTAAAAAAAAACTGTACCCCCCAAAAACGATTACAGGAATCCCTTCGAATGTGTGTGTGCCGATGCCGGGTCTCGAACCCAGGGCCTTGTGCTCTTGCTCCCCTTTCTAGCTCGCTGCTGGCCACGCTGAGCCACGACCCCCGTGATTCATGAATAGAAGATGGGATGTCTCAGACTTTTCTGCTTGGGGTTAGCTTTGAACCGTGATCCTCTAGGTCTCAGCCTCCTGAGTAGCTAGGATTACAGGCGGGAGCCCCCGGTACCCAGCCAGTTGTGTGTGTGTGTGTGTGTGTGTGTGTGTGTGTGTGTGTGTGTGTGTGTGTGTGTGTGTGTGTGTGTGTGTGTGTGTGTGTGTGTGTGTGTGTGTGTGTGTGTGTGTGTGTGTGTGTGTGTGTGTGTGTGTGGATACTGGGGCTTGAACTCAAGGTCTCTACCCTCTTCCTGGTGCTCCACCTTTTGGCCAGTGCCCCCAATCCCCAATAAAAACCTTGAACTGCACCGTAGCGGGAGACACTCGGTACACTGAGAACGAGTCACTAGCCTTGTGTGAAGGTGCTTGTGTCCATAGGACCCTGTCTGAGGGCTGACGTAGCAGGAGTTGTCAGAGTCCCGCAGGCTGACTTGGGCCCCATCCACCCATGGCCTGGCTGCTGCCACTCAGCTGCGGGGCCGCCCAGAGCTCAGACATGGAACCAGTGCGACAGGGTGTGAACTTGGCCTTCGGGGACAGCCGCGTCTCCTGCCTTTGCACGGTCTCTTTCTTTTCGCCCCTAACTGCTGCGTAAACTCATGTGGGATCCTATCACCAGCCCAGAAGAGGGCCGAAAGGGAGCCAAACCATGAATTCCACCCTCGAGAGTTCACCCCATGACACCGACAGGTATATGTTTTGAGCAGCAGCCTACAGAGAATGTCCCTGACGACATTGTAACGGTTCAATGTCCTCGCTGCTTGTCACCTCCCGGCGGTGTCCCTTTCATCCTCTGCCAGGGAGAGCGAACCAAATGGAAGAAACCTCTAAGGCCTAGAGTCACTGAAAAGTAAGTGCAGCTGTGGCCAATCTAGCTCCTGCTGCAGAGCGACTTCGCAGGTGGCATTTGAGCCCTCTGAGCCCTGCAGAAGGAGACGGGCCTGGGGCTGAAGCACGCAGTACGCAGGCCTTGCAGACAGTCCAGCTGGCCACTGGACTGCCAGTCCTGCCCACCACAGAGTTCTTCACCCCCCACCCCTACCCCGCCCTGGAATAGAACTGTGTGGTCACAGAGGCCATGAATCACTAAGTACCCTCGCGGGTCTGGACACAGATCCCTGGCTTGCTACAGCCTTAAGTGGATGGAGAAATGGCAGGCGCCCTGGATCAAGTGGGAAGCGCAAGGCGAAGCTACCGGCTCAGCTCTGAGAGCTCGCTGGACACTTGCAGCCACCAGGGAAGCAGGCGCCCCACTGTATTCAGAGAGACCCTCAAACTCAAAGAAACAGAGAAGTCCTACTCCATTCTCTCCTTCAACTGGAAGGAAGAGAAGTTGCTGAAGAAGAAACTCAGCTTCCTAGAGTCCATGAAGAGGTACGAGGCGAACGCGCGTCTCATGGAGCAAATCGCCTTTTACAAGCAGTGTTTCTCAAAGTATCAGAGGTCGGAGCTGGCCCACGCCCGGCTGCTAGGCAACAAGGAGCTGGTCAAACAGCTCACGTCCAAGAACACGCTCTCCATCTACAACGTGCCCCTGGTGGACGACAGCGAGGCGGCGGTGAAGGCCATCATCAAGAACGGCGGGGAGAACGAAGGCAAGCACCAACAGAGGGTCTGCCCGGCCATCAGGAGCGGCCGGTCTTCGAACAAGCTCCAGGTTCAGTCTGTTTCCAGAGTGACAGGGAAGGCCGATGGCAGGGAAGCAGGCCGGAGGGCAAGCAATAGGAAAACAAAGAAAGGCAGGAAGCAGCCAGCGGTGGCTCTATCCTCAGAACCTCCGGGGAATCCCGAGCAAGTGCAACCGAAAACCCTTCCCGTGGACAGCAGGCTCTCCTCCTCCTCCTCGTCCTTGTCATCATCGTCCTGGGATGGCTTCTCCAGCGGCTACGCAAGCTCCGTGGAGAGCGACCCACCGAGGCCAGCGAGTGGCGGGAGGCTGAGAGGCAAGCTTCTGAAATTCTTAATAGATCACTCGAAAAAGAAGAGGTCAAAACCCAAGGACAGCCCCCAGGGCCAACAGTCCATCCCCACGGATCCCACGGATCCCACGGACACGCAGGCCAGCCCCAGTGACAGGCTCGCGAGCGGAAGAGATCTGTCCCCCACGGACAGGCTCGTGAGCACCCCAGCACCCTCCTACATTCCAGTTTCCTTTCCCATAAGCTCCTTGGAGCTAGGAAGGGAGGGGACACCCAGAATTCATGGTGCGGGAAGAAGACAGAACTAGTTCTGGAAGAGACTGGAAGCGATCTTTGTCACATAGAATGTGTATTTTTTCTCCCCGTTCCCCTTTTACACACCCTTTCCCCTCTTCTACCCAGTTACCATTCAATAGCTACTTCTTAATTCTTACCTGTGTAAGGAAGACAAAAAAAAAAAATCTTACCCCTGATCTCAAGACTGCTCCTGAACTCAGGAAGCAAAAATGCTTTCCTCTTCTATAAGATCACAGCAACCAAGGCAGGATTTTAAACAGTAAGACAGTAGACCCAGGTCACCTCCGACCCTGCATCTCCTTGAATGGAGACACGGAGACCCAGCAGCTAGAGCAGGCAGCAAAAAGAAGGGCAGGCTGGGCTGGGACCAGGACATCTTGAACTTTCCACACCAGGCTTCCTCTTCATTACCAAATAACAAATTTTTATTTTTCAAGGAGAAATATTTAAGAAGATACATGACTCTGGGACACATTTGGCAGTATTGCTCTTACTGTAAAAAAAAAAAAAAGAGAGAGAGTAAAAGACAATAATTTGGGGAATGTTAGCAACTTTTGATTCTTCAGTGACTTGCATAAGGAATCTCGTCCTAGTTTCTTATAATAAAATGAATCAAAGGAACGAAAGCTAGCTGCCTAGAGAATCGCTAGCCTCCCCCTCGCCCCAGTATTTACTAGGAATCAGTGCCCGCTGAAGGGAACTATAGTTCTCTAGAGTTAAATGATCAGCAAGTACTAGGCAGAGGCTCTGTTGTTTAGCTGTATTTATGTACAGGCAGTGGCCTGAGACCTTGGGCAAGATGACTTAGAGCATGTGAGTCGTTGAAAAGTATCTTCAAGAGTTGAACAAGATGGTCTCTTGTTATGGCTGCCCCAGAAGCCTCACACAATCCAATTACTTTGGTATGAGATAGCTTGCCCTTGAGTTGACTAATACTCAAATCCTTTGTCCTCTGCAGCTCAGCATTTCAGACAATATAGGGTAGTTACATTCTTTTTGTTAATTGGGTAGTCCTAAAGTAAATGGCATTTGACATTTGAATGACTAGAACCTATTGGCTCCCAATTACTTCTGGGGAGTAAGTTCTGTGATTTTTTTTTTTTTAAATACATTTATAACCAACGAAAGTGAAATTGAGCCTCTGAAGCACACAGCTAGACAACTGCAGGGTTTCAAGTGTTGTGTGTGAGACCTCCTGCTCTCCTGCATGGCAGCTTCCACTTCAAATGGATTCGCCATTTTATTTCCTCTGTGCGGTGGTTATGTGTACACATGGTAATGATGAAAAACAAAAGGCCACCTTTGAGTGGGCTGAGGAGCTAGGTAGAAGTAGAGGCCAAGACAGAGAGGAGCGGGGGGGGCGGGGGGGGGAACAAAACCCTTGTAAGTCCCTTAGGAAAACATAATGGACTTCACACTTCCTTAGGAATATATGGAAAGAATGAGTTTTCCTTTTAGTGCTTTTCCAAAATTAGGGGTACTCCAATGAGCACCTGAGTTATCACTACACAGGGGAAAGGTAAGGAGCCCCTGAATGCCAACAAAACAGCAGAGCAAACAAACCCTAAAATGGCACTTTGTGTGCTACCTCCTACTGGTGGTTTTGTAGAAATCTGCAAGTCTGGTTGGCAAATCAGGCTCTCTGACTTCACAATCCCATTATTCATATGATTATGTTCTGAGCTTGAGGATGAGTGAGTAGTTTTCCTTTCACAGACCCTACAAACTGAGGGAGTTAAGCTATCGTAACAGAAATGCAGAGTGTAAGAGGCCCTGCAGAATTACAAATGCTGGAGAACACAATTGAAATTTGAAAAACAAGGCAGTGGTGGTACTACACTGATGGTGAACGGCACTGCTACTAGATGGAGGTGCTGGAAGCGGGCAAAAATTGAAAGCAGGTGACAGGACAACGTCCAACTCACAAGGGGCCAGGTGGACACCATCTACTGATAGGGAACGGGAATTGTACTCCACCTCATCCTAAGCTTGTGGAGTTGATCTTCCTGCCTTAGATGACTGTGTCTGGAGGGCAAGGATTCATTCTTCTTTGTCTGAACAAACAGACCCAGAGGGACAGGTATGGTAGCTATGCCTGTAATCTCAGCCATTTCAGTGGAGATAGGAGATCATAGTACAAGGCCAGCCCAAGGAGCTAAGTGGGACTCTATTCTCAACAAATAAAGCACATGCGTTCAAGCAATCTGCTGGGAGGGAGGAGGAGGAGGATCACAGTCCACAGCTGTCCCGGGTAAAGGCAAGAAAGGCTATCTAAAGCAAAAACTCAAGTGAGTTACTGGAAGGGCAGAGACTTGTGCTTTGAGGCCAGCCTGGGGTGGGGGGAGAGGGAGGGGATCACAAGACCTGGAAAATAACTAAATGCAGACAAGTGCCGGGGTTGTCATTGGCGTGGGAACACACTTGTCTAGGAAGTGGTGTTTGAATTCAATCCCCCCAATCCCAAACAAAACATCCGAGCCACCAGAGAATGGCTGTGCTAGGTTCGGTTGCTGGGCACCGTACCAAGGCCCTGGGTTCCATCCCCACGGAAACAAATGCACCCAGATTTAATCCGAATAGGCAGCAGGGCAGGTGTGAAAACCACATAGGCTAGCCAATGGAACTGGTTTTGGAGTTATTGGCTTGAAAGCTCTGAAATACTTTCTCTTGGCTCTTTTGTCTCCATGCAATGACTCTGTGTGTGTGTGTGCGCGTGCGTGTGCATGCGTGCACTTTTATGAGTGGAAATCAGTTGCAAACAGCAGAGAAATGAGGGGGAGAGATTCTGAGACTGGCCATCATGTGGGCCGTGTGCAGCGCAAACTCCCTCCTCGCACAGAACGTGGTCTGGTTTTGTTGCTGCTCAACCACAGGCTCCTTGTTTCCAGTGGTAGCATCTCCATGGGACATCCTTGCTCCCCCTGACCTTCCGGCTTGCCCTTGGTGATAATGCTCTGGAGAAACGGTGGTGTGCGTGACCTACAGGGCTGTCTGGTTTCATTCTCTTTATAGGATTCTTTCTAGACCTGTAGCCTTAGCTCAGGAGAGATGCCATTGGGTATCTCTGGCACTCGGACTAGAACATGGCCAACCTGTACTCAGCCCCTCCCCCCCCCATCTGCAGTCAGAACGAAGACTGTCTCTGTTGTCTGAACGGAGTTTGTGAGGGCTATCTTCCCCATTCTACTCGCAGGCAGTCCACCTTGCTAAAACCACGGCAGTGATCTCTGAAAGGCAACGACCATAGGGGCATTACACTCTCCCGGTTCATAGAATAGCTGAGTGTGAGGCTTCCGCAAAGTCAAGCATAGAAGACGCCCCTCCCCCCCATCCCAAGGCCTGCAAGCCCTGAACTCTGGGTGCTCGACACCCCCTCCATCTATCATGTGCCTGCATGTATGTACAACATTGGAACTGTAAGTCCAAACTGTGCTTTTATATATTCCTTTTACCCAATTTGAGCTCTTTCCCTGTGGTATTTACCTCGACTCTTTAGTCCCAGAAAATGTCACTAAAAAGATTTTTAAGGCACCAACATTTCCTAGGATGAGAGGAAGGGCTTGAGATCGCCCAGAGAACTTTCCTCACAGCAAATACCATCCTGAGCGCCCAGGATGGTTACCCTCTCGATCCAAAGAGCCGACTTACTTTTTAAGTATGGTGTGGTGGTGAGAACAATTCCTGAAATACTGTTTTTTCTTTCTGTATCCTTGTCTCTAGACTTTTCTGGGAATGAAACATCAAGCCATGTGGCTTTTCTAGTCACTTGGTAGAAATAAAGCATCTACTGAAGTAGTAAAAAGCAAGGGGTGAAATGCCAGACTCCCTGAGTTGAAGGGATAACTCTGCCTCTCACTTGCATCTGTCTATGGACGGAAAGCCTGAGCTGGGGGGGGGGGGGGGGGGGGGGGACTTGGTTTTCTCCCTGCACCATCATTGCCACTCCGCACACATTTCTGACTTGTTTGCAGTAGAGGGATCTGAGGGCAAAACTTGGACTATCAGGTGGTATTATGTCACTGAGCTACAGTGGGGAGGTTAGTGATTTTCTGATGGAGGACACCTTCCTGGAAGTCCCAATGGAGATTCTCCGGCTTGGCTGGTGGCTTCCAACCTCCCCTGCCCTGGGAGATTCTACTTCAGGTGGTCCTCCGTGCTGTGCCCGGCCCGAAGGCCGCTTACTTGTGCAACACCGTTTTCAGTGGCTCATTCCCCTTCCGTGGCCTTGAGCCCATCCTTGGTGCAAGCGTCCTCTAGTCAGCGGCCAAAGGCTGCTTTGAGCATATCTTACCTGGGGACCCTCGCCAGAGCCAAATCCATTTCTGTGTTCCCCAATAACTAAAGGCCACAGGTCAAGGACTAGGACTTGATATATTCCATTTGAAATATATCTCAGTGAGATTAACGCCAGGGAAAGCTCCCAGCAGTCTATGAGACCAGCAGTACCCTGACACCAAGACCAGACAAAAAGATAACAGGAAAAGAAAGCTACAGACCAATATCCTTTATGAATATAGATGCAAATATTCTAAACAAAATACTAGCAAACCAAGTCCAGCAGCATAGAAAATGGTTTATGTAGCATAGACAAGTGGGATTATTCCAGGAATGCAAGGTTGATTCAATATACAAAAATCCATCAATGTAATACAACATATCAATAGAATAAAGGACAAAAACTACATGACAACCTTTATAGATACAGAAGAAGCATTTGACAAAAATCCAATACTTTTTTTTTTTTTTGATAAAAACACTCAACAAAGGAGGAATAGATGGGAATTTCCTCAACTGGAAGCATCGATGAAAAACCCACAGCTAACATCATACTTTATGGTGAAAGACTGAATGCTTTCCCCCGTAAAATCAGGAACAAGAAAAAGATGTCCATTCTTGCCATTTCTACTCAATATTGTACTGAAGGTGCTAGCCAGGGCACTTAGGCAAGAAAATAAAATAAAAAAGAATCCAGATTTGAAAGGAAGTAAAAGTATTTCTAGTCACAGACACATGATCTTGTATGTAGAAATTTTTTTTTAAAAAATTAGAATAAATGAGTTCTGAATAGCTACAGTATACAAGGTCAATATACAAAAATCAATTGCATTTCTAAACACTACCAATAGATAACCCAAAAAATGAAAACTAGAAAATAAATGTTTGTAGTAACATCAAAAATAAAATACCTGCAAAATATTTAACCAAACAGGTCAAGACTTATACACAGAAATCAATAAAACATCATTGAAAGAAACTACAGACCTCAACAAATGGAAAGAGACTCCATGTTCATGAACTGGGAAATTTAATACTGTTAAAATAGCAACATTCTTCAATGTGATCTATAGATTCAACACAATCACTATCAAAATCCCAGGTGCTTGTTTTTGCAGAAATTAACAAATTGATCTCAAAATTCATGTAGAATACAAGGGACTCAGAATAAATCCAAAATGATCTTGAAATAGAACAAAGTTGAAGGACTCACAAATCTCAAATTCAAAACTTACCACAAGAGTTACAGTAATCTACACAACAGGACACCGGCATAAGGGCACACATACAGAACAATGGGGTGCGGGGAGGACTGACAGTCCAAAATCAAAGTCTTATATTTATGGTCACTTGCTTTTTTTGACAAGGGTGCCAAGACCATTCACGAGGAGAGAACAGTCTTTAGAACAATCGGTGTGTGTTTTACTGGATATCCACATACCAACAAACGGAGCTGGACCGCTACAATGCACCACATGCAAAAATGGACCAAAGACCCCTAAATATAAGAACTAAAACCACAAGACACTTAAAGGATATAACCAAGAGAAATGAAAACTTAGGTCCACATAAAAACTTGTACACAAATTTTCATGATTGTAGTATTCATAATAGCCAAGAAGCAGAAACAACACAAGTATCCACCAACCAAATGGATAAACAAAAAATACAGGATATCAATACAATGACAGTATTCAGCCACAAAAGAAACAAAGTACCAATACATGCTACAACACAGATGCACTTTGAAAACATTACTCTAAGGGGGAGGGAGATACAAAAGGCCACATATTATGATTCCATTGATAGGAAATATCCAAAATAAGCAAATCCATGAGCAGAAAGTAGATGAGTAGTTGTCAGGGGCTGGGGGTCAGAACAGGCAGTCACTGCTATGGGTACAGAGGTTTTTTTTTTGTTGTTGTTTTTGTTTTTTTTTACAGTGATGAAAATGCTCTGGAACTATATAATGATGACAACTGCACAATTCTGTGAACATACTAAGAACCACAAATTTTACACTTCCAAAAAGGGTGGTTTTATGCACGTGAATTCTATCTTAAAGATGAGGGGAGCACTCCTCTTCCGTTTGGAGGTGGATGAGAGGTCAACTCTTGCAAAATAAAGCTTTAGCGAGCACACTCCCAATCTCTCAGGAATTCTCTTTCTCTTATTTCACTGGCAAAAATTTTGGGAGAACCCATCTCTATCTTCAGGATGTCTTGCAAGATGTTGCCTAGTGTCTGGATCTCAGTCCACTGAATCCTGACAGCCAGTGATAAGGTAGGATTGGGTGTAACTCAAGCCACGGACATGGCAAGGCCAGGAATGAAACCTGGAGTCCTCTGACTCTCAGGGCTTGCCCCCTCCACCACTGTGTACTCTTTGTTCCCCATCCCAACCCATTTCCTGTGGTTTCTTTGGGGGCTGGAGGAGAGTTAGGATAAGTATTCAAAGTCCTATTGAGCTAAAACCTACAACTCTTCATTTGCACATTTTTGGCAATGGGGAAAATGGCTCATTTTAGATAGGTGTAGGCACAGCCCTTAATTCATCTGGCTGTGTTAACTCAGGCAAGGTCCATGACCTCTATCATATCACAGTGCAGATGCTCTATGAGAGATCACCTGTACGAGGCGCCTGGTGTGCACTGAAGTTAGCTCCCTTGAGAACCTAAATTAGAAGTGCAAGAAAAAGGCTAACGTGACCGTCCCGCAGCACCGCGGGACCCTGGGTCACAGTGCTTTATGCAGCACAGCCTTCTTGAAAATTTGGCAATATCCGAAGTGTCAAATCTCCACTCCCACCTCCCCTGGGGAGGAGGGCAGAGCAGCCGCTGCAGGCGGCTCCAGGACACAGCAGAAGCGCAGACTGGACAAAGTTGCACAAAATGGTGCTCCCAAGCCCCCCCCCCCCCCGCCCCGCCCCAGGCCTCAGCTACTGATTGACCAATCTACACACTGAGTAACAGAGCCAGGGACTCCAAGGAGCCGCGGCCTCAAGGAGGCAGATCCTTAACCACTAGATATCCAAGTAGTTTTAAACAGGGGTGGGAAAGGCTGTGTTTAGTGAGAGGTCAGGCAGCTTCATTAGACATGCTACTGCGTGCTGGGGCATCTTCCATCATTACAGCAGAGGGCTGAGAAGTTACAAAATTGAGGAAGAATGACTGACAGCGAAAGAGGCAGACCAAAGAGCGCTGGTGAAGTTCAGGCAAGGCCTTTTAAGTAAAATCTGGATGAGCTGGGATGGAAAGGGGGCAGACAGAAAAGAGCAGCCCGAGTTCAGAGCTGTCAAGGTTCAAAGCCAAGAATTTAGATTTTGGCAATGAGGAAGTGAGGAATGTGCTTCGGTAATCAATTTTAAGTGAAACAGTATTGGATTAGAGGCCTCTCCCACAGTGAAATCTAGCCTACATATACGCCCAAACCCTCTTGTTAGGATTAACAAGTGTCAATACAAGAACAGGGAAGGGAGAAAAAGCAGGAACTTTATGCTTAGAAATCTTCTCCCCAGATCGCTTCACACTGACATGGTAAAAGCAAGCCAAGTAAAAGAGGCAGCAATTGGAAGCGGGTTTTTTTGTTGTTGTTTTTGGCTCTTTGGTGGTCTGAGGGAAGAAAGGGAGATTATAGGCAGTCCTAGATGAAGGGAAGGCTGATGGATAGAAAAACTATTTTTGAGGTAAGCAGGTAAAGGGACCTAGATTACAGTGATTTTAGAAGATACTTGCTCTGACAGCTTATATGAATCAATGAGAAAATCTCAACAGGGACTTGAAACCTCAGCCTTATCAGGCTCCTACTGAAATGGGGTGATAGGGCCCAGTCCAACCATTTGTCCTTTCTAGTAAACACCTGGCTCAATTCTGAATGAATGATATAGAAGTGCTCTGTTTGAAGCCTCATTCTCAGGTTTCTTTATTTCAGTGTACCTACATAGAAATGTGTCTGAAAATAAAGCTAAAGAAATCCAAATTGGACTTTATCACATGACCACAGTCCAGAAAAGCAATAAACACGGTCTGGACAGCCAGGTCACCTGCTCCCAAGTTTGTGGCAGCAGGCTATATTTTTGTTGTATGTGTGAGTGCTCTACAATTCTAAAAGGTAAGAAATTACATTTAAGAAAATCACATTTTATAATTAGGGAACTATTTTATAGTTCAATTCTCCCTCTGCCCTGGAGATAATTGGCCAATTCAAAGAGAAGCAAAGCAGCTAAGAAAACAGCCTCCCGCAACCAGCAGTGCTTTGATAACCAACGTGTGGGGAAGGGAGAGTAGCGGTTACAGTCGGAATCTGTTTTGGTCTTCCTTAAGATTCTATTCACTGGCATTCTAGTAAGTAATAAAAGACTATCATAATAAATAATATGATGCAGTAACTGATTACTGAGGAGTGATTTTCTTCTCCAAAAAGAAAAAAAAAAGGTTTAGGGTGGATTTATTTTGGACACCTTGCTAAATCTATTGATGTGACTTTTAACTGATAACCTATACTTATAATGGAATTTGAGAATTTACCAACATGAGTTTCTTCATGAACTGATTATATAGAATATCCCCAGCACATTTTACTTCTTACGTTCATAATACTAAGAAGCACAGTGGATGAGAGGCTCTTTTAAATGATTGAGAGTTCCTTGTATTATAATGTATATACCATCAGTATTCTGAAAGTTGGCCCAGAAAAACCCCATGTTACCTTATCACATTACAATATGAAAAGCATTATTTTCTTTTTCCATTATAGTGAAAAATAAATGCCACTGTTTTATTAGCATCACAGTACATTGACAGTTGTATTTCAATTACTAAAAGAATTAAAATAATCCTGAAAGACATCCTTTTTCCCCCTCCAATGATTTGAAAGCTGTATTTTTCATGCCAATTTCAAACAAATTATCAGGCTGATCTGCAGTAATCTGTTTAATCATCAAGGCACAAGCTCAGCACATTAGCTGTAGCCTGTAGTAAAATGATATATCAATGTCTCTCCTTAGTTAAAAATACATAATCCTTTTATTTTATAATGCAAAAGAAAAAAAAGAAATTAACATCACAGACATAGAAGACTAGGAACAGGGAAACCACTACCTTAAATATCCAGTAATTTAAACCTATTTGTTCTTTCCTGTAGTATATGAAAGTAATCTTTTAACAGTACTTTTGAAAGCAAAATTTAATCTTTGGGGATATACAATGTAATTCCATTCACTTCCAGGCCTACTTACTCGTATGACTAAGTAACGCAAGGCGCAAGGCACGGTAGCCACCCTTCCTGTTACACTGCAACACTGATCACGTGCCTTCATAACGTAGTCGATTAAACGAGGTGATAGCAACACGAAGGGGAGACGTTGGATTGTCTATTTAAAATCTAGGTAATAAGTAATTAATAAAGTTTAAGTGCACTTTCACATGCTTTTTATAACGAACAACGAACTTCCTAACTTCGTTGCAACAGGTTTGACTACCATATCATTTGGCCAAATGCACTTTCCCCAGTAAACTTAAAACAAGAACAGTAACCGAAAAAAAAAAAAATCCCTGTCCTTCCATAGTCTAAGAAAAAGGATTGGCTACTGAAACAGTTCATTGCAAGACACATGAAGACAACGTACTGTGGCAGGAGTTGCTTTTTAATTTGTTGTGCTGTTACTAAAGTTCTGAGGGTTGCAGTTCGAACATTCTAAGTTCTCCCATCTTTATTGATTTTCAAGATTTTGCACAGAAAACTCTTTTAGGGGGGCTAGAACAGCAGTACTTGCATCACACTGTTTCCAAGACTTCAAGTTTCAAAAGCAAAAATCATTAGGGGGGGAAAAAAACAGAAAAAAAAAAAAACCCACAAAAAAAACCAGTTCCTGATTTGAGTTAGATACAGGGACAAAAAAAAAAAAAAAGCACATACTTGCAGGTTACATGGTCTACAAATGATGGCAATGGTTTTCTTGGGAGAGTAGTTTTGTTGGTATATATATTTAAATACTCAAAAAGGCTCAACCTCAAGCAGTAATAAACACAAGCAAAAGTGATTTAACCCTTAAAATAAATATTCAGAAAAACCTCTCTGTACATACAAGTGAAAGAATATGTAACACTTTCACACAAAAAATAATTATAATAATAATAAAGGATTTGTTCATCTATGCAGCTGAAATCTGCTGTTCCAGCCCACATGTCCCCAAATGAAGAAGGGAGGCAGACACGGATGACTACTGTGGTTCACTATCTTACAGCCTTTTTACTGTGACACTATCACCACCAAACTTATCCCTCAGTATATTTATTAAATTTTTAAACTTTTTCTCTTTTTTTTTTCTTCCTTTTGTGTTTTTTGTTTTGATTTTTGTTTTACAGCATGCCAAATCCTTTGGCATATGTGATGGCCTTCAACAATCTCTCTTTAAGTTTTTCTTTGCTTGAATACTCCGGAAGTAAAAGGACATTAAAGCAAGTGTGAGATGTAGGTAACCTAAATAGAGAAAAGAGGGAAAAACAGGAAAATAGTAAGTCATGGGAAATATGCTCAATATTAAATGTTCCTACTTTTAGATGGAGTATATATGGTTAGGATGGTTTGCAATGAAGCACTATACATTCAGCAAGTCATAAACAAGAATCACGCTGTCTTTATCCTATAACTAATACTACGAGATGATGATGATGATGATTGCGATGGCGGCATATTACCTCCACTGAGCTATCACCCCATAGCAGTTATCATTTTAGGTTTTTAATCTTTGTAGTTTATGTAACTAAGTCTTCCCACAACAGACATACAGACTTTTTAAAATTGAAATCACTGAGAACTAACCTATTTGGGAAAAATATTCAAACCTGATTTTAGATTTCTAAGTCTGTGTTCTTTAATGTTTATTAGCTATTGCTGGAAATCTGACGGGGAAAATGATTTCCTAACAAATATACATTTATGTTAGTACTATAATGAGTTAAGTCTGTACACTTAAAGCACAAAATATGCAACTGCTGGTGGTACAATATATTAGCTCTCCCACGTACAAAGGTACACAATGAGATAATAAAATTAAATACCAAAATTATATTCATAGAGGGTTATAGAATAATCTCATGCTGAACTGACAATCTCCTAAACCTCAATTTAAACCATTCTAAATGGATTTCCACATAATTAGTCTTTCCAATGAACAAAACTGTTAAAAAAGAATCATACTAATTTGTAAATCAGGACCATAATTTTAATTTGTCACTTTAAAGGACTTCTCTAACAATAATAGCCAAATATTCTCTGAACTAATGCTTGATATGAATTGTATTTTAAAATAAAAGCAAAAGGGTGCCCAGAAGCTACAAAGAAAGCTCATATGTGAGTGATATGGGATGCCAAGTTTTCAGTAGTTATGGAATCAAAACTCAGTAATTACCTTTCTGTGTCTGGGCCATTTTTGGCTATAATCATCTTTAATTTTCCTAGTCCTCCTACAGGCGCTCTGTCGGTGCCTGTTGTGAACTGCAAGAAGAGTCTTTTCTGTTCATCTGAAAATGAATGAACAATTTCCCAGAACTCCCTAGAGAGAAAAGACAGAATTCTGATTTTAATTTGGCATTCACTAGTATTAGCACTAATATAAGCTTACAGTATAAATACTAGGAGACAACTTTAAAGTTAATTTTTAGGACTAAAGAGTCAACTGATAGTAATTCTAAGGCAAATTTATTTTAGGAAAACCAACACAAATATATAAAACATTTTCTTCACACTATTTACAAGACTGAAAAAAGGTAAGCCCTCACAATAAGAAATGACAATATAATCATAGTATAATCACAATAGGTAGTCAATAACAATAAAACACATCTACAACTGAAAAACACTAAGAAGGTTGTCAAAATTAACTGCAGATGTTGCCTTGCTCCCTCAATTTTCCTCCAATCTACTCATTCTTTACCTTAGTTAGTGGGAGGTGATACAGATTAATAACAAGCCAAACAATATTTTGTAGCAGTAAAAAGTACAAATATTTTATAGGAGGGGCTGGAAAGGTGGCTCAGTGGTAGAGCGCTTGCCTTGCATGCATGAGGCCCTGGGTTTGATTCCTCAGCACCACATGAGCAAAAAGAAAAAAGCCGGAAGTGGCACTGTGGCTCTAGTGGTAGAGCTAGCCTTGAGCTGAAGAGCTGAGGGACAGCGCCCAGGCCCAGAGGTCAGGCCCCACGACTGGACCCCCCAAAAAAACAAACAACCCCCCCAAAAAAATTTTTTTATAGGAATGAAAACATATAAAATAGTATGTACTGTGTGTGGTAGGAGAGAATGATTTTTGCCATTTATCATCATGTGAAGCTATCTGAAGACAAAGTCCTGGCTTCCTAAAAGCTATGTAATAATCTGATGCCATTCTGTCCTAAGAAGCAAAATGCAATCTCATGCTTATTTAAATAATTAGCTATCTATAAAAATAATATGTACATTAATCCACAGCTAAAAATTTAAGATTTTATATACAAATAAGTTTCATTTTAGTATTCATCTGACAAGTTCTTTCCAAAATCACAGAAGAGAATGTCACATTTCACAAATCATTAACTGGAATTCTGGAGTTTTATATTGCGCTTTCATACCACTTTTATGACCAAGATGCTGGCATTTTTATTTCTGTGATGTCATGTTTCACCGGCTTGATAAGCTTTCCTGGCTTTCACTAATCTTTTGATACTATTTTGTCACTGTTCCTGCAAACTTACTACTCACTTAGAAGACACAATAAGGACATACACTGCGACAGAAACCAGGAAATGCAGCTTGTAGAAGCCACCTCTCAGGAAGGAGAAGAATCAGAGCTGTTATTGCCATTCCTTTTGGAAGACTGGCAAGAGAAAGTAAGTTTACTGCCCTCTCTCGGGCTAAAGCTGCACCACAGTGGATGCCAACACAGCATCCTCACACTGTACAGAGAGCCACAGGCACCACTGAGGAAGGAGAAAAACCTCGAATGCACTGGCCAATGAGTGATGATCACAAGTCTGGGCTGGACATATTATTAAAAAGCTATTTCTTTGGCTTTTAAAAATAAAATTTGAAACATGCTCAACCTACATAATGAAAACAATTGCTAAATAAAATTCGTCTTTTCCTGTATTAAGTGCTACATAAAAAATATTAGAAGAAGCTGGGCGCTGGTGGCTCACGCCTGTAATCCTAGCTACTCAGGAGGCTGAGATCTGAGGATCACGGTTCAAAGCCAGCCCGGGCAGGAGAGACCGTGAGACTCCTATCTCCAATAAATCACCAGAAAACCGGAAGTGGCGCTGTAGCTCAAGTGGTAGAGTGCTCGCCTTGAGCTGAAGAGCTGAGGGACAGCGCCCAGGCCCAGAGTTCAAGCCCCATGACCGACAAAAAAAAAAAAAAAATATTAGAAGAAGCTTCCACAGCAGCACCTGAGTCACAGCTGTGCTCCTCGTAGCTCAACAACTTGCCCACATCTACAGAGAGAGAACACTAAAAGCACCCTAGATTTACATTCAGGGATCAATGGGGCCAGAACCAGCCAAGATGTCCCCTGAACGTAGTTTCTGGACACCAATGGATGAAAGTGGCTAGAAAAGGATCTTTAACAAAACAAGATGAAGCTGAAGAATCAGAAGGCACTGTGTCACCTAAGTAAGAACCATATACTTAAAGAATTCTTGGATCTCAGCAACAGAAGATCACTGAAGACACCCAAACCCGTCCCTACTTGCCTATGAGATCTAGTAATAGCAAATGAATAAGAAAGCAAAGTTTCAAAATTCAAATAAATGTGTTAGGAAAAAAAATCTTGCCAAGTAAGAAGCAGTTTTCTAACAGAGAAAATTCCAAGAGAAAAAAATAATACAAAACATGCAAATGTCACATTCCAAATTGAAAGTACAATGACAGGTATGAAAAAACAATAAATATCAATATATAAAAATTCAGGGAGGTGGCTCAGTGGTAGAGCGCTTGCCTTGCATGCATGAGGCCCTGGGTTCAATTCCTCAGCACCACATAAGCAAAAAGAAAAAAGCCGGAAGTGGCACTCTGGCTCAAGTGGTAGAATGCTAGCCTTGAGCTGAAGAGCTGAGGGACAGCACCGAGGCCCAGAGTTCAGGCTCCACGACTGGACCAAAAAAGAAAGATATAAAAATTCAGAAATAAAGAACAAACACACTCATATATAAAGTGACCAAAGGATAAATTAATACAACCAAAATTTCTACTAAAGATAAAGAACCTAAAAACATAAAAAGGAAAGAAAAGTTAAAAAGTAAAGATCAACATAGAGGACTTGGTTTGGTTGGTAACTGTAACTCCAGTTATTCAAGATGTTAGGAAGACTGAAATTCGAGGCCAGTTAAGGAAACCAAGCCAACAAACATAAATAAAGAGACATCATCTCAAGTCAAGCATAGGCTTGACTTGTAATCCCTGCTAAGTGGGAGGCATAAAGTAGGAAGATAGAAGCTGTCACTGGAACCTCAATCCATAAGGTATGTCAGGACTCTGCATGCTCAAACTAAACAGCATGACTCCCGCTAATGCAAAACAAAAAACAAACAAAACCTAAACAGGACCCCGAGTCTGTGGATTTAGCAGGCAAAATGTTCAGGATACAATGCAAACATCACTTGTCATACCAAGAACAAGGAAAAGTCACAAGATGGAAAGAAAATCATCTGACGCCAACACAGATGAATAAGATCTTGGAATTATCTGACAAAGGTTTTGATGCTGTCATCATAAAAATGATCTGACAAGCTAGTACAAGCTCTGTTTCAGAAACAATAGGCACTCTCGGCAATAATAATAATAATAATAATAGAAGTCACAACAGAAAAGAGCCAAATGGAAATTATAAACATGTGATGAAGATGACAGGAGACAGAAATCTGAACAAGAGAAACAATACACTGAAAAGTGAACCAAGCATTAGGTACATGCAGAACAATAATAAATGACTCACCAATTCTCATCTTTTCAGGCCCAAAAAGAAAAGAAAAAAAATAGAGAGAATAGGGCTTAAAGAATATGTGAAGAAAGAATGGCTGAAAATTCTCCTTGTTTGGTAAAAGATACAACCAAAGCTTAGGCTGAACAAACCCTAAATAGCATACATGAAACCAATCTTCAGCAAGAGAGGAAAAAATGGCTTTAACAAAGGAAAATTAAAAGAATCTAACATTAGTCAATGTTCCACTGAAGATCAAGGGAAATGATTAAAAATGAGTTTCAACACTTTACACAAAGTAGTGTTAACATCCATGAATAATGCTGTCACATGTATATTATCTGTAATATACACAAAAGAAAACTATACAAGGCAAAAAATACAAAAAAGAACATAAAACAGATAATTCTTAAAACTGTTTAGTAAGTAATCCAAGGAAGAATAATGTAAACAAGGAGCCACGAAGAGAAAAGAAAGACAACAAATGAGAAAATTGCAAAAGGAAGTTCTAACATATCCATAACAACCTCAAATGCTAATACCTTAATGTACGAATTGAAGGGTAGAGACTAAAAGAATGGCTGAAAAACAATAGCCCAACTATATGCTGTTTACACGAAACTGATTTCAAATACAGCAACACAGGTTAAAAGTAATGAGAGAAAAATATGCAATTACTAATTTTAAAAACAGTAACAGTTATATGATATCCAGAACAAGTAAAATTACAAGGAATGAGATCTTGATAAAAGAACTAATCCATCAAGATTAAATAATTTTTAAATGGGTAAGGACCAAATAGCAGAGCCAACAGAGATAGAGACAAATCCCAGAAATCAATCCAATATGCCCAAATGATTTCTGATAGGAGAAAAATGACTAGGAAGCAAGAACAGAAGTATATCTACAACACATGAAAAGAACTATCAGAACTTAGAAAGAGAAAATCAACTGCAAATTTACCTACATCCACCAAAACTTGAAATCACAGCAGGCTTTTTTTTTCTCTCTGTAAAACTTCACAAACTAATCTTGATACTTCTATAGAAATAGCCAAATCAATGTGGAAGGACTTACAGCATTTGATTTAAACAGAGGATATTTAAATCAAATTGTGATTTCTGACAGAAAAAAAAATATTTATCAACAGAGGAAAAAGAGAACAAAAAGAAAGACATACATAAGCTGATTTTTCAAACAGAAGTCCAAGGGCAATTCAGCAGAAAAAGAAAAGCTGCCTGGAAAAATATATTCACCAAAAAATTACTTTCATTCCATGGTTACACAGAGTACATCTTAAAAGGGAAGACTGGAGGAGACTATTTAAAAAGGCATGACACACCAATAAACACATACTCAACATCATTACTCAAGAGAGCAAGAGAATGCAAATTAAAAGTTCAATGAGTTATATCATTTTACACTCAGTAGGATGACTAAAGTTAAAGAATATTACTACCAAATCCTGAAGATGTTTAACAACTGGAACTCACATTGCTGGTAAATGATATGGTTGCATTACAAATCATTCTTGCAGTATTATAAAATTATTACATAGTTAAATATAACCAACCCCAAACTAATACTCTTTACATATTTATTCAAGAGAAAAAAGCTCCACATTAAGACTACATACCATTTTATCCATAATAAACCAAGCCCCCAAATAATCTATCTAGTTGCCCACCAGCAGGGTAATGGATAAACACATAGTGTATACTCATCTACTTTACCACTACTCTGCCAAAAACCAATGAATACATTAATGTAATAACATGAACTGGAAAAGCATATACTGTGTGACTTCATTATAGGAAAGCCAAGAACAAGTCTAATGTGGACAGCAATCCAAACAGTGGTTGCCTGTGGGGGATGGAGACTGACTGGAGACACAGAACTCTGGGAGTTTATCTGGACTGAGGATGTGTTCTAAGGGTATCCTTTTCTAAATTCTACACTGTCCAGTTAAGTTCTGCTCTGCTTACTGTACTCAAATTTCATTCCATACAACATCAATTCCGTCATTACTACCAAGGCCAAATTTGGTAACACATAAAGAACATTAGTATATGGAAAATTAGTAAATAACGAGGAACATTCAGGTACTAATCTAGTTTGATAGGTATATTTACAAATATGTTAGACCATATTTATGTACCTGAAATGATGAGAAACCAACAAGTTGATGACTACTGCAGGTAATACTCAAGAAGCACTAACTGGTAGTAATAAGGAATTACAATAGTATAATTACTGTAGTCTTTGATGAGTTACTAGATCCAGGCAATCATAATCCATGATAAAAAGTCACTAAAAAACCTAGTCAGGGGCTGGGAAGGTAGCTCAGTGGTAGAGTGCTTGCCTTGCGTGTATGAGGCCCTGGGTTTGATTCCTCAGCACCACATAAGCAGAAAAAGCCGGAAGTAGTGCTGTGGCTCAAGTGGTAGAGCTCTAGCTTTGAGCTGAAGAGCTGAGGGACAGCGCCCAGGCCCAGAGTTCAGGCCCCATGACCAACAACAACAACAACAAAACTAGTCAAAAATGTCTAAGTAGAAAGAAACAAACTAAAACCTGTGAAATACTTGGTTGGAAACTAAATAAATTTCTGAACCAAGCCACTGAAATAGATGAGTTAAAAAAATGAATTTCTTTCTACCTTGCACCCCAAAAAGATAAGGGGGATGACTTGTAAAAATGATTGTGAGTAGTCAAGAAAAAAATCCAAACTTTTACAGCTACTGGAAAACACAAAAACTTCCTTATACATCTTGTTTTTATGAATTCAGAACACATGAAATAAATACTAATGGAGATACTTTCTTGTCATTTAATTCCTAGTATTACAACCACTATTTAGGGCTTTGACTTCTTATCATCTGTAGATACTAGTGATGTATTCATCATATTTCTACTGATGAAATCAGTAAGTTGAATCATTCAAAAAGGCTTTTATCAACTCTAAGCTGCTGTACCGCTGTCATTTCACACAGTATTTGTCCTTAAAATAATGTACGCACACATGCTCTTCAAGTGCACAATTAAGTAAAATAATGTTGCTATAAAAGCTAATGATTTCAATTTCAAAGAGAATTTCTCCATAACAAATAATACAAGATATTTCTATTTTCAAGGAAGCATTAAGATATCACTTTCATCATAACTCTGTTAAATGTACTATCAGTAGTATTGAAAATATTTCTGATATGACTTTTGACCAATGTGGGGCTCTTTTTTAATCATTATGTTTATTATCTCAAACATTTTATGAATAACCTTCGGAACTGAGTTAATAGTAATATAATAGTTGCTAAGAGTAAATACGTTTACAAAAATTGAGAGAAGCGACTAACAGAAAGAGCAGTAACCTACAAACCATGATGAAAGAATTTTAACATATAATAGGGCAGTAAAAATAATAACATGAAAGAATACTTATTGCTGGACAGAGTTAACTCTCAAGCTGGCACTTAAAGGAGTTGTAAAGCAATAACCTTCCAAGAAGCCTCTTGTTTGAATGCTTTCTCACCTCACCCTACCAAAGGGTGGCAAAAGAGCATCATGGTCCCTTTTACCAGCCTCAGTAGAGAACATGAAAGCCTACATCTTTCAGGATTAAATGGCACAGGACAGACAACATGGTGCTGGGAATACTAACTTTGGAATTATTTGGAAATATTAGTAGATATACTTCTTGTCATATTACCTTGAGGATTAAGTTAAGGAATGCATTTCACATGTAAACAGGCTATCAAATAATTTATAGTCCAAATGCAGGAAATAACATGAGACTCACATAAAGTATTTCATTTATGAAAGAGACTACAAAAACTGACCATCATAAATATAGTCCTATTTTTATAAGTAAAATTGTGTAGAAGTAGCACCTAGAGACAAAGGACTGAAGCACAAGCATACACACTTCTTTGGTGAATCGAATCTTCCTTTTAAGAATTAAGCACCTCACCTAATCACAACAGAGTCCCTGGTATAGCCACCGTCATATTCTGTAGTTTCTTCTAGTGCCTGGAAATCTAGATTCTGCAAATTCAAGAAAATATGTCTTAACATCTTCTACACTACAGTATTACAAACAGTAAATCAATACGTGATTGTTCTGGAAGACGTTTGCACTTACCCGGCTTCCACATATAAGCAATTCAATTTCTTCTGGTCTGAATAAGTATTTTAAGGGAGATTCATTGGTTACCATATGAAAACCTCTACGAAAAGCCTTAAATTGTTTTTCTACTGATTTATTGAGAATGTAATCAGAATAGAGATTGACAAATTCCTGTAGGAAACACAACCAAAGATCTACTTTTAAAATATTGTATGCAAATAAAAAAACTCTTCTTTTCAAGGTAAAAACATTCAAGAATTATTTATATCCAAGATTTAGCAAACTGTAGCTTTGCCATTTATATGAATTTTGTTTCTTGACATATTGTTCTTGGTTTGAACTATGTAAGGTACTTCTTTGAAGACTACAACATGCATGCTTTGAAACCGTTAAAGTAACAATGATATTACCTTCCTGTTTTCATTTGTAATTGGAATTTTATCACCATTCTCCTTTAGATCATACATCATTGGGTTGCCAAAAAGATCTGTCTGTGATATCTGGAAAGTGATCATCATATCATCTTCTACATTCCCTTCATATTCCAATAAATCTTTTAAGCTCTGATATAGAACCTAAGAACCAAAAATGGAAAAGTGAGCTACCACAGAAGACTAAAACACAAGACATGCTTATTTCATTCTTCTTAGAATGTAAGCATAGACCATATCTCTCCTGTCTGCTAATAGTTGGTAATAGCAAAGGAAGATTATCAGTCATGAGTTTTCATCAATATTGCAGCAGAGAAATCTCTGAAACCTTCCACCAGCAATGCAGTAACACATTTCACATGATTAACGATGAGATCCTCCACAGTGCCTCCATCTAGGCTACTGGGCAGGGTGGAGGATGGGAAATAGGCATACTAACTGTAGCTATCAATTAACCCAAGCAGCTCTGAGATCAGCTGGCAGATTCACTAAGTCTGTCCAAAAGCAAATTATTTTAAAAATGCTTCTCCACAGAAGTAAGTGATTGTTGGCAGCATCTATAAAATTTGTCCTTTTTTTACTTAAGCTAGATTAAAAAAATTATTTTACTGTGTATAAATACCAACAAGAATCCCAAACACAAACTTCAACACTTTTGTAGAAATTGCAATTCATCACTTAAATAAAAAAATCTAAGAGACTGAATACAAAACAACAATGAACTTACTGGGTGAGAGTCTCCCAAGTCTCGGAAAGTTCCTTTTTTCCCCATCAGCTTCCTGTAGACAACCATGGGAAAATGTACATCCAGTATACAGTTATTGTAAATAGCCAGACCCAGAACTATGCCAATCAGAGTAAACTGACCCTCCGTTTCAAAAGAGGATGGGTTAAACCAAAACAATTTTGTAGATTCATCATATGTGAACATACCTACAAGAAATAATTTTTAAAAATATATTACTTTTATATTTTATGACAAAGTAATGAACAATACAGATGTCAATTTGAAGGAATTCATGCCTACAACTTAAAATATAGTATATTATAAAAGCTTTTTCTATTATAGTTAAACCAGAGAAAATAATGCCTAAATATAATATCTGAATGTGGTTAAAAGTGTGAAATAGTATGTAATTTTAAGTTGCCAAAGTAATAAGCGGCTGTGGAAGAATTCTAGAAAGGAAAAAAAAGTTTTCATTAATTCAAGTAATGAATGGTTAATTTACATTCATACTTTATATACTGAATAGGTAAAAATACATGCATATATTTATTTTCTCTCAAATAGGGCAGTTTTGTGTCTTTGGCTTTCAATGAACACAATAAAATACAAAAACAGTTTTGATTAATAATAACCATGACTATAGAATATAGCAAAGTTAATCTCACCATAACAATATTTGTTTCATGAACCCAAAATGTTTGCTTCTGTTTCCACATATACACACTCAGATAAAATGAATAACTACAAACAGTAACAGAAAGGTCAATTCAATATACATACAGCACTAAGAATCCACAGGCCCAACAGCTCAACTCTTAACGTCTAGCAAGATGATATACATTATCCTATGCCATGAATCCTTACAGTGTGATAGCCTCTTTAGGGGAGTCCTTTCTACTAATTCTTTTCTCAGTTTTAAATACAAGCAAACCCAGAATTTTAATTCTGAACCAGCTCAGAATTATCAAGTTAAGCGGACTATCCAAAAGACCATATCATTTCTTCCTGGCCTACTTTATCAGTAGGAAAAGGAATAAAAGCATACTTTGATTTTCACTTTCAGACTGACATATGTAATGTGTCTTTCCCAAACTGTGTTCAAATAAAACTTTTTGGGAAACAAATATTATATGTGGAGTGAAAAATGGAGTCTCCCTCATTCATGTTATTGTTTGATTAGACTTATTATTGCTGTAATTGGGTGTGAACTCTGAGCCCAAATCAGACAAATGCTCTCTGCAAGAAATTTTATAGCAAATAAGCCTAATTTGATATGAGCCAGTGTTTCTGAACCTTAAGTACAATACACAGTAAGCCAGTTCTCAACAGGTATTTTCCAACTAATTTAGTTTCAGGAATACCATGAGCTGGGCAGCCATTTCAGACTATCAAGAGCAACAAAGGTCTTTCTATTTATAAAATAGAAAGTAAATATAAAGTATTGCATTCTAAATTGTTCCAACTAAATTTACCGAAAATGGTAATTTGATGTCATTAAAATATTTGGCTAAGTAACTTAAAGAACAACTTGAGTAAGGGAGTAATACAGATCAGTCACAAAAAGAAAAAAATCTAGTTATATATGATTATGGATTATAGATAATCCATACCAAATTCTTTTGTTGCTCTTCATATTCTAAATTCAAAATGATAGAATACTATAATTATTTATATTTACCAATATCTGGATTGAAGATTTCCTCCACAACCAACTGAAAAAATTCTTTGGAAACACCACCCTCATCGACTCCTTGTTCTCCTTCAAATTCTACATACAACTGTTTCTTCAAGTCTGCAGGATTTTCCATAGCAATCATCTCTAGCTAGTAATTGGAAAGATAAATGTAGAGAGAAAATGTATGTCAATTTCAGAGTAAAAACAAGATAAAAATAAATGGAAACAAAAACAAGGAAACATGCTAAGTAACAGAGAAGATTGTGACTTTTTTTCCAGGTTAAAAAAGGAGACAAACTGCTATATTTTTTTGTTAATGAAACTGTAAAGACAAATTCAGTCTCACAGAAATGGGAAAATAGGATACGAAACAAGAATAAAAAATAAGTTACTTTGCTGATTTGTTGTACGATTAATATAGAGTAGAAAATTGGAATTGGATTTTCTGCTACTTTTTATATTAAAGGATACCAAAATGGGTAAGACAACAGAAGGTCTGCTGTTACAGACTGCTCTGATTTTAGCAAAAATAGTGGGGTACAGGAACTTGACTTCAAAACTGCTCATCAGTAGTCCATTATGTTTATTAGATTAGCAAAATATACTGGATAAATAAGAAAGGAGTTCATGGTCTCTCACAATAGCATTAGTGTAAGTTACCACTTCTGATGGATTAGAATGTAGCTTATATCCGTATTTTCCTGAGAGTGAAACACCCTGGCTGATGTCCTTATTCTTCGCATCTATCAGGTAACAAACAAACCCTACTTAGTATTTCTTCAGATATGAATCTTTCACCAACTACATATATATCCACAGAATAATGTAGTGGTGATTAACTTCAGTTAATTATGGGATTAATCATCAACACCAGAGTCTAATGTGAAGTATTTACTCTGTAATCTGTCTTATATATATTACTTTATAAGTTTAGAATTTGATAACAAAGCCTGATTACCCATTTTTTTTTTCCCTAAAATGCTTCCAACATTTGCTGGCTAACTTAAAAAGAAAGCTACTCTTCAAGATGTTTGTAATTATTCCAAGTGTTATTTTACAAGCAGTTTTGGGCCACACAAACCTCATTAGAATAAGTGTATAATAGTAATTTCAGCCACATAAAAAACAAAAATCAGGTTGCCCTATATCCACTCATTCTCAAAATGCCAACTGCAAGGCCAGCTAGATAGGCTAATACAATTAAAGGTTTGCGAACAACAATGAGGAAAAATGAGATTGCATGCCGCATAGTAAAAGAATTTACAATTTTGTCAAAGTTTTGTTTTAATGAGATATATAAATTGTGTACTAGGAAGCTATGTAACAACTGCTAGGGATGCGTGGCTAAAATTACTTCCTGGATATCTTTAACCTTAGGGTTCTATAGTTTTAGCCATGGAGGTTCTTAGCTTCAGCTTTAAAGAACATCTGTTGCTCAACAGTAGTCTCATTTACAAATTCACTTTTAGGCTTTATCAAGAGACATTATTAAGGCCTATTATTTTTGAGACAGCATTATGTTGTAGAAAGACTGAGTCTGAGAATAATCCTCACTTGTCTCACTGTCACTTAATTTTCAATTTTTTTTGGTCAGTTGTGGGGCTTGAACTCTGAACCTGGGCACTGTCCCTCAGCTCTTCAGCTCAAGGAGAGCACTCTACTACTTGAGCCATAGCGCCACTTCTGGTTTTCTGAGTGTTTTATTTGAGGTAAGAGTCTCACAGACTTTGCTGCCCAGGCTGGCTTTGAACCTTGATCCTCATATCTCAGCCTCCTGAGTAGCTAGGATTACAGGTGTGAGCCACCAGCACCTGGTTAATTTTTAACTTTTAAACCTTAGTAGGGAACTCAAATCTTACTTTCTAAACTGCAAAAAAAAAAAGCAGGTAATACTCTTCCTACTACAAGGGTGTGAAAGCTTAAGAATATGAGGGGAAAAGAGTTGTATGAAGCTGGCAATGATTAAGATCGAAATGTTCTTTTAGAGCAACTTTGTTCTTTGAACAATAGGGTCACAATTTTATGTCCAAAAAGGACATAAAATCTTGGAATCCAGTTTCAAGATTCCACAGTAAAATAAATGTAAACTTGAAAATAACCTTCAAGGTTGGGAGGACAGGGGATTCTAATTAGAAACCTGTCACATGCTAAGGAACATATAAAACTTTGAAGACTAAACTTCTAATTACTGTCTCAGCTCAAATTTGGTAACTTGGTAACCTCCTGTATTGCTATGTAGCCCATTTCTGTTTTTCTTCTCCCAGTTCTCAATTAGCTAGGTGTTGAAGTAGGTAAATGTTTATTTTTTTATTTCTATCACCAAGACAAACATGCTTATATCATATATTTAATTCCAAAGTGAAAAAATGGTATGATATTTAGACTACACAGCTTATTGCTCCTCCCATTCTTATGGGATATGTAACTTTTCAGAAGATTTGATAGAGATTTTCCCTGAGATTCAGATGTCATGTATTCTAGTATTAGCTTCACCTAAAATACATCACATAACACTCGAGACAAATTTATTTTCATTTTAAATAAGGTGATATATGTCTGTTCACTTCCATCAGTCTCTACTCTCTACGCTGGGTGCCACAAGAATTTAATGCAATAGGGTCTGTATAGTTCCCATAAACATTTAACTTCACCTACTTTTGCATGCAACTAAACTGCATGCACAAGAAGCATCATAATACAGTATGAACTTGAAATGCATAATGAGCTTAAATGAATTCACTACTGGAAGTCAATGTTTATCTGTACCAGTTTGCTATTATTATGATGATGATGATTCTAAAAGTTATGTGGGTTTTTTCTGGCTTGTGTAAAAGTCTAACCACCATGCCATCATTGAATAAACATTCTAGGAACAATATACAGAATTTATAAAATACTTTACAAATAGCAACTTACTCCATTTCACAACAATCTTATGGAATAGTTATTATTAATCTCATTTTACAAATGGGGACTCTGAAGAAATGAAAATCTAAGATAAATTACTCAAGTCACAAACAAGAGATTGCTGGTCAAGGCTGCAGTCTCTGAAATATTTCACTGCCTCTTTATGATGACTAGTAATATTTTTTTTAATTATCAGTAACTTTTCTTTTTATTTAGGCTTTCCATATTTTAACTGTTTATAGTGAGTACATTATTATTTTGGGAATCATGATATGTTCAAATGCAAGTATTTAAAAAATTGTGTAACTAACTTCTACAGATGAAAACTTCCAATTATCTATTTTAGAGTCGCACTCTAAGTGATTCTATAAAATATCTGATTTAAAGATACATGGGTAGAGGGATGGAAGGAAGGAGAAAAATAAGGGAGGTGGTAACAAGTCAGACAAGAAATGTATTACTACCTTACTTATGTAATTTTAACCCCTTAGTACACATCACCCTGGCAATAAAATTAATATTAAAAAAGGGTTCTTGAGATTAAAAAAAAAGATACATGGGTAGCTTGTCTCTTTAAAAATATTTTTAAAATTGTAGCAACAAATACAGAACATAAAATTAAATAACTGAAAAAAATCCATTATTACATAGAGGACTCCATTTTTCTTATTCTTAAAAATAGCCTGTCTCAACCAAAGAATGAACTCAATTATAAAGGGTACTACTTGATGCACATGTTTAATTTAAAACAATCTTTAATATCAAAAGCTGTTTGGATATGCTACTATTTTAGTCAACTTCTAGACTCTACAGACAACAGAGTGCTAGTGAACAGCATTAAACTATTACAATGAGATTTTTTTTTTAGGGTATCCAGATATGTTTAACATTTTCATGTTTTCCATAAAAAAAGGCAGAACAGTTTGTTATGTCTTAAGAATAAACTTTAAATATTTAAGTAATAGCCCAATCACCTATCTGTCTTTGAGTCCTGGAATCCTGAGTTCTACTTCCAATTTTGCCACTGATTTCTGCAGGTAAGAATCTCTATACATTTCATTTTTCTAACATGTAATAAGGAGTGCGAAGTGTTTCACTGTTTAATTGTATGATGCCTAGAATTTATTATGCTGACTACTTCATTCTCTCATTCTAGTCCTAAGAAACTTCTTTGAGGACAGAAACCAAGAAGAAAGCTCTTCAATTTGAATAGTAATAAACAGCAATGACAATCGAATTAAGCACAATATAGTGAAGATATAAGATAAAATTAAGCCTCCCTGGCCCCACCCAAGTAGTACCGGCCCTTTAACTCAGGGCCTGGTGCTTGTTAGGAGACACCCTATTACTGGAGGTGTGCTAACCACCCAGCCCCTTCTTGTACTGCTCATTTTCAAGGAAGGCTGTGATCCTCCTACTTGTGCTACCCAGTGTGGCTAGGGCTCATAGATGGGCCTTGCTGCACCAGCCGCTGTGCTTCTCCCATAGCTAGAGTAACAGGTACATACCACCATGTCCAGCTAAGAATCTCACAAACTGCTTGTTGTTGAGCTGGCCTTGAACAACAATCTTACAATCTTCTTAGCCAAGGTGTCTGGTTGATCTTACTTTTAAACCACTATCTGTAAGTCAACCAGTTAAAGAACCAAATTGATGGCTCAATGATAACTAAGGGTATTACCAAGGGTCATTGTGGAAAGTAGGTCAGATTGTCATGTTCTACCCCAGATACAATGGGACAGGGACTTTCGGGTACTGAGCTTTACATTCGTACCTCTCACCATTTGTCTTGATTTCTGTTTTTGGATTCCCCTATCCAGTTGCACATTTTAGCCAATCTATTTTGTTTTTGTTTTGAGGGTTTTTGGGTTTTTTTTGCCAGCCCTGGGGCTTGAACTCAGGGGGCTTGAGCCCTGTCTCTGGGCTTCTTTTGCTCAAGCCTAGTGGTCTACTATCATTTGAGCCACAGCACCATTTTTGGCCTTTTCTGTTTTTGTGGTGCTGAGGAATCCAAGTCAGGGCTTCATGTATGCTAGGCTAGCACTCTACCACTGAGCCATCTTTCCAACCCTCCATTTGTTTTTTTGTTTTTATTTTTTTGCCAGTCGTTGGGCTTGAACTCTGGGCCTGGGCACTGTCCCTCAGCTCAAGGCTAGAGCCCTACCACTTTAGCCACAGCACCACTTCTGGCTTTTTTCTGCTTTTGTGGTGCTGAGGAATCGAACCCAGGACCTCCTGCATGCGAAGCAAGCACTCTACCACTGAGGCAACTTCCATTTGTTTTTTAAGTAGGCACTCAAACTCCTAAAATTCACTTACTAATCAGAAAACAAAGTCTCCTACCACCTTAAATTCTATCCTAAGCATGCTAGTTATTTAATGTCTTACTATTTTCCCAGTTTAATCTCTCTGGAGCTGACTGATGATACAGGGGCTATTAATCCCCCTATTCTTAGAATAGTTGCTATTTTCCCAGAAATTTGCTCATATCCTCTTTAACATGCTCTATCAAATAAAACCCTCTCCCTCTCCTCTTTGCCTCTCTCTCCCTCTCTCCTTTCTCTCTCTCTGTACTACACTGCACTGCAGTTATCTTCCCCAAATATTGGTCAGCAACATGGTTTTACCAGAATATCTGGGGATATTATCAGAAGCACAGATTCCTAGACTCCCCATCAGAACTCTTTTAATTTGAAGTCTGGAAGTCAGAACCTTGGTTTTTGTTTGGTTTTACTTTATTTTGACAACTTTACCCCATTCAGAAATTATAAAGGCAACTAAAGGCACCTTACAGATGGCAATTCTGTCTTCTTCCTTCATGCCTACAGTCTATCTCCTTTAAAAAGCAAAGTAAAAAAATTTACATGTACAGTATATCTTTGGGAAAGATTTAAGATGAAGAGAGAATATCTCTCTTAAAAAAAAAAAAAAAGAAAGAGAGAAAAACTTCTCAAGAGGACTTCCAAGTCTTACTTGACAACATGCACCAAACTGTCCTTGTTATTTCCTCTAGCTCAAGCTTTTCATGACAGAATGTACTGGACGTCATGTATCTTTGTCAAGTAGCTTTACTGTATTGCTTTTGGTAACTACTTCCTCTCACACTTCATTCCAGGTATTACCACACTGTCCTTGCTTCCACTTTCCTAACATGCTGTTCTTTGCTGGAGAAACTTTTAAAATTAATTTTCAAGACTTGGAAAATCTCAAGATAGGGTTATCATCAGATAAGGGTCATCATCAGATAAAGATAACCAAAACTTTGGAGACACAAAGAATGTATAATATTCATTAGAAATAACCACTGTGTGCCTACGTCTATATCACTTATTAAATGAATTCGTGGGTGTAAATCAATTATCTCCATCAGCCTTTTAATTTAGTACTGATGTTAAACAGCAACCAAACTTACCCGGACAAGCGCATCATCTATGATATGGTCACGTCTGACTTTGAGTCTCAAATACGGATTCAACTGCTGTCCTTGAACTAGGCTGTAGAGAACAGTGATTCTTCGTTCACTGTACATGCGAATTCTATTGTCATAGTATAGTCCCAAATTTTTTGTGACAGCATTCAATATAAAGGGACATGTCATAAAAGAGAATTTGTTCTCTGTTTCTACTTTGAAAAAAGTGTAATCTTTATCCATTTCTAGAACATCATTCAGTGGTTCATTAATGAACTCTTCAAAAGAGATAAGTGGTTTCCGACAATCCAGAGTTTTAACACCAAGTTCAGTTTCTAGTGGGTCCACTCGAGGACCTTTCTTATTTCTTCTTTCCTCTCCCAAAAGCTCTTGAAGTGTCAATTCGCTGGACTCAGGGATGGGCTCTTCATCATCTTCTTCATTATGGTTTGTGTCCACTTCCCCTCCCACTACATTTGCATAGTAAACCATTTTCAAGCACTTTGAAGCAGCAACAATGGCATCATCATCATTCACTAGATTTCGGCTGTTAAATTCATTGCTTATGACTTTATAAGTAATGAGTTGCTGAAACGTTTCCATCATTCTCCGAATCTGGTCTGCACTGTATTTTGACCACAGTCTAATCAGTTTGCCTTGGGCTGCAAGAGGTAACTTGCTCATAGCTTTGCAAAATAATGGCAAGGCCATTTCCAGGTACTCAGGACTGTGGAGATTTCTATTCTCCATTACAATAATGAACAGATTCAGGTAATTAGGATCTCGGGAGTACACGTTATGATATGTCAAATCACATTCCACATTAGGTGACAAATATACAAGTGCATTGAGAAAGGCAGTTTCTATTTTTTCATTAGAGAGCAATCTTGTGTAGACCCTTCTAATCGAATCAATATCTACTGACACATCCTCACAGCCTAATTTTTGTACATTGTTTTCTCCCTGTGAGCTATCACCTATCCTGGAGGAAGACGCTTCTGAATCTTCTTCCATGGCAGCAGCAGAACACGCAGCTTTTTCCTTTTCATCTTCATCTTTGTCTTCATCCTTTCCTTGAAGAGACTTCAGTTCTTCCTTGGTATGTTGTTTGATTTTCCGAAAACTCTGTACCAATGCCTCAGCACTAGAAAAAACTCTTCCAATGACACGAATTAAAGGGGAATAATCCTCTCTTTCTCTACATAATTCAAGAATTTCATATACCAGCTCTTCAGTTAAGAAACTCACATCTAAAAAACAAAAATCAAGAGAAAAAAGAGAAAGACCATTCATTTTTGTAATACATGCATGTTTACTTTAAAGTTCTAGTGAAAAACAGAATAGCTAAATATTATAAAATAAAAGAGCCAATAATCAAATTAGAATTCTTTTTTATTTTTATCAGTCATGGGCACTGTTCCTAAGCTCTATGGCTTAAGGCTAGCACTCTACCACAGTGCAGCTACAGCCCCACAAAAGATCTCAGCCTCTTGAGTACTGTCCCTGAGCTGTTTTATTTAAGGCTAGCATTCTATCACTTGAGCCACAGCCATTGCTAGCTTCTGCTTTTTCTTTTTTTTTTTTTAAGATAATTGGAGATAAGTGTCTCATGAACTTTCTTGCCCAGGCTGGTTTTGAATCATGATCCTCAGATCTCAGCATACTGAATAGCTAGGATTAACTGGCAGGTCTTAGGCTTGTGAGAAGAAAATAGGTTTAACAGCCTTTCAAAACAATAGTATTTCTTCTCTACAAAGCAAGGGTGAAATAGATTATTGTGTTGAAATAGGGTATGATATATTGGTTTACAATTATCATTAATGCAACATAGTAATATATAATTTGGACATGGATTTTAACTATAATGTATTACATATTTTTCTAATGAAACATAATATATAGTTGGCAATAAGTTGGCAAGATATCATAACCAATATACCTTACATGGTCTTTAAGTCTGTGATCCCAGCTACTCAGGAGAAACAAAAGCAAAAGGACTTGGGGGCATGGATCAAGTGGTAGAATGCAAACATACCAAGTACAAACCCCTGGGCTCAAACTCCAGTACAGCCAAACCAAAATTCTAAGATTAAATATACTGGTCAAATAATGTAGAGCTAAGAGTAGCTGATCCATCATTTTCATCAAGGGAATGACCGATTATTATTAAATAGCTAAGGCAGAGGATAATTTCTACTCATGTTGACAATTCAATCCTACCCTGGCTGTACTAAATACTTCCTTACATACAAACACTGTAAGGCATGTTGAAAGTTTTAATGACTACTTGTTCTATTATAAAGGACAATATAAAATGGCAAAGGAGTACTGAAGAAATGGCTCCAAAAATTAAACTGCAAAATGCCATCAACACTACAAATCCTATTTGTGGCCCTCCTCCATGAGGGCCCTTAACTGTAATTTCTTCTAAGGGCTCAAATTATTTAATTCTCAAGTGTGAAAGATTATAAAATATAGATATCATTTACTTTTTTAAATCATTTTCAGAGACACAGTCTTGCTGTATAGCATAGGCTGCCTTGAACATTCTACTCCTACCTCAAACTCCGAAGCGCTGGAATCAGCTGTGAGTCATCATCCTGGTTTAGGTATCTTTTACTAAACACCCTTCTTGAAAAGTGAGAGGGCCTATTTCTCATTTTCTAATGACAAAACATCTATTATAAGTATCTACTATAAAGAAATAACCCAAACTGGACATGGTGGTATTCAGGAGACTGAGACAGAAGGGTCAGAAGTTTGAGGTCAACCTGGGCTTCATAGTGAATTGCAGATCACCTGGGGGCTATACCCAAAAAATAAAAATAAAATGAATAAGCTTTTGGATATATAGCATTTTTGTCTCTTAGTCAGCAAATGATAAGGTGATGACCTGATTTAGGTGCAGTAATAGTCTACCTGACAGACAGCAACATTCCCAGACTTACAGACCCCTCTATGGATTATCTTGTTCTTCTGTTGTTGTTTTTTCAGCATAAAGTCCTGGGGATCCAGAGCTCATGCCAGATATTTATTCCAGCTCTATAACTTAACTAGATTTTGTGAGCTTGTCTAAAAAACTTAAATGCATCTTAATCCATTTTTCTAGTGAAAAATATTTTAAAGTTGCAATCAGTTTATTAACAAACTCTTGAAGTATAAGCTGCTTCTGATCAGCAACTACTAGATGTATAAAATGTAGTTAAGACAAGAATTCAAAGTATTTCTGTCCTATTCACAATTAAAAGCTGGTCTCACTATACTATGATGCATTAAGGTCCCACAGTATAAGACAAAACACAGACCCTCACATTTAAATCTCTCATATGGCTTCCAAACAAGCATGCTCAATTAAAAATATGTTACCTTTAAGATATTTAAAAATATCTTACCTTTAAAATCAATCCTAGGTTTTCCTTCCTTCTTGTTCATTTTTATCTCCGAGTTGTTAGGGGCACCTTTTGAGTTCTCAAGGTAAGCCGAGCTTGCTCCTTTCTTGGAGGGATGAGGATCACAGAGTTTTGCATTAATCTTATAAAGCTCCAGGGCTTTAATAGCTGCTGCATTGTTATCCATACGAAGAAAAGTTGGACAAGAAGCACAAAACTCATTCGTGCAGGCCTCATTTCCACAGCCCTCAGTTAACTGGTGGTAGTAGCGTTCTATTAGATGCTTTGCAGCTGCTCGCTTCCTGTACCAAACATTCAAACAAGAAGCACAGTCACTAGTACAGCTCAGAAACAAAGCACAGCAGATCAAGGCAAACGTTAGTCAAGCACTAAAGTAACAAATTTACAATATTAAGATGAGATGTGAAAAAAATGAAATCCACTACTCACTCACAACCTTTGCATAATGGAACAATCGGTATTTTCTAGGAAACCAAGACTAAAACACCAATGCTTGTCAAAGGTACTGTTTTGTACACTATGCTTTGGTTAAAAATGGGAAGATACTTTTTTGGTGGTGTATGTGCTTAAACTGGATAATGCAACAGCTGGAAAATAGGTATTTACAACTCCAAGCTTGTTATTTTATCACTTTACTGATGAAATCTAAGTTTTCTCCTCTGCCCCTTTCATGGCCTTGTGCATGCTACCTACACAAGTGCTTCACTACTGCTGTACACTCAGTATTCCTGCTATTTAAGCACCCCTGCAACTCAAGAGTTGTAAACACTTGATTTGCAATTATTAGTTTCCACTTAAAATAAAGACATTTTTCCAATTACCAACCATGAGAAATTTACAAGTAACCCTACAAATAAATTATCTAAAGTTGATATTATAATCCAAAATGTACAAAACTTGCTTCTAAACCTCCTTGGTAAATCTAAATGGCAGGACCACTAAAAGATTTCAAACCCCATTAATGCAAAATCTAACATCCCCTTACATTGTAAACTGTAGATTAATGTAGATTAATGTCTTATCACAGCTGTCCCAGGGCAATATCCAAGAATAACAGACTACATGAACTATCTCCACTGGAATTTATAGCCTGTTATTTCTGAGATGCTCCAGAAAGTGGTGAACAGGTAAGTAAGGAACACCAGTAAGTCTAATTTTATCTGAAATGTAGGACTCTTAAACCAGCAAAGTAGCTTACAAAGAGTGGCAATTCAAACACATTCAGTTCATTCTGGTACTTACAGGTGCAAAACACTGTATGATAATTTACAACTCATGGCATGCAGACAGCAAAAAAAGAACCACAAAACTCACTCAAAAATTGTACAAATGTGACTGAGGTATTTTACTTATAAGTAGCTATAAAAAAAAATCACTTGGGTAGAAAATTTGTTCCTGATATAAATACATGCAAAATGTAAAAATGGCACCTAAAAAAGAAATATACAGAAACTTTAAAGGATGTATTGTCATTCTTCACTAAAGGAGATTTATGCTAAGCTCTCATAAACTATTGTGCAACTTTTGTAGTAATATAGCTTTTTTCTTTTTTGGAAGGAAGTTAATCTTAAAATATAAGTAAATATCATGAGTGAGAAATCTCACTTGAGGAAAACAGACAATTTTATGAAAATATTTCTCTGTAATCTGGGAAGAGTCTGTGTCCAACAACAGGGGGTTTACTTAAAAGATTACTTAAGATTTACTTCTGAATTTACTGAATAATGAAAACTGAACAAGACCAACAAGTCAGTGGATCTACACTAAGTGTCAGCTCCTGAGTACTCTGAGCAACCACAATTAACTCTCTCCATCAACGTCCCCACTTTTAGGAAGTCCTTCCCATTCACTGCCATTTGTTGACTGGCTGGGTAAGAAGCTCAACATTTTGCCAGGAACTTGACATTGGTTAATTTCTTTGAATTCCAGGACTGAAGGATGATCTTCAGTGGATAGTCAGTAGGAAGACAGAAGTGAAGGAAGGAGTTAAATCTTTTTAGAAGCAAGGCCTCACTTATGTAGCAGACACTGGCTTTGCAATTTTTTTTTTTTTTTTTTTTTGCTTATGTGGTGCTGAGGAATTGAACCCAGGGCCTCAGGCATGCAAGGCAAGCGCTCTACCGCTGAGCCACCTTCCCAGCCCCAGAAACTGGCTTTGAACTTGTGCTTCTGCCTCAGAACCTAACCCCCCTTATCCCCCCCACCCCCAGTGCTAGGGATTACAGGCATGTCTTACCATACCCTGTAGCCAAATCTTATAACAATATCACACAAAGGAAAAAAAAAAAACAACTAGGAACATTTGGGGAATATCCCAACTTGTTCATGTGTTAAGTCATTGACATATTGTTTTCACAGACAGTAATTTAGAAAAGAAAATTCAAAAAAACTCTGGAGAAAGAGGAGTTACTAGGGTTTGAACTCAGGGCCTTAGCTTGCTAGCAGGTGCCCTAAAATGAACCATACCTCCAGCCCTTTTGGCTTTGTTTTTGGATAAGGTCTTGCCTGTTTGTCTAGGGTGAGCCTTGGAACACAATCCTCCTGCGCACGCCTTCCAGTAGCTAGGGTTATAAGCCTCAAACACCCAACTCTGTTTATTGGTAGAGTTGGAACTATAGTTATTTGCCTCTCCATAACTATTTTTCCTGGGTTGGTGTTGAGTTACAATCCTAGCAAACTCCACCTCCTGAGCAGTAGGGATTTGGGGTAGGAGACCCTATACCAGGCTGTTCTTAACACTAGTAGTCCTCAGAAGTTTTAAGAGAAAAAAGAAACCCAATAGTGCATAAATGATAAGAGCACAAAACTGCAGTTGAATCTCATACATATGCATGTTGTCTGGTACCACACAGGACTTCCCTGAGGAAATAATGCTCTGTATTCTATTAAGTTAATGTATCTAATTTTTGTTTTTTTGGGTCCGGTCGTGGGGCCTGAACTCTGGGCCTGGGTGCTGTCCCTTAGCTCTTCAGCTCAAGGCTAGCGCTCTACCACTTGAGCCACAGCGCCACTTCCCAGCTTTTTTCTTTTTGCTTATGTGGTGCTGAGGAATCGAACCCAGGGCCTCGAGCATGCAAGGCAAGCGCTCTACCACTGAGCCACTTTCCCAGCCCTGTATCTAATTTCGGAAGACCAACGTGTGGTAAGCAGTCCCATTCTAGAAGGCAGTGTATCTTAAAAGAACTCTACTCTCAGGCCACACTGCCCAAGTTCATCTGCTAGTTCTGTAACTTATTACATGACCTTCAACAAGAAACCTTTTTGTGTCTTGGTTTGCTCATCATTAGATGGCAATATACATATGAAAATATACACTTGTGGTTATGAGAATCAAATGTGTTACTAAATATAAAGTGCTCAGACGCTTGCCTGGCCGATTTAAGTGTTAGCTGCTATGAGATGGCTATATTAACTCTCATTCCGCTGACACTCAGAAATATTAACAAGTCACATTTTTAATGAAAAGCATTCAATCTAATCTAGGCCAGACTTCAAAACTTGAACTTTAAATACTAGCACAGGGATACTGTGGAATAACTACCTCAGATTATTATGCTCCTCTGACCCCCCGGCGACAAACAGCACCTTCACTAATAAATGACTAATGGGTGGTGCTACCAGAACCTTCATTACACTGGTAGAATAAACCACAGTGAGCATTACTTTTGCCTCACTACAATGACACCCCAAATTATCTCAGCGCATCTAATTTAAGGCATGTAAATTTCAGTTGAAAGGCTGCACAGCAATGACTCTTTTAGGAAAATGCCTGTTTAAGGTCAAAGTCTGTACAGATGACTCACCAAAGCACAGTTCCTGTGCCCACCACCTGTTTTTTAATTTAATAGCTAACAAACTTACAATATTTTACATTCTTAAATGGATGAAAAAGTGACAAGAATAATAGATAGATATATGAAATCAATTTTCATGTCCATAAATTTTTTTTTGGGAGGGGGGGGGCCAGTCCTGGGGCTTGAACTCAGGGACTGGGCACTGTCTCTGAGCTTCTTTTGCTCAAAGCTACCACTCTACCACATGAGCCACAGCGCCATTTCTGACTTTCTCTGTTTATGAGGTACTGAGGAATCCAACCCAGGGCTTCATTCGTGTTAGGCAAGTATTCTACCATTAAGTCATATTCCCAGCCCCTGTCTATGTTTATTGAGACATGACATAGCTCTTTTCTCACTGCAACCGCGGTTTTAACATACTGGGTAGCCCGGACAGCCTAAACAATACCACCTGGCACTTGACTGAAAAATTAAAAAGAAAAAGAAAAAAAGAAAAGAAAAAAATCACCATCATTTAAATGTCAATATTCTCTCTACCCTTCCCTTCTCTGGCCTCTTCAGATTTTCTCCTCAGCAGATAAATGCAATAAAATGTAGACCTTAAATCTAAGCATTACTACAGATAAGAAAGAGGGGAAGGAAAGAAGGTGGTGGTGAAGAGGAGAGGAAGGAAAGAATTCATTTTGGGCATTCTTTTGACTGGGTCCCACTGATGAAACTTACCAGTCATTCATAAGCAAAACTCTACAAAAAAGAGGTATAGTTTACTATCTGTAGATTTCTCATATTCCATCAACTTTCCTTACAAACCAAAACATAGTACTTTATGCTGCAATGATTTGTTAAATATATATGCCTTTTTATTTAATCAATAATGAAGATCAAGTAAGACCTTCCACTGAGAATACTAAATGTTAATGAGGACACCTGAAAATACTTTTCCATCTAAAAGAAGTATTTTTTTAATCATTTATCTAATTTCTCTTGTGGAAACAACTTGACTGACATCTTTAAAATCCATCTTGGGAAATATGCTGATGTCAGCAATGAGCTGAAATGCATAAAAACAAAGGACTGATGTGTTAGAAAGCAGTGGATGGAGATTATTAGCAGCAGCCTCTGAGCAGCAGGTACACGGCTGTCACCTGTCCAATTGTCTCAGTTTGCTATGTGCTTCAGAACTTTCATAGCAAAACGTTGGGAGAAAAATGCTATTACCATATTGCAACTTTCTAGAAAGCAAATCTGCTGGCATAGTGGAACAATGATTTCCACAAGAAGAAGAAATATCTCAGTATTACCGACAGTATTAATTATCATGTTTGCATCTTCTAGTTTAGAACAGTCCAGAACTTACCAAAGAAAAATACTATTATAAAACTAATAAAGAGGGTAACTACATACAGCACTTTAGTTCACCCAATCCAAGAAATAAATACTAGAAGACTATATCCACATAAATAGCAACAAGCCATGGCAATCAGAAACATAAAACAGTTGCCACCATTGCAGAATGCAGAAACTAAAAAAGATCTTAAAAGTGAACTAAAATCCAAGACAAAGCAATAAATAAAAGCACGAAGAAGCCAAAAAACAACTTACAAAGTGAAGATGTGACAGTGAACAAAGAGCAGAGGATAGGAATTAAAATTATAAACGGCAATGATAGGATAGAAAATAATAAATTGAGACAAAACACAGAAACAAAGGGTGGCTAGATAAGTATAAAGAAAAAAATGAGCCAGGCATGGCGGCTCATACCTATAATCTCACCTACTAGGAGGCAGAAGTGAGAAGGGTCACAGTTTAAAAATGGCCCGGTCATACTGTCAGCCTGTAAAGCTAGTAACAATGGTTTAGTGGTTCCTCATAAAAAGAGTCAGTGATATATTAATGCTATTCCAAAAATCTTATTAACCCAGAAGAAAAAGACAAACTCCTAGACACATGAAGTCTAAGATGAGCTAGGGATACTGGCTCATGCTTGTAATCAGGAGCCTGAAACCCAGAGGATCACAATATGAAACCAGCCTGAGCAGGAAAGTCTAAGACTCCATCTCATATTTATTAACCAGTAAAAACGTCATGTTGGAAGTGTGGCTCAAGTTACGGCATGAGCCATGAGCAACAAAACTGAGTAAGATCTTGAGGCCCTACAGTCAAGCCTATGTCCAAGCCCCAGAAACAAAACAAGAAACAAAAAACAAAGTTAAGATGAATCATAAGCTACAAACTGAAACGGGCTTATAACTCATAAATGGAATCAGTAATCCAAAATATCTCAACAAAGCAAATCCCCAAACTAATACCATATGCTTTCATTGAGAAACAGAATCCCATCTAACATTTGAAGTATCAACAATACCCCTTCAAATTCTAACAGTAAACATTTGCGCAGAAAACACTTGCAAAAGCATCTGATGAGGACAGAATTTATTTATTTATTTTAATGTCTGTAGTGGGGCCTAAACTCTGGGCCTGGGCGCTGTCCCTCAGCCCTTCAGCTCAAGGCTAGCGCTTTGCCACTTGAGCCACAGCGCCACTTCCGAGGTCAGAATTATTTAGATATCAAAACCACATAAAGTTACTACAAGAAAAAAACACAATACAAGCTAGCCCACTGTGGCTGCTCACACCTACAATCCCAGTTGAGGCAGGAGAACCAAGGCTAGACACTTTTTAAATTTTGAAATGTTGGAGGGAATTGTATGGTTTTGCCTTAAATTATTAAATAGGTCATAAATAATATGAACATATTCATATAGCTATATTATTTTTTCAATGTGGGAGGATATGAGTAGAGGGAAAAAGGAGAGGAAAGAAGGTAGGAAAAGAAGGAAGGAGGAAAGAAGAGAGTCAGCGAGGGAGGGAAGGAGGAAGGAAGGACTGAGTAGGGAGGGAGGGAGGGAAAGCAAACCGTATCCCAACTGGAATAACTGGGATGTGTGCTAGAATGGTGGCGCAACTCCTGCGGAATAGCAAAACCCAGGAAAGCAACATAGAGAAGCGTGAGATATATTGCCTGTCTAACAATGTCTGTCCCTCTCAGATCTGCAGAGGAGCCAAGAAAAATGACTTCTCCTGACACAAGCAAAGGTAAGCTAGAGACGTACAACAGCACCCAATGCCGCTGCCGATGTCTGCAGCCGACTCCCACAACCCTGGTAGACTCTCAACAGTTTTGACAACTGTCCAGACTCTAAAACAGGAGCTCATAGTGTACACCTTCCACTGTCCCCAATCTGACGTTGTTGCTTACTATCTGGCACCATCTTGAAAGCACTGCTAGAGTGTGTTCTGGCCTGGAGCTAAGTGCCCACAAAGATCTCCTTCAGACTGTGGTCATTCCAGCACACTACTCACGTGTGTGGCCATGGCTCAGCCCCAGTGCTCAGATCCTAGGTTCAGCAAGCAGAATTTCCAGCTACTAAACCCACGCATTACCACATAATCCTGGAACCTAGTGGACTTCCACTGAGAGAAAGCTGACACCCTGGTGGTGCCCTCATATGTCTATGTGTGCCTACGTCAGACTTCACAGCCAGGCAGACAAAGGTCTCATCATCCTCTCAGAGAGCCTACTCCAACTGGTATCAAGCAGCAGCAGACAGACTCACACAGCAACCACAGCACCAACAGTCTCCTGCCACTGCAAACACAAATATGCTCAGCCTAGAAGACAGAGACAGCTGCAGGCAGCCATGAGAGGATTACATCTGAAGAAACTGCAGATCACAGTACTGCACAGAATCAAAACAAATCAAAACCAACACTCTTATTATACCCAACAATACATTAGCACTAGTTCACCAGAAAACAGAGAAATTTAATGAGGAGACCTAAAAATGTAAAGAACAACTATCACACTAGAAGCACTGGTATCTACGTAAATATGTAAGAAACACGAGAAACCTAGGAAACATGACACCAAGGGAACATAATAATTCTCCTGTAACAATCCCCAAAGAGAAAGAAATTTTAAAACTGCCACTTACAAAGGACTTGGAGAAATTAATGATCTCAGGAAGCTACAAACTATTTAAGGAGATCAGAAAAAAAATCATGATACAAATGAGAAATTCAACAAAGTGATGGCAAAAGAACAAAATTAATATTGTACTTAAATAACTGGATGAAATTAGGAACTATAACCAGGAATGACAAGACACTAGATGCAACAGAAGATTTCCTGAGCTTGAAAAACATGCTTTTGATTAAGCAATCAGAGAACAAAGAAAAAAGATCAAAGAATAAGAAATTCAACAGTAACTACAAGACAAATAATTATATTATGGACTATCTCAAGAGACAAGAGGAAGGAAGGCATAAAAAGTTAGTAATTGAAACCTTCCCAGATCACAGGACAGATACGGACACCCAGACAGATAAAACTAAAAGAACCCAGTTATATTCAATCCAAAAAGATGATGTACGAAGGCATATTATAAGAAAGCTGTGGGCTGGGAAGGTGGCTCAGTGGTAGAGTGCTTGCCTTGCATGTATGAGGCCCTGGGTTCAATTCCTCAGCACCACATACACAAAAAAAAACCGGGAGTGGCGCTGTGGCTCAAGTGGTAGAGCACTAGCCTTGAGCTGAAGAGCTGAGGGACAGTGCCCAGGCCCAGAGTTCAGGCCCACAACTGAACAAAAAAACAAAAAAGAAAGAAAGAAAGAAAGAAAGCTGTTACAGGACAATGAGACAATTCTAAGAGTAGCAGGAGAAACATGTCAAATCATACATAGGAACTCCTCATTGACTAAGCAAAGACTATTCAGAATCACCTTAAGACCAGAAGCAGATGGGATGAAATATTTAGAGTTCTAAATTCTGAAAGACAAAACAACAACAACAACAACAAAAAAACAACTAAAAACTCTGCCAGTCAATAATATTATATACATCAAAGTTAATCTTCAGAAATAAAGGAGAAAGTCTCAGACAAGCAAAAGCTGACGAAATTCATCACCCTATCAACTCTAAAAGAAATGATTAAGAGTCCTAAATATAGAAGCAGAAGGAAAAGAAGTACACAAACGTATGAGAACGCATAAAATTCAATGGTGGCAGATAAAGACAGCACCTTCTTAAGTCTATGCAACACTGAGCCTGAGTCCTGGTTCAGGGAGGGCAGTGGAATGAACAAAAGCAAGGGAAAGCAACAGTAATAGTACTAAACACCAGGTGACATCTGCCAATACTGAACACAACTTGATTTAGGAAACAAACAAAGCCTAGCACAAAACACTAAATGATAGGGAAAAGAAAGTTTACTCGTCAGTGGAGCAATGAGAGAAAGGTAAACCTTGGGAAGATGCACAGGTGCACCCTCAAAAAAGTAAAATAAAATCTGAGCCAGACACCAGTGGCTCAGGCAAGAGGTACTCAAGAGAGCTTGAGGATATGATTCAAAGACAGTCCAGGCAGAAGTATACAAGACTGCAATCTCCAAATGAATAGCAAAAAATCAGGCTGCAGGCATGGCTCAAGTGCTGAACCTAGGTCTGAGCACTGGGGCTGAGCCATGGTCACACACGTGAATAGTGTGCTGGAATGACCACAGTCTGAAGGAGATCTCTGTGGGCACTTAGCTCCAGGCCAGAACACACTCTAGCAGTGCTTTCAAGATGGTGCCAGATAGTACGTAACAATGTCAGTTTTAACCACAGTTTTCACAACTGTCCAGACTCCACAAAGACGCAGTAGCCTAAAACAGGAGCTCATAGTGTACACCTTCCACTATCCCCAATCTGACATTGAGGACGGTTTGGAGGTGTGGCTTGATAGCCAGTGAGTGAAAGAAAACATTGGGTATTGAGTTCGAGGTCCTGTCTTGGACTCTCCCCGCCCCCAAATCTGAAGCCAGAAAGGACTGCATACCCAGCTGGAATCCAGCCTGGGATACTTAATGAGACAAAAAAGGTGTGTGTGTAGGGGGGGAGAGAACCAGAATTAATAAGAAAGAAGAAATCTCACAGAAATGCTGAAATAGCATTAAAAGAACAAACCATTCAAGTTACTGAGGTCCAACAAGAAGTAGAGAATGACAATGACACAAAAATTGTTCAAAGAGATGCTATAAGAAAAAATTTCAATCCTAGAAGGCTATACAAATGTCCATCTACAACATCAGAAATCACTAGTCAAATTCACTTCAAGCTAGTCTATACCAAGACTTATTATAGTCAAGCTCTCAAAGATTTAAGATAGAGGATTCATAAAGGAAGATAAAATACATTACATATATGACATGTGCCTGACAACAGACTTCTCAGAAAAAAACTGTTACAGACTATGGGAGAGAGAAATGAGATTTTAACACTCTAGAAGGAAAACATTTTTCAATTTTCTAAGAATATTTTCTTGGACATGAAGGACAGATGGAGACTTTCCAAGAAAAACAAAGCTGTGACAATTTCTCACCACAGATATGGCCTAAAAGAAAAGCGAAAGGGAGTTTTTCAAACATAAAGACAAATTAGCAAATCAGAAGAAAACATTGAAACTGGCACCAGTAGCTCACAGCTATAAATCCTAGCTCCTTAGGAGGCCATAAAATCTAAGAAACCAAGGTCTGGAGCCAGCCCAAGCAGACAAAAAAAAATCCTCAGATTATTTTTTTTTTGGGGGGGGGGGGAGGGAGAGAGTCCAAGACAGGACCTCGAACTCAATACCCAATGTTTTCTTTCACTCACTGGCTATCAAGCCACACCTCCAAACCGTCCTCAAGGTTCTAACTAGACAAGAGGGGAAAAGGGAGAGGGAGGAAGGTTTAAGAAAGAGTCAAACAGGGACTGAGAGAAAAAAAGTGCTGCAAAGTATAAACCTCACTAGCAAGAGTAAGTAAACAGTGGGCTGGGAAGGTGGCTCAGTGGTAGAGCGCTTGCCTTGCATGCTCGAGGCCCTGGGTTCGATTCCTCAGCACCACATAAGCAAAAAGAAAAAAGCCGGAAGTGGCACTGTGGCTCAAGTGGTAGAGTGCTAGCCTTGAGCTGAAGAGCTGAGGGACAGCGCCCAGGCCCAGAGTTCAGGCTCCATGACCGGACCCCCCAAAAAAAAAAAAAAAAAAGAGTAAGTAAACATACAAATTCAGAATGCACTAACATGACATGTAGCCACTGATACTTTAGCATAAAGATGAAAAACAAAATGACTAAAATATTAGCCCCATTAATATGCTAAGAAAAGATATCAGAGATATCAGAAATTCAAAATGTGAGGAGCAAGGGATGAAAGTAGGTTTATTACTCATGTGAATGAATTAAATACTCTCCTTAAGACTAAGTGTGTAAAACAAAAACTGTCTTTAAAAATGTATCAACAGGGCTGGGAAGGTGGCTCAGTGGTAGAGTGCTTCCCTTGCATGCCTGAGGCCCTGGGTTCGATTCCTCAAACACCACATAAGCAAAAAGAAAAAAGCCGGAAGTGGCGCTGTGGCAAGTGGTAGAGTGCTTCCCTTGAGCTGAAGAGCTGAGGGACAGTGTCCAGGCCCAGAGTTCAAGCCCCAAGAGAGACCAAAAAATAAAAAATGTATCAATATGATGCTTACAAGAATTTACCTAAAGACTAAACAAGAGGAACGGAAAAAAATATTGCATATAACTAGTATCCAAAAGCATACAGGAATCAAAAGCTTCTGTGAGATAAAGAAATGAGGCAATGATTAGAGGGTTAATTCAGCAAGAAAAATATGGGTCAACTATAACTGATATCTGCAAGCCACTATATCCAACAATGGCAGATTACTTCATCTTCTCATGCTCACAAAGAGCATGTTTATGTTTACGATAGCCTACATTTTGAACCCTAAGGCATTAATAACAGAAATGCAATGTTCACTCTAAGACCACACCTGAAATAAACAAGAAATGAGTTACAGATAGCTAGAATATTACAAAATATTGGCAGATTGAGAAAAATGCTTCCACATAATTCATAAAGAAGAAAGCTCAAGAAACTCAAAACCACTTAAATGAAAAAGGAAGTGCAACCTACTAGAATTTATGGAATACATTGCTTCAAGGAAATTGAAGTTCGTGTATATATAGAAAAGAAGATCTAAAATCATGTAAGCTAGCATCTTCTAAGGAAACTAACAAAAGATGATTAAATTAAAAGCAAGTAGAAAAAAATAACAGTAAGAAATCATTGAAATAAAATATCAACAGAAAAAAAAATTAAAAAACTGGCTCGTTAAAACAATCAATAAAAACAATAAACCTCTAGCCAGTCTAAGAAAGAGACAAAGTGCTAAAAAATAGTAATACTAGAAATAAAGGAGGAAACTTCAATACAGTTCCCATGTAAGATTAATCAAAGCCTGCTGAGACTCTTATCACCAATTAACCAAGTTTTAGCCCTGAGAAAAAAAAAGCTTCAGGACAGGGGCTGGCCACTGAATACAAGCCCCAGGACCAGAAAAAAAAACAAGGGTGGGGGTGGGGAAAGGTTAATTAAAAAAATTCAATGAATGTACCTAGTTAGGTACCTAAATTTGATAACCAGTATGAAAGGTGCAAATTCCTCAAGCCACGATCAGAATGCCCCTTAAGAACAAATGCTCAATGGTAAAGCACTGCCTAACCCACACAATCCTCAGTGTTCAATCCCCTGCATTTCAAAAAAATAATCTTAATAGGTATTTTTTTAATGAATTAATTTTGAGCCAGAAAGCATCATATGTACATATGTTCTCCAGAAAATTCTTCTTTCCCAGCATTTAAAACAATAATCATAGCCATTCCCATAGTGGCTGAGGGGATAGTATCATACGCCATGAAGGGAAAAGAACAGTAGTTATTCTATAAATGCACATTTTCAGTTGTTTTAGAAGATGAAAAAAATTCTAGAAATCTGCCACACAATAAATAATGCATATACAGCTAATACTACCTTACTACTAAAATCATTAATGTGATAAATTGTTTTTTACTTAATTTTTAAACTGGCATTCATTAATTTCTCTACCTCAAAAACTGACAAAACCTTTCTTCTAGTACGTATCTGGTACACCCTGGAAAAGGAACATGTCAACCAGTATTATTTATTACAGCTCTTGGGTTTGCATCGTAAAGGTGAGAAAGTAGGTAAAATACAGGATTGCAAATGGAAGAGATTACTGGAGCCCAGGAAAAGGAAGAAGAAATGAAGTAACAGAAAGCAATTTGAGAAACATAACCAAAGATCCAAAGACTTCATAAACTAAGGTGGGTGTTTTCATTAAAAGTTTGACACCACTGGGGATGTAGGAAGCCACAGTGAGGCCCAGATGAGGTCTATTGCAAATAAAATTGTTGACACAGAGATGATTGGCAATAATAAACACAGGTGACAAAAGACAAGTTAGTAAGGTTCACACATCAATCTCCCAACAACTAAAAAAGATACAAGACGGACGTTCCAGAAGACATGAACCTTCAAAAAGCAGTATTTATGCTGAAAGAAATAATTTTTATGCTTACAGGTGCAGTGAACCAGGGTATGGGGACAAGAACAGAGTGTGGGAGAAAAAAGTAGCTTCCAATACTCAGCTTCTGTAACTTTTGGCTACTGTCAGTCCTTTTCATACTTATTTTAATTGACTTATACTAAGGAAGAAATACAGACTTTTGAAAAAAATACTGACTTCAGGCTTTTAGGACACTATTTCTTGCTTTTCTTTCTCTTTGGCTTTCAAACACTTCCTTTCTAGACACATATCGTTTCTAGAAACACATTTACTCCCCTGGGATTTATCTACTATTAGATACTTCTTCTCTGGACAGTTGCATCTTCTTTCAGTTTAATAACCACATGACTTCAAAATGTCTCCTTCAGTACAGATCAAAATCATTCTGAGAATCAAGATCCCAGGTCAACAAGCAATATGAAATGAGCTCCTTAATGACATTATATTTAAAGGACAAAGACCAATGACTGTAATGCCATGGTCATGCCTGTAGAAGCATGCAATACAAAGAGAGGCAACTCTGCAGAGGTGGAGCACTAGAGATGGCTTGGAATTGATGATACAAAGAGTGGGAAAAATGTTCAGACAGAGGAGTATGTGTGAACAAACAGATTTGCAAACATGGTACTTATAGGATAACAGCAGCAGTTTAGTTCAAGGACATGCTCAATAAATATGAAAACAACAAAGGGAAGATGCCAGATCATGGGAAGCCTCACCACCAATGACAAATTTTCATTTTTGTCAACAGTGAAATAAAAGCTAATTATATTCCCTTAAAAGTAAACAGATGCTTACTCGTATCAGACATTTCACACACTCAATAAACCACTAAATAGTAATCAATGAAGCTAGTCACTAATGGGTTTTCAGCAGGGAAGTGACTAATCCAGTTTGCCTCTACAAAGTGTTCTAAATGTGGACAAAATAGATAGAACTGGATGAAGGCAATCCAGTTAGGTGGTAACCACTGCAAAGCCCATCCAGGAAAAGAATGAAGAACTAGCAAGAATGAAGAGGCTATGGTCGAAGTACTTAAAGGTAAGTAATTTGTAGAATGTATCTAAGCAGGAAATGCTGACTATAACACCTAAGTTTCTTTATCAGCAACAGGATAAAGGAATAGTGCCAGAAGATGGTATATTAAGGACCCAGAGTGTTGGTACACTTCTATAACCCCAGGCAGATACAGGAGTTGGGAGGTCCAACCTTGACAAAAGGACCTGGCTGGGAATGTAGCTTAGTGGTAGAGTGCTTGCCTGGCATGCATGAAGCCCTGGGTTCAATTCTTCACTACCACAGACACAGAAAAAGCTGGAAGTGGCGTTGTGTAGCTCAAGTGGTAGAGTGCTATCCTTGAGCAAAAGAAGCTCAGGGACAGCAACCAGGCTGTGTTCAAGCCCCAGGACTTGGGGGGTGGGGGGGAAGGGAGGGAGGACAAGGTTGGGGATACAGCTCAGTGGTAGACCAACTGCCCAGCATGTTCCAGGCTCTGAAAAAGCAAAAACAAACACTGCCAATAAAACACTCATCAAGATTTAGCACATTCTTGGCACAGTGCTGTTATAACCCCAACTATTCAAGGGCCTAAGTAGGAGGCCTGGCATTTGAGACTGGTCTCAGGGAAAAAGCAAGAAAATAACTTAGGGGAAAAAAAAAGATGTAGGTGAATGGTTCAATTACCTGCCAAGAGCAAGTGTGAGATCCTGAAATCAAACCCCTAAGATTAATTTCAACAGAATAAACCAGATTTTACACAATCTAACTTCTGAGAAGGTTCAGACACAAGTTCAACTAATGTAAACCAGAACATAAGTCTCTCATATTTAAAATGGAAGGTAGAGGTCTAAATGTTTCATGTGGTAGAAAGAACAGAGTGCCCAAGGCCTTTCACCTGTCTCCCGTGTCTTCTGTGAGAGAAAACCAAGAACTTTAACACTTGGTCAAGATCTTTCATGATCGAGTTGTAGTTTCCTAACTATAATTTCCATGCCTCCTCTCATTGCCAGGCCCTACATTCCATCAGTAAGAACTGCCTGTACAGTTCAGTGAACTAGCTAGCTCTGATGTCTTCTTTGATTCCAGGCCTAAAAAGTGTCTTGCCTCCTGCCTAGTACACTATTGTCTTTCCTTGTGCCCAATCACCATCCTGGAGGATTCACCTTGGTATCCTTGTTGACTGTGTCCACAGCCATGTACCTTCTCCATTACTTCACCATCACACCTTATTAGAACTGCTCATTTAGTAAATAGATCTCATTACTGTCTTGTACTTAGAAGCTAATAAATTACTGAGAGCCTCAATAAACATCTCTCTCTCCTCTGATGATGCCTAGATAGATAACACTGTGAATTAACCTCTTATATGTCCCAGGAGGCTCCCACTGTAGTAAAACAATGCAAGAAATCAATAGGGAAGGCAAAAGACATTAAGTCATTAAAAAAAAGAAAGAGCAGGCTGGGAATGTGGCTTAGCAGTAGAGTGCTTGCCTAGCATGCTTGAGACCGTGGGTTCGATTCCTCAGTACCACATAAACAGAAAAGGCCAGAAGTGGCTCTGTGGCTCAAGTAGTAGAGTGCTAGCCTTGAGCAAAAAGCTCAGGGACAGTGCCCAGGCCCTGAGTTCAAGCCCCAGGGCTGGCCAAAAAAATGAGAATGGAGACTGTGGATACCATCAAGAATGACAACACACTGTAGGTACAAGTCATAAGAACACAAAGATGTAGGGGCAAGAGCATAAATCCCATGCATACAACAATGAGTTAGTGAAAGGAAAACAAGTTAACTGGGGGCCAAGTAGACTTCTAGGTATTATTTTGAGAGAAATAGAAGTCTTTGAAAGGGATGGAGTATAGGAAACATAATATAACAATGTATTTATTAGAGAATGCAAAGAGAGACTTTTGAGGGGAGTGGTAGGGAGGAGTGAGGATTGAATCCAGGCCACTACCACTTGTGCTACTGTCCCAGACCTTCGTGCTTTAATTTCTTTTTAACAGAGCGTCACATTTTGGCCTATACAGGCCTCAGACTGCAATCCTCCTACTTCATCTATGGAGTAGCTATGGTGATGGGCAGGCAACCTATTACCCAGCCAAGGACAAGACTACTACTGGAAAATTCTTTCAGTAAAAGATGATGGCCTTAATTGGCCCAGTGGCTCATACCTGTAACCTTAGCTAACTGGTATGCTGAGGTAAGAATGACCACAGCTCCAGCCAAGCCTAGGCAGAAAGTCTGTGAGACTCCATCTCAATGGAACAAGCTAGGAATGGTGGCTCACATCTGTTTTCCCTGCTACAGCAAGAAACAAGACCAGTCAGTGCAAAAAAGGGCTAGAGACATGGCTCAGCAACCGAATACATGCCTCGCAAATACCAGGCCAGGAGTTCAGACCCTAAACCCTATCCCATACAAACAAACCAAAGTGACAGCTTTACTCAGGGTTAATACAGCTAGGAATGGAAAAAGGTGTGATTAAGGTGGAGGCAAATGGATGTCAATTACTTAAGTATGTGAATTTAAAAAAAAAAAAAGGCTTCCAAGGCTTTGACTGAAGAGAATGATATGGTGGGGAGGGGGAAATGTGACAAGTAGTTTTGAGAGGCTAGAAATTGATTGCTTCATTTTTTTTTCTTTTTGTACTTTTAACTGAGAAGTTATCCAATTGCTGCATGAATAAATGTAGAGCCAAATCAGAATTGGAGACAGATAACGGAAAGTTATAAGAATATAGACTGCAGAACTCTTATCTAGAAAGGATAAAAGCAACTTTAGAAATGGTCTGGGGACGTTCCAACGTTTAAAGTACACTGAAGATTATTTAAAGAATATGGTTTTAATAAACCAGTTACTTGATACATTTACCCTTGCTTCATTTGTAGTAATAGCAATTATGAGAAACCTGATGTTACTGACAAACTACTCTGAAATTAAGAAAATTCACAAGTCTAAATACATACAAAAAGATTGTATTACATGTTATTAGTTTAAACAAAAACCTAGGTATAAGCATATAATTAAATAAAAAGATCTCATTAAGTTAGTTCTATTTCTAGGCTGTTCCAAAGTAGTAGCAGTTAATAATCTTTGCTATGCTTTTGTGTCCCAAGAAATAGGAAGCATTAAATTTAAAAATTAAATTTAAAAATTAAAAAAAGTAGTAAGTGCTAGAAGCAATGGCTCAAATCTTTAATTCTAACTACTTGGGAGGCAAATAGGAGGTCATAGTTTGAGACCACTCCAGGTCAAAAAAAAAGTTTGTAAGGCTCATCTCAACCAATGACTGGGCATAGTGGTGCACACCCACTTTACCAGCTATGGGGAAACGCTATGGCTGGGCACGATGGTGTGTACCAGTCTTCCTACCAACAAGGTAGCCTAAGTAGAATTGAAGCCTGGGCCAGAACCAATGTGAAAGGGGCTGGAGGTGTTTCTCAAGTGGTAGAGTGCCTAACTAGCAAGTGCAAAAATTACAAGCAACAGCAGAAATTATTATTTCACATACATTCAGTGTATCTGTAAATGTATTTGAGATATGACAGATGCAAATGTGTATCAAATTGCAAAGAAAATGCCTGGATGAACAGGAGATACTGTCATTAATGAACCTTCACTTATTTCCAGGTAAAATACCTATTAAGACAATATTATGGTGGAACAAACCTGGATCTTACTCACTAAAGTGCTGCCTAGTTACAGTTTCTACATGTATAGAAACTCAAGATATGTTGGCAGATGTGAAGGCTTACAACTGTGTCCCCACAGGACTTATGACTAGGACCTTACACTGCCCTGATGGGACATGGTAGGTCTACTTTGCTGTTGCTCTATTTTAACATGGTCAAAATAAGCACTATGAGAGCTTCTTTAATAAACTTGGGCTTATGCCAGAGATTAAGTGACAAATCTATCATAGCTCATGTCAACATCCTTAATTTTTACTATAAATCCAAGTTTCATTTAAACTCTTGCATTTAGTCTGGAGTCATCTTCCTGACTCCTCCAAGATCTCTAAAAAGCCATCTTCAACTGCTTTATATAAAGGTTCTTCAGCCTCTTAAGATTTCAATACAGGTTGGCTCTTTCTCAAAGGTACTTCTTATGCTGCAACATTTTTATGTGCAGTGTTAAGACTCTTAAAACTCCTAAGCCCATTTTCCTAATTCCCTGTTTTAAAGACAGTGTCCACCTCCTAAGATAAAACAGAGAATAAGTTCTATTTTAGAAACTCATAACCTACCTAAGATGGGGAGTATTAAACAGGCACATAAAGAAAATGTAGCCAGGCACTGGTGGCTCATGATTGTAATCCTAGCTGCTCAGAAGGCTGAGATCTTGAGCATCAAAGTTCAAAGCCAGCCAGTCAGGACCACTGTCTCCAAATATCCACCAGAAAACTGTGGCTCAAAGTGGTAGAGTCCTAGCCTTGAGCATATAAAGCTCAGGGGCAGTGCCCAGGCCCTGAGTTTAAGCCCCACCACCAACCAAAAATAAAAAGAGAAATGAAATGTGATGCAATTGGAGAAAATGAGGAAAACTAAAGCTCAAAAAAAAAAAAAAAAAGAAAGAAAGAAATAACCCTATGTTTTCATTTCTATGGGCAAACTAGACTTAAAAGACATATATTCCTAGATATGAACATACATATGTTATACATGCATGCATATGTATATAGGTATATATATACATGTGTGTCAATTATTTAAAACAGTACGAATATCAAGCTAAGAAACATTTTAGAAGAGAAGAGAAATAAGGGTAAAATAGAATAGTCATTATTTTTATACAATGCAAATATATACAAAAACAGCATGAACAACCTCATTTATCAGTAGAAGAAAGAGGTAGAAAAAGAAAACTAGTCTATTAGAGGAAGGTTCAAATGGCAAATGGCCAGGCTAATGAGGAGGATGAAGATGTTGAATACAGTTGAAATAAATTATTTGAAAATAGAACAGTGAAAACTGCTGAAAATGTTCTAGGACAGAGAAAGGCAGAATGACCAAGGAGTGAGGCTGATGGAATCCACTGTAAATGGGTAGAAAGGTAACAATAAAATATCCTCTCCCATAACTAACGTAAGGTAATTATAAAGCTTTAGAACAGCATTTATAGAGTTATTAACACAAGGATCTATTTGTATAGAAAAAAATAGACAGTTAAAAAATTTACTCATACAACATCTTTCCAAAATACCATGACACCAGATTTTTTTCAATTTTCTTTATTTTTTTCGAATTGACAAGAAATGTATATATTTGCCACATGTAACATGATACAGCAAGTTAATTTATGTAACATATACACAGCAGTTTCTTGATAAACACGTTTCTTAGTGATTTTCAAGACAATACAGTTAGTAACTACAAATCATCATGCAGTACAATAAATATGAATCAATTTCTAATTTTTTCCTCCCTTTTCCAACATCTCTGCTGCCCCCACTAACCAATATTCTACTCTCTATTTCTAAATTACCCTTTTGGGGCTGGGAAGGTGGCTCAGTGGTAGAACGCATGCCATGCATGCCAGAGGCCCTGGGTTGGATTCCTCAGCACCACATAAGCAAAAAGAAAAAAGCCGGAAGTGGTGCTGTGGCTCAAGTGGTAGAGCGCTAGCCTTGAGCTGAAGAGCTGAGGGACAGCGCCCAGGCCCAGAGTTCAGGCCCCATTACCGGACCCAAAAAACAAAAAAACAAAAAAATAAATTACCCTTTTGACAGTCCACATCCAGGTAATATCACGCAGTATTTTCCCCTTGTACCTGACTTTAACACAGCAACCTCAGCTTCCATCCATGTCAGGAAAAGACAGGATTTCAGTTGCGTAGTATAACATGTATATTACTGGACAAATTTTAAACCTATTCATCCAGCAATGAACACTTACTTTTAAATTTTCTTGACTATTGTGACTAATGCTGCAATGCCATATACCTTTTGCAACATGCCAATTTGATTTTATTTGATTTCCTTGGACTACATATCCAACAGTAAGTATGCTGAATCTTGTCAATTCTATCATTTTTTGGAGGAAGTTCCATATGATTTTTCTCTGTAACTGCTGCACTGAACGCAAGGTTTCTCTTTTCGCCACATCCTTACCAACATGGATGTTTATTTGAACAGGTATGAGGAATACAAGTAAACTCTTAATAGGTGTAAGGTGACATCTCATTGTTTTCATTAGCATTCCCTAAATGATTATGATTTTTGTTTGCATTCACCAGTTAGTCATTTGTTATTACTTCTTTTGAGGAATATCTACCAAGGTCCTTTGCCCATTTCTTCGATGGGTAACTCTCATGCTACTGTGTGATTTAGCGTTCCTTATGTTGTAGCTCTTCTCAGATGTGCAGCTGCAAATGCTTTCACTCCACAGGCTGCCTCTTCATTCTTGATTGTATCTTTGGCCTGTGCAGCTGCTTTTTCATTTGGTAGATACAAACTATGTTGGGTTTACTTGCCTGTTCTTTGGGGTTGTAGTTAAAAAAAAAAAAGTTGCAACCAAAATTAGACCTTTTTCCTCTATCTTCTTTTACTTTTAGTTCCAGTTCCTATTTGTGTGTTTAAGCTATTCTGAGTTGGGCTCTGTTATAGGGTATGAGCCAAGACAGTACAATTTCATTCTTCTCCATGTGATATCCAGTCTTCCGAACACCATTTTTTGTTATGCTTTGTATGTGCTTAACAACTATATCAAAAAAAAAAAAATCAACTGAAATTATGTGTACTTATTTCTAGGATCTTTATTGCATCCATTTTGTTTATGTGTGGAATTTTATGCTGTGCTAGCCTACAGCTTTCATAGTGCACTTTCATGTCAGAAAGTATGATACGTTCAACTACATTTGAGAGGGGGTGACTGGTATGTTTTTCCTACAGTACTGGTGATTAAACCCCTACCTTGTCAAGTGACCTATCACGTGGTCCTGACCTTTGGTTTTCATGGTTGTTTGTTTGTCCCAGTACTATTACTATTAACAATTTTAACATGTGATTGCATAAAAAACTCATCATTTATTCTCCATTTATTTTTTACATTTTTGGTGTCATAACTATTATTGCTGTTGCTACTATCTGAAGAGGTTGTGCTTTAACATTTTAAAGATATGTGACCTATACACCACTACCATAGAATTAGGAACATTCTAAATTAGGCCGTGCATTTAACATACTATTTAATTCAATTTTTCATCTATTTTTATGCTACAAATTAGAAAACTTTCTTTTCAGCTTGAAAATTTCCCAGGCTGGAGGCATGGCACAAGTAGTAGATCACCTGCCTACCAAACACAAGGCCTAGATTTCAAATGCCAATATAGCCTCACATAAAAGAATTCTTGGTAGTACTTCTTTTAAGAGCAGTCCAGTACTTAAATATCTGATTTAATTTCTATGAAAACTTTATCTGTTTCTGAAGGACAGTGTTACCAAGTTAAAGAATCTTGGCTGGTAGTCTGCTGGGTTCTTTCTTTATAGTCCTTTATTTCACAGGCTAAATTTATCATTCCATTCTCTTTGACCCCAAAGTCTTCTACTTAAGAAGTGTCCTCTTTTACTGGTGCCAGTGGCTCTCACTTGTAATCCTAGCTGTTCAGGAGGCTGAGATCTGAGGATAGCAGTTCTAAGCCAGCCCGGGCAGGATAAAATAAAATAGTCCATGAGACTCTTATCTCCAATTAAGCACCAAATAAATAGGCAATGGATCTGTGGCTCAAGCGGTAGACACAAGCCTTGAGCAAAACAGTTCAGGGGTTATCACCCACATAAACCAGGACTGGCACAAAAAATGGAAAAAGAAGTCTCTTCCTAATTCTTGGACCTCTTTTATATGTGAAGCATTGTTCCTTTGGTGCTTTCAGAATCTTCTTTGGTTCTGAATTTGTTATGGTTATATGTATCCTATCTTCATGCTGTTTTTATCTGAACTGAAACTTACTGGGAACCTCTGACCTCACATGCAGATATATTGCTACAATTTTCTCAAATAAACTTTGATTTTTACTTGATTTTTATAATGCAAGCATTTCTTTTGCTGCTGTCTCATAAATCCTGCAAGCTTTCTTTATTCCTTTACAATCTTAGTTCTTCTATACGTGCTAGCTATAAATGTTTAAATAAATTACCTTCCTATGTAGATTCTTCTGTTACATCAATTCTGTCAATGATGCAATTTCAGAATTTCTTTTAAATAGTTTCAATCTCTTAATATTCTATTTGTGTTGCTGTTTTCCTGAATTACATCTCTGTATTTTTTTTTAATTCATCTGCCTCCTTAAAAACTATTATTCTTGTTAAGCATGCTGTGCATGCTTGTAAACCCAGCAACTCCAAAAAGGTACATAGGAAGATCACAAACTCAAGGCCAGAACGTTTCAGATCCTGTCTAGAAAAAAATCAAAATAAAAACAAAAGGAATAAAGGACATAGTGATAGAATGCTTGCCTAACATGTGTAAAGCCCTGAGCTCAATCCCAAAGCCAAGACAAGAAAGGAGGGGAAGAGGAAGGGAAAAGAGAGGAGAAGGTAAGAGGGGAGGGAAGGGAGGAAGAAAATGAAGGGGAGGGAGTTTGAATTATCAAATGGACATTTTTTAGGATTAGGTAATGGTGCTTTACTTTGTTCCTTTGGTGGTGACATGTTTCCGACTGTTCTTGATCCTTGTGGTCATATTTGGTGTCTCAATATTTGAAGAAGTAAGGATTGACTGGTCTTTGTAGATGTGTTTTGCCTTTAAAAAACAGCCAACCTGTAAAGAAATTTTCAGCACATCATCTGATGTGACCATGGGTAGGCCTGCACTTGAGTCTCTGACTAAACAGGCAATCCCACAGGTCAGCACGTAGGCAGGCCTCTACCCTGCATCTAAAAGACTGGAGATGAAGCCTGATTTACAGGAGTGGGTTTATTGATTTGGTCCATAAGGATCCATATCCCCATACATGCCAAAAATCTACATCCACAGGGGCTGGCATGATGCAGAGTTCCATGGAGACTAATGGGCACTGGGGTAGGCCTAAAGGCTAAATATGCAGCAGCTACTCCTATACTGGGATGGACATAACATGTGAGTTTCCTGAGATAAACCTGATGGCTGAGCACACAGTATTTGGCCAGTTGCTTGGGGAAAGAAATCCTGGAGCCTCAGCACAGGGCATGGTAACAGAAGGCTCAGGCGGGTTGGTTTAATACTCTTGGATCACTGAAGCTTGAGGCCAGAGAACCTGGTTTGGAGTCAAACTAGTTCTGTGACAGCCCGTGTAGCCAGGATCCGGAAGAGCCAGTCGGGAGGCTGAGTGAGGTGCTGGCCTAGCGGGCAGGTCCCTGAAAGAAGGCTGCTGAGGCTGACCTAGTACAGGGATGATCCTGGAGCTGGAGCCTAGAGGGGACTAAGCATATGCAGATCCAGGTCTGGCCTGAATCCTGGGCCTACTGGAATGTAGAGCCCTAGAGGTTAGGCTAGATATGGATTTGGAGGTTCAGCCTGGCACTGGGCAAGCCTAGAGCCCTGGATTATAGGATTTGGTCTGGCACTGGGATGGCCTGGAAGTTCAATTGGGTACTAGCTGGAATCCATAGCCAGGGACTGACCAAGCCCTGGGTGTTATTAAGAACCCAACCTCCTCCTCCCACCACACCCCCCACTCCCGCCATGTCCATGGCTGATGCTGAGGTAGAGGGACAGGTAAAGCAGGAAATGTAATATGATCTTCCAAACCTCTTCAATGCATTGTTTCTTTTTTCCATGCCATACCCCACCTCTCATCTGGTTTCCTTACCTTTTAAAAAGGTGATTTTATCCATGGATAATCATTTCTTGTTTCTACAGTGTGATGAGTACTGCAAATCGTACTCCAACCATCTAACCATCTAACAACTAGACTACACGACACAACTCTCTTTTGCAAATAATCCTACAACTTAGTTTGGCCCCACCATCTTTCCAAACATGGCACTGTCAAGAGCATATAGATTTAACTACTATAATGTGAAAATTCTATGTGATTAGTTCTGTCTCACTGAATCTGCTAAAACACAATCTGAAATACCATAAATAACTTTTTGGCTCCTGGAGAAGTCATTAGATTACAAGTATGAAAGTCTTCTAACCTCAGCTGGCTGTTCAGTGCATTAGATTTTCAATAGTTACTACTCTGCTTCTTCCATAATAAACTCAGTAACTTTCTACGTTTTCAGTATTGCAAATCCTTTAACCAAAACTCATATTCTTCATAGTATTCCACAAAATGTGAAAAAATATTTCATAAAAAGTCAATGAAATGCCACCTCACATCCATTAGGTAACTACTACCAAAAAGTAAATTAAGTTTATTTAACAAAGATGTAGGAAAATTGAAATCCTTGTGCACTACTGGTGCAATGTAAAAAGTATAGAAACCACGGATAACACAATGTCAAGTTCTCAAATAATAAACACATAATTACCCTATCACTGAGTAATTCCACTTGCGGGTATATACCCAGAATAATTTAAAGCAGGACCTCAAACAGTATACATATACTCATAGCAACATTATTCACAACAGCTAAATCATGAAAATAATCATTAACAGATAAATGGACAAAGTACTGCATATATAGAGAGGTATTATTCAGCCTTAAAAAGAAATTCTGACATATGCTCTAACATGCATGAAATCTGAGGACATTCCATATACTAAGTGAAATACACTAATCACACTAATCACCCAAAGGCAAAACCTGATGCATACACTTACATGAGGTACTCAGGGTAGCTACAAATAAGATAGTAAGTATAAGGGTAGTTGCCAGGAGCAGTGAGTACGGGCAACTGACTTACTGGGCACAGTTTCAGTATTACAAAATTAAGAGTTCTGGTGATGGCTGGAGGTATGGTTCAAGTGGTAGAATGCCTGCCTAGCCAAGCATGAGGGTCCTGAGTTCAATCCCAGCATGAACCAAAAAATGGAGAAAAAAGAAAATGTTTAACCAGGTGCCAGTGGTTCTTGCCTGTAATTCTAGCTCCTCAGAATGCTGAGATCCAGAGGATTGTGGTTCGAAGTAAATCTGGGCAGAAAAGTCCACAAGACTCCATCACCAAAATAACCCGCAAAAAGCCAGGCTGGAAGCACGGCTTAAGTGGTAGCCAAGCAAGCGAAATCAACAAGCATAACACCCTGAATTCAACCCCTAGAATTGGCAGAGTTCTAGTGATGACTGCACAACAGTATTAACATTCATAATACCACTCAAATGTTCAACTTTTTCATGTTTATTTTACAATTTTTAGAAGTTACAGAGTCACATAATTTGAGGAATAACTTTAAACTTTGAGACTCACAATGTTCATAAGCATTTGGAATGATGTGATCTATTTACAGATAAAAAATTAATTTTGTCAAACTTGCTAACCCATACCATTTAATCACATACCATTTAATCATATCTATCTTTACACCTCCTGATGAGGGTCTTTCCACTTATTCAACCTGAAACTTTACATCTTAAAAACCTTGTTTTAATAATGACTACCTATATAATGTTAAACATCTAAAATTCTTACAAGAAATTACCCCAGTATTACTTATTTCATTTTCTGAATACTTGCCTTAAATTCAGAAAAAAATCTGATCATGAATCCTCATTATAGCACTGCCTTATTAAGGCTTTAAGTGACTGAACAACTACTAATGCCCTAATTACCCTAATACCATACCACATTTGTCTTTAAATCGACTTTCTGCTATTAAATTCATTGTTTTCAATGTCTGAGAGGAAGAACCCAAAGGCACAATGTCTCTGATTATATATAAAGTAATAAGCATCAAAATGAATTCCAGGAAATGGAAATCAAAATGCCTGGCAGGACTAATACTAAGCCAATGGCTTATGATTCCCTCATATCTAGGAGACAGAAGCCAAAACCCTTTTCATAGCATACAAAGCCCTACTGAGTCATGTCTTAACAATCAATTCATTTCCATTATTTGATGCTTCTCTCAATCAATAATCTAAAAGACCTCAATTGCCTACTACTTCCTACACTCAGTATGCTGCCTCATGACCTTGGGCACGCTTCTACTTAAAATAACCCTAACTCAAGTTTCCAGCTGCCCAACTCCCAGTAACATTAAAAGACTAGTCACATCTGTCTTTCTGCCATGTGGACTTAAGTTCCTATCATCCAAGAGGTACTTGTGTGTCCAATGCATCCCCAATACCATCCTATTTCAATGACAGAAAAGATGTGCCGCAGAGTCTTTCATCTATGTATAAGCTTCTTTGTACATATTATAAGAATTAGGAAAATTCTTATACATCTTTCATCCACAATATAGGATCTAGATCCTAAGGATGCATTTAAACAATCCTGCTTTAAAATGAGCCAAACTGCCTGATAACAGACACTAAGGTTACTGTACTCTTCACCTAGTCTCCTAATTTCCTCACAAATGCAAGGGGAGTAGAGATGTAAGCATCTTCAGGAATATGCACTATAGGTAATTGCACAAATAAATAATTATCTATTTCCTAGATAATTACAAGTAAATTATCAATTACTAGATAACTGTCAAAAGCAGATTATCCAGTGTCTTAGCGTAAGAAGGGTAGAAGTATTTGGTAGAGAAAGAGTAAATATGTTCTTATCTCTTGATACATTTTTAAGTCATTACTTTTCTTCTATCTAGAAATTGTTTTAAAATAATGTGATACCATTTAAAGCAGTGTAGTGTAACTTAAACTACTCCCCAGCCTCAACCAAGTTATACTTACATTCGGCTAGTTTCAGTGTTGTCAGACTGGGATTCTCCTGATGATCTGCAAAATGCAATGAAGGAAAAGTTAGCATAGCACTCCATAGTGCAAAGAACACACATGCAACTTGGGAAGGCAAACTCTAAAACAAGCTTAAGCACTAAGTAAGAATTGTAAAAATAAAGACTTCAATGTAAGAAAAAAATAGTGGTCGGATCAGATTGCCATAGAAAACATCTAGTTTAAGGACTAATAAAATGCAAAGGAAAGAAAAGTACCAATACTGTATTTGACAAATGAATATAAGCCATAATTATTTGAAAAGTGAAAGATTTGTAATAAAAACACACAACTGTGAATTTTTCTATAGCCAAGTACTGGTTATCCCAGTAACAAAGTGATTTTCCTGCTCTTAATTTTTTTTTTTTTTTAAAAGATCGGGAAGGGGGTCAGCAAACTGCAGACTGGGCAAACACACTAAATACTAGGCTCACCAACTACTTTTTTGGTGTGTGTGTGTGTGTGTGTGTGTGTGTGTGTGTGTGTGGTGTGTGTGTGTGTGTGTGTGTGAGTGTGTGTGTTTAAAGGGTAGCCACAATCATTTAGGAACTGTCTATGACAGCTTTCACGTTAAAGGCACTAGGCTGACTAGAATACATTGCATACAAGCATGGAACAGCACACCCCCTTCTGTATAGCTAATACACAGTAATTTTAAAGTCTGACGAGATAAATGTTTAACCTGATTTAAGCATCATATATACATATTGTGTGTGTATGTGTACACATAGAAAGCCTAAAATATTAACTAGGTGACTGTTTAAGAAAAGGTCTACCAAACATCTACCAAAAAAAGGAAAAAACAAAAATCTAATAGCTCTGGCACATTTCAGAGACAAACATGATTATCTTGTCTCAAACACACACACACACACACACACACACACACACACACACACACTAGCAAGAACACCTGTCAAAAATGCATCATATAAGTAAGCCAGGTGCCCAATGTTCAAGCCTATCTATAATCCCAGCTACTTGGAAGGCCAACAGCAAGACTGAGGCTCAAGGCCAGCCTCATCTACAGAAAAGTACATGAGACCCTTTAATAACCCATAGCTAAGCACAGTGGCCTGTGCCTGTCATCCCAAGCAACAGATGTTGAGAATGAGAGAACAATAGTACCAGGCCAGTACTGGCAGAAAAGTCCAAGACTCTTGCTGTGGAGGAAAGTTAGACACAGTGGTCCAATGATGACGGAAAACCTGAAGTTAGCAGATTGCTGCTTGGGGAGCTCATGGCAGGAAGCCAAACCCTACCCTAAAAACTAACCAGTGAAAAACAGGGCTGGAGGTGTGGTTCAGTGGTATTGTGCCAGTCTACAAAGTACAAGGCTGTAAGTTCAAACCCCAGTAACTGCCAAAACCAAAAGTGTATCATCCGCAGTATAATCAATAACTAACTTTAGTGTAAAATAGTTGTCAACTGTTTTATTTCTAAATATATAAATATATATGAAGTCTTAAAATTCTAAGGCATTAAGAAGTTTTTCACTTTCATTTTGGGGAACAATTTTTCCTATCCCTAGTGTGTTACTTTAAAACAAACAACAACAACAAAAAGAAACCTCAGAACCAAACAGAGTGGCCCAACATCAGCACTAGTGAAGCTGATGCAAGAGGATCTCAAGTTCAAGACCACTCACAACTACATGATGAGACCCTATCTTAAAAAAGCAAACAAAAATCTCTTTTACTCCATAAAAAGTATCACTGGTAGGAGTCAATGTTATAAAGTGGATAATTTAAGAACCTATTTCTAATGATTACAAATTCCCTAAATGATTTTTTCAAACATTTAAGTATGGCTCATTCTTCTAATCCTAGCTATTCAGGAGGCTGAGATCTGATCATGGTTTGAAGCCAGGTAAGAAAATATGAGCCTGATCTCCAATTAACCACCAAAAGGCTGGAAATGGGAGCTGTGGTTCAAGTAGCTGAGCACGCACGTGCGTGTGTGCATTCATGCGTGAATGCATGCATGAATGCATGCATGTGTGTGTGTGTGTGTGTGTGTTGTGTGGCTTGAACTCTGGCGTTGGGTGCTGTCCCTGCACAGCTCAAGGTGAGTGCTCTACCACTTGCAGAAGCGCACGTGCATGCATGCATGCGTGCGTGCGTGCGTGCGTGTGTTGTGGGGCTTGAACTCTGGCCTTGGTTGCTGTCCCTGCACTTTTCAGCTTAAGGTGAGTGCTCTACCACTTGCCTTTAACTTTTTTAAAAGCTCAGGGACAAGCTGGGAGCCTAGCTACTCAGGAGGCTGAGATCTGAGGATCAAGGTTCAAAGCCAGTCCAGGCAGGAAAGTCTGTGAGACTCTCTAATCAACCACCAGAAAACTGGAAGTGGCGCCATGGCTCAAGTGGCGCCATGGCTCAAGTGGTAGAGCACTCACCCTGAGTTGAAGAGCTCAGGGACAGTGCCCAGGCCCACTGTCCCCACACGGATCAAAAAAAAAAAAAAAAAAAAGCTCAGGGACAGCATCTAGGCCTTGAGTTCAAGCTCCAGTGTACACATACATATACATACATACATACATACATACATACATACATACATACATACATACATACATACACACACACACACACACACATACACCTCTCCCTTTAAACAGGCATACAAGGAAGTGATTTGTGAATGTATTAGACTATAGAATTTTAATTTTAATTTTTTTTTTAAACAGAAGAATCTTCAAGGGCTTAGAGCTTGGCTTAAGTGGTAGAACACTTGCTTAGTGGGCTGGAGGCCTCAAGTTCAATACTCAGTATCACAAGAGATAAAAAGTAATCTTAAAAAATCAGCTCTATCCTAAATTTCCTCACTTAAAAGAAAACCTCATTTCTATACTAGGATTTCAAAATTACACATCACAATCCATTCAACATTCTAAGTCAATAATGCAAAAAGACCTTTATTTATATTTTCAATCTATACAAAATAATATAGGAACCACTGAGGCAGGTGGGGCTAGGAATGTGCCTTAGTGGTATAGTACTTGCCTAGCAAGAACAAAGCCTTGGGTTCAATTCCTCAGTACCACATAAACAAAAAACAAAAAGCCACAAGTGACACTATGGCTCAGGTGGTAGAGTGCTAGCTTTGAGCAAAAAGAAGCTCAGACACAGTGCCCACGCCCTGAGTTCAAGCCCCAGGACTGGCCAAATAAGTGTAGCAGTGTCACAGCAATGACATCAATACAAATTTTCTGCACTGTCTCCCCAAGGGAATAAGCAAATCACCTATATGATGCATGTGCTCTCTACCAGTTCTGTAGGTAAATACAAGACTGCTTCCAGACTCGAATCCTCAAAACAGAACACAAATTTCATGATAACCAGGTGACTCATTGTTGACTGTGTAATCATCTAGCATCAAATGTCATACTATAAGGAAAAACTGCCGGCTTACAAAACAAATACTGGCACTGAGAAAAGAGAAGCAGATTAGAAGCTTTTATACAGGTAAATAGAAAAAAAAGTTCCAAATTAACATGTAAAAAGATAAAACAAGGGAAATTAATCCATCTCAAAAGAACAATAAGTGCTCCAAGTTTTAAGATCCTGAAACTGTACAAAAATTGAAAGTATCATCAAAAGGCAACTACAGGTTTTTTCCCAAATCATGTTCCCTAAAGAAGCAAATATGTATTAGTAACAAAATCGCACCAAAATATTGTAAACATCAATTAGTAATCTAATATGTTTACATATATCAAAAACCAGTTAAGTCAAACCAAATAATTTAAGCCAATCAAGTCTAGAAAGCCAAGAGAGCAGTGAGGATTCAAAGATAATTAGCCCTAAAATAAATCTGTCATGGGTCTGAAACATAAGTTGCTTTCTATTCAAATTGTCAGCTTTTTTAAACCAGAGAGAAGTGAATATATATATATACACTAATAGAAATGTGTTCAATAATCATAGTACATGTCTGAATAAATTTCCAGACACCCTTGCTTATAGTAATTTCTCTAATATTCTAAATTAGTTACTCTAAAATTAGTCTATGGCTGTGTGTGGTGGCTCATACTTATAATCCCAGCAATTTAGGATACAGAAATCAGGAGTGTGGCCTAGGTAAAAGCTAGCAAAAACCTACCTCAACATATATACCAGACATGGTAGCACCTGCCTAAGATCCCAGCTACTTGGTAGAAGTATGTAAAAATCTGTGAGCTGGAGCCAAGACTGACCCAGGCAAAAGCTTGAGAGTTTATGTAAAAAATAACTAAAGTAAAAGGGGGTAGAAGTATGGCTCAAGTGGTGCAGTGCCTGCCTAGCAAGTTCAAACCCTAGTATCATTAAAAGAAAAAAAAATTCTAAAATCAAGACTCAAACTCTCAAAACATGGCATATATATATATATATGTATATGTATATGTATACAAGCATGCAAATGTGTATAAACATATACTTATCTATCTCCTCTTCTAATAGTTCCCAATCTACATTTTGGCTCCTAAATAATGTATTTAGGAATCTTGTACATGATCTTAATTTTAGAAAATGTTATAAAAATTCAAAAGATTTAACAAAGGAAAAAATTTTTAAATAAAGATGTTTAAAAAAAAAAAGTATGACATATCCTAAAGTTTGCCAGGAGATTCACCAGAAAGACAGTTTCAAATAGAAACATTTTAAAGTAATATTAAAAAATAAATCTCAGGAGTATCAATTTTTAGGTCTTAATTGAAGGAGAGAAAATATGGTCATTAAACAACAAGAAAATATGACCATAAAACACCACTAATCTGAATAGTGCAGTATGAGCTAGTAAATTCAAATGCTGACTCATTTCCAGTAACACTGAGTGTAGCTACTGCATTCTATAAAGCTACTTTTACACCACTGTAACTCTCTGAGAGAACAGCTTATTATTTTCATTAAAGATGCAAAAACTTCTAGACAAGTATTTTAACTTCCGCCACATAAAGGCATAGATTACAATGTATACTAAGCTGGGCACTGGTGGCTTATTACAATATACAGAGCTGGGTAATGGTAGCATGGTGGCATATATGTATGTGTGTATGTACATGTATATTTCCAGCCATTCAAGAGGCTAAAATCTGGAGGATTAAAACAAGCCCAGGCAGAGAAGCATGCGACTCCATCTCCAATTAACCAATAAATGCTAGACTAGAGGCATGGCTCAAGTGGTGGTGAGCATGCAAGCAGAGCAAACAGAAAGCCTCAAGTTCTGGTATCGGCAAAGGGGTGAGGGGGGATAAAGCATACACTAAGACATTTTCCATGTCTTCTGTAAAATGTTCATATTTTAAAACCTGAATCCTGATTAATACTTCTTTATCCATGTAAACAAATCTTTGGTGGTAGTTTCTTATCTCATGGATAGGAATGGGAGCGAAGCACTGAAACATTTCAGGAAAATTAAATGGACAAAAAAGTCAACTCTTGCTGGTGCTAGTGGCTCATGCCTATAATCCCAGCTACTCAGGGAACTGAAATCTGGAGACTGAAGTTAGAAGCCCGCCCAGGCAGACAATTCCCAGGGACTATCTCCAATTACCCAGTAAAAAGTAAGGAGGAAGAAATGTAGCTCAAGTAGTAGAGCATGAGCATTGGGCAGAAAAGTCAAGAAAAAACAAGAAGCACTGAGTTCAAACCCCCAAACTGGTACAGAAAGAAAAAAATAAATAAAAGGTCAATTCTTAGGTCCTCTATTTTTTACAATGTTCCTTCTAACTATACATTTTCTTTGTTTGTATGTATAGCATGTATTTTACTTTACAATGACAGCCTTTTAAAGGCTGTAAAATAACGTTCAAAATTACCTTTTACAAGCTGTGGCCATTCGGTGACATCAGGGTGATCACAGCTTTGAGTCACTGATTAAAAACAGGTTGTCACACCAGTCTAGCTGCTAACTTGATCTGAGCGTAGGCTTAGTAACTCTAATAAATTAAACAAATCTTTAGTTAGAAACACTTAATATATAAACTCAATTCATTGTTCAAATAATAATTTTTGAAGCTGTAAATCAGGTATTCATACAAAATGTATCACAAGGATAATTATCACAGGAAATTTTCTGAAGACTTTGCTAGCATGTAATTTTCTTTAAAATGTCTTCTCTTGAGAAAATGTGATATAGGATAAGCATCCCTAACCCTAAAATGAAATATGCCCACAAAATTCAAAATGTCTGAAACACCAAGTCAACAACTCAAGTTGTACATTTGCGGGCATTTCAGTCTCAGGATTTTTGAATTAGGAATACTCAACCAGCAAAGTCTATACAAATATTTCAAAAGCTGAAAAGCACTGAAATCTGAAACATCTGAGAAGCACTGAAAACTGAAATCTGAGACTATATGTCTCAGGCACTTTGGGTAAGGTACTTATCCTTAAAAATTCCTTGTACTTTTTATGTAGTATAAGAGTTCTCAAGGTACTCTGATCATAGTTTAAAAGTCTCACAACAATTTAATACTAATAAGAATCAGATGCAGGGTGATTGACCTGCCCAAGATTTTAGAATCAATTTTGAAATTAAAATCAAAATCTACTGACTTTATACTGAGGGGTTGGAGGTTTTGTTTTGGCTTAGTTTTGCTATACAGAGTTTTATGACAAATAAATGAATATAACAGATGAAAAAGGATGTATAACAATATGGCAACAGTTTCAATGAGACTAATGATTCATCACAGGATTCTTAAAGTAAAGGAGCAATGGGTTGCAAATTCTAAATATACACACACATACACACACACCCACTTACTGTGCATTATTAAGTAGTCATCTAACAGCAGCAAAAATACCTGGAGTGCTTTACCAAACTATGTTTTACTCATTCTCAGTCACAAACCCATTACATTCTGTTTTATGAAAGACTAACACAAAATATACAAATATATCTCTCTTGACCACGTATGTATCTTTCTTACTTCCATGCATAGTCTTAACCAAACTTCCTGAGTGAAATTTAGCAGACCTCCTCAATCATAATATGATTCTGACAAAAAAAAAAAAATCACATGTAAAAAAACCCCAGGAGGTAGAGATCCTTCTTGCCAATCATTTTCCCCTTAAAATTTCTCTACCCAACTATGTATCAAAGCAAATCTGAGAAGCAAAATAAGCAAAGATGAGATGATTAAGAAGAAGGAAATTTCATAATTAAAACCTTCACACTAGTAACAACATGGACCCAGCACCAGATGAAGGCTTGAAACATCAGTGCTTAAGCTCATAGCCAAGCAGCTAGGAAGACTAAGCTTCAAATCCAGATAAGGGTTACAGTTGACCAAACTTTAGTGGATTATAGTAAATAGAATTTATAATCCCTGTAAGAAGTAACTCTATTTCCTCTACTTTCCTATCTTAGCCATAATTCCTAAGAAGGATGCAAGCATCACTGAATAAGTAATAAAGAAGCAATGACATTCCTGAAATACACAATGTACTCAAGGCAGGTTTTTCTTCTTTTCTCCTGAAATAGTATGTGGACTTAAGAGATCCCAGAGGTCTCAGAACAACTTCCAACTCACAAACAGAAATGAGAAAGATAAAATATTTTGCAGCTGACAAATTGACCTCAAATAATTACAAGCTGCATGTAAATTTAGAACGACTACAGTCAAATACTATCTTCCAGTCCCCTCGTTTATGAGGCACAGTGCTCAGCAGAATACAAACAGGTTCCAACGTCAAGGCTGGGATTCATGCCTGCATGGTCATTTACTAGCTGAGAAATCTTGGGCAAATTACTTAACCTTACTGAATCTCAGTTTCTATGTAGACAGAATTAACAGTAATATAAGCTGTCATTAGTATGAATGACATCTAATTAGCCACAACAATGCCTGGTATATAATATGCTTACAAATGGAAGTGATTACTAATCTACACAGTCTAACAGCCAAACCTATATCCTCGATCTCTATACGTGTATCATTTTATATTTCATATCGTACTAATTGCTTATAAATTCTTTCAGCAGCCCACTTAGGTCCCTCATATAGTCTACCTGGTAGCACATTCAATACTTACAGAAATGCTTTTAAATTGACAAGTGTTCAAATTTATTGAACATGTCATTATTCCAATATGACATTAAGATAATTCATGCAATATGAATTTCAAACAATAAAACCAATATAACATTACTTTGCCAAACTTCTGAGGAGGTGGTGAATTCTAAAATCAGTCTCTTAGGACGTATTTTTAACCTAAAATATAAAACACTTCACTCAATTCTCTTTACATAGAAAACTGGATAAACTTCCAATTTTTTTTAAAACTAAGCTTCATTATAAAATAAAAGCAATTCCATCTTCTGAAATATTTAAGAAGATCCAAAAATACATCAAGAGACAAATTACCCTACTGCTTGTTGCCAGTATGAGAGGCAAGGTGGTTGAGCAGGCCTTGTAGCCTGAACTTGGCAGAGGCAAGTTCCCGTTTTTATCCAAAAGGTGACATTTTCCTGTTCATTAATTACTCTATTCACACTACACATAGGCTAAAAATATATGAAAACCGACTCTATACCTCTAATCCCTTTCAGATACCTACAGTAATTCTGCTTTTAATATGCTGAGCATCTGTTATCTACAAACATGGATATAAATACACTGCCGCCTTGAGTAACAACCAGGGGCAGATCCTCTGACCTGAGTCCACAGGGAAAGACTGTTGTTTTTAGAGACACCATGTACTAAAACAACATAGAAACCAGGTACTTGTGGCTTATACCTGTAATCCTAACTACTCAGGAGGCTGAGATCTGAAGGTCATTGTTCAAAGCCAGCCAAGCAGTGCATATCTGTAATTAACTAGCAAAATGAATTGAAGATATGGGGTAGGTAGAGTGCCAGCTGTGAGCAAAAAGGGCCAAGTAACAGTTTAAGGCTCTGAGTTCAAGCCCTACTGCCAGTAAACACAAATACACACAAGAAAAAAGAAGAAATGTAGAATGCCTTGCTGACACTCAACATATTGTTGGAGTTATTTTCTCAATTAATAAATCTACTGATTGTAATACTTACAAAACAAAAACTTATTTTAAAGCTTAGAGCAAGCCCCAAAGTCATCTTTGTAAATTCTTAACTCATTTATAAACAGGAATTCAAGTCTTTCACTTTTCTATCATAATTAAGACCTAAATCTCACAAAGAAATCCACCCAGTGTCCTACAGGCTGATGTAATAAAATACCCTGCAGTATTTTTAATGAAGTTAAACCAAATTTTAAGGCCCCAGAGAACTTTCAAAACTTGTCTATAGTAGAACTACTTGAGGAATCTATAAACATACACCTACTTAGAATGGACCTGCAATGATTCTAATTTAGTGCGTGTATCTGAATTTTTAACTTGCCCCATTACCACTGTTCTACCTTTATGTAGCTTGAAGTCCTTATGTAGCTTGAAGTCCTTATCTATAGTTATAATACTGCAATTACCAATTACCAAAGACATGCAACTGTATCTTCTTAGCATATTTGTTAAACTCAGATGTGGGAGTTAGGGTTTGACAGATGCCCAAGCAGGAAAGTCCATGGGACTTATCTCCCATTAAACAACAAAAATCCAGAAGTGGAGTTGGGGCTCACATAGCAGACAGCCTTGAGCAAAAGAAGTTCAGGCACAGCACCCAGGCTGAGTTTAAGCCCCACAACCTGTGCGCAAGCATGTGCACCCCCCCCCAACACACTTCATTCTACTCTTCATATTCCTAATCTCCAAGTTATGTACAAAAAAATGCCATTCTTTCTTTTCTCCCCTTATTTTTACTTAGTTTAACCACTACTTGTCGGTCATCAAATTCTTACAAGTCTTTCATTCAAAATCTATCAACTGGAATTTAAGTGTCTATTAGGTGCAAGAAAATGCAGTTAGTTAAAAAAAAAGTCATCTCTAGTCTTCATGTGGAGGGCCACAAGTAAATCACAATGAATTGCATAATTACAATGATAGTAAGCTAAAAATACAGGCAAAGGTATTACAAAGTCCTGACTTCATCTGTGGTAAAGAGAAGAGCAAGATTTATCAGACAATAACTAAACCTTATGAGGTACTGGTTGCCAAAATCAGGAAAGCATATAATTCTAAAGCCTCTCTTCCTCAGTATACCAAATTACTTACCAAGCTTTATCAATTCTACCACAGGAATTTCTCCACATTTCAACTATCCTCCAACTATCATCTTCTGATGGCTTTTAGTTACTCCAAGAATAAAACTAAATGTCAGTTAACACTACTGTATACACAGTCTGGAGAAAACATACTAGTGTAGCCTTTTCTTCTCAGCTACATGAAACTTCTACGGAATATGTAGATCATTTGCTCGTGTGCTTCCAGTGCTTAACCAACATTACAGAATGACATCTTTAAAAAAAGTAAAATTCAGACATCTCATTTTAGATCTTTTAGTAATTGCCAAGGTTAAAATTCAAATCTAAGCTAGGTACTAATAGCTCATGCCTATAATCCTAATCAGGAGGCTAAGACTTGGAGGATTACGGTTTAAAATCAATCGAGAATCCATCTCCAGAAGTAACTAGCAAAAAGCCAGAGTGAAGGATGGCTCAAGTGGTAAGGCACCAGCTAGGAGTGATCAAGCATGAGGCTGTGAATTTAAGAAATCAAACTAAACTCAAATTCACTTGAATCTAAACACTGTGCACATTACCTTGCAATCTCTTCTGGTATATATTCTAATGCCTGTAAAAAAAATTATTTTCTTTTCCCATGCTTACCTACATTGCTAAAACACAGTGCCTCCTCATTTTATCTGGTTTCTATCTAACCTGGTAGAATTATTAATTGCTTCAATTATCCTCCTAAAAAAACCTAACTATATCACTTTTATATTCAAACATTTCTAGGACTTGTCATTGAAAATACATTTCCAATTCAATCACATACTGTTTGCGGCCCTTGCCACCAGGTCCCTACCACCCACCATTCAAGCATTACAGCTCTCTCACAAAAGATACATACCATCATCATATACCAAATCTAATTGAATCCAGTCATCAAATTACTGGCAATCACATAATACCTATGTGTAATTCCAATTTCAATGGCTTTGTTTCTCAAGACATTTCATTTACAAATGCTTCCCTGTGCTCTCCAACTCCCATTCCCAACTTATGTACCAAGTCTACTGCACAGCCAGGTATAGTGGCTCATGCCTGGTAGTCACAGACCAGGAAAATCAGGGCTCAAAGCCATCACAGGGAGAAGGATAGATTCTATCTCAACCAATTAAGCTAGTGCTGCATCCTGTGGCCCAGCTATTCAGGAAGCTATGGGGAAGGACAATCAAGGCCCAGGCCATCCCAGAAAAAAAAGGAGCCCCTATCTAAAAGGCTATCAATCTGTCTAACTAATGTAAATGAAAATAAATAAAATAAAAAACATCCTGAGCAACAGTACCACACTGAAACCAAAGAAAGAAAGGAATGAGGGTCCATGGCCTGACACTATCATGAGCTAGTCCCAAATGCAATTCCTTGCTAAATAAGTTTATCATTTCTTCCAAAATTAACATAAATATAATCCAATGCCAATTTCACTAGCTATTTCAAATACTAAATATGTAAGAATAACCAAATAGTTGTTTCTCATACAAGAATATATCTTTCTTCCAAAGAATCTTCCAGATTTTAAAATATAGTACATTAATTTATAAATACAATTAAAATCAGTACAACTCCTTAGAAAAATCATTGCCAAAATTCACTAAAACTAAATAAGTATTCTGTATGATTTGAAATTTTCATAAACATACTGTACGATTTGAAATTTTCGCTATGTATAAACAGATGTAAGGACATACTCACAAGAAAACATTTATTGCAGTGCTTAGAGTAGCAAGTCGTGTGTGTGTTTGTGTATGTGTGTGCTAGTCCTAGGGTTGAACTCAGGGCCTACCTAGGTGTACCTAAGCTTCTTTTGCTCAACGCTAATGTTTTACCTGTTGAGCTACATACAGGTCCACTTTCAGTTTATGAGAATAAGAATCTCATGGACTTTCCTGCCAGAGCAGCTTGGAACTGTGATCCTTACATCTCAGCCTCTTGATTACTAGGATTATAGGTGTAAGTCACCAGCACCAAGCAATACTCTTAATAGCCCCAAACCAAAATGAAAATGTCCATCAACAGAAAACTAAGCGAAAAACTCCCAAAACAGAATACTACATGGCAACTACTATAAAAAATCAACTTTTATACCCAAGAGATAATCTCACAAGTATGCTAAATGAAAAAAGCCACACACAGCTAACTACAGGTGTTCATCAACTTATTGTGGGAGGGAGGGGCGGGGAAGCCATCGGAAGGTGAAAATGCATTTGACCCACTTATTGAACATTGTAGCTTAGCAACACAGAACATTAGTCACCCCACGTGCCCAAGCATATGTTCCAAGACCCACAGTGGATGCCAGAAACTGCAGATAATACCAGACTCTAGTAAAAGAGTAATTACAAGAAATTCAATAAAAGTTATATAAATTTCAAAATATCTTGTTGTGCTGCATACGTTTCTTTCTGTGTGACGGTGTTAGAAGACACTTAAAAGGAAAACTTGGTGGCTTCTTTTTGGCATATTTAAACTGCTGCCTGCCATCACTACTCTTGCACTTTTGAAGACACTGATAGAAAACTAAGGTTTACCTTAATAAAAACACTGCGAAACTTTAACAACCCATCTATAACCAAGTGGACATCGATTAAAAAAGGAAATGATTCATATACAGGGCAGGATAAGGCGGGCCAGTGTGGCAATTTAAGACATAAACTGTTTCTGGAACTTTCCATTAAATATATGAAGCTAGAAACTATCTTTTATTACTTTTATTTTATTATTAATTGTCTCTAGACAGACTCTAATAAATAACACCCTTGAAGGTATGAATACCATAACCAGCAAATTATTTAGTTGGGTTCCATAACAAAGTTCCACACTGGCCTCAGCGACGATGCCTCTAAAGAATACAGTACAGTATTAGTTCTGTGACTTTTGATGCTAGTTCATAAAAAAAAAAAGGCATCAATTTCTTGCTTCTCTGAGATGATCGCCTAAGGAATCTATTCAGCCATACATATGGCAAGGCAGTCAAGTAACTATATGTAAAAACAACATGTCACATGCTGACAACCTGCTTCTATCTCCAGGTGCATGAATGAGCAAGCCCTTCAGATGATTCTAGCCTCCAGTGATCAGGCCACATTCCAGCTGATATCCTCAAATTAGACATTTGTAAGTGGTGTCAATAACTGCTGGTGCTTATGAAAATACATCCAAGACAATTTGTTACACAGCAGTATTTAAGTGAACAGTATATTAAATTCTACATAAGTTTTAGTTAAAAATATGAATGCTGAAGTTCAAGGTGTGGTACACTAACATCTGCAACTTTTTTTGAAAAACCAAATTAACAGAAGGATTAAAAAATGAGTAGTTGCGGATATGAAACAAAGCAAACACTGCAAAACATTAATTTTAGAATTATAGTGCACAAATATTTTAAGGCAAATTTAAGTCTGAAAACTTTTTAAATTAAATATTACCAGTAGAGCTGCACTTTAAAATTGCTGAAGTCCAGCTGGTGGCTCAAGCCTGTAATTCTAGGTACTCAGGAGGCTAAGATCCAGAGGATGGTAGTTTGAATAGCTCAAAGCTAGTCAACACAGGAAAATCCATGGGACTCCATCTCCAAAAGTAATCTGGGAAGGCCAACCGCCCAGCGCCAGCTGAGCAAGTCTCCCATCAAACACAATGTACTGAGTTCAAACTTGGCACCAAGGGAAAAAAATGTTTTTACAGTTCTTCAAACAGAAGAAAAATAACACCCCCCCCCCAAAAAAGAAAGAAACCTGGATCTATAAAAAGAAAACAATGTAAGTCTTACACAAAATAAAATGGTAAATATAAGGGTAAACAGAAAAAAAGACAACCTCAACATAAATTTCTTTATAAGAATTTATAATTTCTCTATAAACCCTACTACAGAATAGCATACTGAAGTAAACCATAAAACCATAACAACAAAAAGATGAGGGAAGGAAAACAATTCTATATTGTTCTGATGTTATGATACACTGAAATGTACCTTTTTCAACATACACTGAAATAAACTAAACATGTATACTCGTAATTCCTACAGTAACCACTGGCAGTTGGTGGGGGTAGGTATTAGCTAATACTAGAAACAGAACAATAATTTGTAAAAATGAAAGAAAGAAAAGGAGAAATTTCTTAAAGGAAAAAGACAGCCAGGCACTAGTAGCTCATGCCTGTGATCCTGGCTACTCAGGAGGCTGATACCTGAGGATCGAAATCAGTCCAGGTACACAAATCTCCAATCAGAAAGCAAAATGCTGGAGGTAGAGGTATGGCTCAACTGGTAGAATGCCAGCCTTGAGCAAAAAAGCTGAACAAGAGTACAAGAATGTGAGGTTCAAATCCCTGTGCCAGCATTAAAAAAAAAAAAAGACTAAGATAGAAGAATGAAAAGAAAGTATCATAAACACCACCATATAAACAACTCTACTAAAATGTAAATCACCTGAACAATCAAACTAAAAAGATTGAAAAAGTGTCAGAGACTGTAAAATTCAATCAATCCCCAACATAATTATTTATTGAAAAATTAAGGGATTAAGAAATTATAAAGAACTCAAAAAAATTAAGAGCCAAAAGAACCAGTAATAAATGGACTGATATGATTGAAAAGCCCTCAAAAGCACAAATGGCCAATAAATAATGAAGAAATGTCCAACATCTTTATTCATAAAGGAAACGCAAATCAGAAAACTGTGGGATTCTATCTCATCCCAGACAGAATAGCTATCACCAAGGAAGCAAACAACAATAAATGCTGGCAAGAATGGAGAAAGGAAGGGAAGACATTGGAATAGGAAGAATAACCTGGGATTGGGGGGTAGGGGATTGGGTGACAGAACAATGCAGATATGGGTGAAGAGAAAACAGGAATAAGAAGGCCAACAAGGCTATGCACCCTTATATACTGTTAATGTAAATAAATGGGTGCAATGAATATGAAAGTAAGTGTGGAGGTTCTCCAAAAACCTAAAAGAAGAACTGCCACATAATCCAGTTATACCACTCCTGGGTGCATACCCAAATGAATGTAAGTGATACAATAAACACAGATGTCCAGGAATACAATTCATGTTTATTGCAGCACTATTCATAATAGCCAAGCTGTTACCAGCCTAGGTGCCCATCAGCCAATGAATGGATAAAAAAGTATGGTATATACATACTATGGAATATTATTTGTCCATAAAAATGAAACTATGTCTGCAGGAAAAAGGATGGAAAATACGCCATATTCAGGAAGACCAATACCACATATTTTCCCTCAAATGTAGAATCTAGACTTGAAAGAATAGGTAAGTAGGTTGGTAGACATGGTCAGATAGATACATAGATAAGATGTATATGCACATATACATATGAATATGAATTTTGTACAAGGGGGTGGGTTTGAGGATGGGACTGGTTATTGGAGCAAAATGGGGTACACATTGTTTTATGTGTTCATATAACGTACACATAAAAATAGCACAATGAAACTCATTTAAAAATTTTTAAAGAGGTACAAAAGGAATAATGAGGTGAATATTATCATAGTACATTATATGTGCCTTTATAGAAATACCACAATAAATCCCATTGTATGTTTTAATCAAAAAGTATTTTAAAAATAAAATAATGGTAACAAATTTTGAGAAGCAAGATATTACTGTAAGTTATCTAAAAGACATTAAATTTGGGAACTGGTGGCTAGAAACAAGCTACTCAGGAAGCTGAGATCTAAGGATCATAGGTCAAACCAAGCCTAGGCAAGCAAACCCAAGACTCTACCTAAACAGCAAAAGTAGAGGCGTGGCTTGAGTGGTAGAGTACTAACCTTGAACAAAAAAAGCCAAGGGAGGCCTCGAGTGCAAACCCCAGTACCAGCACACTAAAAGTATTAATAATAACACTAAATATGACAGGTTAGGTTGAAAGTGATGGATAGTAAAATGTATACTATGCAGTAATTATAAGACAGGGTTGGCTATATTATTACCACTCAAAGAAGACTTAACGACAAAGAACATTATTAGAGATAAACAGATACACTTCATAAAAATAAACTGTTCAATTCAACAAGGGACCTAACAGTTCTAAACATAAATACACCTAATAGCTTTTAAAAATATGAAGGAAAAATAGAAGGAAGGACGGCAAATTACAGAAGATTAATACTTCTCGTAGTAGGTAGAAACAGTAAACGTGCATAAGAAATGTGTGTGTGTGTGTGTGTGTGTGTCTATAGCTAACAAAGAACTTACACTCCAAAATAATGTATAAAACATTTTAACAGACATTCACAAAACAAAACTTCAATACGGTCAGTAATGTTGACTAGGGAGATAGTGTGCAGTTCTCCAAAGGAACCTGACAAACTGGTTTTATAGTATATCAAATAGTAAAGGTCTAAGAACTGAGACAATTCTGAAAAGTGAAAAGTCGTAGACTATATATATATATATACACACACACACACACACACACCTTCAAATGTTTCTGTAGTTATAAACAAAATGTATTCCTGATACCAAAAAAAAATTAAAGCCAAAAACTGAAAAATAATCTAAATCCAATAATCATACAAGTTACTTTTTTAAAAAATGGAGTAGTTTACTACTTAAAATGCTAGAGCTGGGCTGGGAAGGTGGCTCAGTGGTAGAGCACTTGCCTTGCATGCTCGAGGCCCTGGGTTCGATTCCTCAGCACCACATTAGAAAAAAGCCGGAAGTGGCGCTGTGGCTCAAGTGATAGAGTGCTAGCCTTGAGCTGGAGAGCTGAGGGACAGTGCCCAGGCCCAGAGTTCAGGCCCCACGACCGGACCCCCCCCCAAAAAAAATGCTAGAGCTACAAAATTTTCATATGAAGGAAAAAAAACATCTGAAATGACTGGCTTCCTTCCGATGACCCTAAATGCAAAAATTAAACAGTAACATTAAAAAAACCTATTAGTAGACATAATAAAAGTGGGGTTTTTTTGGGAGGGGGTGGTAAGAGGTAGCCTGGTACTGGAGGGTGAATTCAGTCAGGGCATCATCATACTCTTCACTCATTTTCTGCTCAAGGCTGATTCTCTACCATTTGAGCTACATCTCCACTTCTGAGTTTTGTAGGTAAGTGTCTCATGGATTTCTCTGCCTGGACTAGTTTCAAACCAAGGTTATCATATCTCAGTCTCCTAAAATAGCTAGGATTACAAGTGAGGCACTTATGAGCCACTGGCACCCAGCCAAGACTCATAATTTTGACATTAAAAAACTGTGTGATTTTATACCACAAAAAAGAATCCTATAATAGGACTGATTTTCTATTTTATTCTCATTCTGAAAATTTTTCATGGCTGCAATGTAAGTAATTAAGGTTGACTGAAACTATCTTCAAAGTTCTTTCAACATTAATACTGCATTGTAGTATCTTTCTTTTAAAGGTATTTCTTTAAATTGTGAAGCATTTAAAACACACGAAAAAATGAACTAGTGGTGTGGCTCAAGTGGTACAGTTCTCACCTAAAACGTACAAACACAAAAAACCCATAAAACCTTTATCTTTTTAAGAACCACTCATAAACTCAATAATGAGAACACAAAATATCACTTCACATCCTTTACATTGGCTAGCATTTTACATTGACAGAAACAAAGGCCTACATTGCTGATAAGGTATGTATTAGTAGATCCACTTTTCAGAGAAGAATTTGGCCCTATGTAGTAAAATTACAAACAAGACTGGGATGGATTTCTTACACATGCTTTTGACTAAGTGATGTCAAAAATAAAATACATTAAAAATTCACTAACTTTTTGAAAATAAAATTTTGATTCTCAAATTATGCAGCTCCGATGATGCAGAGAGCTGTAAGTCAATCCCATATTATCCTCAGTTGGGTTTAAATGGTTATGTGAGCTTACTGAGTCACTGAGTGTTTCTCTGCCCTTAATTTTGGAAAATGTCTCCTAAAAAGCAAGTGGTACCAAAAAGGCAAAACAAAAGTATGCTAATCCTCCCACGGCAAAAAGAGAGGATCATGTGCTCAATTTAGGTGGTAAGGTAAAAATATTACATTTGTTGAAAGGTGCCACGTCCTTTGTGTAAGCTTGTACAGCGTTATGGGAAAATATAAGCAAGCATCCACTGTACTCACAAGAGAACATGAAATAGTATTCTAATTTTTGGTAAGCTGAATTTTTGTGATAATATAGCATACTCCATGAGGTTTCAAGCTATGGATGCTCAGAACTACTGCAAAAGTAAAATATAGATTAAATTTTAGTGATTTTTATTTAATTTTTTTGTAGCTCTTAGGACTTCAATTTAGGGCCTGGGCATGGTCCCTTAGCTTTTTTGCTCAAGGCACTACCACTTGAACCATGGCTCCAGTTCTGGCTCTTTAGTGGTTAACTGGAGGTAAGGGTCTCACAGGCATTTCCTGCCCATGCTGGCTTCATGATCCTCAGATGTCTAAGTAGGTAGGATTTACAGGCATGAGCCACTGGCACCCAGCAAAAATTTTAGTAATTATGAGCATTCCCCAATGGGGATCTCTTAAAACTATAGATCAGTTTTTCCTCAGTGGGGGGTCTCCTTAAAACTATGTATCATAGATCCTAAGGGTCTATTGTATTCACATTCTATTCTCTGGCAAATTTACTTAATCTTCCCAAGAGGAAAACCTGCACATAAGTACATGTAAAAATGATCACTGCAGCATTATTTATAACAGCAAACCACTATATCCCATATAGTGGGATATAATCAATTTAGATAGGCAGACAATGGAATACCACACAGTTATAAAACCAATGTGTACCAACATACATCTCTCAAAAAGGCTAACTGATAAAAGATATGTGCAAAACCTATCTGTAAAATGTCAACACAATATATCACAAACACATGAACCCATACAACTATAAAAGAATATAAAATATATTCAGTAACTTTAAAACAGTTAAGTCTAGATAATGAGAAAGGGTTTAAGACTTAGTCCATCTATTCTCTAGCTCAAATCCATTTATGTATTAGTTCACCCCTCCCTATCCTTTATGGTATCGTTCAGTTAGCCCTACATGTGTAAAGTATTTTGCATGCGAGTGAAGATTCCACACAAAATTAAGTAATATCCACAAGGTCTTAATTACTAAAATAATCTGAAATATACTGCACAATTATACATGCTTTGAGGACTAGGTAACACACTGAATTAAATAATACCATAAGACTCCATTTCAACAAATGGCTCAGCACACTTGTCAGCCTTAGTGACACAGGGAAACATAGGTAGAAGGATCATAACCCAGGCTAGCAGAGGGAAAAATGAGACATATTTCAAAAACAGTCAATGCAAAAGGCGTGGTTCAAGTGGTAAGAGTGCTCACCTAGCAAGCTCGAAGCACTAAACCCAATCCTAGTACTATCAAAAAATACAAATAAATTTTTAAAATTCTAATCCACAGAGCAGCAGAATGTTTTACTATAAGTTTCCAGATGTTATCAATTTAATTTCCTATTTTCCATCTTTGTTATTTAAGCCTGTTGAATATGTTAAAGGATCCGTGAAGTGGGTAAGATACTGAGTAACAATGAACCAGCTTTAGAAATTAAAAAGGTTCACTTCTTTAAAAAAACTAGTGGTTTAGAGTCTCATAAATAGTATACATATTTTTTCATTACCATCTCAGAATTATGAGCTCATTTCAGAAAGCTAGGAAAGAAAAATGTTATCCAATTAATCTTTGTATGAAATAGTATTTATCAATTAGCACAATCACAAATAGTAGATGTGTTCAAAAGATATAATTCTTTGATGAAATTTGCCCTTGTACAATTAATGTATGCTAATAAAAGATCATTTTAAAAAGATAAAATTCCTTCCCCTCCAAAAAAATAGTAACAATGATAAATGAGCCTCATTTATGCACATTTGAAGGTTAGCAAATGGATGCATGCATGCACACACACAGATATAATAAGAAATCTTAAGGAAAAATGCATAAGGGGTGAAGGAATACATTATGTATGAAAATGTTATAATGAAACTCATTGTTTTGTGTTAATACACAGTAATTAAAAATTAGAAAAAAAGCACTAACGAGCTGGAAATACTCCATATTTCTCCCTATACCTCGTAGTTTATATAGAAAACACTAATAGAAATTTAATACATTCCCTTCCAAAGAATATCATACTTTAAATCAAATAACAAGTAGGAAAGTATTACTTTTTGGAAATATGAAGAGAAACATGCTTGTGGTGCTAAAGGTATCAAGTGAGAAGAAATAAAGAATGGCAGTTCCAGACAGAGCAACAAAATTCAAAGAAATAATGAAATGTGAGGTTTGTCCACAGTAAATGGTACATTCCTGGTGGTTTATTGTATTATGCTCTATACTGGCCATCTATTTAACTGGGAGGACGAACTGAACTTATTCTACTTCACAAAGACTATTAAAACAAATGAAGCAGGTGTGGTGGCACATGCCTGAAGCAGGTGACAAGAAGCTGGAAGCCAGCTTAGGCTCCACACCAAGTCTGAGATGAAACTGAGTTACACAGCCAAGAACCTGTCACCAAGGAAAAAAAAAAGTTAAAAGTAATGATGGCAGTGGGCTGCTGACCCTCAGAAGCTTCAAATGGATAAGCCATCTATTGGATGCAAGGAAACAGAAGTTACTTCATGTAAATAACTTAAGAGTAGGAAAGTACAGCACTTAGTAGCATCTTCATTCACCCCACAGCTATATAATGTGCATGCAACAATACTGTCTTAAGTGTGAAATCTGCATATACAATGGCACACATTAAGATCAGGAAAGAGCAAAGCATAATCCCAGCTACTCCATATGTAAAGATCAGGAAGATCAAGGTTCAAAGCCAGGATGAGGGAAAAAGTCAGTTGAGTTTCTCATCACAACCAATAAGCTAGGCATGGTGGCACCTGCCTGTCATCCTGCTATACAAGAGACATGCATTAAAAAAAAAAAAAAAAGAGACATGCATAGAAGGACTGCAGTCCAGCAGCCCAAGACACAGATCCTAACTGAAGGATAACTAAAGTAATAAGGGTTTAAGGGTAAGACTCAAGTGGTAGAGTACAGCTTCAGGGAGAAAAAAAGGAAGGTGTATGGAGGGTAACTAGAAAAGAGCTAGAAGCCTGAAAAACATAAAGATAGTTTAATAAAAAGAGTCAAAAAAAAAAAAAAAAAGCTGCATGATGATAATTCACACCTAAATTCACAGCTACTTTGAAGGCTGAGATCTGGAATATCATAGTTCAAAGCCAGCCAGGGCAGAAAAGTCTGCCAAAAATAACCAGCAAAAAGCTGAGCTGTAGGTGTGGCTTAAGTTGGCAGAATACCAATGGAGCAAGCCAAATGAACAGGCAAGCCAGGCAGGTGTGAGGCCCTGAATTCAAACCCCAGAATGGGAGGCGGTGGAGTGCCAAACCAGGGATGCATCTCCCTAGCATGTACAAGGCCTAGGGTTCCATCCCCAGGATTGAGAGCAATAAAACCTCTTTTTCATGTTTAATTTCTGTAACAATGTTTCCAATTGATCATGAAGGCACAAAACACCAACCTGTGGAACATACTCAGCTGCTGCTACCAGTGACAGCAGCAAACTACATATAGGTGAGTCAGCAGTTTCATATATGGAAAATTCTACTGGCATGTAAGTGTTCAGGGCCTAACAGAGGTAGTGATAGTGACTTTATGAGTCACTTCCATAGGATTCCTTTCCCTGATTCAGAGGCAATACAATACCTTACTTAGCATTCCTGCTCAGATATTCTGGAACTGAACCTCAAGACTAATGTTAACCCGGATGTGTCTAGGTCCTCTGAAACCGCTCCTGCTTTTGGTTTACTTGTAGTCTGAAAAAGGATTTTACTTTGGGTCAATAACACTGACATATCATTTACAACTAAACATCTCAGACATAGTTACAAATTTAAAGTAAACTCATAGATTATAAATCTCCAAAGTAATGGTTGGTTGAGAATGTTAACAGAAAAGAAAAAATAAGTTTCAGTAACCTATTAAAAGCTACAAGGTCATTTTGTGCAATATTAATTCATTTTGAGAAATGCCATATTTGAAAAGCACAGTCCTCTGAAATAGCAAAGCATCTATAACCTCAAGCATCTATCACCTCACTCACAGGTAAAGAAACAAGGCTTAGAAAGCTAAATGACATGCTCATGACTAGATGAAAGCCAGAGAAGACAGGCAAATGCAAAATCTTCTGACACGAAAGTTAATGGCACTCTCCTCCATTTCAATCATCCTTGGTGGGTTTTGTTCACTTGTTGAAATTCTGAAGCACTTAAAATTTTATATAAAATTCTAAGGAGGTAAGTCATACATACCAGAATCAAATAACAATTGGCTTATAGCATAACTTCATGTGTAAACAGTAATTTTAAAATGTTAATTTTATTTCCCTTCCAGATAGGCCTAACACAATCTCTCCAAATAATTACCCAATTAGAATTTACTGGGTACTGATCACAGAGACCTCAGCACAAGCTTCATTTTGATATTTAATGAAACTGAAAGCTGACCAAGATATTTGCTGCAGATTAAATCATTTTATTGTTAAAAAGACTTTAGAGAATAAGTATTTCATTTCAAACATCCTAAGTTTGAACATAGGATATAAGTTTATCTTATATAAGATAGAAGATAACACTATTTCTATTTAATGTAATTGCACACCATTTCCTTTATTAGAAGAAATACAAGGTTCCTAAGTGGCACCTTGTTCCCTGCTAGAAATGATAAGACAAATACTAACATTAAGTCCCCAAAATTGGGTGGGTAATCACAAAGGCAACTACTCTTTCCAACAGATAGAACAGAACATGTACCAATATATGGAAAGTTCTTAATAGAAGACAAACACTTGTGAGCAAGTAGTCTCAGTGACTCTAAGGAAACCACTTTAAAGCCTTGTATTTCAATTTCCTTACATATAAAATGAATAACTTGGAGTCATATTCAAATTTACAACATCTATTAATCCATTACCTGAAGCTAGAATGGCAAGCTCTCCTCAGAAAAATGTATTTTGTTAATAGCAGAGTAAACTTGCATATTACATACAAAATACACAAACACACACACACACACATACTACGTGGCAGAAAATGAGTAGACTGGAACAAAGATGTGAAGAAATGTGTGTTAGAAGGCTGTACCAAAGAAAAGGGGTAACACAATAAGTCACTGGTGTCATAACAATGAGGAAGGAGGGGCTGAGCCTATACTATAGAAACATTTCACAAGTGGAAGGATTGGCAGACTTAAGTCCATTATCTGATTAGGTTTCAGATTTTAATATAACATTATCAGCTTCCAAATGCAAATGTTTCTTGCCTTTGTGGCCCCTGTAACCTAGCAAAGCTCATAGAGGCCACAGTAGGTACCTAACAAATGTTAGCTGATCATTTGACTAATTCAGGCATATTCTAGTGTTATAGTCTGAACCCTTTCCCCCCAAAAAATTCTTAAATTAAAATTGCTAAATTAGAATTCCTGAACTGAAATTCCTAAATTACAAGTCTAATCTCTAAACTGATGGTATTAGGAAGTGGGAATTTGGGGAAAACAGTCCTTATGAATTGGGCCAATGATCCCCCTTTTTTAAAAAAATAAGAGACCACACAGAACCCCTTTTACTCTTCTACTACATAAGGTTACAAGTAAAAAGATACTGTCTATGAATCAGCAGGTGGACCCTCACCAGATATCCATGAATTTTCCAGCACTTTGATCTTGGGACTTCTCAGCCTCCGTAACTGTGAGAAATAAGTTTCTGTTTAAAAGAAAAAAAATTAGTGGGCTGGGAATTTAGCTCAGTTGTATAGCAATTGCCTAGCACACACCAGGCCACGGGTCTGATACACAGCACCACCAAAAACAAAAAAAAGGGTTTTTTTTCGTTTTCTGTAAGCCACCCAGTCTGATTATTCTATTATAGCATCCTGAACAGACTAAGACAACTGGTAAGACTCTCTGGTAAACACTAGAAGTTCATAGCTATTAAGAATGAGTTTACAGTGGGAAAGAAAACAAGCATTAGAAAGCATAACACACTATAGTCCACTACATACAAAGTATTTTAAAACCATTCAGGAAAATTTGGTAAGAAGACTTATAAGGAAATACTTATTTAGTGACTATGTATTAGGCATTTTACATACCTTAATCCTCACAAATCTGAGGTAGTTTCACCATCCTGTTTTATAAATAACAAAACTGTAGGGCACCACAAATAAAAGCAGGCCCTAATTGTAAAACTATTTCCATTATATATTCCATGGTATCTTTGATTTTTACATTGTCTTTACACTTGGAAATGAGGGGAAAACTGTCTAAACCTTCATGAAAAGAACATCTAAGACCTTTTTATAAAACCCTTTGGCACATGCATTACTTACTTGAAAAACTTGCTCACAAAAATCAGAATGCTATTTTTAACAGCTGTGTATGCACTTAACACAATGTTTCAAATTTAGGCCTATACAAGAAATCTAAACAGAAAGAGTGCAATATAATTAAGAACATGCTTAAGGAAAAAAACACATTTGGAAACATTATTTCAAGTGTTTGAATTGAAAAACCTAGATATGGCCCACAATTTGGGGCCATGACACTTAACCATAGAAAATAAATTATCACACACACAAAAAAATTGTAGAAGTGAAATAGAAATGATCTAAGTTTTAGAAACTGATTGTTACATGTCAAAGACACTGTAACCCCAATGGAGTCTGTTAGATTATTGAATACATGAGTGTTTTCTTTCTCACATCTCTGATCAGTAGTACCCTTACTTAGAAAGTTAATTTTTTTAAGTAACTAAGAAAGGATAGATTTTAAGAGAGACAAAAGCAGCCTACAAAATTTCTGAAAAGGAATCAAAACATTATTTTCCATTTCTGTATAAAGTTAAACTCTTCAGGTTCCATCAGGGGCAATGTCCAGAGAGAAATAAATGGTGTGTGCACGACTTAGCAAGTTAAATATTAACACAATTCGACTTTCATAGCTTACATTCTAATTTCACAGAAAAATATTTTGATTACAAGTTCCCTTTGTATTTTGTTTTTGTATATATGTATGTGACAAATACATAAAGACTATTTTTTGAAGCTATTTCTTGTTTTGCTGTTGGTTTTTGAATGCATCTTGTTGGAAATGTTTGGTTTCAGTTTTTTGGTTTTGGTCATGCATGTACTTATTAGTGCTTAAGAATTTCTGAATATCCTTGCGGATTATCAACAGTATCAATAATCATTAATATTGTACTCATTCCATTAGTTATTTTAAGAGCTTATATTCCAGAGTACCAAATTCCAAAGCAATCCTATTACACATACCAAGACAACATTTTCTGTTTATCTCTCCTAAATTCTAAATTTCAGGATTTATCAAATAATCTCTTTAGTAAGGATACTTATTAGTCAGTGGTGTGAGGAACACGTTTCAACCCACTTGTACAATTTATTCAACAAATGGACTACCTGTCTTTGACACAACTGCATTTCTTAAACCAAATCATTTCATTTATTCCAAATCCCCATCTTGCTCCAAAATTTCTGGAATGATCCACCGCTTCTAGTGGAATAATCCAAAATTCTGGGTCAAATTCGTATTCCTTCATCATTTGAAAGGAACAACCTTGCACCATAAATCCCATATGCTAACTCAGTTTACATGTGCGCCCTAGCCATTTAATAAATATAATCCCAAACGGATCGTACAGATTCTATTTTAGCTCGTTTACAGGAAGTCATTTTTTAAAATTGACAAAATCATCTTTCGAGGATTCTAAGGTGAACCACCCGGGTCTGCATTTCAATCAATCAGAGGGACTAAACACGTTCAATTCTGATTTCAATAAAAGCCTCCACACCAAAGATGAGGAAAGAGTCCTTTCCATTTGACAACTGTAAGAGAGGGGGGAGGGGGGGAAACCACACACACACACACACACACACACGCGCGCGCGCACACACACGCACACGACCACCGGCTCGCAGGTTTGCATTTAAATGTAATACAGCGAGCGGCCTCCCGGCTAGATCCAGGAACTCACAGTCAACTCCGGAATCCCGGTGGCCAGCCAGGCAACCAACACACGCGGGTCATCAATCGGTGTGCACGAACCCCGGGGGTTGGACGAGGCGAATCCATCCGCCCTCCCTGCCCAGATATCCGTCCACAGGCCCACCCCCGCCCCCTCCACCGACTCCCAACCCACCGAGCACACGTCCAAATATGTCTTCCCCCAAACCTCGGAAATGCTGAGAAAAGAGCTCTCTCCTTTTCCAAGCCAAAAGGCCTGCCTTTCCCAGCCTCGGGGTGGGAGGGAGGGAGGGAGGGAGGGAGGGAGGGGAGGGCGGCTGGGCTCTGGCGATCCTGGCTCCGCTGAGGAGGGGGGCGGGGAGGAGGGGGGGGAGGCCAAATCTCGACTCGACGCACCGCACCGCCACGTCCGCCCCGCCCCGCCCCGGGGCCCGCTGCCCGCGTCCCCTTGGGGGTGACCAAACCCTCCCTCCGGCGCTCAGCCAGGACTGACAGTTGAGGCTGCAGCAGCCGCGGCCATCCAGAGAGGCCTAGTCCTTGGCACAGCCCCCCCCCCCCCACACACACACTCCAGAACATGCGATCCCCCCCCACCACCACCACCAAACCCTCGCTGGCTGGCGCAGAAGCGAAGGGGGAGGGAGGGAGAGGGGAGGGGGGGTCTCCATCCTTGCCAGAGCTGGGCTCCCCCACCGCCGAGGGGCGGCGGGGATGCGGACGTGGGGGGGTGGGGGGGAGGGGGGTGGGGGAGGGGGCGGGGGGAGGCAGCGCGCCCCGGCCAGGCCGCGTCCGCGGCCCACACTGACCTGTCTCGGCCCCCGCACCCGGGCTGCTGCTCCCGCAGCTGCGGCCGCCTCGCTGGTGGTTGTCGTCGCCCGCGCCCGCCGCCTCCGCCCGCCACCGCCTCGTTCCCTTTCGCTGGCGCCACCGCCGGAGCTCATGCGGGACCCGCGCTTCCTTCTGGGGAAACGGGAGGCCGGGAAGACGGGGGCACCCGGACCACCGAAAACCCGGCGCGCTGGCCGCTGTCGGTCCTCACTGCGGGGCTGCGGGGCCGTCGGCGGGGAGCAGGCCGCGATCCACTCCGACGCGGAGCCCGAGGGGAGGGCGACGCGGCCGGCGACCCGGGCTCGGCCAAGCGAGGGCAGGGGGGAGGGGGCGAGCCTCGGCCGGCGGCGGATGAGGACGCGGCGACGAGGTGCGCGTGCGGGCCAAGGATGGCGCGTCGAGCTCCTCAGCGAAGGCGAAAAGGCCCCTGCTCGTCTCCTGTAGTCACCCCGAACCCCGCGCCACCATCTTGGGAGAAACCACGGCTCTCGCGACCGCCAGCGCGCAAAGACGGGAAGACTGGCTGGGCGGGCCGAGTATCCCAGCAGGCAGCGCGCGCGCCGGCCAGCCGCCCGGGCTCAGGCTCCATCCAGGCCGCGACGCGAGGACGCGGGGCGGGGCCAAGACGCGCGCGCCCAGGGTGACGTCGTCCGACACGCCCCCTTCCGCCCCGCTCGGCCCGCCTCCTGCTCGCCGTCGCCGCCGGCGCGGGGACGGGTGGGAAGGGGACAGGGCTTGCGGCTTGGCGGAGACCGACCAGGGTCGGTCGCCATCTTGAGATTGGGTAAAGGGGGCGGGGGTGGGGGGGGTAGAGAATAGTCCTTGTTCAGCTCCCCTCGCTCAGGCCTCACTGAAAGGACCTGGGTGCACACTGGAACCCGGGGCGGGCCCCGCCGGGGTGACGGCGGAGCTCGGGTCTCCCTTCGCGCCTTTCCTTGGGTGACACGTTTCAAGTCGTGGCCTAGCGCCCCAGGCCCCGAGGAAGAGCCGAAGCCTCCGTTCACGAGGTGCTGACCTCGGATCCTGGGTGCTGACCCCAAACCCCTCTCCACCCGCCCCCACCCCGAGCCGTCCGGGTGGCGGGGGAGTTTAGGCCCAGCAGCTTGGGGGGGCTGGAGGGGGGGGCCCAAGGTCAGGGGCTCAGGCCTCCAGCCAGCCTAGGACGTGTCACTGCTCTTACCTGAGGTTGGAAGGTTTCAAAAAACAACCCCACTGCCTGACTCCCCAGTGCATTGTGCCCGGATAGAATTGGAGAGAATTGAGGCTGCCTGGTTGACCTCCAACCCCTCCCCCCCGATCCCCCCAAAATAGTGTTTGTTCATGACTCTGCAACGCTTGCTAGCAAAATGAGGAGTCCCTCAAAATAACGAGTCTGACCACTTGGCAGATAAACCCTCACAAGACTACAGGAGGACCCAGGAACCTGGTATTCGATTTTGCCTGCATATTAACAATCAAACATATGGATTTTTTTTTTCCACTGTCATTCTTACGGCATCCTTTAATATATGTGAATATGTGTATCTAGTCATATGTGTACCTATGAACGTGTATTATGGCTTGTTAAGTATGTGCATACACATAGGTGCCTATATATTTTTTACAGCGGGTTATATGTATATAACTATATATTTTATAACATATATATATATATATATATCCCGCTGTAAAAAAAAAACCAGCTATAAAAATATATGAAGAAATTGTTTTCTGGGCTGAGGATAACATGATTAAGATTTCTAAGATATTGTTAAATATCTATTTTTCATTTCTCCCCCCCTGCCCTTACAGATCCTCATTTGGAAACTTTATTATTATAATTTAGGAAACTGAGGAGTTAGAAACAAAATCGCTAAAGACTTTACTAAAATAACTAAATTTTAATATTAGGGCTGGGAAGGTGGCTCAGTGGTAGAGTGCTTGCCTTGCGTGCCTGAGGCCCTGGGTTCGATTCCTCAGCACCACATAAGCAAAAAGAAAAAAGCCGGAAGTGGCACTGTGGCTCAAGTGGTTGAGTGCTAGCCTTGAGCTGAAGAGCTGAGGGACAGCACCCAGGCCCAGAATTCAGGCCCCACAATGGACCCAAAAATAAAATAAAAAAATAATAATATTATTAGGACTGTATCTACCATGTGAAGATACTAATAGCTACTTCATCTGAAGTAGAAGCTCTCTGAATAAAGGAAATGTGATATTTATAATACTCTGAGGTATCAAAATGTAGTTGCAATCCCTGAATTCTAAAGACTGAAGGGAAAGAAATTTACTTTCAGATGTTAAAATGACTATACAGTTTGTTACTAAGGTCAAAGAGAATCCTTTTAGTTTATTCATGTTAACTGTGTATCAGGTGTCCCACTTGATACAGGAACTTTTTGGATTTGTCCATTTTCAGATTTAAAAATGAGTGTTGCTATCAGACATGGTAGTGCATGGCTGTAATTTCAGCACTCAGGAGGTAAAACTGGAAGCATCTCAACTTCCAGGCTAGCCTGGGCTGCAAAAAATAAAGATTCTAAAAATAAAAAATACAGATGAGAAGGAAGAGCAAGAAAGTTATACTTAATGTGGCAAGGAATCCTCAGAATACCAGTAGGGCTGTATCTCCTGATGTGTCACTTTTAATGAAAAATATTCTTCTCCCATATCAGAACTGTGTTTTCCTTTAGGTATTCTTTTCCCCAAGAAAAATAAGAATGAGACAACATAATTTGTAAAACCTTTCTCATTTCCAGATGTAGCATAAAAGGAGGAATTTTGTTCTTAGTGCTTTTTGGGTTTTTAATTTTTAAAAACTTTGTTTTGTGGGGGGTGAGGGCTTGAACTCAGGGCCTGGGTGCTGTCCCAGAGCTCCTTTTGCTCAAGGCCAGCACTCTACCACTTGAGCCACACCTCTACTTCTAGCTTTTTCTAAGTAGTTTATTGGAGATAAAGCCTCACAGACTTTCCTGCTTGGGCTGGCTTCACCATGATCCTCTGTTCTGAACCTCCTGAGTAGCTAAGGTTACAGGCATGAGCTACCAATACCTGGTTATTTTTATTTTTTTGAGACAGGATCTCACCAAGTATCCCAGGATAGCCTTGGACTGATGATCTTCCTGTCTTTTTCTTCTAAAATTTAGGATTACAATAATGGGATTATAGTCCTGAAGTACTACACTTGACTGGAGCGGTTTTAATCTTATAAATCATAAGATTGATTTATAAATCATGAGGTCATAAATCATTGATACATATGCAATGCCTTAAGCAAACTTTAAACTTCTACAATTTACCCAGAACTGTGCCAGGCTTTGGAAAACCATAAAAGACAGCAGTCTTGATACCTGCCCTGAAGAAATTATTTGAAGAGGAAATCATACCTATGGTTTCCTCTTCACACCTATGAACCTTTTTTTTTTTTTTAAGGAGTAACCCAACACTTCAGTGACTATGGGGTTATCTGTTAGTATGTAGCTGCTAAGCCTAATCAGGCTGTAGAAATTGAAACATTTTACCTGGAACTATCAATGAAGTTAGATTTTTGACAAAACCAGTTGTTCAAGATTCCATGTTAAAGGGCTGAGTGTATGGCTCAAGTGGTAGAACAACCTACCAATCAAGCATAAGGCCCTGAGTTCAAACCACAGTACCACACAAACAAACAAAAAATGATTGCTTGTTGATTGGAGTTATAACAAATGATCCCCCAAAACAATTTTTATTACCCAGCCTTCCACAGAATCAGAAGTAATCTGAGAACATGGAATAGAAAAGGGGTCAGATATGATTGTATTCACTATTGTTATTTCTAGGCTGCATCAAACTATTACACAGTCAGTTACTGACAGTCACTCAGCTTTTGGTATATAAATAGCTCCCAGTATTTAAGCAATACTATTGAAGCAAAATTTGCTCCCTGCAGAGAACACTCTCTGGCATATTCTAAGCACTCAATAAATGTTAAACCTAATGGTAGTAGTAATGTTGTGGTTTAAATAGAACCTGCCCCCAAAAAAGAAAGGAGAAAAAAAAAAAAAAAGCTCATGTGCTGAAGGCATATTTGCCAGCAATAAACTTTCAAAAAGGCTTGGACCTATAGCATGGGTTTTGAGTCAGTTAAAGACTCTTATTTCCTCAATCATTCCCTCTCCTGTTCATTAACTCTCCCTGTATTGACCATGTCCCATACAGCTGGTCTGTGTTTAGATTGCTAGTTCTCAACCAGTTCTTCTCAACTACTAAAGTTTAGCATCTCTCTCCACATTACTGTGTACATTGTGCTTTTCTATCAATGTCATCGGCATAGTAACCAAAATCCAAAGGTTTCTCTTACCTGATAATCACTGCTTCCTGGAAAAGACTGCCTTGGTCCCATAACCTTGCATTCTCTGCTTCTCCTGGTGTCTTGTACCATACTTGCTGTCTCTTATGCAGAATCCCCTCCTTCTCCATTCTTGATTTTGTTTGTCCACCATAGTACAGTCTCTTGGACAGCACCATTTATATTATATACTCTATCACTTCAGTCAGAGATTGCATCTGAATTTTGAACACAGACCACTCACTGAAGCCTCAGACAAAATCTTCAGCTTCTGTGGATGCCCCATAGGCACCTTGAACTCAGCACGTTTAAAATTACACTTCTGAGTTTATACCATTTCCCACTATTAATGTGAATAACTGAGGAGGAACAGATTTTGGAAGAACAAGAAGTTAGTGTAAAATTTGAAAAGGCTATCAGATATCTATAGTAGAGACTGCTACTGCTCGTTCATTGCATAATATATGTATCTAGCTAGACACACATAATAAGTACTAAGTGTGGCCATGTCAATAAGTTCTGGGCATTGAGGTATGAGTAGAAATGGTGTTTGCAGTTTCTTGATCACACTAGAGAGAAGAAATGAGTGTGATGATATATGTGTGCAATCCTAGTCTCGGGAGCTTAAGGGGAAGGGGTGTCACTTGAGCCTGGACATTTAAGGATAAGCCTGACAACAGTAAGACCTTCTCAGAGGAGTCAGGGAGAGGGAGGAGGAAGAGGTAGGGCAAGGGGGGTGGGGAAGAAGAAGAGTAGGGGAGGGGAGAAATGGAATGTCCCATACCCTTTTGCTTTCTCCCCTTCTAATGATACCAATGTGATGGTAGAGGTGAGCTATGCCAGAGGGTTTCATTGATGATGTCCTTGCCAAGGTGCATGTTAAAACTTCAGTGATAAAGCCCTAAGAGCTCTTCCCCCACGAATGGACTAGTGCCCTTAGAAAGGGACTAGAAGCGTAGGGTCTCCTTTGTCCTTCTGCCAGCAGCAGGCACTAGCTGGGAAGCACAGAGCAGTTCTCATCAGACACCAAGGCACCTGGTGTCTTGACCTTGAGTTTACCAGCCTTCAAAACAGGGAGAAAATAAGCTTTTATTCTTTCTCAATTTCCCAATATTGGGTAATTTGTGATGACAACACAAACATTAGTCAGAAAGAAACATTCTAGAGCTCACAAAGTCATACAGTGAGTCCCTGAGGAGTTAACTAAACAAAGCTTATGTACCAGTTTGAACTTTGAGAAGGCTCACGTGTCATTATATGAACTTGTACAATCTGCCATGATTATTCTAGATCCCTTTTACTTCCCTGATCTTGTGTCCTAATATCCAAGTAAAGGTATCAAATATAGTTGGGTGTAGGTCTCTGGAGTTAGGAGTAAATCAATCCAACTCATTCTACATTTCTTTACTTGGTTAATAAAGACTATTTGTGGCAATATCCAATAATAATTTAATAGTTCTTCCTCTCCCTCAATTGAAATACAAAGTCATATATCCCTGAAAGGATTATTTTTTAAAGTTAGACAGTATAGCAAAGAGGTTAAGAACACAGGCTCCCAACTTATATGCACATGCAAAATGTCAGACAAGATCGTAAACTCCTCTCTCATTTAGTTTCCTTATTAGGTATTAGGAGGGTTAAATGTCAATATACACTAAGCACTTTCAAGATTTCCAGGCACATAGTACAAGGCCCACAAACAGAAGCTCTGTGTGTGTGTGTGTGTGTGTGTGTGTGTGTGTGTGTGTGTGTGTCTGTGTGTCTGTGTGTCTGTGTGTCTGTGTGTCTGTGTGTCTGTGTCGGTCGGGGGCCTTGAACTCTGGGCCTGGGTGCTATCCCTCAGCTCTTCAGCTCAAGGCTAGCCCTCAGAGCTAAGAGTCTCACTGGCTTTTCTGCCTGGGCTGGCTTTGTATTTCCATCCTCAGATCTCAGCCTACTGAGTAGCTAGGATTACAGGCATGAGCCACTGGCGCCCGGCTTCACAAGCTTTTATATCCCACACCAATCCCAGTTCCGCCACTTGCCAAATGGAGAAGCTCAAGTACTCCAACTGATCTCAATCTCTTCATCAGTAAAATGGGGGAAAATTATAATACTGACTTTGTAGAGTTATTGTAAGACTTCTTTCTTCCACTCAGTACACAGTTACTCAATAGAGTAGACCATCACCATATTAGCTCCCAAACCTACAAGTATAAGCAAGACAAAGACCCTGTCCTCGTGGAGTTTATGAATGAATGAGTAGAGGAAGAAAACCAATAAACGTATGTTGTGTCAGCAGGTGATAAGTGTCCAAGAGAGCCAGAAAGCAAGGCAAAAGCAATAGGAAATGCTACTGGAGCTGTGTCACTCAGGGTGGACAAAGAAGGTCTCCTTGAAAAGATAACATTTGAATGGACTTGACAGAAGTGCAGGGATGAACTATGGTGCTATAAAAGCCTTCGAAACAGAGAAGGTCCGGAAGCCATCACAAAAAGTCTGGATGAGCTGACAGAACTTGCAGAGAAGTGAGTCAGAGTGTGGAGTGCACCATAGCTTAATCTGAAACCTTGGAGATAGGCACTGAATGAGGTGGGTTGCCTCTGGAAGGGTTGTACAAGGTAAAAATCGCCATTTAGATCAAGCCCTCCATTCCTCTTAAACTGTGTATTCACCATCACCACCCCTCCTTGCTTTGATAAAAAAAAAAATCACCATAGCTACTAGCTGAAGAAGAGACAAAGATAATAGAGCATGTGAAGTGATTAATGCCTGACACTGGGCAAATGTTCAGTAGATGGTAATAAGCACTATCATTATTATGATTGTCATTTTGATGATCACCATCATGATGATAATACCCATTTCTTCCTATGTAATCTCCCCACTACTATTTTAATTTAGAGCCTTCTTGAACTAAACTGTAATCTCCACAAAGGAATCTTCACTATTTTATCCCTATCACCCAGCAAATTGCTGGTTCATATTATAATGCTCTCCTGATCACAGAATTTCTTTTTTAAAAAAAGAAACAAATAGCACTTTGTTCCTTTTCTTAACTTTATCCATGGTTCAGCATGTCCTACTGAAGTCTAAACTCTTAAAAATAAGGCCTATTGGATGTAGCCTTTGCTTCCCTTCCAGTCTCTTCTCCCCACACCATATATGAATTATTGCTCAAACACTACTTACACACTTTCAGGTATTTAGAGTTGTTTTGTATACAGTTCCTTCTACCTTTTAGACAGAACCAAGTATCACCCTGAGAAGCTTCTGATCTACCCAAACAGGGTTGGTTATTGCTCATACCTTTGTGCCACTTTTTTTCTCCATCTTGTTCTCTTGCTTCTTTTCCCCTTAAACTCTGAAAAAGAAGGAAGCTCCCTTCATGTCACCCTTGTGTTCCCAATAGCAATCTACGTGGCTGACTTTCTACTACATGAGACACACCTCCACTTCCCGCTTTTTGCTGGTTAATTGGCGAGAGAGAAGTATCTTACAGAGACTATGACACTATGTTGAAAATGAACTGTACAACTTGTGTGTGGGGATGGGAGGGAAGAACTGGGAAAGAGCAAAGGAAGGAGAGACATTGTCCAAAAATAAATGGACTCATTACCTGTCAGATAAAACTGTAATTTCTCTGTACATCACCTTCATAATAACAATAAAAAAGTAAAACAAAATAAAGTTTCATAGAATGTTTTCTACATCAGTCAACAGCCTTTTTTGTTAACTGCTTCATAGACATATTATACCACAATATTCTTAAAGGGCTCTTTTTCCATACTCTTCAATTGAATATTAGGCATCAGAGACTTAGCCGACCTCAGAATGCCAATTTCCTTCACAGTACCATATCCTAATGGTGTGGCTATCTTCTTTAAGCACCCCCTTTTTTTCATCTGTAAAGGGAATGCTATTTTGATGATTAAAAAGACAATGTGATTTACCTGTTGCTAAGGCCAGGACAGGTCTCTACCTGGACACATACTCAATGATCTAGCGATGCTGATGAATTTATGAATGAAATGGTCTTATTTTGAAGTTCCCTGGCAGGGGGGGGAAGGGGGGGAATATTGTGAGGCAATGATTTGAATGCAAATAATTTATTGGGGAGGTAGTCCTGAAAACCCTGGCTTAAGGAAGGAAGGACCTTGAAGAGAGAGAAGGTCCCCCAGAAAGGGCAAATGCCAAAGTCAGTAACTGGGATTGACCTCTGCTAAGTACCTCTGGGAGCCACTTATCCAGTGAATGGATAGCAGAGTTGTCTTCATCCTGATAGCTTGCTGCCAGGGCACTGGAGCACCCGCTGGTCACAAAAAAGCCCTAGGCGAGAAATACAGATGACTGACAATCGATTGCAAGATTCAGGGCACCGAGAGCAAACGAGTGAATGAACAAGCCAAAAATTAATAATGAACTTATCTCAGAGATCCAGTCTGGTCTCCATAATTGCGTGCTAAAAATTCATCTTAACCAGCTCACTGACCACATTCACGCCAATCAAGCTCAAGATAGGTTATTATAAATTAGAGCATTGGTTTATTGATTTTAAGTTGAGAGAGATGTGTCATGAGAATTAGAATGCTGGAAAGGATTAGCCTGTTTTCTTCCTGAAAGAAAATATACAAAGCCCCAAAATAACACCAGATTGATTAGAAAATGTGTACTTGCAAATAAGGCAATTGAAGGAACTGAATTTTGATGGCAATAAGATAAAATATCCAATACATTCAAAATTTCATTAAGGTTTGTCTTGATGGAGGAATTTGAGAATCTTTGATGGTTTTTAGTCAAGGCTCACTGGCAAGTCAGAGCTAGTATTTTCTATTCTAACTTTAGTGATTTTGTTGATGATTAGCTGTCATGTATAGAAATGTCAGGTTTCAGTTTTATCTGGCAAGCCCAGAAACCATTTCACTGTTTAAAAGTGTTTTTTCCTACTTGCTTTTATCAGTAATAAGTACAGTAACATTTATTTTGATTGCGTATTTTACTTATTTTTGAGTTGCATCAATTTTTGCTTTGTGTATTTTGAAGCTATGTTATTAGATACACATAAAGTTAGAGCAATTCTTCCTTCTGACTGAATTGAAGCAATGTCATGATCTGTTTTTCTTCACTCCTAGTTAGGATTTTGCATAGAAAGCTAGAAGCTAAAAAACAAACAAACAAAAAAAACCAGTAATCTCTGAAACTGTGAAGAAATAATTTTAACAGAAACATGAAACTCTAAAACATAGTTAAATGAATACTCTAGAAATGAAAAAATAACATGTCTCAATTAAGGACAATTTGAGTGGCTTTAGCAACAGACCAGACATAGCATAGAAGACAAGAACAATATATTTGTTCAAAACAGGTTATTACAAGGTAGCCAGACTGAAGCATAAAGAGAAGAAAGTAATGGACATAAAGATAAGAGCATAAAAAGTATGTAAAATAAACAATCTAAAAGAAAATAATCTAATGCATGCTTAATGAGAATTCCTTGAGATGAAGAGGATGAAATGGACCATAAGGAATATTTTTTAAATATAATGATGCTGGCCAGCACCAGTAGCTCAGGTGTGTACTTTTAACTACTCAAGAGGCTAAGATTTGTGATAATAGTTTGAAACAACCAGGCAGGAAAGTCCACAAGACTAGTATTTCCAACTAACCAACAAAAACCCAGAAGTAGAGTTGTGGTTTGAGTGGGAGAGTACCTGCTTTGAGCAAAAAAAACTAAGAGACAGCACACAGGCCCTGAGTTCAAGCCCCACTACCTGCACAAAAAGATAAAATAAGTAAATTTAAATAAATATACATGTTTATTTAAACATATTATGAAAATATTATATTATGTATTTATTTGAATATATATGTATGTATAAACTCTATTGAAAGCTATCAACCCACTAGCCAAAGACTGGTGAATCTCAGACAAAAAAAATTACAAAGAGAATATCACTGAAATGCATCATAGCCAAAGAGCCACAAAACCAAAGATAATGGAATGATCTTAAAAATAGAGAAGTGAGTCACATTATTCTTAAAGGACTAGTAATAAGACTGACACTGACTTTGTCACTACCACATGACAGGGAATGGCATCTTTGAAAGGTAAAAGTAAAATAGCAGCCAGAGTAGAATTCTCTACTCAGAGAAAGCATTCTTCCTCATAAATAAGTGTGAAACAAAAAGAAAGTATTTTAGAGAAGTTAATAATATCCAAGGCCAGCAAATCTTTTCCTAAAGAAATTCTAAAATAGATATTTTAGGCTGCAAGAAAAACATCCCAAATGGAAGCATACAACTGCAAAAATGAATAAGGAATGAAATGGAAAAAGTGTAAGAATATAATCAGGCTTGAGAGGGGGTCATTGCTCAAATGTTAAAGCACCTGCCTAGTGAATGCAAGGCCCCCTGAGTTCAAACCTAGTACCACAATAAATACATAAATAAATGTCAGAAATAATATATTATAGTGTACAATTTCTGACATGTAAATATAAAAGTGCATGCCAGCAATGGCACAAAAAAATGAGAACATTCAAGGGACTATATATGTTGTAATGTGCTTTTTAAATTTTTTTTTTGTTTTTCTGTCATGGGGCTTGAACTTGGGGCCTGGATGCTTAACCCTGAACTCATTTGTTCAAGGCTGGGGCTCTACTACTTTGAGCCACAGCACCACTTCCAGATTTCTTGTGGTTAATTGAAGATAAATGTCTTAGGTAAATTTCATAATCATAATGACTGTAACTTGTAATATTCAGATAACTATATTATGATACATTTGATCCCTCTGTACAGAAATTGTTTTATATAGCATAATTTTAATAAAGAAATCAATCATTAAAAAAAAGAGTCTCATGGAAGCCGGGTGCAGGTGGCTCATGACTATAATCCTAGGTACTCAGGAGGCTGAGATCTGAGGATCACAATTCTAAGCCAGCCTGAGCAAGAAAGTCTATGAGACTCTTACGTCCAAGTAACCACCACAAAACCAGAAGTGGTGTTGTGACTCAAAGTGGTAGAGCACTAGCCTTGAGCAAAACAAGCTCAGGTACAGTACCCAGGCCCTGAATTCAAACCCCATGACTGACAAAAAAAAAGGAAAAGAAAAAAGAAAAGAAAAGAAAGAAAGAAAGAAAGGAAGAAAGAAAGAAAGGAAGAAAGAAAGAAAGAAAGAAAGAAGGAAGGAAGGAAGGAAGGAAGGAAGGAAGGAAGGAAGGAAGGAAGGAAGGAAGAGAAAGAAAAGAAAACAGAAAAGAAAATGTCTCACGGACTTTTCTGTCCAGGCTGGCTTCAAACCATGAACTTTAGATCTTTGCCTCCTGAATAGCTAAGATTACAAGAGTGAACCACCAGTGCCTAGCTGTTGCAATGTTTTTGTATTGAGCAGAATGTGCTAAAAACAAAAATCTAATATAATATAGTCTGAAGTAACAAGGTATTCATACTGAATTTCTAAGTAACTATAACTACTCAAGAGTTGTTAATAGAATGAGGCACTAGTGGCTCATGCCTGTAATCCTAGCTACTTAGGAGGCTGAGATGTGAGGATCATAGTTAGCTAGACTGGGCAGGAAAGTCCATGAGACTCTTATCTTCAATTAACTACCCAAAAGCTGGAAGTGGAGCTGTGGCTCAAGTAGTAGAGCTCTAGTCTTGAGCAAAAGAAGCTCAGGGACAGTTCCCAGCCTCTGAGTTTGACCAGTATAAATCAATATATATGTCTATGCACTCTTATAAGGACATAGAACAGTTACGTATGCCATATATTAATCTCTGGTTAAAATCTGAAAAAATTCAAATTACTAAAATACATTTATAGTGTATTCTTCCGAACACAATGAATTTAAACAAAAAATTAAACGCAGAAGAACAAATTTCCAATAGATTAGCAGTTGAACAGCACACTAATGATAGCAGTAAGAGAATAAGTTTCGGGCAATGTTTAAAAAGTGATAATGAAAGAAATGTGCAGTGGGAAACTAATGGCTCAAAATAGGGTCACATTTGGGGACCAATCCTCTAAACTTGAGGTCACCAGCATTTTTCCATAAAGGGTCAAACAGTGAATGTTTTAGGCTTTTGGAGTTGTATGGTTTTGATCTCAACTACTCAACCCTACCAGCCTAGAGTGAAGGCATTCATTAACATTTAAGCTAATCTGAAGCTTGCCTTTGGAGCTAGATAGAAGACAGGAGGAAAAGAAGTGTCATTTAGTGACTATGGCTGGATCTGACTCTTTGGACTATTCAGCGACTGAATAACTGCATGCCCTTTAGATCTAATAATAAAGAAGCAGACTGGGCGGGAGGGGGGGAGTGGGGGAAGAATGAAATGACACCCTAGCCTATATGCAAGGAAATTATAGAAAATTTCCATCTCTGTGAGGTCATATTCTTGAAGTGTTTGTTCGAGGCCCTGCTGGCCCTTACATATTAAAATGACACGGACTCCACATAATTTCACTCCTCTTTTCTCTAGTACATTTTTTTCTCTAGTACTTATCACTGCATTAAATTATCCATTTGTATTGCTTCCTTTTTTTTTTTTCATGCTTCCATCTCACCTGATACATTATAAGTCTTAGGAAGGCCGTCTCTTCAGCATCTCGGAAGAATAGCAGCCTAAAGTAAGTGCTCACAATTATGTGCTGCCAATGAATGACAGAAAAGAAGGCGGAAAGTCAGAAATCCCTAAGTCCCCACAGTAACACCGAGTCTTGAGCACAAAGAGCTATCACAATCACATTCAATCAATCTCTGGGAAACAGGCAGCCACCGGGGTAAGAGGGATGAGTCAGACTTGACAGGTCTTTGATTGCTCACTTCAAACCCACACTGCCTACGCTATTTTTTTTTAAATTTATTTTTCTATGGATTCTGTGTAACCCAGGCTGATTTCAAATTCAAGTCCTTCTTCCCTCCCCCCCCGCCCATTAGCCTCCCAAGTATTGGGCTTATAGGTGTTGACCACTACACTCTGCTCTGTACTCTTCATTATACTTACTGGACATGATAAATTATACAGGATTCTAGAGACTCACAGGGAGACCCAAAGAGGATACTCTTTGGAGAGAAACACAAAGGTTCACTGCCTTAAGTGACTCTTCATATTTATATAAAATAATATACATATGGAAGTGAACTCTAAGATATGGAAACAAGTGGCCTCTTTTTTTCTTCATATCTTTTTCTTTTCCTTTGGTTTTTAGTTTTTGATGATTCTGTCCTCTTTACTTTATGTATGGTGTATTCAAGTGTACATCTTTGGAAGGGTTGGGGGGAGGGTATAGAACTTGAGGGGAAAAGCAGTAGAGCTCACTGGACACTGATGAAAATGAACTGTACAACTTGTGGGTGGAGACCGGAGGGAGGGACTGGGAGAGAATGAGGGAACAGAAGACACTGTTCAAAAGGAAATGTGCGCATGAATTGATGCATGCAGTTGTAATCCCTCTGTACATTACCTCTTTAATGACCATAAAGTAAATTAATAATTGAGAAAAAAGTACCTTGCAAAATGACAATTTTTCAAGAAAAGTTTAGTATCTTTAGGGGAAACAATTAGCATTCTATAATGTAAAGTCAACAGAACCAATCATCAGAATTCATAAACCAACTTAAAAATAAAAGCACTCAAATTGCCTTCTCAGATACTCATCAAGAATTGTTGATGCAGCCAAAACAGTTTTCTTGGCTTCATTGTTGGCATAGCTGTTAAGATCTCTGACTTGAAAGAGTCTGTATAGAGAGGCTGGATGAGTTTGACTTAATCTTTCTTTCTTCCCTAAAGGAAATACTTAAAGAGATCACTTCCTTCCATTTCTTCATACTTTTGTCATATACATTTCAATTCTTTTATTTTTTTTTATTTTTTATTTTTGGGTCCGGTCGTGGGGCCTGAACTCTGGGCCTGGGCGCTGTCCCTCAGCTCTTCAGCTCAAGGCTAGCACTCTACCACTTGAGCCACAGTGCCACTTCCGGCTTTTTCTTATGTGGTGCTGAGGAATGGAACCCAGGGCCTCATGCATGGAAGGCAAGTACTCTACCACTGAGCCACCTTCCCAGCCCTACATTTAAATTCTTAAACATAGTATCATTGGGTTTTCCTTCATTTTGAACTTTATGTGAAAAGAACCACATTATAGGGCTGGGAAGGTGGCTCAGTGGTAGAGCTCTTGCCTTGCATGCATGAGGCCCTGGGTTCGAACTACATAAGCAAAAAGAAAAAGCCGGAACCTTGAGCTGAAGAGCTGAGGGACAGCTCCCAGGCCCAGAGTTCAGGCCCCACGACTGGACCTCCCCCCCAAATCACATTTTATTTATATATATGTGGTATATAAATATATATAAATATATATATGGCATATAAATATATATATATATATATATATGGTTCTACCACAAAAATACCAATCAAAATTATGTTTGTGAGATTTAGCCATTATTTTGCATGCATTTATTCTTGGTTCACTTTCAGTGCTATGTCATTCTAATATACTGCAACTGATTAATCTACTCAACTGCTGAACAATTAACCTATTAATTAATCTATTAACCTATTCAATGTTTGTTCTTTCTTATTTGGAATTATACAGAGTAATGCCACAAGGAAAATCCTTGAAGTGAAGATAGCCTGCTGTTTTCTGAATCATGAGCAAAGGACTCTTCCACAGAAGTGGTTCTCCAGGCTTATTGTAGTTTAGCTTTGTGCTTTCCATAGCTGTTTGCTTGATTGTATTTTTTTCCCCACTAGACTTTGTGATTCAGCAATGCAAACATAATCTTCACTTTCCTCATTGTTCTGTTGATACATTCAACACATTTCCTAAGAGTGAATAGTAGGAAAATTAATGAATGTCTATCAGTGAAATATTTTTCTTGTAGGCAGCAACTGTTCAGGTCTTGCTTTTCATCCAATCCACCATTCTATGTCCTTTTTTTTTTTGTCAGTCGTGGGGCCTGAACTCTAGGCCTGGGCACTGTCCCTCAGCTCTTCAGCTCAAGGCTAGTGCTCTACCACTTGAACGACAGTGCCACTTCCGGCTTTTAATGCTTATGTGGTGTTGGGGAATAGAACCCAAGGCCTCATGCATGCAAGGCAAGGACTCTACCACTGAGCCACCTTCTCAGCCCTTTTTTTGCGGGGGGGGGGGAGAGTCGGGGAGGGTCTGTCATGGGACTTGACCTCAGGGCCTGGGCACTGTCCCTAAGTTTTTGTGCTCAAGGCTAGCATTCTACCACTTGAGCCACAGCTCCACTTTCTGCTTTTTGTGGTTAATTGGAGATAAGAGTCTCATGGACATTCCTGCCTGTGTTGGTTTTGAACTTTGTTCCTCAGATCTCAGCCTCCTGAGTAACTAGGATTATAAGCATGAGCCACCAGCTCCAGTCCATTTTGTCTTTTTTTTTTTTTTTGTCCGTCGTGGGGCTTGAACTCTGGGCCTGGGCGTTGTCCCTCAGCTCTTCAGCTCAAGGCGAGCGCTCTACCACTTGAGCTACAGCGCCACTTCCGGTTTTCTGGTGGTTTATTGGAGATAGGAGTCTCACGGTCTTTCTTGCCCGGGCTGGCTTTGAACCGCGATCCTCAGATCTCAGCCTCCTGAGTAGCTAGGATTACAGGCGTGAGCCACCAGCGCCCGGCTCCATTTTGTCTTTTGATTAAACAATTTTTGACCATTAACATTCAGTGTTAATATTAAAAAGTATATAGTATTCCCTGCCTGCCTGCCTGCGTTCGTGCGTGCGTGGTTTTGTGTATGTGTGTGTGTGTGAGAGAGAGAGAGAGAGAGAGAGAGAAAGAGAGGAGAGAGATTTACTTCTCTGATCCTCTTCTGCTAATTTACTCTTCCAGTGGAATTTATTCTTTAAGTGTATTTCTACTGTACTGGCTTAGCACTCATGAAATCCTTTAGTTTTGTTTATCATGTAAGGTTTTATTTCTACTTTATTTCTTAAAGTTGCTTTGCTGGATACTTTAATCTAGGCTGACAGTTATTTTCTTTCAGGGTTTGGAATATATCCTTCCATGCCTCCTTTGATTTTAGAATTTCTGTTGAAAAATCTGCTGTTATTCTGATGTGTTTGCCTTTATATATGACTTGTCACTTCCCTCTTGCAGCTTTCAATATCCATTTTTCCTGTACATCTAGTGTCTTAACTCTAATATATCCAGAAGTGTTTTCTTTTCTGATCTTGCCTTTTCTGTTTTCTGAAAGCCTCCTGCACCTGGATGACTCTCTTTCCCAAGATTGGTGGAGTTTTCTGCTATTAGGTATGTTTTCTACACATTTATCCTGTATCATTTCTTCTTCTTTACCTGTAGTTTTTAGTTCTGATCTTTTGATGATACCTCAAAGGTTTTTATATATTCCGTGTGTATTTATTTATTTTTCTTCCCCTATCCCCCTCTGCAACCTGGCAGTGTGCCGTAGCTTTTGTGTTCAAGGTTACTGCTCTACCACTTGAGCCACAGCTCCACTTCTGGCTTTTCTGTGTGTAGTTAATTAGAGATAAGAGAGTCTCACTAACTTTGCTGCCTGGGCTGGCTTTAAACCATGATCCTTAGATCTCAGCCTCCTGAGTAGCTAGGATTATGGGCATGAGACACCAGCACCTGGTTCAACTGAATTTTTTATTGGAGTTTTTGAGATTTACAATCCCAAGATTTTAGAGATTTTTTTCCCCCTCAGGATTTGTATATCTGTTTTGAATAAAGACTCCAGATTCAACCTCTCAAAATGTGGCTTCTCTGTTTTCTCACTGAATAACAGTCCCAGTGCTTTCAGGCCATGCCTTAACAAGTCACATCCCTGTAGAGAGAGAAGTCTGTGGGTATCACCTGAAACCCAATCTGGGTGCAGGTCTCAGACCCACTGAGGAGTCAACATGACATCCACCAGGGGATACTCCCTGATCCTGAACACTAAACCAGCCACAGGCTGGTCAAAATATGGACATTTTCTGATTTAAGATTTAAAAAATAATAATTTTATTTCTAAATAGCTATACAAAGGGGTGTCAATTCAACATGTCGATTTATGAGTACAATGTATCATGATCAATATCACCTTTTCTATCCTTTTCCCCCCATCTCTCCCAACCCCACCCATTCCCTCCAGTTTCATGATTCCATTTTAACCTATGTACATTGAATCTATATGTATTTATATTTCTATATGAATGTATATATTTGTCAGTCATGGGGCTTGAACTCGGCCTTGGCACTGTTCCTCAGCTCTTCAGCTCAAAGTGAGGGCTCTACCACTTGAGCCACAGCACCACTTCTGGTTGTCTGGTGGTTTATTGGAGATAAGAGTCTCATGGACTTTCCTGGCTTTGAACCATGAGCCTCAGATCTCAGCCTCCTAAGTAGCGAGGATGACAAGTGTGAGTCACTGGCACCTGGCTTGTACATTGAATATTATGACTACATCTGCCTGTACTTTCTCTTGCCATTCAGAAAATAATCTACTATCTTATCTATCTCACTTCTAAGAACTTTCTCACATTCTGTCCGATGTATGCTATTTTAGCCCATTTTATAGGATGATGGAAGAAAAAGTAATTTTCCAAGGCCACAAGCTTCTAATAGCAAAAGCCAACCTTCTGATGCCTAAGACAATAACATCCCTTTCAACGGTAACTTCCACCTACTTTAAAACCTTGATTCCACATTACATAAATTGCTAGACAGATTCTCCCAGTGCTAGCTCCCAAACTTGCCACCCATCCCTTCTTACCACCCAACCAAAGTATTCCCATTGTCAATTTGTCATCTTTAGACCTACTATCTCTTTGTCCTAATTCCTCATTCATTGTTAGAAGATGGCTTTCTGTCTATCTGTTTCTGTCTTTCTGTCTCTCTGTCTCTCTCTGTCTCTCTTTCTCTCTCTGTCTCTCTCAAAGCCTGAACTTGTCTATCAGAACCAAAGACTAGCAGCTGACACTGCTGCCTGGCACACTTCTTTGAGCAGCTGCATAAATGCCTGTGTGTAACTTCCCCATGACCCTGTCTGCCTGCCTGTGAGGACCAAACTTCATGTCGAACAGCGTGCTAGCCCTCTGCCAGCCCCACCACCTCTGCTTTGTCAGGCCTGGTGGTGTTGCACCTTCAGTCATGCAAAGTCAGATCACCTTAAAGGAGGAATTCCTCCCATCCGCAGGGATCCCAAACTCACTACTAGTGTATTAGTAGGCACTGTGTTTAAGGTTATTAATTAAAATCTGAGAGACATGTAGTTAGATCTAAATACTTTTCTTTAGCTGAGATTTCCCAGAGATTTTAACTTTTTTTTGGTTTATTGTAACTCTCCAAGATCAAAACTATATAAAAGCAGGTGCCAGTGGGTCACGCCTGTAATGTTAGCTACTCAAGAGGCTGAGATCTGAGAATGGTGGTTCAAAGCCAGCCTGAGTAGGGAAAGTCCATGGGACTTTTATATCTCCAATTAACCACCACCCAAAAGCCATAAATGGAGCTGTGGCTCAGTGTTAGCCTTGAGGTGGAAAAAAAGAAAAGAAAAGAAAAGAAAAAAATCAGGGAGAGGGTCAGGCCCTGAGTTCAAGCCCTAGAACTGGCACAAAACAAAAAACAAAACCCATACTTATTTGAAAATGGGATCCTGTTTTCCAAGAAATCACTTTCAAACATTTCAGAAACATCGATGATGTCTAGACTATTCATTCTTTGCATGACCTAGCCCATTAAATACTGCCTATACTCCAGAAACCGTGGTAAGCACCATGCATGTTGAGTTCCCAAAGAGCTCACAGTCTAATGATAGGAAGATTTTCTCAGAGGTAAGGGGCCCACAATGGATAAGGATCACTTTGGAGACAGAGAAATACATCATTCTCCAGGAATATTTGAGGAATTTTTTTTTGTTGGTCATGGGACTCGAACTCAGGGCCTGGGCACTGTCCCTGAGTCTCACACTCTACCACATTGACTCACAGCTCCACTTCCAGTTTTCTGGTGGTTAATTGAAGAGTCTCATGATCTTTCCTGCCCAGGCTAATTTGGAATGGCTATCCTCAGAGCCACCAGCACTGGCTGATATTGAATATTTATAAAATTTCGATCATATAAAATCTCTTCAAAGCTGGGTGCTGGAGGCTCATGCCTGTAATCCTAGCTACTCAGAGGCTTGAGAAATGAGGGTCATGGTTCAAAGCCATCTCAGGCAGAAAAGTCTATGAGATTCTTATCTCTATTAAACTACTCAGAAAACGATAGAAGTGGTATTGTGGCTCAAGTGGTAGAGCTCTAGCCTTGAACATAAAGAGGTTCAGGGACAGTGCCTGGGCCCTGAGTTCAAGCCCCAAGACTGGCAAAACAGAAAGGAATTTTTATAAATATTCAATATATAACTTGGATCTTGAAGAATAGCTCAAGGAATTCTGCTCTCTTTGAAACATGGACAAGAGAACAGAGTCTCCCAGGTAGGGGTGTATCTGGGCAGTGGTATGTTTCAGCAGATCAGAAATGCAGGAGGTATGAGGACCAGGTATAACAGGTGACATATAGGCTAGGACCAATAGGAAAAGGCCTTACAAATGCAAAGAAGTTTTCTGCCAACCTTCAGAAAGTGTATCGTATAGCACTCCAGAAAGTGACTTTGGTAATAATGTATGATGTATAACAGGTTTTGTGGTCTAGGTTCTGGTCCTGGTATAGATGAAGTCTTAGCTCAGGAAGGCTGGCATGACATATATTTAAACTATTATTCTGGTCCATAATCTCTCCAATAGGATAATACTTTCTTTTCTTTTCTTTTTTTGTTGTTGGTAATGGACCTTGGACTCAGGGTCTGGGCGCTGTCTTTGAGCCTCTTTTTACTCAAAGCTAGCACTCTAGCCACAGTACCACTTGTGGTGAGTGGTTCATTGGAGATAAGAGTCTCACAGAGACTTTTATGCCTGGGCTGGCTTCGAACCACAGTCCTTAGATCGCAATCTCCTGATAGCTAGGATTACAGGTGTGAGCCATTGGCACCTGGCAGGACACTATTTCTCAAAGTAGTTTTGGACGTCATTCTCCTCTTGGTTGCCTTACACATTTCAAGTATGTGTAACATAAATATACTCGCTGTATCTTCTACAATAAACGAAGTGTTCACTGAGTCTGTATGGCTTACAGGTACTATGGTTTTGAGAAAAAGATGCTCTGTGAGGCTGGAGTAAAGGTAATAGGGACTTTGGGGGGATTTGATTTTGTTATGGAAGTATGGATGAAACTAGGGTGAAATATGGATGAAATGGAGGGAGGGCAACTCATTCTAGTAAAGAGGGTTGCTTCTGCAAGGGCTAGAAAAGGAGTGAAGAAGATTTAAAGGGCAGGAAAGCCAAGGAGCTGGTGATGTGATCGGAAGACAGAGACTCACAGCTCATCCCTGCCCCTATGGCTACCTCAACTGACAGCTTTCCATCTCCCTAGAGAAGGCTATGATCATTAGAACTGAGGCACAAACCAGGGCCTTGGTGTCAAAGCCAAAGGAGGAGCTCAGCAAATGTGAAAGGCAAGACTTGGGGTGAGTAGCAGGGCAGACCTAGGGCAAATGACCGGGCAGTGAACCAGGGCTCCTCAGGTTTCTGTCTGGGGGAGACAGTTGTACCCAGGCCAGAGGGAGAGTTGGAGGAAACTTAAACTGAGAGTTGGGGCTTGGCAAGCACAGTCAGGTCTGAGGAGGAAGGAAAATGATGGCTGATGGACAGTAAGGAGTAGGAAAGGAAAACAAGGCATTGCATCAGATAGGAGCACGTGTTAGTCAGCTTTCCCTTATCGCAGCACATACCAGGGGCAAATCAACGTAAAGCAGATGAGGTTTATTTGGGCTCCTAGCACTCAGTCCATGGTTACCTGGGCCCTTGTGACTAGGCAGTGTATCTAATCAGGAGTGTAGAAGGAACAGTTCACTGAGGGGGGAATGGGAGGGGAGGAGAGGGGGAGAAGGAGAGGGGAAAGACAGGAAGGGATGGGAGTGGAGGCGAGGGGAGAGGGAGGGGGAAAAGAGGGGAGAGGAAGGAAGAGGAGGGGAGAGGAGGGATGAAGAGAAGAGAGGGATGGGAGGAAAGAAGAGGAGAGAGGGGAGGGGAGGAGAAGAGAGGAGAGGAGGAAGGGAAGGAAAGAGGTTAGAAGCCAGGGTCTCATTATCCCTTTCAAAGGCACTCCCCAAAGACCTACTTCTTCTCATTAGGGCCCACCTACTAAAGGTTTCAGCACCAACCAATAGCACAGGCTGAGGCCCACAATTTACCCGGAGCTCAGACATTTAACACATGAGCCTTTGGAGGACATTCCAAGATCCAAACTCTGGAAGAGTGGGATTGGTATAAGCAGGGGAATGTCCACTTCCACACAAGCACAAGCACATCCATTTGAAGGAGCAGGCCTGTGAGGAAAGAAGCGGCAGTCATCATGGGTACAAAGGAAAGCTTGGAGTCTCCAGGTCTATTCAACAATCAACAAAAGAGCAAAATGATGGGATTGGGGAGGGTTTTCTTAGGAGAGGATCACAATGGCACAATAACTATGTGCCTCTGATCAAACAAAATAGTATTTATGGATACAAACTCCAAGAAATGGAAACAATAAGCTTTTTTTCTTTGTGGCTGTTTTTGTTTTCTCTTCCTTTTGTCTTGTTTGGTTGTTTATTTGTCTTTGGGAAGGTAAGGGGAGGATACAAATGGTAGGACAAAGGGTGAACCAATAGAGCAGTGGTACTCACTGGATACTATGTGGAAAATGAAAACTTATGGATGGGGATGGGAGAGGAAAACTGGAAAGAGTGAGGGAAGGGATGGCAGTGTTCAAGAAGAAATGCCCTCCTTACCTGATTTATGTAACTGTCACCTCTCTGAACATCACCTTTACAATAACAATTAAAAATGCATTTTAAAATGATGGGATTTGGGCTGGACGCTGGTGGCTCACTCCTGTAACCCTAGCTACTGAGGAGGCTGAGATCTGAGGATCGTGGTTCAAAGCCAGCCCAGGCAGGAAAGTTCATGAAACTCTTATTTCCAATTAACCACCAGAAAACCGGAAGTGGCACTGTGGCTCAAGAGGTAGAGCACTTTCTTTGAGCTGAAAAGCTCAGGGACAGTGCTCCCCGGGCCCAGAGTTCAAGTCCCACAACTGACCGAAAAAAAAAAAAAGATGGGATTTGGAATCTGGAAAGGAGCTGCTTTGGTTGGGGTGAAGAGACAAACAGCACTTGGTGTGTGTGTGTCGGGGGTGAAACTTGCTAAACAGGTGACTAATGAGTTTATTGGATGGAGTGTATGAGAGATCAGGAGCCCAAAGTTGGTATCACCAGAGACTGGTCCCTAGGGAACACTGACTGCCCAGCATAAAGGCCACCATATCTCAGTCCCAGGCTTGTAATCTCTTGGAGATGGAACCCTAAATATCACAATATTCATACAATGTAAAATTTGAGGTGCCAGTGTGGGGAGCGGCGAGGTCTTGGGACCATCAGTGAAGCTATACCACTTGAGCCACAGCACCACTTCCAGTTTTCTGGTGGTTTATTGGAGATAAGAGTCTCACGGTCTTTCCTGTTCAGGCTGGGTTTGAACTGTGATTCTTAGATCTCAGCCTCTTGAGTAGCTAGGATTACAGGCGTGAGCCACCAAAGCCTGGCTTCCATTTTTTTTCTTTGTACCAGTCCTGGGGATTGAACTCAGAACCTTGGAGCTGGTCCTTAGCTTTTTCACTCAAAGCTAGTGCTCTACCACTTAAGTCACAGCTCTATTTCTGGTTCTATAACTGGTTAATTGGAGATAAGAGTCTCATGGACTTCTCCACCCTGGCTGGATTTGAACTTCGATCCTCACATCTAAGCCTCTTGAGTTGCTAGGATGACAGGCGTGAGTCACTAGTATCCAATTCATTTTTCATTTCCAGCACCTACTGCATCAAGTATTATCTGAAACAAGTTAGACTGTCGGTTGAGTCTCAGGGAAGTTTTGCATTGGGGAGAGTTTCACTTTATATTGATCATCATGAAGAATGAGATGCAAATCCTCAGCATATATTTTAGGAGTAGCAGGTGAGGTCACTGCTTTTGGCATATTGATTTAAAACAAACAAACAAACAAACCCCTCCAAAAAAAAAACAAACAAAAAAACAGTGCTGAGGGAATAAACCTTGACATAAACCAGTTCTCTTAGCTTACTGTGAGCATGCCATACTTCCTTGATCTTCTGCCAAGGAACTTTGCCAACCGCTGGCTCAGAAGCCAGGAGAGAATGCTGGGTGTCTAATGTCCCTCCTGCCCTCAGGAACAATCCTAAAATAATTCTACTGGCACAGACAAGGCCAGCCTGCAAGAAGTATGCATCTGCAGGCACTTTTCTCTGAGTTACTTCTGCCCTGACTCTGGTAGCTTTTTATCGATGGGTTCTATTTTCCACCCTTGTTACAGTGGGGCGGGGGGGGGGGGCGGGCAGGAGCCCAACATGATGGCTACTGGATGCTTTTTAAATAGGAGTTTAAAGGTTACAGATTGAGATAGGGAACCCATATGAAACTATGTAGTGGGACAAGAAACAGGAGAGTATTCTTTCGTAGCTCACAGGCTGAGTTCTGTAGCAGCTCCTGACTTGTGAAGGCCAGGATTCACACAGCATATTTTGTTCACATCAGGGGCAGTGTCAAATAAAGCTTACATGGACAGATCTCAGCGTAGAGAACTAAGAGTCAGAAAAGTTGCCCTGGAATGCAACACTGTCCCAAGAGGAGGGACATTCTACTGACAGGCTGGACAGCGTCAACTTGCCCAATGATTCACTATAAAAAGTCACACCTGTCAATCACAGCTGCTGCTGCTGTTGCTGCTGCTGCTGCTTCTTCTTCTTCTTCTTCTTCTTCTTCTTCTTCTTCTTCTTCTTCTTCTTCTTCTTCTTCTTCTTCTTCTTCTTCTTCTTCTTCTTCTTCTTCTTCTTCTTCCTCCTCCTCTTCCTCCTCTTCCTCCTCTTCCTCCTCCTCCTCCTCCTCCTCCTCCTCCTCCTCCTCCTCCTCCTCCTCCTCCTCCTCCTCCTCCTCCTCCTCCTCCTCCTCCTCCTCCTCCTCCTCCTCCTCCTTCTTCTTCTTCTTTCTTCTTCTTCTTCTTTCTTCTTCTTCTTCTTGCTTGAACTCAGGGCTTGGATGCTGTCCCTGTGCTCTTCTGCTTTGAGCCATGGCACCACTTCCAGTTTTTTTTTTTTTTTGTATTTTGTTTTTTCCCAGTGGTTCATTGGAGATAAAAACCTCACAGACTTTCCTGCCCAGGTTACCTTTGAACCTTGATCCTCCGATCTCAGCCTCCTGAGTAGCTAGGATGACAGGCGTGAGCCATCAATGCCTGGCAAGAGCTACTTTTCAGAGAGGACTTTGAGCTCTCAGAAATAAGAGCTCAGTGGCTGATGGAACTATTGGAGAAAACTTTCGGATGATTGTGACATGTGCAGAAATGTTAGGGGCCCAGGGACTCGAGTGTCCCCTAAGGAGCAGCATAGTCTTCTCTCTATTGCAAAGAACACAAGATTCACTAGCAACCAAAGAGCACCCAAGACTTCCAGACAGGACATGGGCACTGTCATTGTATAAGCACTGGGGCAGGGAGAGAAGAGAACCCTGTGTGTGATCTCTTTAGAGGGCCTTGTCTGGCAACCACAGGCTAAATGGAGGCCTCCACCTGTTAATGTTCCCAGGACCAGAAAGATGACGTGTTTATTTCCAAGTAAGAACTACAACCATGAAGATTCAGTTCAAAGCTCAGCCCAGTGTTTGATTGGCTTTCTAGTCCTGTTAGGATATCCTAGTGGACAAATCAGCTGGAAGCTGCTGCTGAAGGATGGTGGCAGGTGGGTGGACCGTCACTGGCCTGCCCGATCCCCAGGGGTCTTAAAGGAGAGCCATTTGGGTGCCACGCCTCTCTGTGAAAGCCAAGTCTGCAAACATCTGTGGTGGCACGGGAAAAAAAATGGAAAAAGAAAGAAACCACCACTGATTGACATAAACATGTGGTGGTGTGGATACCAATTTCCCATATGAATGGCAAAGCCCAAATGTGCTTGACATTCAGACCAGACTAGAAATGGGTGTGACACCCACTGGCTTGAGGATTTGATAAGGAATCCTGTATCATTCTTTCCCTCCTGCTCCCCTGCTGGGTTGTGGGGCCTGAATTCTGGGCCTGGGCACTGTCCTTCAGCTCTTCAGCTCAAGGCAAGTGTTCTACCACTTAAGTCACAGCACCACTTCCAGCTTTTTTTTTATTTATGTGGTACTGAGGAATCGAACCCAGGGTTTCATGCATGCTGGGCAAGCACTCCACCATTAAGCCACATTCTCAGCCCCTCTTCTATTTCTTCAATAACAAACACCAACATAAAGACTCCCTGCTGAAGAAGGTCAGATTTATTGGGAAAGTGAACGCTATTTTCAGATCCTCCCACCTCTGCCAGGAGGTGTTAAGTAAAAGTTCAGAAAGTGATTCAAACCAATGGTTTCATAAATAAATAGATCCGGTAGCCATTATATTATTTACAGGTTGAGAAAGAGAACATATGAATGTTTAATAATATCTATAGATTTCATTTCAATGTTATTGGTTTGATATATAGATGAAATACAGCTGTTGTCTGAAATGTGGTTGTCATTCAGTAAATGAAGGTAAAATTTCAGCAAGAAGCAGGTGGCTCATGCCTGTAATCCTAGCTACTCAGGAGGCTGAGATCTAAGAATCCAGGTTTAATACCAGCCCAGGCAGAAAAGTCTGTGAGACTCTTATCTCCAATGAACCACTAGAAAGCTGGAAGTGGTGCTGTGGCTCAAGTGATAGAGCACTTGCCTTGAGAAAAAGAGCTCCAGGACGGCACCCAGATCCAGAGTTCAAGCCCCATGACCCACAAAGAAAAAAAAAAAAGAAGGAAATATTAATTACCCTGATTTGATCATTGCATAGTATATACATATTAGGCTGTTACCATAAATGTCATAGATATGTGTATTATTACCATGAGTCAATTATTATTACACTGAGTCAATTAGAAAAAAGAAAATGTAAAAACTTTTCCCAGGGAGCTGGATACTCATGCCTGTAATCCTAGCTATTCAGGAGGCTGTGATCTAAGGAGCCCAGTTCGAAGCCAGCCCAGGCAGGAAAGTTTCTGAGACTCTTAATCTCCAATGACACCACCAGAAAACCAGACGTGGAGCTCAAAGTGGTAGAGCGCTCACCTTGAGCAGAAAAGCTCAGGGACAGCACTGAGGCCCTGGAGGACGGAGCTGGGCCTGGGCCTTAAACATAACGAGTTGTAAGCATGACCAGGATTTCTCTTCCCAGCTGCTCTGCTCTTACAATTCTGGCAAACATTAGATACCCCATCCCTATTTCTGGATGGTGATACTATTTTAGGGGATCATGTGAGGGGAGAAAGCACCTGCTCTGAGAACTCTCTCCCGCGGGGGCACAGTTGTTCGTCACACTTAGAGAGCTGGGGTGTCCTCTGGGGGCCTGTATTTTAGGGGTCACTCTCCTGTAGAAGGTGAACTGGAAGATCATTGCAGAAGGGTGTGGTCTGCTGATTGAAACGAGGCTCAGACAATGGTCGGATGCCTTCTAAAAGCGCTTCTGAAAGTTGGAAATAGTAAAATGCATTGTATTGTGAGAGTTTGAGAACTGTATATATTTCCCCCCACACTATGACTCATTAGAAAACTATGAACAGGACATACAAACTTGAAGAACATGTTTGAAAAGAAATCACAGATTTTAGTCATCCTTACTTTTCTTTCTTTCTTTTTTTATTTTTGCTAGTCCTGGGCCTTGAACTCAAAACCTGGGCACAGTCCCTAAGCTTTTTCACTCAAGGCTAGCATTCTACCACTTTGAGCCACAGTGCCATTTCTGGCTTTTTCTGTTTATGTGGTCCTCAGGAATCAAACCCAGGGCTTCATGCATGCTAAGGCACGCACTCTACCACTGAGCCACCTTCCCAGTCCCAGCCTTACTTTTTTATGGTAGTGTTCAGCTGTTGGATTTGAGAGCTGCCATTTTCACGTGGGCCAGTGCCATATCTATGAAGATTCTCACCAGGCCTAAGCCTGTCTATTTAGGCTGTTTCTCAGCTGTCTAAGTTGGAAGTTGGTGTAGCCAAGAGCTTGTGTGGCTCCACAGCAGTGGATGGATGGTTGTGAGAGAGTTGCTGCCATGTTCTAGCTTTCTCTTGTTCAATGTCTCTGATACCCACTCCATGGAGCAGGTGGAAAGGCTGTCATGTCCCACCAAGGATGGTCAGTTATCAATCATGCTACACACTCAAAAGAACCAGGGAGAATCAGATTTGTATGAGATTGAGGTAATGTCCAAAAAGGGGCTGAGAATCACAGCTTTTTGTTGTTTGTCTTGGGGCTTGAACTCAGGGTCTGGGCACTGTCCTTGATCAAGGTTGGTGCTTTACCACTTTGTGCCACAGCACCACTTCCGGCTTTCTGGTGGTTCATTGGAGATATGCGTCTCACAGACTTTCCTGCCTGAGCTGGCTTTGAACCACAATCCTGATATCTCAGCCTCCTGAGCAGCTAGGTAGCTAGGATTACAGGCATGAGCCACAGGTGACTGGCACAGAGCTGTTAGTGTGTGTGTGTGTGTGTGTTTTGGGGTGGTGGTGGTGTTGGTGCATTTTTACCAGGACTGGAACAGGGTGGGGCTCTTTCCTCATTGGATATTACGAGGGTGAGCTTCTTCCTCTGTAGATAGATTTACCTCTTCCTGTACAGTAGTACTTCTTCCTGCTTTCATTGTCACCAGATGTAATAAAGTGCCTTTCTCCTTGGAGGCTGGTCTACTCAGGATATTGTTCTCACAGAGGCTCCCAGCCCCTGTTACACACACTAAGGACTTTGTAAAGATGGAAAATTCATGGACCTTACCTTCAGTCAAGACCAATGCTGGCTGTTACCCAGGAAATCTTCTAACCAGCCTCTGAAGGAGGCTGAGACTCACAGGGGGTTCATTGTACATTCTTGGAGAACCACTTCCCGTTCCAGGATGAGGGACCATCCTCCTCATGTCCATTGTCCTCCCTGACTCATTCTTGAGTCTATAAACACTTAGTCTATAAAAGTTTACCCCTAGTCTATAAAACCTTACCCATAAAAAGAATCCTCTCTCCATCTCTTTTCTATAGTCCTTTATGATGGAGATCTCTTAAAGAAAGATTGATGAACCTGGGCATAGTGGCTCATACCTGTAATCCCAGCTACCCAGGAGGCTAAGATCTGAGGATTGAGGTTCAAAGCCAGCCCGGGCAGGAAAGTGCAGGAGATTCTTATCTGCAACGAACCAGCAAAAAGCCAGAAGTGGAGGAATAGCACAAGTGGTAGAGCAGCAGCCTTGAGCAAAAAAGCTAAGAGACAGCACCCAGGCCCTGAGTTCAAGTTCTAGTACTTGTACAGGGTAGAAGGGGCAGGGGGGAATGTTTCCACTTCTTATCTATAGCCTCATCCATTTCTTCCTCAGTTTGTGCAATCCAATACCTATGTTCACCATTCCACACATACTTCTAATCTCAACAAAATCCACCAATCAGCTTAAACCCTCTAATGAAGTCTGTAGAAACCCCAGCACGATTCGCCCTACCACCTGTTCACTGCGGCTCCGTCAGCTTTCCATTGTTTGCTTGCTCATAGTTTCTGGATGGGCAGAGCTCCTTTCTGTCCCAGGCCCCTCGGGCTGCTGTGTTCTGGAGTCCACTTCCCTCCCCCACGCTTCCTCTTCCAAAGGCCTTTCACCCCCTTGAGTCCCTATTGGGGGAGAGGCCTTGCTTGCTCAGCCCACACAAGTAAAGTCTTGTTATGGTGCTTATTATTTTCCTTCAGAGCGCATTTTACTAATGTATGTGTATGATGTATGGTGTGTGTGTGTATGTGTGTTTTATTTATCTACATGCTCCCTCACAATAGATTATGAATTGGCAAAAGCTGGCGGCTTTATGAATGTAGTTTATCACTGTGCTAAACCCAGCTCCTGAAACACAGTAACTGCTTTGTTTGTGGAGAGAGAGAGAGAGAGAGAGAGAGAGAGAGAGAGAGAGAGAGAGAGAGAGAGAGAGAGAGAGAGGAGAATATCAATAGAGCTGATTTGTCAGAGGTCACCCAGAACCTCCTAATTTCCAGATTGTGTACTACCCAGTGTGAATAAGAAACAACCGCAAGGGTTGAATCGATTAAAAAAAAAAAAATCAGTTCCATGATAAACGCAAGCAGACACCCAGCTCTTCTCATTATCGATGATCTTGATGCTGGAGGGGCGCTCTAAGAGCGTTAATTTTATTATTTTTTTTTTTAAAAAAAGATCTCACTCTTGAAAAAACAAAACAAAACCCGAGATCCAAATTTCTTCCTCCATACAGCAAGATGGTATGGATGCTGCTCTGATGACAGGGAAATCTCAATAAATCTCTCGAGACCTTTCCTTTGTTGGTTTTGGCAGAGTGAATGAGAAAAAGGGAGGTAAAATCACCCACCTCCTGCGCAGCACAGTGATAGTCAAGGTCCCCTTAGAAACGAAGGTTCCAGGGCTTTGCCTCATCCATATCTCGTGCCTCCTCCTAGATCCTGAGGGCAGTGTCTGCTCTGATCTCATCTAAGCTGAATTTCCTCTTTCCTTCTCTGCGGATGTAAATCTGCTGGCAATAAAAATAATATCCAACTGGGTAATAATGTCTGCAATTTTCATTGTCCTAGCACTCTTTGTGAAATGGTGATGGCCTTTAACTGCTATTGGAAATGGAGTCTTTGGAAAGCTTATTTATTTATTCATTTATTTATTTATTTATATTTTGTCCCCTGATCGCTGCTACCAACCCAGAAACCTAACAAGTGAGCATGAATGCATGCGTGCGCACATGCGTGTGTGCACACGTGTGTACACAGAAATGAACACCATTCTATCTTTTTTTTTTTTTTTTTTTTTTTTTTGGTCATGGGGCTTGAACTCTGGGCCTGGGCACTGTCCCTCAGCTCTTCAGCTCAAGGCGAGTGCTCTACTCCTTGAGCCACAATGCCACTTCTGGTTTTCTGAGTGGTTTCTTGTAGATAAGAGTCTCATGGGGGGGGGGGGGAGATGGGAGGGTAGGGATGGGAAGGGGAAACAAAGGAGGCAATAATGCTTGGTAAGAAATGTACTCATTACCTTGCTCATGTAATTGTAACCCCTCTGTACGGTATTTTCACAATAAAAAACTTAATAATAATAATAATAATAATAATAAAGAGGCTCATGGACTTTTTCTGCCCTGGCTAGCTTTGAACTGCAATCCTTAGATCTCAGTCTCCTGAGTAGCTGGGATTACAAGTGTGAGCCACCAGCTCCCAACTTCATTACATCTTATTCAAGACATTTTCTTAGCAGATGAGGCATTCTAGGTGAGAATTTGGGGCATCTTCTCATTAATACTTAAGAACGTCTTAAGGGGAGTGAGTTTGGTGAAAGCGCATTGTATGTACACATGAAACTATCAAATGAAACTCTTTTGTACAATTAATATACATTAGTAAGGGGGGAAATGAATGAGAGCCTTGTTTGAAACATAAAAGAAATAAAACCAAAGCAAATACAGTTGTTGATGACACGATTGTTAAATGAAAGGGCTAGAAAAGCCATGAGAATCCCTTGTCTGGGATCAGTAGAGATGGATATAAAATAGATATTTAAAATCAATATAATGACGCTTCTTTGCCTCATGTTTTCTTTGTGTGTGTGTATGTGTGAGTGCTAGTACTGAGAGTTGAACTCAGGGCCTCACACCGTTGTTCATCTTTTTCAGTCAAGGCCCGGTGTTGTACCACTTGAGCCATGCCTCACTGCCAGCTTTTTTTGCTGGTAAAATTGGAAAATAAAAGTCTCATAGCCAGGCACCAGTGGCTCATGCCTGTCATCCTAGCTACTCAGGAGGCTGAGATCTGAGGATCATGGTTCAAAGCCAGCCTGGGCAGGTAAGTCTGTGAGACTCTTATTTCCAATAAACCACCAGGAAACTGGAAGTGGTGCTGTGGCTCAAGTGGTAGAGCACTCGCCTTGAACTGAAGAGCTGAGGAACAATACCCAAGCTGAGAGTTCAAGCCCCATGACCGACCAAAAAAAAAAAGTCTCACAAACTTTTCTGCCCAGGCTGTCTTTGAACCATGGTCCTTAGATCTCAGCTTCCTGAGTATCTAGGATGACAGTAATGAGCCACTCTCTACTAATAATTCCTTTTGTGTTTATGAGCAGCCTGATGCAATGGAAAAGCTATAGTATATTCGGGTCAACATCTTATTCTATTTCCACTGCTCCTTGCAATTTCTGTCATCATTGCCAACTTCACCCAGACCCTTTTGTACATTTCGTCTGAATTACTTGTGGTGGCTAGTTCAAATGATGATAGAAAGGATGAGGCCTTTCCTAAATGTCCTAAGCAGCTCCTACTCTATATTAGATCTTGTGCTAGCTGCCTGATCCTCAATGATGAAGCCCCCATTCTACTTCAAAAGATTGGGGCTGGGAAGGTGGCTCAGTGGTAGAGTGCTTACCTTGCATGCATGAGGCCCTGGGTTCTATTCCTCAGCACCACATAAGCAGAGAAAGCTGGAAGTGGTGCTATGGCTCAAGTGGTAGAGCTCTAGCCTTGGGCTGAAGAGTTGAAAGACAGTGCCCAGGCCCAAAGTTCAGGCCCTATGACTGACAGAAAAAAAAAAAAAAAAAAGAGAGATGCACAGGGTAGGGTATGCTGCAGTTCCTGGGTTTGGTGCCAGGAACAGAAGTAAGATTCATATACAAGACTATGCAGGGCAGGGAACAAGGTGAGTTCAGATTTGGATACTAAAGATTTTACATTCTCAAAGAGCTTTCCAGCCAGGCACTGGTGGCTCACACCTGTCATCCTAGCTACTCAGGAGGCTGAGATCTGAGGATCAGAGGAAACCAGCCTGGTCAGATGCTTATCTCCAATGAACTACCAGAAAACCAGAAGTGGTGCTGTGGTTCAAAGTGACAGAGCACTAGCCTTGAGCAAAAGAGCTCAGGGACAGTGCCCAGGCCCAGAATTCATGTCCCAGGACCAGCAAAAAAGAAAAAGATGAACAAAGCTGAGTAATGTGGAGTCACCCTGAGGGTCAAATGATACTTAGTATGAGTTTTGAGATTCAAAATAATAAACTGAAGGTGGCTCAGTGGTAGAGTGCTTACCTTGAATGCATGAGGTCCTGGGTTCAATTCCTCAGCACCACATAAGCAGAAAAAGCCGAAAGTGGCGCTGTGGCTCAAGTGGTAGAGCGCCAGCCTTGAGCTGAAGAGCTGAGAGACAGTGCCCAGGCCCAGAGTTCAAGACCCACAACCAACAAAAACAACAATAAAAAAAAAGCAAAGAAAAAAAGAGAAATTCTTAGACAAGAAAGTGTAGGGAGAGGGCGTTAGGTTGGAAAAGCAATAGAAATTCATTGGGACCAACATCTCTATCCCCTGGAGGGCAAGGTAGGTAACTTAAAGCATCCAGAGTCACTGGCTGGATTTCTGGTGGTGGTTTTGCTGGGATATTTGGTTACTTCAATTACAGGGTGTTACCCCAATTATAGAGTAAAAGTTAAGTGAACATTCCCCCTAATGTCTGTTAATGCTAATACACCAAAAAAAAATGTCTAAAGGTGATTATAATGATGACAATCCTATTCTGCCAACGATAAAAATCTTACACTAACATTTCATACCAAGTTCCTGGTCTAACCTGTTCAGACTCCTTGAATGGCCCAAGGAACAAGTTAAGCCTTTTGTATGTCCTGAAGGGCATTTATGCTGTTATATGGGAATTCAATCATGAGAAACAGAGAAGCCACATTTTGAGAGGTCACATTGGGAGTCTTTATTAGAAAGCCAGCAACTGAAGGTAGACTCTTGTCTCAAAGACCTACAGTCCAGAACGCCGTCAGCACAAAGCTTTTAAAGGCAAAAACCACATGTTTGGGGTGGGGAGCCCAGGCTCAACAAAAGCAAGCCATCTAGGGAAATAATCAGAGGTGAGCAAATCAAACGGTTTGGGGAAATACTCAGCATTTGAGCATTCTCCCTAGCAAAGCTTTGGTGAGATTAAGCAACACGACATCTGCAATTCAAGGGATGTCCTATCTCGCCTCTAGCCCCCCGCCCCCCCAACCCCAACCCCAGCTGGGTGAAAAGCTCCAACCACCCAGCAAGACACCAGGATGGCGGTAAGAAAAGACATAGTTACTTAGACCCAGTATCCTTATTTCAATACCACTGCTATTTAATAGATCATCCTAGTACTTAATAGATGCACATCACAGCCACTTCCAATCTATTCTTCCTGCTGTCAGAGAAGGCGCCAGTAGCCTCCCAAAGAGCTATAAGCGCAGCTACATTGCCATGCGCCTCCTGGCCTTCAAGTCTTTATTACTCCATGCTGCCTTCCCGCAGTCTTGGCTTTCCTTTTTTTTCTGTTCCTTTCCCTTTTGTCTGCGCTTGCCAAATTGGGGCTTAGTCAAAGCCCTGCGGTTAACGCTACAGCTGGCTTATCAGGAGCCAAGACAAGCTGACTCAGAACTAGAGAGTTAGATCAGCGAGGTACAGAGAATCGAACAAAAGCAGAGGCGGAGAAAGGAGTCAGGTAGCTTCCTGAGAGTGCTTCCTTTTATTCAAACATCTTACAGAGATGCCTGAGGGGGAGAAGCTAGGGACTACTGAGAAGCAATGAACTCCAGGAGTGAGCAAAATGTTAGTTCAATAAAGAGAGAAGGTTGCAGATCTCTCTCTCTCTCTCTCTCTCTCTCTCTCTCTCTCATATGTATAAAATTGGCTTTCTACCTGTACAGTCAAGATACTGAATGCTTTTTCACCACTAGATTTTCTTCTGTTGCCCAACGAAAGCTACATCCCAGTGGCTCATGGCTATAATCATAGCTACTCAAGAGGCCGAGATCTGAGGATCGTGGTTCAAAACCAGGAAAGGCCAGAAAGTCCCAGAGTTTCTTGTCTCCAATTAACCAGCAAAAAATAAGATAAAATAAATGGGCCCAGAGCTGTGGTTCAAGTGGCAGAATGCTAGCCTTCAGAAAGAAAACCCAACCAAAGGAAAAAATACTAAGGGACAGTACCCAGACTCTGAGTTCAAGTCTCAGTACCAGCCCACCACCTCCCATCAAACAAAAATAAAAAAGAAGGAAAGAAAGCAAGCCACACCCATCTTCTCTGCTTGTTGCCTTCACAATCACAGACCTATTATTCTTCCTTTCTACAATTTTGTATGTGAATGTAACCATGCACTTATGACATCTGCGATTACCTCTTCCATTATTGTAACTCTCCTGGCACATATTCAAGTCATTGTGTGTATCAATAATCCACTCCTTTCTTGGTACGACTGAATAATGTTCCATGGTATAGATGATCGAATTTATTTTATTATTTAGCCTTCCAATTTACCTATATTGTGTCATTTGAAGTCACATTTCCCAGACAGCATGAATTCTTTTTACCCACTCTGCCCATCTCCGTGTTGTTTATTGCTGTCTTCAAACTATCTATATAGAAGATAAATATTTACATGTTTGGTGCTCACATCTTCTTTTTAAATAATTTTTATTTTCTGTTGGCTTCTTCGGGTTCTTTTTCCTTTCTCTATTTTCTTACCTTGGATATTTAAATAATTTTTTTGGGGGGGTAGTACTGGGCTTTGAACTGAGGACCTTACATTGGCTAGGTTTTACCACTTGTACCATCCTTTAAGGCCATTTTAACTTCCATTGTTTCTCAGGGAGATTCTCATGGTTTTGCCTGGGAGTAGAGTGGGAATATTATTCTACAATCTGTGCCTCTCATGTATCTGGGATTGCAGGCATAAGGTACCAGGACTGATTTTCCTTGGGCAGTTTCTTAATTCTATCTTGATTTATTGTGCTTTTGAGCATATGTGGTGTGTGTGTGTGTGTGTGTGTGTGTGTGTGTGTGTGTGTGTGTGTGTGTGTGTGTGTGTGTGTGTGTGTGTGTGTGTGTATTTATTAAATTTTTTTTTTTTGGTTGTGGGGCTTGAGCTCTGGGCCTGGGCGCTGTTCCTCAGCTCTTCAGCTCAAGGCGAGCACTCTACCACATGAGCCACACCACCACTTTTGGTTTTCTGGTGCTTTATTGTAGATAAGAGTCTCATGGACTTTTCTGCCCAGGCTGGCTTTGAACTGTGAGCCTCAGATCTTAGCCTCCTGAGTAGCTGGGATTAAAGGCATGAGCCACCAGCACCTGGTGCTTTTGAGTATGGCTTTTAAAGGTTTTTTTTTTTTTTTTTTTTTGGTGTGTGTGTGTGTGTGTTTTCTCTGGGTATTTTAATATAAACATATAACATCACAGTATTTTAATATAACATCACAATCTACTAGCATCAATTTTTTTTTTTTTTGTCGGTCGTGGGGCCTGAACTCTGGGCCTGAGCGCTGTCCCTCAGCTCTTCAGCTCAAGGCGAGCGCTCTACCACTTGAGCTACAGCGCCACTTCCGGTTTTCTGGTGGTTTATTGGAAATAGGAGTCTCACGGTCTCTCCTGCCCGGGCTGGCTTTGAACCGCGATCCTCAGATCTCAGCCTCCTGAGTAGCTAGGATTACAGGCGTGAGCCACCAGTGCCCGGCTAGCATCAATATTTTATCATATTGTGTTGTGTGGAGTTTCACCCCTACCAAGTGCTCTTTTTCTTTTCTTTTGAAGTTCATTGGTTTGAGAACCAAATAGTGGTTTTCTTTTTCTTTTTGGGGCTTGAATTCAGGGCTTCCCACTCTTACTTTGCTCTGTCACTTGAACCACAACTCCACGTCTGTTTCTCTTTGCCAATTAATTAAAAATAAGAGTCTTGTGGACTGCCGGGCGCTGGTGGCTCGCGCCTGTAATCCTAGCTACTCAGGAGGCTGAGATCTGAGGATCGCAGTTCAAAGCCAGCCCGGGCAGGAAAGACTGTGAGACTCCTATCTCCAATAAACCACCAGAAAACCGGAAGTGGCGCTGTAGCTCAAGTGGTAGAGAGCTCGCCTTGAGCTGAAGAGCTGAGGGACAGCGCCCAGGCCTAGAGTTCAAGCCCCACGACCGACAAAAAAAAAAAAAAAAGAGTCTTGTGGACTTACCTGCCTTTGAACCTGGCTTTGAAAAGTCATCCTCAGGTCTCAGCCTCCTTGAGTAGCTAGGATTACAGGCATAAAATACTGGATCCCAACAGTGTTTTACAAAGTATGACCTATACCAGTCATGTAGAGGATTGTCTATTATTATATGGCCCCATGTATTTGCTATTTGTCCCATTCCGTCTTCATTTCTAATACTTCAAGATTCCCTCTTTCATCAGATTTGACAAATTGTAGATCTTATAGGGACAGATTTTTTTTTAAAGTCTTTTTTTCTTTTCATCTAAGAATAAGAATGTCTTTCTTAGCTGGGTGCTGGTGGCTTATGCCTGTCATTCTAGTTACTCAGGAGGCTGAGATCTGAGGATTGCAGTTGAAAGCTAGCCAGGGCAGAAGAGTCTGTGAGACTCTTATCTTGAACTAACCACCAGAAAACAAGAGATGGCCCTTTGGCTCAAAGTAGTAGAGTATTAGCCTTTAGCAAAAAGAGCTCAGGGACAGCATCCAGGCCCTGAGTTCAAGCCCTATGACTGACAAAATAACAACAATAATAAAACAAAACAAAACATAAAAAAAAAAAGAATAATGTAGGCTGAGAATGTGGCTTAGTGGTAGAGTGCTTGCCTAGCATGCATGAAGCCCTGGGTTTGCCTAGCATGCATGAAGCCCTGGGTTCGATTCCTCAGTGTCCCATAAACAGAAAAAGCCAGAAGTGGTACTGTGGCTCAAGTGGTAGAGTACTAGCCTTGCGTTCAAGCCCCAGGACTGGCAAAAAAAAAGGAAGAAGAATGTATTTTTTTCCTTTATTCCTCAAAGATATAGTTCCCAGACATGAAATTCATGGTTAATTTTTTTTCCTTTCAAATACTTGAAACATGTGCTATTTTCCTTCATTGTTTCAGATGAGCAATCTACTGCTATTTGAATCAATTTCCTCCTACAGGTAATGTGTCATTTATCTCTTGTTTCTTCCAAGATATTTTTTCTTTTCTTTGACATGGACTTTGGAGCTTCATGTGAATGAGCTTTACTCTGTTTTTTTTTTTTTTAATTAAAAAAATTGATCTATAGGTTTGTACACATTGCTAAACTTTTGCTTCTTCTTTTTATTTTTTGCTGGTCGTGGGGCCTGAACTCTGGGCCTGGGCACTGTCCATCAGCTCTTCAGCTCAGAGTGCTCTACCGCTTGAGCCACAGGCCACTTTCAGCTTTTTCTGCTTATGTGGTGCTGAGGAATTGAACCCAGGGCCTCATGCATGCAAAGCAAGCACTCTACCACTGAGCCACCTTCCCAGCCCAACTTTTGCTTTTTAAAACAGACTTTTAGCTCTACTCTCTCTTCTCTTGGGATTCTCATGACATAAACTTTAGCTCTTTTATATATCCATAGGCCTCCCATTGCTCATTTTTAGCCTACTTTCTTTTTCTTTTTATTGAATTGTTTTTCAAATTGGGAAAGTTACACCTTCAAGTTCAGTGATTGTAATCTTCTGGCCTCTCTATTCAATTATTGACCCTGTCCAAATGGTTGGTTGTAAAATTTCTGCTAATTTTTTTGTAATTTCTATTTCTCTCTTGAGATTTTGTAAATAATATTTTAATTTGTTTCAAGAAAAATTGCCATGGATTGTTAACACATTTATATGGCTGTTTAAAAAATCCTTATCTGATCATTCCAACCACATATTTATCTCAATACACTAAGTGTGCTTTCTTAGGCAAGATGTGATTTTGTTGGTTCTTGGCACACTAGCTGGATTTTTAAAATTTTTATTTTATTGTAAAGATGCTGTACAGAGAGGTTACAGTTACATCAGTCAGGCAATGAGTACATTTCTTGTCAGGCATTGTTACCCCCTCCTTTTTCTCCCACTATCCCTCCCTTCTCTCTCCTACTTCCCACACCCTCTCCCCCTTCCCGCCCAAAGTTGTAAGGTTCATTTCCAACATAATGTCTAGTGAGTCTCATTGTTGCAATGGGTCATCCTGTGTCCTTGTTTCAGCATTTTGTTATTCCCCATCCCCTCCCCAAATTAAATAAATGTATATACAAAATGCAAGATACCAAAATCAAATACAGTGACAACAGGGATATACCACAGGAGGAAAAATGTACAAAAGAAACAAAGAAAAAAATCACATAGTATATTAACAACAACAAAGAAAAACCTCTTGTTTCCATATCTTGGGGTTCATTTCACTTAGCACCATCTTATATGGTCATATGTACATAGCTTATGAGCTTTTCTGCTCATCAGATAAGATTATCCTTGACATATTCTAATTATTGCAAATAAGGGAAAGCATGGGACCTATATTTCTTTGGGTCTGGCTTACTTCACTTAATATGATTTTTTCCAAGTTTTTTTGGTTCTTGGTCTACAGCTGTTTTTTCTTTTTTCTTTTTATGGTTCTCTGGATATTTTGTCTACTACAGTAAGAAGTTCTGGATCCTACTTAAATCCTTTATTTTAACAGACATCCACTCTGCTTAAGTTTAGAACTCAGGACCTGAGGATTTCTATAGACCAGCCTTCCACCTCAATTCTATTTCCTCTCTTTGGACTTCCTGTTTTATTTGATGGTGTTGCCTGAGAGACAGAACAGATCCCCTAGGCTGAACTACCAAATGCCTCTGGGAGGAGGAGAGGAGGTTCAGGCCATTGGAGGAAAGGGAGCTTTCTGGGTTAGGCCTCTTGTGTCAATGCTATCCTTGCGGTGATCCTGACCATACACCCGGTGTGTGTGTGTGTGTGTGTGTGTGTGTGTGTAAGACAATGGAGCAAATTCTCTTGTTGATATTTCCCTAGGCTGTAGACTTCTGTAAGCCAATGTTCCATTTGCGTAATAGAGACTTGCGATAAATAACTCATAAAGGAAAAAAAAAGTTTATGATCACTTACAGTTTGGGGTGTTTTGGTCCAGAATCAGTTGCTTTTTGCCTGTGATGAGACAATGCATGGTGGTAAAGGGGGAGAACATTGGAAGGGGTGACTCTGAACAAGACGCATTGTCATCACACATTAACATGTTGAACTGAAATCCCTTTGTACAGCTACTTACAGATAACCAATACAGCTGGGGGCCAGTGGCTCATGCCTGTAATTCTAGCTACACAGGAGGCTGAGATCTGAGGGCTATAGGTTAAAGCCAGTCTTATCTCCAATTAACCACTTGAATATCAGGAATGGAGCTATGACTCAAAAGTGATAGAACACTAGCCTTGAGCCGAAAAACCTCAGGGACAGTCCAGGCCCTGAGTTCAAGCCCCATAGCCACCCCCCCCAACATAATTTTTTTTACAAAAACAATGTATAGTGATGAGGGGTATGATATTAAACATTTCCAAGATGGCTTGAGAGCAAGGAAAAGAGGAAGAGGCTAAAGTCCTCTTTAAGTGTCCTTTAAGAGTATGCCCCACTTACTAAGTCCCACTTAACTCTTTTTTTTTTTTTTGCCTGTCCTGGGGCTTGAACTCAGGGCCTGGGCACTGTCCCTGAGCTTCTTTTGCTCAAGGCTAGCACTCTACCTCTTGAGCCACAGCACCACTTCTAGCTTTTTCTGTTTATGTGGTGCTGAGGAATCGAACCCAGGGCTTCATGCATGCTAGATAAGAACTCTACCACTAAGCCACATTCCCAGCCCCCTACTTAACTCTTAAATGTTCTACCACCTCCCAGTAACCCCACAGCCTGGGGAATCAAGTTTTTCATACCTGGACCTTTAGGGGAACATTCGTGATCCAAACTATAGCAGGAACTATGGATGTCACAGTAAATCGGGCTATCATTGTACCTTTGTAGTTCTAGTGTCCAGAATAGAATATTCACTGGTCTGTGTGATGAGCTGATTGACTGGGGCTATTGTTCTTCGCACCCAGGAGCCCTCTGACCTATCTGTGTGTGTGTGTGTGTGTGACTCATCTGGCTCATGAAATGCAGTCAAAAATGACAAGCATCACTCAGAGGTGGCAGCTTTGAGAGCCAAGGGGACATTCATTTTGTACTGTTCCCTCATCACGATAGATAGTCACATTTCCACCAGCCCACATCTCAGAGGGTGGTAATGACAGCTCAGAGCACATCCCTACAGATCTCAGAGGGCGCAAAATGTAAGCCAGCAGGAAGCTTCATATGTGAATTATGGAGATTGGAGTACTGGGGCGGGGGGGTGGAGTGGGGTGGGAGGGGGGTAGGGGGGTGTTTGTCACCATAGCATCACCCAGATTATCCTGCAGTGAATTTGGCTGAAAGAATGAAAAGACAGAGCCAATTTCTGGTATCTGGGGGAGGTACTAGAAATTCATAAAACTATGGGTTTTAACATTTCTATTCATAAGCCAGGCACTGGTAGCTCATGCCTGTAATCTTAGCTACTCAGGAGGCTGAGATCTGAGGATCATGGTACAAAGCCAGCCAGGGCAAGGACGTCTGTGAGACTCATCCCCAATTGACTACTAGAAAACTGGAAGTGGAGCTGTGGCTCAAAATGGTAGAGTGCTAGCCTTGAGCAAATGAGCTCAGAGACAGTATCTAGGCCCTGAGGTCAAGCCTCATGACTGCCCCTTTCCTCCCCAAAAATTATATTCCTTAAGCAATGAGTATGTAATTCTGTGTTAAAGGGCTTGCTTAGCCTATGCATGAAGTATTTGATTAATTTAGCGGTGTTCTCCCCCTCCCTCCCGCCCAGTTAAACATAGAAATTGGAGTTTTACACTGGGGAAATGTCAAACATTTGGTTTGGCAACAGCTGTGTGTATTAAAATATCCAAGTGATCTTTGACATATTTTGAATGCATGTGAATGCTTGCTTTAGGAGAGTAGTGAGGCCAAGGATATTTTCAGTTAAATCAGAGAAAGCTTCCTTTAGGTTTTCAACCCCCAAATGGACTATAGCATTAAGGATGATTGACTTACTGATTTAGAGTTATCCACAGATGGATGCTCTTTGTAGGATTTACATTTCTTTATCACTCTGCTTGCAGATATCTGTGTCTATCTTACAGTCTTTTACAGAGATCTCTAAAAGCCAGTAACGGGGACACCTTCGCTGGAACTCAAACACACACAACAGCCTCTGGGTTTGAACAAAGCAACAGGCTTCCTCCTCGCAAGGAAGAAAAGCACATTTCCTCTGAGAAGTTCCAGTTAAACCTGCATCACTCACATATTTCTCTAGATGAGGCTTCTTTGTCTGAGCTGGCCTTGACACTGCAGACTGCTTTCAAATGTGATTTGCTCCTAAGCAAAAGATCTGATCATTTAATGGCTCTGCGGAAGCACTTTCTATCCAATTGATGAAAGTGTGTGTGTGTGTGGTGTAGAAAATAATGGATTGGTGAAAGCAAAATTACCTCAAAATTAAATGAGATGACTCACTCACCTCTGAATCAGAGCACCACAGCAATGTCTGACCAGTTAAGTAGTTAAGCCCTTGGGACAAGTTTGCCATTGCTGGCTGTCCCTAAGTACCCTTTTTCTATTGAAAGCATTCAGCCTGCCATCTTTCCTCTCCTTTTAGCTTTGTTCTATAGCAGCTAACACTTACTTTTTTGTTGTTGTTGTTGTTCTTGAGGGTACAACTTCCCTAAGTCTAACAATAAAATCGTCTTTGCATCCACTGTCTTTCTCTTATGTTCTGATCAAAGCATGCTGTAGGCTTTTTTTTTTCTTTTTGAAGAATTCTATTATTCCACAGATATTATTTCATTTCTACGGAACAGCAAAAGATGTAGTTAGATCACATCACGATGCCATTGTGTTCTTACCCAGTTTTAGCGATTTTTTTCTTTCAAAAGCCCTCTTGTGATTATTGCAATATTCTGCTTAATTTCAAGAAATCTTAAACAATGGATGTTGCCCAAGGAATGTGTTGCTTTGATGGAAAAACAGATTTACAGAGCTATTCTATGTACCATTTCAGTAGTAATTCCTCTCCCTCCCACCCCCCAACAGGGAAACATGGTTACCTGAGTTTGAATTCCAGGGCCTTCCAACTTTCTCAGGCTTGTTCAGTTGGCCCTTTACCACTTGAACCAAACCTTCAACCCAGCTTTTTGCTAGTTATTTTGGAGATGAAGTCTCACAGACTTTCCTGGCCAGGCCGGCTTCAAACTGCAGTCCTCTAGATCTCAGCCTCCTTAGTAGCTAGGATGATAGGAGCGAGCCACCAGTGCCCAGCTGTGCATTGATCCTCAGTAGCTACCTTCTCTTTTGTGGCATCTTCAGACAGAAGTTGGCCTTAACAAGACCTTGGACATTCTTTCTTGATGCCTAAGTATGAGCTCAAGAGCCTTATTCTTTTCATTCTAGTTTAGGGGCTCAGCCAGATCCTTTGGGAGAAATAAGACTCTTTCTCCTTTTCCTTTTGTTTTATTTTTTTGGTTGGACATGGGGCTTGAACTCTGGGCCTGGGTGCTGTCCCTCAGCTCTTCAGCTCAAGGCAAGCTCTCTACCCCTTGAGCCACAGCTCCACTTCCAGTTTTCTGGTGGTTGATTAGAGATAAAAGTCTCACAGACTTCTCTGCCCTGGCTGGCTTTGAACGGTGATCCTCAGATCTCAGCTTCCTGAGCAGCTAGGATTACACCAGCCCCTGCTTCCTTTCCCTTTTCTTGGCCCTAGCTACACTGGTAAGCCATGAAAAGGGCCAGGCTCCTGGCCTTTGCACTCCTTGCACTCACATTCCAGTTCTCTGGGTGTTGTGGGCTCTGCTCCCACTATTCACAAGCACCAGTGTTCCAGATGGTTCTTTGAAGTCCTGGAGGGTGGGAAACATAGCTTCACATCTTGCCAGATATCCAGGAGTTGACTCATCTCTGGCCTTTTGGCCTTTTCTCCTCGCTTCCAGGATGGGATGTAAAAATTTCAGGCTGAGTTTCTTCTAGCACTAGACCATCCTGAGGAGCAAAACAAGTCACACTTTGTTGTCAGATATCTGAATGAACATGAGACATTGAGGTGTGTGTGTGTGTGTGTGTGTGTGTGTGTGTGTATATGTGTGTGTGTGCACATGCACACTGATTGTACAGTTTGAACTCAGGGCTTCATGTTCTCAGTTGGCTTTTTTTTTTTTTTTTACCAGTCCTGGGCCTTAAACTCAGGACCTGGGCACTGTCCTTGGGATTCTTTTGCTCTACCACTTCAGCCACAGCGCCATTCCCAGACTTTTCTGTTTATGTGGTACTAAGGAATCAAACCCAGGGCTTCATGCATGCAAGGCAAGCACTCTACCATTGAGCCACATTCCCAGCCCCTCACTTGGACTTTTCACTCAAGGGTGGCAACTCTGCCACTTGAATCACTCTTCCACTTCCAGCTTTACGGCTGATTGGCGATTAAAAAAAAAAAATCTCCTGGCCAGTTCTGTCTTGCTAGACTTTGAATCACGACCCCAGATCTCACTTAACCTCCTGAGTCACTAGGATGACAGGTGTGAGCCACCAGTCTCTGTGGGATATTGAATTCATGATGGACTTTTTTGGTTTGTGGAAGAGTTTTGGTTGTGTTTCTTGGTTTTATTTCTGCCCAATGTATCTGCTTTTGATTTTTGGTTAAAGAATAAATGATTCCTTTCTATATTAACTTTTAACCATACATGTTTCTCTTCTGTACTGGTCAAAGGATGCTGTATATATGTATATAATATATATTTATTAAGAATTATACATTTTAAACACACATGTTTAAAAGTAGGCATTTATATGTTTCCAAAACTGGTGTCCAATCCAGACCGTGTTCTCTTCCCCTCTTCCATGCTCCTTTCTTCTCTTTTCGTGCTCTTACATTGATTCTCATAAATGATTCCTTTCCAAATGTGAAAAAGAGCAAGAGCCCTGGAGAGAGAAGGAGGTGAAAATGGAATAATAGGAAAAAGTATAAAATAATATAAAATATAAAATATAAAATATTTTTTATTATTCATTTTCACAGTGGTAGAGATGGGACCCAGGTCCTGTGCCTGCTAGGTAAACATTTGACCACTGAAATACATTCACAGCCTATGAAATAATACGTTTAGCCTGTCTTGGCAGCTCATGCCTGGAATCCTCACTACTCAGGAAGCTGAGACCTGGAAGATGGTGGCTTGAAGCTGGCCCAGGCAGAAAAGCCCATAAGACTCCATCTCTAATTCACTAGCAAAATGGGGGTGAGGGCGTGCAGAGCTGAAGGCATGACTCAAGTTGCTGGAGATATGTCCCCCAGTGGCAGAGCTCCTGAATGAGAGCCCAAGACCCTGTGTTCAAATCCTGAATATATACATACGTTTATTTATAATGCTGTATCACAAAAATGTGCCTATCTTGTTAGGTACTGAATATTAAAGTGCGATTACAATAGACATAAATTATGGGGTATAGATATAGATAGATAGATAGGAAGATAAATAGATCTTAAGGGCTCTTGCAAGCAAAGGGAACCACTGTTTCTTAAACGCTTTCAAATTTGAAAGCTAGTAGTCTACAAATGCTCACACATATTATACATTTCAAGAACTAGGTGATATTTGAAGCATTGTTAACCAAGTGATTCTTTTTGTTTGTTTGCTCTCCTTCCAAGACGGCTAGAAAACAAACTATATTCAACAACTCCCAACCCACTCAAGCCTACGTCAATTCAACATATAAGATGAATGATCTTGTCGGGTGCCGCTTGCTCATGTCTGTCATTCCAGCTGAGACCTGAGGATTATGGTTCAAAGCTGGCCTGAGCAGAAAAGTCCCCCCTGAGACTCTTATCTCCAATAAACTAGCTTTGAGCACAAAGAGGCTCAGGGACAGTGCCCAGGCCCTGAGTTCAATCACCATCACGCGCATAATCACCACCACCACCAACAAAACAAAGATGAATGCACTTTAATATTTCTAATAAAAAGAAAACAGAAGCTAGGGATATGGCTCAGTAGTAGAATATTTACCTAGTAGGTGCAAGGCCTTGAGTATCATCTTCAGCATTCAAAATCAAGAGAGAGCGAGCGAGCGAGAGAGCAGAGAGAGAGAGAGAGAGAGAGCATTAGCGCACAGGCAAAGCAATTCTTAGTTGTAATCAGTAACGTGTTATTAGTGGGCTGTTAGTTGATTTTCTCTACAAGTGCTTAGGTAGGTGGGATTCTTTTATTCCTTTTATTCTATGTTATTTTAAGAAGGCTGGATGACTTTTTTTTTTTGACAAGGATGAAAAGATTTTCATATTACATCTCACTGGCTCTTTTGTTTTCCCCCTGCTGAACACCAGACTTGTAGGTGCTTATTTAAAGGGGAAAAAAACATAAAACAACAACAAAAAAGAAACCCCACAAAAAACAGTAAGTGACTACTGCCATCTATTGGATGGAATGTAAGTTTTACTCAGCCACATGGGCTTTTTAAGTGGCCAAATATCTGTCCCTTGCGTCAACTATAGGAATTCTGGGTAAAGCTAAAGTTCTACCGTTGATCTAGGTGTTTGTGTCCTGGCTGCATTCCCAGGACTTCATTTATCTGGGGAATGTTTTCTGTGTTGGTAGATACCTTTTCTTCAGAAGTTCAAATTCTTGCAACTGAATAGTTTGAGATGTTCATTTGTTTGTTTATTTACTTTTTTGGCCAGTCCTGGGGCTTGAACTCAGGGCCTAGGCACTGTCCCTGAATCGGTCTGTGCTCAAGGCTAGCACTCTACCACTTGAGCCACAGTGCCACTTCTGGCTTTTTCTGTTTATGTGGTACTGAGGAACTGAACCCAGGGTTTCATGCATGCTAGGCAAGCACTCTGCCACTAAGCCACATTCCTAGTTTGAGTTTTTTTTTTTAATTTAATTTTTTATTGTGAAAATACCATACAGAGGGGTTACAATTACACGGACAAGGTAATGAGTACATTTCTTATCAAGCATGGTTGCCTCCTCCTTTGTTTCCCCTTCCCATCCCTTCCCATCCTCCCCCCCCACACCCCCCCATTCCCAGCCAAAGCTGTAAAGTTCGTTTTTCGACATAACGACTTGTACATCTCATTGTTGCAATGGGTCCATCTGTATCCCTATTTAAATGGTTTGCTTTTGCTCTTCCCCTCCACAAATTATAGCAACATCAAATACAATGAAAGCAGGGGTTATACCATGGGGGAGGGACATACAAAGCAACAAAGAAATCATCTTATAAAAATGTTAGAAACAATTGCAAGAAAGAAAAAACATTTTAATACTTATCTTGGGGTTCATTTCACCTACCATCAACTTATCTGACCTTTTCTGGACCTATGTTTCTTTGGGCCTAGCTTACTTCATTTAATATAATTTTTTTCCAAGTCTTTCCATTTCCTAACAAATGGGGCAATGTCATTCTTTCTGATGGAGTCATAGAATTCCATTGTGTGTATATACCACATTTTCTTAATCCATTCATCTACCGAGGGGCATCTGGGTTGGTTCCATATCTTAGCTATGGTAAACAATACTGCAATGAACATAGTTGTGCTGGTGGCTTTTGTCTGGTCTTGTTTAGTTTGAGGTTTTTATCTTTTGTAAGTCTTACAGGGAGTGAGGCAGTCATCTCTGGAGCAGGAAGGATGTGCTAGTGTGTTTGGGAACAAGTACATTTTTAGCACAGGGTAGTGGAATTTACACTGAGTGAAAAGGTAGAGGAATCAAAAGTTTCCATTGCTAAGTGGTGGCCATTGATTTTTATATCTCTGGGCTTTGGTTTCCTCGCCACTAATGCAAGATAGCTAAGCTAGGAACGAGAACCTTTGGCACCCAAGACCTGTGAGGTGGCATCTCTCTAAGGAGTCATAGTCAAAGAACAGTGATTGTGACACATACATGAATGTAAGAAGAAATGTCACTCTACTTTCCCTAACAAAAGCGTGAAAGACTAATTAGTCTGCAAACGCATGGAAATTCATGTCTGTTCTCATGTCCCAGATGCTGCAACTGTCAGTCAACCATTATCATCCCACTGCCCATCCCCAAATTCTCTGTGGATTGGCTATTTTCCTCTCGCCATTCTCTCTCTCTCTCTCTCTCTCTCTCTCTCTCTCTCTCTCTCTCTCTCTCTCTCTCTCTCTGTGTGTGTGTGTGTGTGTGTGTTGCTAGGATGGAATCAGGACCTTGTCCATAAGAGAATGGTAAATACTTTATTATCCCAGCTCTCTACTCTTGGTCAGCTTTTATCTTAGTCTTTCTCCTCTCCAAATCTAACCCCTTTTATTTTTGTACTGATTTTTTGCAACTAGTGTGTGATAGACTATACTTCTAGGGAACTGGAGACTTGAAGGTAGAAGTTATTTCCTCCTCCTCCTTCTCTTCCTCCTCCTCCTTCTCTTCTTCCTTTTCCTCCTTCTCCTTCTCCCCCCTTTCTCTTTTTGTTGGTTATGGGGCTTGAACTCAGGGCTTGAGCACTGTCCCTTAGCTTTGGTGCTCAAGACTAGTGCTCTATCACTTTGAGCCATATCTCCACTTCCAGTTTTCTGGTAGTTCGGAGAAGGATCTCATGGACTTTGCTGCTCCAGCTGACTTTGAACTGTGATCCTCTGATCTCAGCCTCCTGAGTAGCAAGGATTACAAGGGCCTGAGCCACCAGCATCTGGCTTATTTTTTCTTATCTTGCTAAAGAAAGATTTGAGTCATCATTAAAGTCAGTTCTCACTTACTTTCTTGACATTTCCCATCCATCAACAGACATGCCATTCATCTACATCAGGCCTTCCAGAGCAACTCCTGTCTGGTCCTTCTTTCAGAGTAAAGTCTCATTGAGGCTGCACTGGACATGGTCAGAAATCAGGAGCCTGGTGCTGGGGGGAGGGGGAGGGCTGTGTTTTCCAGGGAAGTGCCCTCCAGGTGGTGAGGCTAGCTCTCCTGTCTCGTGCCACTGCTGTGTTCTCTGTCCTAATTTCTTCCCATGCTGCAGAGAGGCTTGCTCTGTGTGTGTGTGTGTGTGGGGGGGCCATCTCATCAGCCTTCAAACTTTCAAGGAAATGAAAGATCATCTCTCCTCATGGTTTGATGTCTCCCTGGTTTTGTGAGTGAAGAAAATGCTCAGAGGCCCCTGGACAGCTGGGATGATGGGACCAGAGACCTGCCAGCAAGGAAGTCGATAGGAGAAAGATCCTGTGTGTCATTGCTGGTGAGTAACTCGGCCAGGTTCGCAGTCTTCGGTGATTCATCTCCTCTGTTGAGGGTTGGGAGGATTATCGCTGGAATTTGAGAAAGTCATTTCTATATCTGGGGATGAAGGAACTCTTGAGCGATCGGCGTGTACAGTGTGGAGTTTCGTCAGCTTTGGCAGCTAGCTTCTGTCATGGAGTACCAGCAACCGGGGCTTGGCAACTACAGGCATTGCTTTCTGGGAGTTCTGAAGGCTGAAATTCTATGATCAGGGTGCCAGCCTAACTAGTTGTCTTGTATTATAATAAGGATCATCTTTGGCTTGCAGATCGTCAAGGTGTCCATTTCTTTGTGGTGGTAGTAGTTCATGTCATTTCGTGCCAATACTGAGGCTTGAACTCAAGGCCTGGGCGCTTGCCCCTTAGCTTTTTCACTCAAGGCTGGTGCTTTACCACTTGAGCCGCAACTCTACCTTAAGCTTTTTGCTGGTTAAGTGGAGGGAAGAGTGTCACAAACCTTTCTGCCCTGGCTGACTTTGAACTGTAATCCTGAGATTCCGCTTCCTGAGTAGATAGGATTATAGATGTGAGCTTCCAGCACCTGGCTGGTTTATGTCCCCTGCCATCCATCCATCCATCCATCCATCCATCTATTTATTTATTTATTTATTTATTTATGCCAGTCCTGGACTCAGGGCCTAGACACTGCCCCTGAGCTTCTTTTGCTCAAGGCTAGTGCTCTACCACTTGAGCCACAGTGCCACTTCCAGCCTTTTCTGTTTATGTGGTACTGAGGAATCAAACCAAGGGCTTCATGCATGCTAGATAAGAACTCTACCACTGAGCCACCTTCCTATCCCCTCCCTCTTCTTTTTTTTTAAAATAAGGGTACTAATCTCTTTTCTGCGGGCCTCATCCTGATGGCCTAGTCACCGTCCAACAGGCCCTGTTTCCTAATACCTTCGCATTGGGCCTGAGGATGTGTCAGGGATATAAGTGGGTAAAAGAGCTTACTGAGGGGGCTGGGAAGGTGGCTCAGTGGTAGAGTGCTTCTGCCTTGCATGCATGAAGCCCTGGGTTCAATTCCTCAGTACCACATAAGCAGAAAAAACCAGAAGGGATGCTGTAGCTCAAGTGGTAGAACACTAGCTTTCAGCTGAAGAGCTGAGGGACAGCGTCCAGGCCAGAGTTCAAGCCCCACGACTGACAAAAAAGAAAAAAAAAGAGTTTACTGAGACAGAAGAGAAGGAGAAACAAAGATGCCTGTCTCTACAGGAAGGATACAACCGGCAGCTAGCCAGAGAAGCCTTGTGCTCTTGCTGCTGCTGCTGCTGCACTGTTGATATGGGATTGGAGACAGGCTTGAATGGAATTGGTAAAGATTTCGGTCATGGGGCTCGAACTCTGGGTCTGGATGCTGCCCCTGAGCTCTTCAGCTCAAGGCTAGCGCTCTACCACCAAGTCACAGCACCACTTCTGGTTTTCAGGTGGCTCATTGGAGATAAGAATCTCAAAGGACTTTTCCTGCCCGGACTGGCTTTGAACCATGATCCTCAAATCTCAACCTCCTGACTAGCTAGGATTACAGGTGGGAGCCACCGGTGTCCAGCTTTGGTAAGGATTTTGTGGGTCAGTTATTTCTCTTTTCCTGAATCTGATTGGACGTCTCTCTTTTTGATGTGGTTTCACAAGTGTGGAATAGCGTGAGCAAATGGTTTTCATCTCTGTGTTCCATTTTGAAGATGGCTTTGGGAAGAACCCTTCTGTCTGGTCATGTGCTAGGCTCACCTACCTCCCACCTGGACCTTGGCATTTCTTTTTCTTCCCTTGGATGTGGGTGGGGCTTTGAACTCAGGGCCTGGGTGCTGTCCCTGAGCTTTTCTGCTCAAGGCTAGCACTCTACCACTTTGAGCCACAGCATCACTTCTGGCTTTCTGGTGGTTCATTGGAGATAAAGAGTCTCACGGATTTTCTTGCCCATGCTGGCTTTGAACCACGATCCTCAGATCTCAGCCTCCAGCGTAGCTAGAACTACAGGCATAAGCCACTGGCACCTGGCTTTGGCTGTTCTGTTTGGGGGTAGTTTTACATTTTGCCACAAGAAGATCACAAGAAGGCATTGCCCATCCAAGGGGCAGTTTGCTTTGTGTCACAAGATGCTTTTTGGTAAATCCTGTCCTTATTGGTAAATCCTGCTCATCAAAGGACACAGATGCAAAACAGGGACTGGGTTCAGTTTTAATCCTGTTTTAGTGTGAACTCAAACCAGGGAGGCAATGTTTCTCATCAACAGAAGCTTTTAAGCACTTCCTACAGTACCCTACTCAGGAACGGAGTTGCTGCCCAGCCCTGAGTTTGGGCTAGGACTACAGAGACAGGCTTTTTCTGTCATGGCCCCAGTGAGTTGTAGGAGTCCATTTTCGTATCAGGTTTGGAGGCTGCATGACAGATTTACAGCCAGAGGTGCAACGGATTTTTACTTTTCCTTAGGGTTCAAACCACAGAGCATGGCTTATCATCCCCCTGTGTAGCCACATTGGTCAAGGGAAGCAGTCTTTGTTGTCTCTGAATGGGGCTCTTGACATTTACCTGCCCAGGGGAGCTGAGCTCCATCCCTGCTCCCAGTGTGGGAAAGCTAGGGTAGGAAAAACAGTTTGCAATAGGCACAACAACAACAACAACAACAATAATAATATATTGTATATTATAATAACAATTATTAAGCTAGGAGCCAGTGGCTCACGCCTGTAATCCTAGCTACTCAGGAAGCTAAGATCTGAGGATCACGGTTCAAAGCCAGCCCAGGCAGGAAAGTCCGTGAGACACTTATGTCCAATAAATCACTAGAAACCTGGAAGTGGCACTGTGGCTCAAGCGGTAGAGCACTCGCCTTGAGCTGAAGAGCACAGGGACAGCGCCCAATAATAATAATAATAATAATAATAAATTATTATTATTATTATTATTATTATTATTATTATTATTATCATCACATTTAGACAGTAATCCTCAGCTTCAGCTTCAGACTTTTTTTTTTAAATTTCTGAAGGCATTGTTTACAACCACGCAAGAAAAACAGAATTACAGAAGGAAGTGGACTCATGATTGCTGATCTGCGATGAGATGGATATTTTAAACACTTCTCCCCTAGGGAAAACAAAGCAAGAACCAAATATTAAAAAGAAAAGAAAAGAAAGGCAGGGAGCTGGTGGCTCACACCTGTAATCCTAGCTAACTCAGGAGGCTGAGATCTGAGGATTGCCTGTTGAAGCCAGCCCGGGCAGGAAAGGCTGTGAGACTCTTAATCTCCAATGAACCACCAGAAAACTGGAAGTAGAGCTGTGGCTCAAAGTGGTAGAGCACTAGCCTTGAGCAAAAGAGCTCAGGGACAGCGCCCAGGCCCTGAGTTCAAGCCCTATGACCGTCCTATGACTGACAAAATTTTAAAAAAATGTCACAAAGGAAGTGAATTAAACATTAAAATAGTCTAATTAATTTGATAAAGGCAGGCTTGTTTTAATTATCCCCAGCTTGTCTTAATTAAATTGTGTGGTTTCCCAGGATAACACACGGCTAGTCCTAGTGAGACCCCCATCTCAGGGTCTCACTAATGCCTTCCTTCGGTGTCCCTGTGAAGAGACAGCTATGATAAAAGAGCTCAGTGAAATTCCTCCTGAACCCCAAATTCTCCCTCCTTTATGCCCAGACACGGCCTGTATCTCCACCAGCAGATGTCACTGTTTACATATAAAATGGGAATAGCACCCCACCCATTCAAGTTTTTCTCATTCTAAAACAAGTTTTATTCACAGGTTTTTTGTTTTGTTTTGTTTTTAAAAAATAGGTATACGATCATTTTTGCCCTAGAAAACAATTATATTGTTAATCCCTTTTAAGGAAGAAGTGATGGATTAAAGGGAGACCGATGGGTGTGGTAGAACATGCCTGTAGTTCCAGCACTCTTGAATGTTGAGGCAGGAGGATTGTGGTGAGTTCCAGGCTTGCTTGGGATGTACAATGAGACCTTGTCTTACAACAACAACAACAGCAATAATAATAACAGCTTACATTACTTGAGTCATTCAAACACAGATGATGAGTTGTCATCCTTCAAAAATCTCAAAATCTTAAAGACCTTTGAGGAAATAAAAGTTTAAATAGCCCAGCTCTTAAAATGTTGGAAGCTAACACTTTATAATCAAATAAAAAGTTTAAAAAATGTGGGAAGTTAAGCTGGGCACTGATGGCTCGCATCTGTAATCCTAGCTACTCAGGAGGTTGGGATCTGAGGTGCCCAGTTCGAAGCCAGCCCCAGCAGGAAAATCTGTGAGACTCTTATTTCCAACCAACCACCAAGATGCCAGAAGTGGCTTTGTGGCTCAAGTGTTAGAATGGCTCAGGGACAGCGTGCAGGTCCTGAGTTCAAGCACTTCAGTACCGAAACTGAGAAGGAATGCCAGACTGATTTAGGGAGACAGGAGGTCAGGGGAGGCCAGGGAAAGCGGAAGGATTTCATGGCGATCGAGAGGGTACATTTATCTGGTTGGCACTGGAAAGGATTTGTGTTTTGTTTTGTTTTTGCTGAGAGAGAGAGAGAAAAAAAAATCATTTTGGAAGAAACGCTTGCTGGATCTGTGAGAAATGAAATGGAGGGAGGGGGTATGACAGGCTCTGGCGTGAGGCTAGGAACTCCTTCAGAGGGAGCTACAAGACAAGATCAGACCCACAGGCCTAAGATGTAAGGACAGAGTGCCATGCAAACTGCCCGACAAGCACAGTCGCTAGATCTTCTTATCTTCTCCATTTCACCCAACACACAAGGCCAGACAGCACAAGCGAAAAGTTACATTCAGGGCTGGTCCCAGAGTCTCCAGAGCATGGGAATACTGCAAGCATAGAAAGAAGATGGTGGGCTGGGAAGGCGGCTCAGTGGTAGAGTGCTTGCCTAGCATGCATGAAGCCCTGGGTTCCATTCCTCAGTACCACGTAAACAGAAAAGGCCAGAAGCAGCACTCTGGCTCAAGTGGTAGAGTACTATACCCTTGAGCCCAGAGAGGCTCAGGAACAGTGCCCAGGCCCTGAGTTCAAGGCCCAGGACTGGCACAAAACAATATTTTTTTAAAAAGGAAGAAGATGATAACTTGACTCATGGCCAGGGCCATAGGAATCTGATACATTATGGGTTTGGAAGGTGGACGCCAGAGTTGGTGGAGCTTGAAACTATATTTCAGAGTTGTGTATCTAAACAAGTAGAAGTAAAAACAATGGGGTGAGGAGAGAGAGAGAGAGAGAGAGAGAGAAAGAGAGAGAGAGAGAGAGAGAGAGAGAGAGAGAGAGAGAGAGAGGAAAGAGAACAGAGAGAAATAGAGAGAATGAGCTTATAGTAATCAAAGTTCATGTCTTAAGGAACCAGCTCACTTTACTGAATTATATACATACTATGTATGTATATAATGTATATGTGTCCCTTCTACAATAGGTGTTGAAATTCAATTGCCAGTAATTCTGTGATGGGGCTCTTCAGATGCCTCTTGGGACTGGATTGGTTCCACAATGCTGATTTTGTAGTCTTGTCACAAATTGACTACTCTTGCCACAAAGCAGGGCCAGCCCTCTGGCTTGGCTCTCTTCCTCACACACCAAATTGTGTCCTTCTGGTTTTCTGCCATGTGATGACACTGTGGCTCCAAGACTTGACCAGTTACACACCCACTCCCTCTTAGACCTCTCAGCAACAGAACTCTGAACTCAAATCATCTTCTTTCCTTTGTAAGTTACCGAGTCTCAGGGAATCTGGCAACAGAGATACGCACAAAGACAACACTGAAATAATAATGAAAGAGAATAACTGGAAATCACAGCTGGTGTGGTGAGCTCTTAAACGCCCAGGATCACATCAATTTTATGTTCCTGCTACATTTGTACCGCAGGAATCCATTGGCTGGAAGCCCCTATCCTGACACTCCCTGCCTTTCCATGGTACTGTAATTTGGATGTAAAACAATGCACAAAGGTCATGTGTCGGATATTTGTTCCCCATCATGTGGTAATATTGGTGGAACCTGTAGGTGGGCCATAGCAGCAGTGTTTGTGGGAGAGAGTTAGGTAATGGAACCAGTAGGTTGTTGTCCACGGCTGCCCTTGATTTCCGTAGCTTTGGTTGTTTTGCACGTGAGTGTGTAGAGTCAAAGGCAGCCTTTCTTTTGTTTAACTCTCTGTGCCCTTTATTTGCTTGCAGAGAAAGAAGGTTGTGGAAGGATCCAGACCCACTGCAAATAAGAAATCAGGATGCCAGCAAGGTCAATGCTGTGGGAATGTTGGGCTATTAATCATAGACTAGCAAAACAGGGCCACTTCTATTTCTAGCAACGGTTGCCAAGCAGATAAGAAAGACCCCTTTCAGAGCTTGTGTTATTTTTTTCCCCCGTAGGAATGAGATTGGTTTATACAAGGTGGATGTTTTTGTTTTTAAGATGAAAAAACTCCTTATGTCTTTTAAGGTTCTTCATATCACCATAACCAGCCCCCCCCAACCCCCACCCCATAGATGGGTGTGAACAGCCTTGGGACAGGAGGCAGGGTGCTGTTGGTGCAGGAAGTCACTTTAGACTAGACATGAGAAAGACCTGGGCCAGGTCAGATCCCAGGTCACCTCTATGGCTGTCACTGGGTCACACTTCCCTGTCTCCTGTGGGTAGCGAGTCCACCCCCTTCTAGGATGTGTGAGGAAGGTGGCCTGGCTCATGTTTAATGACCACTAGGATAGTCTCTGAGTTCATTTAAAGAAAAAAAAAAAAGGCCAAGGTGTGCGTTTTGCAGTGCCTGAATAGAGCAGATACTGCAATAATTTGTGAATTCATGAAGGACTTCATGTGTGTCTCTGGATTTGTACTTGGGCAAATGGAAATTGTGCTAACTGGGGAAAACCTAGGGACCCCTCCCCAATATCTCCATCTAGATCCCTGAAACTATAGATGTTATTTTTATTTAGGAAAAAAAAAAAAGGTTTGCTGGGCCCTGGTGGCTCTCACCTATAATCCTAGCTACTCAGGAGGCTCAGGTCTGAGGATCCTGGTTTGAAGCCAGCTCTGGTACGAAGCGCTTATATCCAATTAAAATTCACCAAAATGTGGGAAGTGAGGTGTGGCTCAAGTGGTAAAGCATGGACCTTCAGCGAAAAAAGCTAAGGGGCAGTGCCCAGGCCCTGAGTTTGAGCCCTAGTATCAGCGCACACACACACACACACACACACACACACACACACACACACACACACACATGAGAGAGAAAGGCTGGGCGCTGGTGGCATGCCTGTCATCTAGCTACTCAGGAGGCTGAGATCTGGGGATCACAGTTCAAAGCCAGCCTAGGCAGGAAACTCTGTAAGACTCTTATCTCCAATGAACCACTAGAAAACTGGAAGTGGCTCTGTGGCTCAAGTGGTAGAGCACACAACAAAAAGACCAACAGAGAGAGAGAGAGAGAGAGAGAGAGAGAGAGAGAGAGAGAGAGAGACAGAGACAGAGACAGAGACAGAGACAGAGACAGAGACAGAGAGACAGAGAGACAGAGAGACAGAGACAGAGAGACAGAGAGACAGAGAGACAGAGAGAGATACCACTATAGAGGAGAAGGTGATGAGAAGATACAAGCTGAATTACTTACATCCCTCTGTTCAGATGTTGATGTTTAATCCTCTATGTAACAATTAGACCAGGAGTGCAGAATGTTCATGAATGGGATCTATGCCCTTTCCCTGTCTTTGTCCCATGAGAGGATATAGAGAAAGGAAAAAACTTAGGATCCAGGAAGCTGGTTCTCCCCATACCAGATCTGTGATTTCCTGACCAGAATTGTGAGAAGTCACTTCTTTTGGAGCCAGCTAGTTGTTGACATTTTATTTATAGCAGCCCGAATAGACTGAAGCCACAGGTGTGAGGGACCACAGACACAAGCCAAAGACTGCCAAAGCCACCAGTAGCTGGAAGAAGCAAAGGATGGCTTCCCCCTTGGGCATCTGCCCATGGGCATGGCTGGTGGACAAGTTGATTCGGATCCCGTGAAACCAGTCTTAAATTTCAGGCTCGCAGAAATCTGAGGAATCAGTTCTTATCGTCAAATTGGTGGTAGTTTGTTAGTTAGATCATCCACGGGAAGCTCATCCGGAAAACACAATTTGAAGCAAGCAGATTCTATTTGGTCCTAAAAGTTCAGCCTAACCGGCAAGAGATGCTCAGGTCCTTCATGTGAAGACAAGAGTCTTTCGAGATAGCTCTACAAATGATCATAATTTATATATAACTATGTACGACACTGTGCATCATCTCTATAATTCATATGCATTCATAAAAGAACGACAAAGCAAAGAAAAACAGGAAAGTATAAATCTACTGGGGGCTTTCTATTCGGGATCCCCAGATCCTGTCTATTCCTATGTTAAGTTACCGTGAGAAGAAGTGTGTTATTTATGCCTTCCCCATTGTCGTACAGAAGGAATTACTCATTCTCGTTAGACTATAAATCAGAGAACGTTGCAGAGAGAGGCCAAGCTACTAACTTGATCTATCAGGTCAGACTAAGTGTCCAGACCAAGGGAAACAGATGAAGATGGCTCCTTCCAGTCTTTCCTATAGCACGGTGGGATCGGCTTCCTTGTGCAGGACTGTTGCCAGGCAGACATAATTATGTGTGCACCTCTGCATTGCCACGGACACAGAGGAGGTGGAGGATTTGCTCCTGCTGTTCCCTCCCCCCATTCCCCTCCCCACCACCGTGGGAGCCGCACCTGGGGGTGGGCACAGCTGTAAATCCCAGCACCGAGGTAATTACAGGAAGAATATGCTAATAAGCAGATGCCCGCGATTAACTTTGCCTTTTCTGTTGCCTGTCAAGCCCAAGCTGCATTTGTTGGGAAAAGAGAATTAAATTGGAATCAGATGCTTTAGAGTAAATATTTTATTCGAAGCCGTATAAAATAATAGAGGACGTCGATGGAAAAGGCCACCTTCGCTTTCCCACCTCTGTCCCCTGGTTTTGTGTCAGACCCTGGGCTTGAGCTCAGAGACTGCTCAAATGAGCCCTTCATTACACGATCAAGGATTTATGGCTGTGTATGCTGCCTGTTATCTTATTCATGGTAAGGTGTTCCGGCAGTGTTTAGCTGTTTCCTTAGTGGGGGCTAGAACTTGACTTGGACCAGAGGGACTGGTCATTTCACTTCAGCAACAAATAGGTGCTTCAGGTGTACAGTTCTCCAATCCAAGATTCAATTTAATCTAAAGATCTTATGTCCCCACCAGGTTAGCTTATTTGTAAAATACAATGATTCTCATATTTGATGCAATCAAGCCATCAATTGAACAATCCAGCAGGTAAGAGTTTTTTTGTTCTTGTTTGCTTGTGTGCATGCGTGTGTGTGTGTGTGTGTGTGTGTGTGTGTGTGTGTGTGTGTGTGTGTGTGTATGTTAGTGCTTGGACTTGAACTCAGGGCCTGGGCTCTGTCTCTGTACTTTTACGCTCAAGGCTAGTACTCAACCACTTGAGCCATAGCTCTATTTCCAGGATTTTAGTGGTTAACTAGAGATGAGTCTCATGGACTTTCCTACCTAAGCTGGCTTTAGGAACCCTGATCCTCAGATTTCAGCCTCCTAAGTAGCTAGGATTACAGGTGTGCGTCACTGGTTTCTGGCAAAATTGTTTTATTTTTAAAGTACATTTTAGTGTTGTTTGGTATTTTTTAAAGTGAAAGTCATTAATGTTCATCTCTTTTTTTGAAACCTATCCCTTAGAATAATAATCTCTTTTAATGACAAGTACCGAAGAAAGAAAAAAAAAAAGTGTCAGGTGCCAGTGGCTCATGATTGTAATCCTAGCTACTTAAGAGGCTCAGATCTGAGGATTGTGGTTCTAAGTCAGAAAGTTCTTGAGACTCCTGTCTTGAACTAACCACCAACAAAGTCAGAAGTGTAGCTGTGGCTGAAGTGGTAGCACACTTGAGTGAAAAAGCTCAAGGATGGTGCCCAAACCCTGAGTTCAAGCCCTTGTACTGGCGTGCGCACACACACACACACACACACACACACACACACACACACACACACACACACACACACACACATCCTGGCAAGGCAATCAGAGCAAAATTTCCCCTCCTTCACCATAGCCTTGAACAGTCCTGGGGGCAGACCTCTGCCCATCCCATTCCCATGACCCTGAGCAGTCTCACATTTGGACCCCTGAGCATCAATACAACATGGCTTTGAACAGTCCTGTGTGCAGACCTTAAGATTCTACATCACCAGGTTCTCAGGAATTGCACATGCTGGCCCCTGGGTACCACATGGTCCATTGTCCCTGGAAAATCACACCTGGACAACCTAGGCTGATTGGACCCCAGGGGTGTGCACGTGAGGTACATCCAGTCAGAAGGGCAAAAGGCTGCGTGGAGAATTCATGTGGGTTATGTGGAACCTCTGATTGGGTCTGAGGACGGATGTGGCCTGCAGGCTGTCCAATCTTGAGCGTCACTCTAGCTCTCTCTTAGAGACACCCCATTAACCACTGTACTGTGCATGTGCACTTCAGGTGGTAGTCTTCTGTCTAGCTGCTCTACTTTTCTTTTTTGTTTCCCCAATAAATTTCATTTTTTTAAAAACTTCTCTCTGTGTCTGTGGACTTATTCTTCAAGACCATAAAGACAAGGGACCTGATTCAGGTGTTGCATTTTAGTATCAATGGCATTTGAGAAAAAATGAATTAAAAAATCCAAAGGGAGGAAGTGGGTGGCTTCCAGGGCTAGCGGTTGGATGAGGGTGTAATCCTAGGGAAACAGTACACAGGAATTTGGGGTGGGGAGGGATGTTGCAATTTTTCTGTCTCCTGCCTGTGGGTAGCCATTGTATAAATCTGTGCGTCTGTACAAATTCACTGAACTTCAATGCCTCCACATTTTATTGTGTGTAAGTTAGAAGCCTTTTTTTATTTAAGTCAGTAGGCCCAGGTGGTCTCGAGCTGTTCACATTTCCCATGATTCATTGCTCTGGTGCCACCTGGACAACTGTTTACCATATCAGCATACCACCTGTCTACCCATCATTACTCAACTGTTTTATTTGAATTATCTAATTGCCTTCAAAGAGGATTATGTAATGTACTTCAATTATTTAAACAAACAAAAACACAGCCTCCTCAAAAAACAAACAAAAAAGATGTTAAGAAAGAGAAAAAAAAAACCCATACAAACAAACAAACAAAACCAACAGTTGCCCCTTAAAAGGATCTTTAAAGATAATCTTGTCCAATTCAGTTATAAGTGTGAGTGAGGGCTGTTTCATTTCAGCCAAGCTGTGCTAAAGATGGCTCATTCCTTCTTGATCATGGCAGATAGCGGCTCATTAGCACAGTCTGCACAGGCTTAGAATTTTTTGAGGGTGGGATCACTCTTGGCTCATGCCTGATACCTGCTAATGGTCCTAATATCTAGGAAGAGAATGAATTAGTTAGGACCCTGAATGTTGGACAGTACCTTGGGGTGGCAAGCTGAAACCAGATGCAAAAGAGACAATATTAAAAAAAATCCTTGTCTTGGGGTGGGAAGGTGGCTCAGTGATAGAGTGCTTGCCTCACATGCATGAAGCCCTGGGTTCGATTCCTCAGTACCACATAAACAGAAAAGGCTGGAAGTGGCGCTGTGGCTCAAGTGATAAAATGCTAACCTTGAGCACAGAGAGACTCAGGGACAGTGCTGGGGCCCCGAGTTGAAGCCCCAGGACTGGCAAAAAATAAGATTAAAATAAAAAAAAACAACTACTTGCCTTTGCCTCTTCTAGTTTTGATAACTTTCTCATTACCCTGGAGAGAGGATTTGCAGCCAGGATCTGATTAGGAATTAACAACCAATTGGAATGTTGTGGGAAGTAACCAATAAAGGGTCACCTTCCATCACAATAAAAAAAAAAGCAGCCGATCAGAACACTGCTCAGGGTATAGAAATCCCTAGACAGAGCCATGTAAGAAGAGAGGGCAGAGAGAAGAGAGAACAGAGATGAATGGGAAGAACACACTCTGATTAAAGTGCTCACACTTATCTACCATAGTCCTGGACAAGGAAGCTACAGAGGCAGGGGCTGGCAAGCATTGACTGCCACTGCAACGTTAGCAGGCACTGTCTGCTACAAGGCTGGTGGTCTCTACCAGCTGCAGAAGGGCTGTGTAGGCTCTGCACGCCCCCCTCCCAACAGCAGCTAATTCTGCATCCCTAGCACTGAGGAAGTTCTCAGAAAGTTGAGAAATTAAATGTTGGAAAAACACTAGAGAGTCATTATGGAAAAAGAAGTCCTTTCTTTCTTTCTTTTTTTTCTTTCTTTCTTTCTTCCTTCCTTCCTTCCTTCCTTCCTTCCTTCCTTCCTTCCTTCCTTCCTTCCTTCCCTCCCTCCCTCCCTCCTTCCTTTCTCTCTTTCTTTCTTTCTTTCTTTCTTTCTTTCTTTCTTTCTTTCTTTCTTTCTTTCTTTCTTTCTTTCTTTCTTTCTTTCTCTCCTTTCTTTCTTTCTTCCTCCCTTTCTTTCTTTCTTCCTCCCTTTCTTTCTTTCTTCCTCCTTTCTTTCTTCTTTGTCAATTGTGGGGCATGAATTTAGGGCCTGGGTGCTGTCCCTGAGTTCTTTTGCTCAAGGTTAGCACTCTACAATTTTGAGCCACAGTCCCACTTCCGGTTTTCTGGTGGTTAGTTGGAGATAAGAGTCTCACAGACTTTCCTACCTAGGCTGGCTTCGAGCCACGATCCTCAGATCTCATCCCGTTGAGTAGTTAGGATTTACAGGTGTGAGTCACCAGTGCCTAGCCAAAAAAAAAAACGTGGTTACTGTGCTACAGCGCTCATGATTCTTGTCGAGTGTTTCTACTTTGACTCTATATTGACAAGCCTAAGGTGACTCATGTTCATTTTATTTTTGCACTTGATTAGAACTGTTACGGGCCTGTTCATCAATGTAAACCCAAACAAACCAAGTCTGCCTTTAATTCTGGTGGGCAGTGGTGAGTAGCTACAGAAGGCTGTCATGTGGTCCTACCTCTGGACAGCAATATGGGAAAGAGTGGGGGAAAAAGAGAAAAGTTCAGCTGGAGGTATAACTCAAGTGCTGGAGTGCTTGCTTAGTAACTTGGAAGCCCTTGGTTCAAGCTTCAGTATCACTAAATAAAATAAAAAATATCAAGGAAAATGGAACAAACTGTATCTTCATCTTTATATACTAAATCATTTTACCTACTGAAATGCAACTCTATTTTTAAAAAGTGCTGATTTCAACAGGAAAAGAAATTAACCATCCATGTCTAATTAAAACCTTAGATCTAACTATATTGTAGCTCAGTGCATGCCTGGCTGAATGTGAAGAATTAGTATAATAACTTAGCCTCTCCATAGTTGTTCTGATTGATGTATTTGCAATATAAAGGTGTAAGCTACAATTTAGCAGTACCTGAATTCAGTCTTTCCAGCCAAGCAATAAAGGTCAAAGCCTATCTATCAGTCTAGAAGGTGGAGACTTTTTTTTTTTTTGTCGGTCCTGGGACTTGAACTGTCCCTAAGCTCTTGCTCAAGGCCAGTGCTCTACCACTTTGAACCACAGGGCCACTTCTGGTTTTCTGGTGGCTCATTGGAGATAAGAGTCCAATGGACTTTTTCTTGCCTGGACTGGCTTTGCATCCTGAGTAGCTAGGATCATATTCCTCTACTGAGCGCTAATTACTTCCCTTAATCTGAAAAGATATCATTTAAAACCCCAAGTTATTGCAATATCTTCATGCAAATGGGGCCTATGTTTTGGAAAGTTTGATGCTCAGACAATTTTTTTCCTAATAGAATAGAAAATGAAAAAGAAAATAATTAGTTGCAAAGGATAACTATTCTTAGGATAAGGAAATAAATTTCAACAAATTACTATTTTAGAGACCAAAAAAATTACTAGACCCACAAAAACATTTTTTACTTCCCTGTCACAACTGTATCATACTAGCTTCCAGAACTTTTCAACTCAGTGCTTTTGATCAGTTTTGTAATGCTGTTTATATATACAGATTACTAAAGTACTTCAGTCTCTCTTCTGAGTGAAATAGATTTATATTTGGTGTTGATAAAGGGGAAGCATAAAATATGTAACTCTATATACATATCCATCCCCTCCATGTGCAATGATGATCTAAAGAAACATATAAATACAAATTCTCTAGGATGTGCTATTTGTTTATTTATTTATTTTGGTTGATCGTGGGGCTTGAACTATAGGCCTGGGCACAGTCCCTGAGCTTTGTTTGTTTGTTTATTTCAAGACTAGCACTCTACTACCTTGAGCCCCATCCCTACTTCTGGTTTTCTGGTGGTTCATTGGAGATAAGAGTCTTACAGATTTTCCTGCCTAGGCTGGCTTTGAACTGTGATCCTCAGATCTCAGCCTCCTGAGTAGCTAGGGTTATGGATATGAGCCAACAGTATCCGGGGCTGGGAGGTGCTTTATTAAGCTCTTCATCTTCTAGGCTTTGCAGCAACCTCTCCTACCCATCTCCCCTGGGTCCTCTCTTTGTCGTCTCTCTCTGTCTCTCTCTGTCTCTCTCTCTCTCTGTGGTCTACTCAAGCCAAGGATCCTTTAAGTGGTTTCAAGTCAATTCAGAAGGCTACCTACTCAGGAGCCTGAGATCTGAAAATTGTGGTTTGAAGCCAACCTGGGCAGGGAAGTCCATGAGATTCTTATCTCCGAGTAACCAGCAAAAAGCTGGCAGTGGGGGTGTGTCTCAAGTGGTAGAGCACCAGCTGTGAGTGAAAAAAAAAGCCAAATGATAGCATGAAGCTTTGAGTTCCAGTCCAGGTATCAGCACACACACACAGACACAAGAAGAGTTCTGTATTGTATACAATCTGATGGACATTGTCTTTCAACCCTAATAAATAATAAAGACTCTCCATCCAACCTCTCAAAACGTGGCTTCTCTGTTTCTCCAGACTGACTTCCCATACAACATCGTGTGGTCATAATACACATGAAAGAGCTGGCAGAATGTGGGCATGGGGAAGCAGCGTTCTACAAAGATAGATGAGGAGGTTGGAGCGGCCCCCACCCCCCTATTCTCTGATGGTACCTCATTAGCTCTCTGACACCTCATAGGCTGACCCTGGAACCTCACAGGCAGAGAGATCAAGGAAATGGAAGTGGCCCAGATGATACCAATTAGCAGAATCTTTGCTCTAGCTGGGCTGGGCTGCATCTGCCTCCGTTCAGCTGAGCCCATCCTTTCTCTCCGCTCTTGTCCTGTTTTCTAAACCTGTACGCTGTGCCTTTGTGGGTGTTGAGCATCTGCAGGCCCTTCAGAGTCTGCTAGGTTCCCGGGGAGGGGGAGAGGGAGGCTACAGTCAGCTTCGATGGACGCAATTATCCAGCAGCCGTAACCCCCAGAGTTCAACACACATTAGCATTTTGTTTCCCCTAGAGGAAAAAGCACCGTGCACAACACATCGTTATACTCTTTTTCTTTTCTTTCCCTGCACTGATTTGTGCTGCAGGTGCTTCTCTGTGGGTCGCATCACCCCTGAAGTTTCAGAAATAAATGTATACCTTTCCAGCGACGTATGGCTGGCTAGAAAGCTGTGCATGATGTGGGGTCTTTGGTGCAACAAATCACCGCTCCTCAAATCTTCATGTGGTTATAGAATTTAAAGTTGTCTCCTTGAAACACATGCATGTGTGCACGTACACACACACACACACACACACACACACACACACACACACACACACACACACACACACACATCTATAAACCAGCTAATGGCAGAGCCTACTCCTGTTTGAGGAAGCGACTTGAAATGTATTCCATGGAGAGTTAAACAGCTTGATGGCGAGTCCTTCCGTGTCCTGCCTGGGCCCATGTATCCTACTCATTTGTGTTTCCTACCTTTGAAGAGAGAGTCCAAAGAGAGAAGACAGGTATCAGTGCCTCTCCACCTGACCTTCTCGTGTCTTCCATTGGAAAAAAAATATATAAAAAGATAATGCTTTCCAAGCCTGGAATTAGAAGCCAAGGAGCCCACAGTCTGGGCTCCTGGGGAGAACTTGGATCTGGCTTTAAAGAGACAGTCAGAACAAGCCTCAGGAGATCAAGAGTGATCAGGGACAAGCCGGTGAGAGTGCGTGGCATTTGGGGGGGGGGGCTTAGTATTTATGCACCAGCCCCGTTCCTGACAGACATCGCTTCTTCTACCAATGAGATCCAGCCACATGCTTTATCCTCTTACTCTGTGTTCTCGCTTGTCCCCTCTTCGCCTGCATTAAGCATATTAAAAATATTTAATTCTTTTCCATAGTACAATTATACATAGTTATATATATATATATATATATATAGTTTTATTTATCTCTCTCTGTGTGTATGTGTGTGTGGGGGGGTGTGGTGTGTGTGTGTGTGTGTTGGTATTAGGATTTGAACTCAGGTCTTTCCACTCTGGCTTGGCTTTTTTGCTCAAGGCTAGCATTCTACTGCTGAACTCAGACCTCCACTTCCAGCTTTTTGCTGACTGATTGAACATAAGAATCTCATAGACTTTTCTGCCTGGACTGGCTTTGAAACAAGATCCTCAGATCTCAGCTTCCTGAGTGGCCAGGTTTATAGATATGAGCCACCAGCACCTAGTTAGTCTAGCTCTGAAATGTCATTCCCAAAACACATATTTTTAAAAAAGGTTTTGTCTCTAGCTTGAGGCTATTGGGAGATGCACTAAAAAAGCTGAGGCCCAGTGGAAAGTCTTCTGGTCACTGGGTTAAGCGAACCTTCTACTTTAGTCCCCCAAGGGGCTGGGATTATAGTGTACACGGCCAAACTCAGCTTGGTGAGCCTTTTAATAATCCCTACGATGCACCCAGAGTAGTAGGAGCTAAAAGTTTCCTTTCAATTGGGAGCTAGTAAGGAACACAGGACTAGCTAGGTCTTCTGCTATTTTAAGTAACTTATAAAATTAAAGTTATCTTTAACTAGTTGTACAAAGGGTTTGCAATTCAACGTATCGATTTATAAGTACATCAGTGCATCTGGGTCTGTGTCACCTCTTTCTCTTCCCCTCCTCTCATCCCTCCCCACTCCTCCCCTCCCCTTTAACGTTCCTATTTCCATTTTCACACATGTACATGACACATTCTGACTGCATTCACCAGCCATTCTTGTCTCTCTTTGACCTGACCCCCTCCCTGTTTTAAATCTTGAGATGCTCTGATGTTAGTCTAGTCTCCCTTGCAGGAAGAAATCGAGCGGCTGTAAAACGGATGCTGACCTTGAAGAGAGTAGCACTGTTTCCCCTGAATCTTTTGTTTGTAGAAGGAGTTTAAGGTGTTTGCCTGGACTCTCAGTTGGTTTTGATTTGCTGTCTTGCCCCCTGCTGTTAGAAAGGCTGCTGGCAGAAGGAAGTTCACTCACATATTGGCCAATTAGTTCCCCATTCTCTGCATCATGCCCTAATTTCCCTAAGGTAATCATGCTATTAGGCACAACACAGTCAACAAATAAATAGATAAATAAACAAAGCCAGGCTGTGAGATAGAGACGGTGAACAGCAAAGCAGGAAGTGCCATCCCACAGGGCACTGGAAACTTCTCTGGCCTTTATTTCCCTGAAGACAACAGAGTTAGCATACTGACCCAGCTTCCTGGGAGTTAAAATGTGTGTTCTCTCATTCAGGTGCTGGTGGTTCATGCCTTGAGCTATGGCTCAAGTGGTAGAGCAGCAGACTAACACAGCCCTGATCACTAGAGCCCAGGCCCTAAGTTCAAGCCCCCAGGACTGCAAATGTACACGCACATGCACACACATGTCCTCAAACTCAAGTTTACAATAAGCATCTCTGTAACATCTGAGCCCACAGTATATATTAGAGAGAACCTCTTCTTCTTTAGTACTAGAGTGCTTAAAAGAATGTCACCAGCTCTATTGTAAGCAAGAAGAGTACAATCTTTCCTACATATGTCCCACACGATCCTGTGAGGAAACTGAGTCGTGGGGGTGTTAGACTAAAGAAAGAGCAGAACTTGAACTCAACAGATCAGATCAACTTTAATGGAAAGTTGAAGAGGGACACCAGGTGACCTGAAGAAGATTCAGGAGACACAAGGCATGGTGCAAAATGGCAGCTGAGGTGGGCAGGGGGCAGGTCAGGGAGCTTGACAGTTCAAAGGGTCTCACAAGTCTCATGCTATAAGTCTGGCAGGTCCAGTAACCTATTGTCCAAGTCCTCACCCCTGCCTCTAGGCATTCAAGAAAGCCCATCACCTGGAGGTAGGACTCCACCTTCATCCACCAAGAAGCCAAGATGGTAAACCACGTATCCATCTTTCATTATATCTATGGAGGTGGTACTAGGGGAGTATATGGCTCTAACTTGGGGCTCTTGGACTTTGGGCCTGGGATTGAACAACCCAATTTCACATCCTTCTTAAGCTAGACAGGGCAGATAGCTCCTCATTGCATGTGATTTATGTGCTACTCAGATGCTGTTTTTAAAATTAAATGTTTGCTGTTTAATTACCTTGCAGATGTGCTTCTTACTGATGATGAGATCTTTTTTAAATAAAGCAATAAATCCGTTAGGTTTATTTAACTATGAGTTGCTATCTTGACATTATAGACAGGTCCACAATGAAAGAAAAAATTCTATTCTCAGTAACCTTCACGTATGGGTGGGACCCAATGCTTTCAATTATATTCCTGTCTAGCTTTGGTGTACCAGGACTGCAACTACAAAATTTAAGTACCATCAGATTCTTCTCTCCCACTGTATATTAGGATAGATTAAGTATTTTCTACTTTTCAAAATTATTATAAGGTCGAGTGCCAGTGTATTATTTAGTGGATCATGCCTGAATTTCTAGCTACTCAGGAGGCTGAGATCTGAGGATCATGATTCAAAACCAGCTCAAGAAAGGCAACTCCAAGAGATTTTTAGCTCCAATTTACTACCATGTAACTGTGGCTCAAGTGGTTCCTGAGTTCAAATCCCAGTACTGGCATACACACACACACACACACACACACACACACACACACACACACACACAAACTCTCACACACTTACATACACACATTATTGTACATCTAAGTTCCTCTTGATTTTTCACAATAATGACCATGATGAATGTTTTAAGATTATTCAGTCCTGCCTACATGTAATTAATTCACACCAGTGATTGTGTGTGTGGCGTTTGGACTTTTTCTTTTGGGGGGGAGGTCCGGTCGTGGGGCCTGAACTCTGGGCCTGGGCACTGTTCCTCAGCTCTTCAGCTCAAGGCTAGCGCTCTACCACTTGAGCCACAGTGCCACTTCTGGCTTTTCTGCTTATGTGGTGCTGAGGAATGGAACCCAGGGCCTCATGCATGCAAGGCAAGCGCTCTACCACTGAGCCACCTTCCCAGCCCGTGTTTGGACTTTTATGTGGAGCCATAGGGTGGTTCTCGGAAAACACTCAAACGAATGAAAAGACCAGCCTACCCTCCTTTATCTTCTCTACAATCATTTTCTCAATACCTTTCCATGAACAGAATGCTGGGCCAGAGAATCCTGTTATAATTACCAGCATAGCCAATCTTCTAAATCCTACGTGCTCATGATTTGAGTCTACTTCAATCAGGCAAATGACTTTTTCTAGTTTCTTTTCTTCTTTTTTTCCAACAGCTTTTTCTGATTAATAAAAAGAACCTTTTCTTAAACTTTTCAATGACTTGCACAAATCAAGAAACTTATACAGAGTGAGGGATTCAGAGAGGAAAGTCTCCTAGTATTTGAGATGTAAAACATTGTATTTACTTAGTTCTTGCAAGAGGAGACATCTTTTGATGGAAAAAAGAAGCCTAAGTACTGACCCTTGCCCAGAAGCAGAAAATACAACTCCAGATTGTCAGATCTAACACTGAGACAGTACCAATGTCATGGAGGGCACTGTTTAAGCATATAGCTAACCTTACCTCTTACAGAGATGACCCATCAGAAACATGAAAAAGGTTGGGCACTGGTCCCTCACACTTTGTAATCCTGGCTATTCAGGAGGCTGAAATCTGAGGACTGTGGTTTGAAGCCAGCCTGGGCAGGAAGAAGTCGATGATGAGACGCTTATCTCCAATTAACTACTCGGAAAAACCTAGAATTGGCACTGTGGCTCAAATGGTAGAGTACTAGACTTGAACACAAAATGGCCCGGAGACAGTACCTAGGCCCTGAGTTAAAGCCCCAGGACACAGTAATAATACAATAGTGGGGTGCAGAGAAAAGATATTTATTGCATGGTAGCCATGAGAAGATAGATCTTCAATACATCTGCAGTCATTTTCAGCGGTACAGACCTGAGAGTCAGGACTCGGGTGAAATAGGAAGAGTTGGGAGCAGGATGTAAGAAAGATCTGCATCGTTAGGACAGTCCACATCACAGTTTTGGCCTGAGTGACTCGGGCTGTGCATGAAGGATCTTGCCTTGCCTGAGGGGCTGTTTGCCTGTTGTCACAAGATGCTTCCCTGAGCAATCCTATTTTTCCCAGAGTTCAAGGTGATTGTGAACGTGATGGATTGCATCGGGAACTGGCCCAGAGCAAAGGGCACAGATACAAATGGGGTGATGATTCAGTTTTTAGTTAATTCACAGCCTGAGAAGAATGATTTTTTTTCTTTTTTTAGTTAAAAAAAATCTATTTATTTATATTTTGCCAGTCCTGGGGGCTTGAACTTAGGGCCTGGGCACTATCCCTGAGCTGCTTTTGCTCAAGGCTAGTACTCTACCACTTGAGCCACAGTGCCATTACCAGCCTTTTCTATTTATGTGGTACTGAGGAATCAAATCTAGGGCTTTATGCATGCTAGGTAAGCACTCTAACCACTAAGCCATATTCCTGGCCTGATTTTTTTTTCTTTTGCTGCTAATCCTGGGGCTTGAACACAGGTCCCAGGCCCTATCCCTGAGCCTTTTCTGCTCATGGTTAGTTAGCATTCTCTACCACTTGAGCCAGGCTTCACTTACTGCTTTTTGGTGGCTAATTGTAAATAAGGGTCTTATGGATTTCCTTACTTGGGCTGACTTTGAACTTCAATCCTCAGATCTCAGCCTCCCGAGTTGCTAGGATTATAGATGTGAGCCACCTTGGCAAAATGATCTTTTAGGTGTCTATTCATCTGTGGGATCTGAGGCTGAGTCTGGAGTGACAGCATCAGAGAGAATTGAGTTGAGGTACAGAACACCTTGCTGGCTGGTGTTCTTGGCAGAATCAATTGCTTGCTGGTGAGGAGGTCACCGGAAAGCGTTGATTGTTGTGGTGTGTGAGCAGAGGAAAAACACTTTTTTTTTTTCTCCCTGCTGATAAGGCTGTCCGTTTCACTTGTCATTAATCTAGGGGTCTACCCTGGAACAATATTGTGCTCTCTGAACTCCTGGAGCTTTATAATAAATCATGATACGTGGAGGAGAAAAATCTTTTCCTGGTGGATCTTTAACAGAATCTTCACAGTTCTTCTTTCTTTGGATTTCCATTTTAATTTCAGAATAGTATTTTTTTTTTTTTTTTAGTAGCAGGCCTCCAACACCTTCCTGGGCTTTTGTGTGTTTGTGTGTTTGCTGAGATTGCATAGATCAATTTGGGCTGAACTTAAATGTTAGGTTATTTATCTTAAATTATATTTTTATTAAATTATGATCTGAATTATAATTAAATATAATAATACATAAAAATAGAAATTATAATTTAATTATTTAAAATCGTTGCAGAAACAAGAAGTCAGTATCAATGATAACTAAAAATATTATAACTCTAAGTGACTTCTAAATGGCTTTATGGGATAAATTCACTGTATCCAATATTCATAGGAATGCTTATAATATGTATAATGACTTGGATTGGAAATGTCCCTCAAGAACATGAGAAGTAGAGCTGTGGCTCAAAGTGCTAGGGCCCTAGCCTTTGAAATGTCCCAACTTCCTGGGGCTGGTGGGTGGGACTCGAACTCATGATCAACGAAAAGAAGTCCCCAACGTTCAGTCAATTGGACTAGGAACCTTTATTCGCCGTGGTGTCTGACCTCCACTACACCAACACAGTGAAGACCAGCATCCAAGCTCTCTTGCAGCAGGATTTTAAAGGGGCAAGCAGGTCATACACAGGTGGCTGTGTAAGCAGGTTTACAGAAGCAAAACTAGCAGTGAGTGATCACAAATAACAATGACAATTTCCATAACCAAAGCAGTAAGTCCTCCAGGCAAAAGTGATGTTTCCAGGGTCCCCCTTGTGTTTCCTTCCCAATCAGGATTTAGCTGACAGTTACCAAAACACACTCCAAACTTCTTACCTATCACCTCCAAAAATCAAACTGCCTTCAGGTTCCTGGCTCTTTCTGAGTTTCACTGTTATTTACCACCCTTAACTTGTCAAGCTCCCTGATTTTCTCTGAATCTACTTCTGAGAAGTTCCTTTAATAATTAACCTGGAGTTTCTCACTACAGAGAGATCCTGCCTTTAATGCTTCCCCTCTCCTTACAGTATGTGTTGGCTGTTCAAATGGGAAAATGACAGATGATATTAATTTGGGGTATGCTTGGGAGCTTGCAGACTTATGGACTACTAAGCTCTGATGTCACACACCCCTCCAATCCTAAAGGAAGAGGGCTCAGGGGAGAGAGTAAGCTCCCTGCAGCAAGAGAGGCTGTGACCAGACAGCAGGAAGGACTTCCTGGTAGTGAACAGTAGCTCAGATGCCATAGTTTGAGGGTGTGGGGGGTCACCTCAGCCTTGAGGACAAGAGCTTAGGGACAGTGCCCAGGCCCTGAGTTCAAACCCCCAGGAATGGCACTTCCCCTCCACCCCCACATATACAGAAGGAAGATTGCAATCCAGTCCAAGCCCATTCAAGCATAAACATGAAGCGTTATTTGAAAAAGAAAAAAAACTCAAGCCAAGAGGGCTGAATACATGGTTCATAGAATAGAGAACCTGTCTTGTAAACACAAGGCCCTGAGTTCAAACCCCACTATTCTTTCTCTCCTAAAATAGAGAGGCAGTTTTTAATGATCACACAACATTGCCTTTAAATAACAATCGCTCACACAAATAGCTTTTCCTCCGTGATGAAGGAATCTGGAAATAGTTACTCAGAGTGGTTCAGCATCTCCAGGTAGCAGTTTGTATTTATTAATCCCCTTAGTCTCACGATCACAAAACGGCTGCCACACTCCGGGCTTCTCAGCTTGTAAGGGAGACGGCACAAAGTGTGGTGTGTGTGTGTGTGTGTGTGTGTGTGTGTGTGTGTGTGTGTGTGTGTGTGTGTGTGTGTGTGTGTGTGTGTGTGTGTGTGTGTGTGTGTAAGGGTTAGCATCAACAAGATTCTTCTGTTTGCAGGAATGTTTTCCACAGAATACCTTCAGCAAGTAAACAAGCCCCTCTTCCAGAAAAGTTACCTTTCCAGAAAAGTCACAGAGCACCAGCTGCTGGGCAAGTCTCTGTTCACTTCAAGTTATGAGTCCCATGGTTCAAGCCAGAGCTCCAGCAGAACACCATGTTGGAATGCCTCACGGGTATGGTTTGTAGCTTGGGGCAATTCTTCTAAATTATTTTCTCTTATTAAGTTGAAAATTAAAAGCCTGATTGTCTCATTTCTTTGGTCTTTTCTTTAAAGCACACTTTAAATCCATTGGAAAGTTGCATTGGAACAAAGAGCCAGGTGCCAGGCATAGTGGTACATTCCTGTAATCCCAGCACTCCGGGAAGCTGAGGCCGGAGGATCTCAAGTAGGAGACCAGCCTGGGTCACATAGGTGACATACTATCTTAAGAAGAAACACCACACACCCTGCATCTTGTATACACATTTCTCTAATTTGGGGAGGAGAAGGGAAATAACAAAATACTGAAATAAGGATACAGGTTGACCCATTGTAACAATAAATGTACAAGCCACTATGTTGAAAACGAACTTTACAACTTGGGATGGGGGGGAGGTAGTAGGGAGGTGGGGAGGGAAGGGATGGAAGGGGAAACACAAAGGAGGAGGTAACAATGCTCGATAGGAAATGTACTCATTCCCTTATTCATGTAACTGTAACCCCAATTTTAAAAATATATTAAAAAAAAAACCACATAACGGGGCTGGGAAGGTGGCTCAGTGGTAGAGCGCTTGCCTTGCATGCCTGAGGCCCTGGGTTCGATTCTTCAGCACCACATAAGCAAAAAAAAAAGCCGGAAGTGGTGCTATGGCTCAAGTGGTAGAGCGCTAGCCTTGAGCTGAAGAGCTGATGGACAGCGCCCAGGTCCAGAGTTCAGGCCCCACGACTGGACCAAAAAAAAAAAAAAAACCACATAAAACAAAACAAAAGCAAAACCACAGTGAGCCTGATCCTCTGAGAAATGGATTGCGTTTTGGATCTATCTCTGTAATGGCTCCAGAAAAGCCCCAGCAAAACTGATACCTGGGCAAAGGAAGTCAATAAATGCTTATTGATCTGACTTGATTTATTTAAAAAAAAACCTGTTACATTTGACATTTAAATGGGATTAAAAAATAGACAATAGGAACCAGTGATCCGCTTGTATAAAGTCACCCACTGGATGTGGGTCAATTACTGACCCCACTAAATCTTAAGTGTTTGTAAAGTCTTCCTGAGGAATGGGGTATCTGTGTGCTGTGCTGTGTGTGTGTGTGTGTGTGTGTGTGTGTGTGTGCGCGCACGCGCGCACGCACACACGTGCATGTCCGAGCCATTACTGGGCCTTGAACTTCAAGCCTTCATACTCTCACTTGGCTCTTCTTCATTCAAGATTGACACTCTACCACTTGAGCCACAGCTCTACTTCTGACTTTTAGCTGGTTAATTTTTGTTTGCCAGTACCAGGCTTTGAACTCGGGGTCTTGCAATTCATGTGTGCTCTATCATTTGAGCCATGTCTCCAGTCCAGATAAATGTTTGGCAACACTGAGCTTTGAACTTGGGCCTCATGCTTGTTAGGCAAGTGTTCTTACTGCCCAGCCCGTCTTCCAGCCCTGACCATCTTATTTATTTATTTTGGTCCTGGGGCTTGAACCCTGGGCCTGGGCGCTACCCCTGAGCTCTTCAGCTCAAGGCTGGCACTCTACCACTTGAGCCACAGCACCACTTCTGTGTTTCTGGTGGTTACTTGGAGATAGAGAGTCTCACACACTTTCCTGCCGTGGCTGGCTTTGAATCACGATCCTCAAATCTCAGCCTCCTGAGTAGTTAGGATGACAGGCGTGAGCCACCAGGGGCTGGCTCCAACTTATTTGAATTAATAGAATGTCTCTGGGGTCCATCCATTTGCCCGCAAGATTTCATTCTTGTTTATGGCTCAATAATATTCCATTGTGGCTACATAGCACATTTCCTTTATCCATTTATCTGTTGCCTCAAATAGAAAGAATACAACAACCTGTGAGTGTTCCGGTGTCTCCCCGGCATGCTGATTTCGATCCCTTTGGTTCTACGTCAAGGAGTAGGAACATATGGGGAGTTGTATTTTTAGATTTTTGAGGAACCCTCCTTACTATTCTCCATAGTGGCTGCCCTAATTTACACGCCCACCAGCAGTGAAAAAAGTTCCTTTTCTTTTTTTGTTTTGTTAAGGAGAAAGTTTCTCCCCGAATGCATCCTAAGAGCAGAGAGCTCTGAACTATTTGAAGGAAATGATGTTTCGCAGACTCCTATGGCCTGTGTTTTGGGCCCCTGGGGGCACAGTCTCAGATGCGTTCCTCATCTGCAGGCTGCCTTACTTTATCAAAGATGGCCTACTTCCAAGATCTGGGCTGTGAGCCAGAGTTTGGTAACATGTAGCTGACGAGGAAGGAGTCTCATTTCTCTTCTCTGTTTCATTTGGGTCAGACTGCAAATGGCATCTAGGGCAGAGAGAAGACATTTGTCTACTCTCTTGCCAGCCTTTGAAATAGGGCAGACGCAGGACCCCAGTCTGCTCTAACCTGACAGATGTGTCCCAGTACCCCACTCACCCACAGAGCCCTCCCCAAGTCTCTTCTCCACCTTCCCCCCCCTCCCTCCACACTTGTCAGACTGCAACCTCCATCTTTTCTGCTTCCTCCTTTCTTGGGTGGGAGGGGAGGTTGGTTGTGGGGCTTGAACTCTGGGCCTGGGCGCTGTCCCTGAGCTCTTTTGCTCAAGGCGAGCGCTCTACCACTTGGGCCACAGCGCCACTTCCGGTTTTCTGGTGGTTCATTGGAGATAAGAGTCTCACAGACTTTCCTGCCAGGGCTGGCTTTGGACAGAGATCCTCAAATCTCAGCCTCCTGAGTAGCCGGGATGACAGGCGTGAGCCACCATTGCTCACCCTCCCCCGCCTGTCTCTTTTCTCCTGCCCCTCTTTCTTTCCCTGGCCCTTTGGTTTTATTTTTCCCATCATTTGTTTCTTCTTCCATTTGTGCCTTAGAATGGCAGCTACGCTTCAGGAATCTTAGAGGAAATTTAGAAGGGCACACATAGGCAAATACCTCAAAAGTTTATCCAGTCAATTTCTCCTTGGACACAGGAGGGCAAAGAGCAAAAGGTTATACATCCTAGGCCAGCACCATGAACACAGGAAGGACCGTGAATGGGAATAAATCACAGTCATGAGGCTGAGGTGTAGCTCAGTGGAAGAGTGTTAGCCCAGTACATACAAGGCTCTGGGTTCCATCTGCAACATCACACACACACACACACACACACACATGTGCGCACATACACACACACACACATCAAACAACTGTAGTTATGGTTGGGGGCTCCTGGATATATTCATCTCTTCCCTCACAAAATATTGACTGGGTAGGCTTGCTTGAAATACCAACCTGGATACCAGGGACCAGGAATACAGACATGAACATACTATTACATTTCTCAAGGTCAGAAAAGTTGTGTTCACGGTCTTTATACCAGAGTTCTCCGCCTAGCAAATCCAGTTCATGGGGCAGAATCCTGGTCCAGCCGTGAGGAGGGACTCGCCCTTCTGTCTATCAGACGTCTGATTTTTTCAGAACTTGACTATTCATAGGCGAGTGAGTCACCATCTTCCGCCCACTCCCGCCAGCCCATCGTTGTCCACACACTCACGTAATGATTCACCAGAAAAGGCAGGGAGGGAAACAGAAAGGAAGAGCAAAGTTGGAAGGCAAGAGTAATGAATCCTTACTATCCAAACAATGCTATTAGGTCTGGGCATATAACCAAGTGGTAAAGGGCAGGAGGCCTTGGATTTGATCCTCAGCATCTAAGGGAAAGACAAGAATAACCACCAAAGCGCTTTTTAGTCAGTGCATACAACGTTGGGGGCTGGGAAGGTGGCTCCGTGGTAGAGCTCTGGCCTTGCATGCATGAGGCCCTGGGTTCGATTCCTCAGCACCACATAAGCAGAAAAAGCCAGAAGTGGTGCTGTGGCTCAAGTGGTAGAGTTCAGCCTTTAGCTGAAGAGCTGAGGCGTAGTGCCCAAGCTCAGAGTTCAGGCCCCACAAAACAAAACAAAACAAAAACAAAGAAAAAAATGTTGGCATGTTTTTTTCCTTCCTTCCTTCCTTTCTTCCTTCCTTTCTTCCTCCCTCCCTCCCTTCCTTCCTTCCTTCCTTCCTTCCTTCCTTCCTTCCTTCCTTTCTTCCTTCCTTTCTTCCTCCCTTCCTTCCTTCCTTCCTTCCTTCCTTCCTTCCTTCCTTCCTTCTTCCCTTCCTTCCTTCCCTCCTTCCCTCCTTCCTTCCTTCCTTCCTGTCTTTCTTTTTTTGCTCTGGGGTTTAAATTGTTAAGCAGATGTTCTTCCACTTGAGCTAATTTCCTTTTACCATACCTCCCCCTCTTTTTTGCTTTAGGTTAATTTTTTTTCATAGAGATTCATACTCTTTGCCTGGATCTCTCTGGGTCTGTGATGTTCTTACCTATACTTCTTAGATAGATGGGATTACTGGTATGTGTCAGAGTACCCAGTTTATTTTTTGAGATATGGCCTGACTAGCTTTTTCCTTTTTTTTTTTTTTTCATTCTCACTAGCTTTTGGGAATACAGAGATGAACATGCCACTTCTGTTTTCAAGGACAGACAGTTTGTATTAGTTACCTTGGCCGTTAAAAGGGTAATTGTCTTTGTGTATTAATATGTCAATGTATTAACTGTAGTAATGTGTCCATTGTATTGATGATATAATTAATTATACTTCACTAACAACAAATTATAATGACCAATATTGTAGTATTAATGTATTAATTGTACCCAGTCCTCCCCCTTTTTCTCTAAAGAGGAACAATTGTGAGGCACCACATTGACCTGTGCTTCGCCTTGTCCTGTGATCCTCCCTATCTTCATCTCCCTGGTAGCTGGTATTACAGGCATGATCTACCACAGCCCAATCGCATTAATATTCTTTTGTAAAAACTGCATGTTTCAATCTGTCTAAAAAAATCCCGTGGAATGCCCAGAAAAAAAAAAAAACATAGATGAAGGGTAAGGGGATTTAAAGGATTGGAAGACTTCCAACAGGACCTGGTAGAGTCAGTGTAGATGTGGAAAGAAAGATAAAGGTAAGGGTTAAAGATGCTCAAGTCAGCAGAAGCAGAGAGGAATTCACCGAGAAAAAGGACGACAGAATGCCACTTAATTAAAAACACTTGGATGAAAGGCTAACCCTGAACAGCCATGTTTTTCTTGTGACGTGCCTGCTGATCAACCAATGAAGACACTCCCCCACACAGCTGAGCTCAGGTTTGATGAAATGTCCGTGGCGTTCAGGGTACACAGTCCAGTTCCATGTGGGAGGAGGGGAAACACATTGTTCTTGTTGCTGGTTTTGTTTCTAATATGGGGAGAAAAGGGATGAAGGGAATAGAGGAGAAAGAAGAGGAGAAAGCCAAGCAATGCACTAAGCTAGTGGATTTGTGGCTTGTCTCCATTAATCCCCAGCATAAATGCAGGAGCTACTGCGTAGTCAACAATATTGACTGATAGTGCAGGGCACCGGTGGCTCATGCCTGTAATCTTAGCTACTTAAGAGGCTGAGATCTGAGGATTGCAGTTCAAAGCCAGCCTGGGCAGGCAACTCCTTAAAGACTCTTATCTCCAATTAAGCACCAGAAAACAGGAAGTAGAGCTGTGGTAGAGTGCTAGCCTTGAGCAAAAGAGCTCAGGGACAGTGCCTAGGCCAGGAGTTCAAGCCCCTAAGGCTGACAAAAAAGAAAAAAAAAACATATATTCAAAATATTCTCCAAAGTAATGGCTTCTCTTTTCATTCCAATCAGCCTTGTAAGGAAAGTTCTGGTAGCTTCACCTCATTTCTCACCCTTTGTTATGGGCAGAATTTCTCTTCTTGATTTTTTTGGGTCTGGTCGTGGGGCCTGAACTCTTGGCCTAGGTGCTGTCCCTCAGCTCTTCAGCTCAAGGCTAGCGCTCTACCACTTGAGCCACAGTGCCACTTCTGGCTTTTTTTCTTTTTGCTTATGTGGTGCTGAGGAATCAAACCCAGGGCCTCATGCATGCAAGGCAAGTGCTCTACCACTGAGCCACCTTCCTAGCCCCTCACTATGAGCTTTATTCCCATGTTCTCAGGGGCTTAGGATATCTTGGGTGCTCATTAGTCAGTTGTCTATCTTCTCCCGTGAAATATCTGTGCAAACATTTTACTTGTTTTTATTTATTTATTTGGTGGAATTGGAGTTTGAACTTGGGGCCTCAGTTGAACCGTGTCTTTAGCTCTTTTTGTTTACTTTCCATATAGGATCTTGTGCTTTTGCTACACTGGTCTTGGACCATTATCTTCCTATATATGTCCTGCAAGTAGCTGAGACTTTATAGGTATATACTCTATGTCCAGTCTTGGCTCATTCTTCTTTTTTTTTTTGGCTCATTCTTTACTGGATTATTTGTATCATCTTAAGTCATTAAAGGATTTGTTGTTGTTGTTGTTATTGTGGTTGTTGGTTGTGGGGGTTGAACTCAGGGCCTGGGCGTTATCCTTAAGCTCTTTCACTCAAGGCTAGTGCTCTACCACTTTGAGCCACAGCTCCACTTCCAGTTTTCTGGTGGTTAATTGGAGGTGAGTCTCACGGACTTTCCTGCCTGGGCTAGCTTTGAACCATGGTCCTCAGATCTTAGCCTCCTGAGTAGCTAGGATTACAGGGGTGAGTCACCTGGATCACTGGGCTTTTTATCTCTGTGTGTGTGTGTGTGTGTGTGTGTGTGTGTGTGTGTGTGTGTGTGTGTGTGTGTGTACACATGTATGCACACGGACACTGTGAGTCCTTGAAGCATTTCTGAAGTATCAAAAAATTAGGGAAAGTATTCACATTTTCATCACTATGGCTTGGATACGTGTTCCCCAAAGACCCTTATGGTAAAGTTTCATTTACCAATTTAATGCTATTGAGAGGTAGTGGGGCGGGGACTAGCGGGAGGAAGTTAGGTCATTGGGGCGTGTCCTTGAAGGGGATATTGGCCTCTCCTGCCCCTTCCCTTTTCTCTCTTTGCTTCCTGACCTCTGCGAGGTGAGTAACTTCCTCTTCCTCATAACCCAACCAGGTTGTTATCATCAACCCAAATCAGTAACATCCCACCCCAAATTGTGAGCCCAAATAAACTTTTCCTTCCTTCTAAGTCAAGCACCTGAGGCTTTTTTCCCCCAGTGACACAAAGCTGAGTAACACAGCCATTCATGGGATCCCAGGCAGGCAAATGTAGGGCATGGGTTGAATGCAAAACTCTGAAAGAAGTGGGATAAAAGGCTCTGTAGAAACTGCGAAGATGCAATCCCTCAGGGATTTTATTGCCACAGAAAAACGAATACTTTTCATTGCTTTGTTAAATACACTCAGGTAAATCTGGGATTTGTACGGGATCAACCAGGAGTGTGTGGAAAATGCATATGCACTCTGGAAAACTATGTGAGTGGAACAAACTCAAAGGACTCTCTGTAGACACATGCTTGTCTTTAACGAACTCTGGCACCAGGATGCACAGGACACTGGTAATATCTTGCTGACAATACTGCCTCTTTGAGACTCCCAAATGGGTGATGGAAACCCCAGAAACTCACTGTCTGGCAGTTCTCGAAGATGAAATCAAGAGGTCAGCATGGTCCAATCCTTCTGGGGCCTCTCATGGTAGCTGTAGTGGTGATTTTCTCCAAGTCCTCATAGGGTATTTGCTGTGTGTGTGTGTGTGTGTGTGTGTGTGTGTGTGTGTGTGTGTGTGTGTGTGTGTGTGTGTGTGTGTGTGTGTGTGTGTGTGTGTGTGTGTGTGTGTGTGTGTGTGTGTGTGCTCTGCCCCAAATCTCTTTTTCTAAAGACAAAGTCATATTGGAATTCATTTCAATTTGATGAAAACACATATCCAATGGCCTAGTGAGCAAGCCCACAAGGAATTGATTGGGTTGCTGTGATTAAGGGAGGAGACAGAAGGAGGGTCCTGAGCTCTGAAGTATGGCTGTCAAGAGACGTCTTAGAGCCCTGCCTATCTCTACAAGGACTTGAACTTGAACCTGGAAGAGACAAGACAACATGGAAATGAAGTGACTACTGGGTCTGACTGGGCTATCAGCTTCTGACTCTCAGAAGTGTGTAAAAGATGAAATCGCTCTTGTTAAACCCTGACCCAATTAGAGCTAGGAAAAGAAATGTGAGAAGAGATCTCAGGCCTGTCCCTGTGAGCTAGGTACTGCCTTAAGGAATTTCTGAATTGCTCGCGCTCCCCACAAGGGAATGGTTTTGTGTTAAGCTTTGAACTTTTCCTTCTTAGGCACAGATTTCTGTCATCAAATATATCTTGGACTTTTTTTTGTTGTTGTTGTTGGTCATGGGGCTTGAACTCATAGCCTGGGTGCTGTCCCTGAACTTTTGTGCTCATGACTAGTGCTCTACCACTTTGAGCTACAGCACCACTTCTGGATTTTTGTGAGTAGTTTATTGGAGATAAGAGACTCATAGACTTTCCTGTCCAGGCTGGCTTTGAACCATGATCCTCAGATCTCAGCCTCCTGAGTAGCTAGGATTACAGGTGTGAACCACCAGCGCCCTGGCTTGGTATTTACTTTGACAGATTGTTGTAGGGTACTGGCAGTGAGGGTGATTGGGAATCTGAGTGGGATCAGCAGGAGCACCTACAGAAGTACCTGCAGGCACTATCCCCAGGTCTCTATGTGGGACAGTGGGCTTGTAGGGACAATAAAGGGACAGTATTGGAGACACAAGAATCATTTTCCTGGTCTTAAATTCTACTCCATTCCCATTACATTATATGCTTCTGTAAAAGCAGGGCAGCTTTTGTCTGCTGTTGGCAGCCTTTCTGAGCTTAGAGAATGCAAATGGTTAGCATTCTAGTGACTCCTGATCCTTAAGACAGGATGGGTAAGATGGATCCGGCTCACCCAAAACTCATGTCACCACCAGGACTTCCTTTTGCTAGCCATGCTGGCCATTCTTGGTCTTTTTTTTTTTTTTTTTGGTCATGGGGCCTGAACTCTGGGCCTGGATGTTGTCCCTGAGCTCTTCAGCTCAAGGTTAGTACTCTACCACTTGAGCCACAGTGCCACTCCCAGCTTTATCTGCTTATGTGGTGCTGAGGAATTGAACTCAGGGCCTCATGCATGCGAGGCAAGCACTCTACCACTGAGCCACCTTTCCTAGCCTGTGGTCTTTTTTCATCTGCAGACAGTTCTTAGATTTTTCCCATATTCCCAAAGAAGGCAACTATCTGTTGGTGGCTCATGCCTGTGATCCTGGCTACTCAGGAGGCTGAGATCTGAGGATCACAGTTCAAATCCAGCTCAAGCAGGAAAGTCCATGAGATTCCTGTCTCTAATGAACCAACCAAAAACAAAACAATACAAAAATCCAGAATTGGTGCTAGATCTCAAGTGGAGTGGAGTGTCAGCTTTGAGCAAAAAAAAAAAAAGCGAAGAGACAGCAGCGAGGCTCGGAGTTCAAACCCTAGGACAGGAACAAAACAAACCAACCAAAAAAGAAGATTTAGAAAGCCCTTCAGGTCTCCTAATATTAAGATAATTTTAAAAGGAGTACATAAGTGTGGCAGGGGTGATCTGCTTTTTCAGTTTACTTTCTGCTTTTTACTTCGGAGTCTGGCCTTTTTGATATTTGTTCAAAAGAATATCATAGCCAGGCACTGGTGGCTCATGCCTGTCATCCTAGCTACTCAGGAGGCTGAGATCTGAGGATCATGGTTCAAAGCCAGCCAGGCTAGGAAAGTCCATGAGACTCTTATCTCCAATAAACCACCAGACAACCAGAAGTGGGGCTGTGGCTCAAGTGGTAGAGTGTTATGAGCCGTGAGCTGAAGTGCTGAGGGACAGTGCCCAGGCCCAGAGTTCAAGCCCTACAACCAAAAACAATAAATAAATAAAGTAAAATAAAATAAAATATCATTTTCCTGTCTCCTCCTATGTCCATTTTCCTCCATGCCCAGCTTGTAGGTAGATTTTTGAAGCTAGAGAATTCCCTAAGTGGTTTCTCCATACCACTTGTTGAATACATGTTCACAGAATAGAAGCCTGCAATAAACAAGTGTCCTAGTTGGAACAAAAGCATCCTCTCTGGAGGAGACAGAAGCTTGGAGTCTTGGTCTCTGAGGTTCATGTGCAGATCTGAACTTGAACCTGGATATATGAAAGGCAGGCACTACCTCCAGATGTCCCTTTCTTTTTATTCTTTGTACTTTCGTGCCAGTACTCGGGCTTGAACTCCAGGTCTTGAACTCTCACTTGGCTTTCTCATTCAAGGCTGGCACTCGACCACTTGAGCCACACTGCCACATCTAGCTTTTTTTTTTCTGGTTAATGGGAGATAAGACTCTCCCAGTCTTTTCTGCCTGGGTTGGCTTCAAATTGTGATCCTCGGCTCTCAGCCTCCTGAGTAGATAGGATGACAGGTGTGAGTCACTGGCACTTAGCTCCCAAGTGTCTGTTGAATTTCCAGGACCATTTAGGAGCGCAGAGACTCAAACCAGCTGCATGGGAACTTGGCTTGCCTCAAGAGGGGAGCCTTTGAAATCTTTATTTAGAAAGTTCAGCTTCTTGGCTCACGCAAAAGATAATTTGAGGAACAACTACACTGCCAAGAGCACCGATTTGACAGTGTTCAGAAAGACCAATAAGAGCTTGATTTCAGGAGCTCTGCGGCTCAGTGCCAGAACTCTTATTTAAAACATCCCTCAGAATAGCCCAGTGTGGGCGCAACCAAGACCCATCTCAGAATGCTTTGGGAAAAACAGCATGCTCTCATGGCCAGAGCTGTCCATTTCTATTTGGAACTTGTCACTGTGACCTGCAGATGAATCCAGAAATGCAGGTCCAGCATCGTGTTGATAGATTCCCTTACCGTTCCGAAGAACAAGTGAGTGGCTGAGAACACAGATTTGACTGTTCAGAGAGGACTCCCCCCCCCAATTCTATAATTTGGCTATTGTGAATGGTGCCATGTGATAAATTGAGGCTAGCTGGGCGCTGGTGGCTCACGCCTGTAATCCCAGCTACTCAGGAGGCTGAGATCTGAGGGTCACACAGTTCAAAGTCAGCCCCAACAGGAAAGTCCATGAGACTCTTATCTCCAATGAACTTCCAGAAAATCAGAAGTAGAACTGTGGCTGAAGTGGTAGAGTGTGTGCCTTGAGCTGAAATGCTCAGGGACAGCATCCAGGCCCTGAGTTCAAGCCCCACAACCACTAATAATAATAATAATAATAAGAAGAAGGAGGAGGAGGAGGAGGAGGAGGAGGAGGAGGAGGAGGAGGAGGAGGAGGAGGAGGAGGAGGAGGAGGAAGAAGAAAGCAAGCATAGTGGACAGGATCGTTGTGAAGTTGAAATCCAAAGGTATTTATAGATGATGAACCTCTTCCCAAAGAGCTCAAGCAAGCTGAACATTTCAAAGAGCAACTTGACATGCAAACTGTTCAAGTTGCAGCAGCGTATGTGAGGCAAGCCAAGATGATTAGGAAGTGACAGGAGACTTTGTAAAACACCTGCTGTGTGGGAAACAAAGGTTATGAGAAAGGCAGGGGTTTTGACACTGATGAGACTGGCTTCTGATGTGTGGATGCAGGCAAGTGAGTCTAGGAACCACAAATGACCTCTTGAGTCCTTGGCTTTAAATTGCTGAATGGCTGTGCAATTCAATTTTTACACAGCATACATTGAAAAAGGTGTTAAATAAGGTGCTTTTAAACAGAAACAAACTATGGATAGGCTATGAGATACAGCTCATATGACTCATACTGTATTTCCTCTAGGAGCAATAGTTCAATAATCCTAATTCAGAGTTCTCAGTAACTTTACAGAATATAACGGCCATAAAGAACAAGAACTAGAGCTGTCTATCTCTATCTCTCATCTGTCACCTGTATCTATCCATCTTATCACTTACATTTCCTTTTTTTTTGCCAGTCCTAGGGCTTGAACTCAGGGCCTAGGTACTGTCCCTAAGCTTCTTTTGCTCAAGCCTAGCACTCTATCACTAGAGCCACAGCACCACTTCTGATTTTTTTTTCTATTTATCACTTACATTTCTATGTGTCTACCTAGCTCTTATATATCTGATCTGACTTTGATAAATGTTGGTCTACTACAAACATTTTTCTTTCTCCCTTAACAATATATCCCCAAGTTCATTCTCTGGTAGAATTCCTTTTAATCCTGGTATTATTCTCCCCTTTGTGAATAAACCATAATCTAGTGTATACAGTGGCTTTCTGTAACAATAACAAAATAATTCACTTATCAAGAGAAAAGTTTTGCTTTGACTTCAAGTTCTACAAGTTCTAATTCATTATCAACTGCTCCCATTGCTTCGGATTTGTGGCAACCTGGCAGAAAGTCTTTGGCAAAGAAAAATGCTCATTCCTGGCCACAGAGTAAAAGAGGGTGACGAAAGAGCCAGGGTCTCAGAATGTTTTGTTTGTTTGTTTGTTTGTTTGTTTTTTGACAGTTGTGGGCCCTGAACTCTGGGCCTGGGTGCTGTCCCTCAGCTCAAGGCTAGCACCTTACCACTTGAGCCACAGCACCACTTCCAGCTTTTTCTGCTTATGTGGTGCTGAGGAATGGAACCCAGGGCCTCATGCATGTGAGGCAAGCGCTCTACCACTGAACCACCTTCCCAGCCCCTTAGAATGTTTTTTGGGTGCATGATTCCAGTGACCTCAGTGATAGGAATCCGCTTTGTTCTCCTAGCTCCCATGGACCCCCAGACCACCCTCCCCGGGGAACCCCTCCTGCTTCTCAGGAAAACTGCACCCCTGACCTCGTCTGAGAGTGCAGGTCTGGGCCTTATCTAAAAGTGTAGGACCACTGGAGTCAGGATGATATACCTACCATAACCCCCCACTTTCCCCTGGGACTCTTTGCTATAAATCCTAAACAGGACTAGAAAACGAAATTCCAAAGAAGAATCTGACCTCTTACCTCTTTCCCGGTCTCCTCTTCCAGCCTGATTTTTTTTTTCTATCCAAAGGCCCTATATGAACAACTCATCTCTACCTACTTGGCCCTATCTTTTTGTGTATCCCAAGATTGAATATGAAGGATTGACATCCCCCGCCCATTATCCCAGGTGAACACAGATGCCAGGCAAAACCCCAGGTATGCACGGACATGATTGACAGGCAGGCATTATTCTGTTATGGGCCTGACCAAGGGCTCCCCGCCTCCTCAGCCCTAGTAGCCTTTTCCATAACCTCTGTCTTCCTTGTTCAGACCCCTTAAAAGCCCAACCCCAACCTCCCTCCCTACACCACGTCCACTCCCAAGGGAAGGCTGCTGCACCTCACTGCCGAGCCTCACCTGTCGAGATGGAGATTCCAGCCTGTTCCTTTCCTTTCTCCTCCATTTTCCTAACATCCAGGACTTTGCATGAAGCCTCACCGCTCCAAGTTGACAACCACTCTCTATAGTTACACCCTGGGGACACATGGCCTTTGGGGGGGGAATCTTAGACATCCAAAGAATGGCATCTGTATAGAAAAAAGATGGCACAACACTGGGCTGGTCCCATCCCTAGGGCAAAATAGCTGAGAAAACCCAATTTAAAGCAGTAAAGATGTACATTGGCTCATGGGTTTCAGTCCATCGTCACACGGCTCTGTTGGTTCTGGGCTTGTAGAAACAACAGAGAAAAGAGACAGAACTTCATGGTGGGGAGTACAGAGCAAAGGTCTCACCTTTGCTCACAGCAGGGCAACTGGGAAACAGCAAGAAGGAGAGGATGGTGCTGGGCCTGCTCTTAATGCTCTATCCTCCAACTAGGCCCCGCCTCCTAACCAGAGCCTGTGAATGGATCCATCAATGGATTAACCCACCAAGGAGATCCTGGCTCTCATGATCCAATCACCTCCCAATGACCTGCCCCTCCCCTCTCCTCAACAATGAATGTTGTATTGGTAATGAAGGCTTCAATGCAGGGTGCTAGTTCATATCTAAAACATAGCAACCACACTGTTATGACAGTTTACATCCAAATGCAAAGCCTGAGGGCTCTATCAGGGCCACACAGATTACTCAAAGCCAGACTGCAGATGTGGGCACAGTGTTTCATGCTCTCTTTACCCTAGACCCTGAGAATGGATCAGCTTTTAGGCGACCAGCTTGATGTGTGCACCATTTGCCAGTAGCTACACACCAGGAGGCCTGGCTGTTTGACTGTGATTCCAGCTAACCTGATTTCAGTTTACCTGCTGCTTCCTTCTTTATAGTGAAATTCGTGTGTGTGTGTGTGTGTGTGTGTGTGTGTGTGTGTGTGTGTGTGTGTGTGCGCGCGCACGCGCAAAATTAGCTTTGAGATTGCAGTTTACTTTTCCTGGATCTCCTTCCCTGTGTGCTGTGGTGATTCTTCACTCTGTTGTTAGCTTTGGGATGCTTTTTTAAAGTGATCGATTCCAACATCATTCGGATATATATATATATATATATATATATATATATATATATATATATATATATATATAATTTTTCTTGGAGCAGAAGTTGGTCCCAATTACCCAAGTAATTGAGAGACAACTGGGTTTATCTGGAAGATCAGAATCTGACTCACGGATTTCTGGACCAATGAATAGATCATCTTAGCATATATCTTCTTCACAAATTGAATAATAGTCTTTCTAATAGAGCAACAAGTTCAGACACCTTGGGAGTTATAGACTTTATGGATCTCTCAGTAAGAAGGTATTGGTGATTGACTGTGATGTGCAGGATGTGTTGTGTGTCTTCTGAAGATAACCTTCTAGCCATCCAGGATGGGGAAGGGGGCTGCTGAAGCCAGATAGATGGCAAGAACTTGGAATGGGACCAGAGACCTGAAGGATCCTTGCTCTAGCACAATCAGACATGAATCATCCTGCATAGTTCAGCTCTTCTCATCATTGCTACTAACCATCACAGCATATACCTGTGCTCAAAGTGTGTATGGTCCTCTGTCCTGTGATCGAATGGTGAGGGGGGTGGATAAACACATCAATTTAATAATGAACAAATGAGGAAAAAGATCAGCAATCACTTGTTCCTAAGCCTGAGATGAATAGAAAGCTCAGTGCAACTGGGCACCTGTAATCCTAGCCACTCAGGAGGCTGAGATCTGCGGATAGAGGTGCAAAGCCTCTAATCTTCAATGAACCTTCCAGAAAACTGGAAGGGGTGCTGTGGCTCAAAGTGGTAGAGTACTAGCCTTGAGCAAAAGGATATCTATGACAGCACCCAGGTGTTGAGCTCAAGCCCCACAACTGACCAAAAAAGAAGGAGGAGGAGGAAAAGGAAGAGGAGGAGGAAGTGGAGGAGGAGGAAGAAGAGGAGGAGGAGGAGAAGGAGGAAGAGGAAGGAAAGGAAGCTCAGTGCTGCATTTTTAAAGAACTGTGACCTAAATGACTGCTGAGATACCATCCAAAGACCATTTAATTATCATGTGTCCAGTCATGGGCCTCTTTTTCTATACAAAAACTTATTTTTTCAGGAGATGTTAGAATTCTAGATAATAAAATCAAGGAGGAGTGGGCACTGGTGGCTCAGGCCTGCTGCACTCCTAATGACTCAGGACTGAGGATCACAGTTCAAATCCAGCCCAGATAGCAAAGTCCATGAGACTCTTGTCTACAATGAACTACCATAGTCAGAAGTGGAGCTGTGGCTCAAGTGGTAGAGCGCCAGCCTTGAGCAGAAGAGAGCTCAGGGCCAGTGCCCAGGCTCTGAGTTCCAGCTCTAGCATAGGCTCATATTAAATTAAATGATCAAAAAGGAAATTATATGACCTGACACATGATCACAAGATTGATCTCTGCAGAAAGCCCTATCCGTGTGGCTGGCACAATGTAAGGGTTCAAGGCTTTGGTCTGGCAGCAGAGATGGTCAAAAGACATTCCTCCAGGAGGAGGAAACACTATGAAATCCGAGCTGTGTGACAGCATCCTTGCTCAGGTTACTGTCCTGCCTTCCATGCCCAGCTAATCATCCAGGCTGCTGGGACCCCAGCTGGCCGGGGGTGGAAGAGGGCAGAATATTTCCGATAATGCATGTGTCATTTTGTTGGCAAAGGGACCCATCTGTTTCTCTTGCTCATTCCATATGGCAGGAAAGATGGGGTGTAAATGGCCCTGTGGTTGTGCTGTCTGTGCAGACAGGATCCCCCCACACACACCCCACCCAGCCTCCGGCTACGATCCACACAGCTCAGGCTAGGCAGTGGACTGGCAGATGCTTTTGGCATGGGAGACCTTCAGGGCTTCGCACTTTCTGCACCCTCATTGCCAGCCAGTGTTGGTTCCTGAGGGTACTTGACGAAAGAACTCTGCAACACATCACCATCCTTCTATCTAGAGAAGGTTCCAGAACTCCAGATTCCAAGACCATGTGCTAAGCTGGGGAAACCTTTGTGTCCCTGAGAACAGCCCTCGTTTCTGGTGTGAATAACTTATCTGCTCTGGGTGGAGACAAGTGCTGAGCTGGTTTGTGGTTTTCCCAGGGAACCCCTGGATTTTCCTCCATTTTCTTGCAGTCCAATGTTGGTGGCACAGCACTAGGATGGAAGAGCTAACTGCATCTTGGGCTCCTGCTCCATTGGTCAGTGACTTCTCTTTTCCTTTCTCCCTCCCATTTCTCTTCCCCTTCCCCTCCTCTTCCCCCCTTCTCCTCTTCCCCCCTCCTCTTCCTCCTCTTCTCCTTCTTCTTTTTCTCCTTCTGTGTTGGTACTACCTCTTAAACTCAAGGCCTCACTCTTGCTTAGCTCTCTTTGCTCAAGGCTGCAGCTCTACCACTTGACCCACACCTCCATTTCCAGCTTTCTGCTGCTTAATTGGAGATAAGAGTCTCTTTAATATGTCCCCCAGGGTTGCTTTGAGCCATGATGCTCAAATCTCAGCCTCCTAAGTAGCTAGGATCACAGATATGAGCCACCGGCACCTCATGAGAAATCTTTCAGATGGTCAAGATAATGTATATTTGAATATGATATGTTTAACCCAACCCCAACCTTTTGGTTTATAGGAAATATAGAAAAAGGAGCCCCCAAGTTAAATATATCATCGTACAAATCAACCATCTGGGCATGTCATAAGTGTTCTGGATTCTTCTAAACATCAAGACTCAAAGAAACTAACAAGGAGTTACAAAAACTGAATACAAAACATGAATCTTGGTTCTATCCATTCAAAAAAAACCTGAGCTACTATATCTGGGTGGCTCATACCTGTATTCCTGGCTACTCAGGAGGTAGAGATCTGAGGATCTCAGTTCAGTGCCAGCCCTGGGTGGGAAATTCTTGGGGACTCCTGTCTCCAGTTAACCAGTAAAAAGCCAGACATGGGGCTGAGGCTCAAGTGGTAGAGCCCTAATCATGTGCGCAGGAAAAAGCTGAGCCAGAACAAGGGGCCAATACACGCACGTGCACACGCACACGCACACACACACACACACACACACACACACACACACACACACACACACACAGGCACAGGCTCATGCAAATTAAAAGAAAGGGTTTGAATGTTCTCAATTAAAAGAAATAATAAATGCTGTGGAGATATGTTCACTCCGATTTGAACATTAGGTAATGCATACAGGTTGTGAAATATAGTATTCTTCATACATACACACAATATTGATATGCTTATTTTTTGTGCAAGGCGGTACTCTACCACCTTGAGCCACATCTCCACGTCCAGCTTTTTGCTGGTGAATTGGACGTAAGAGTCTCACAGACTTTCCTGCTCAGACTGACTTTGAACTGTGACCGTCAGATCTCAGCCTCGTGAGTAGCTGGGATGGCAGGTGTGAACCCCAGCCCCACTGCCATTGGGTTTTCTCGAGCGGGTTGGCTTTAGGAACGTCGGCTCATGTGGGTGGCAGCAGGAAGATGTGTGGTCACAGCCCTCAGCGCGGTGTTCGAGCTGGTTCTTTTCAACAAGTGGCAGGCACGGGAACCCGGTGAGTGGGGGCACTGTCCCTGAGCTTTCTTGCTCAAGGCTAGCACTACCAGTTTGAGCCACAGCTCTACTCCATTTTTTTAAAAGATGGTTATTTGGAGATAAGAGTCTCGCAGATGTTTCCTGCCCGGACTGGCTTCAAACTGCCATCCTCAGATCTCAGTCTCCTGAGTAGCTAGGATCACAGCCACCATGCCTGGCTAGGACTATTTTTGAGGAGGAAGGGAAGGAATATCCTCAAGAGTGAATGCCCTGGGGTCCTTGGAAAACACACTAGAATACAGTAGGCAGCAGTGGGAAAAGCAAGGACTGAGATCACGTGAGAAGGGAGAGAGCCCTGCTTCCAGACATGAGGAAAGGGTGGGGGGAGGGGCTTCTTCTCACCCCCCTTCCTCAGTTCTATTTAAATGATGGTCCAGCAGTAGGGCTGCATTCAGTGTGCCTGTGCCCTGCTTCCAGAAAAGCCTCTCCCACCAAGCACCCAGCACCTCCGGCAGAACCAAGTACCTGCAGTGAGCCATTCCCAGGGGTGCACAGACAGGGACCAAAGACAGCTTTATAATACAGCTGGACAGAGGACCTTATTAATAGATAATAAGACCCCAGTGGGTTTAACTGCTTGCAAATTGCTGAGCTTATTATGGTCCGCAATAGTGATTGTGTGATAATGTCCTGGTGCTCTTTTGGTAGAAGGAAAGAACAAAGAAAGAAAGAAACAAAGAAAGAAAGAAAGAAGGAAGGAAGGAAGAAAGAAAGAAAGAAATGGAGAGAAAGAAAAAGAGAAAGAAAGAAAGAAAGAAGAAAGAAAGGGAGAGAAAGAAAGAAAAAGAAAGAAGAAAGAAAGGGGGAGAAAGAAAGAAAGAAAGAAGAAAGAAAGGGAGAGAAAGAAAGAAAGAAGAAAGAAAGGGAGAGAAAGAGAAAGAAAGAAAAAAGAAAGAAAGAAAGGGAGAGAAAGAAAGAAAGAAAGAAAGAAGAGAGAGAGAGGAAGGGAGGGAGGGAGGAAGGAAGGAAAGAGGGGAGGGAGGGAGGGAAAGCAGAAAGGAGAGGGTGCACACCCGCTCCATTCTTTTCTTAACTCTTTCTTTACTTTTCCCTTAAAGTCCACAACCAGTAAAGCTTTAAATTTCAGTTTCCTTGAGGACAGAAGTCAGTTTGGAAAAATTCTAACCTGTACAGATACTCCTTGATTAAAATAGAAAATAGCTCACTCAGGAAAAGCCAAAGAATGTATTTGCTTTCCTGAAGCACTGAGTTCTTTTGAACTCACCCCTGAGTCCCTGAGCATCTCTGCTCAAGGCGAGGGCTCTACTACTTTGAGCTACAGCCCCACTTCCAGTTTTCTGGTGGTTCACTGGAGATCAGACTCTCATGGATTTTTCCTGCTTGAGCTGGCTTTGAACTTTGATCCTCAGATCTCAGCCTCCGGAGGAGCTAGGATTACAGGCGTGAGCCACTAGCGCCCAGCTCCTGTTGTTTATTTTTAAGGATTAGATTCCACATGCCATATTTGTCTTTCTCAATTTGACCAACATAATGAGCTCTAGCTCCACTCACTTTTCTGCAAGTGACATAATTTTATTTTTTATGGCTGAGTAATATCCCATGTGTATACACAGTACTACATTTTCTATATTTATTCAATCGATGGACACTGACGTTGATTCCAGATTTTGAATATTGTGAGTAGTGCTACTCTGACTATGTGTGTGAAGGTATCTTGGATATATATTGATTTGCACTGCTTCCAATCTATACTCAGGAGAGGTATTGAAGGATCGTATTCTGCTATAGCTCTATCTTTAGCTTTTTGAGAAATCTCCATACTGATATTCATAGTAGCTGTGCCAATTTACATTCCCAGCCACAATGTGTAGTGGTTGCCTCTTCCCTACATTCTTTTTTTTTTGGGGGGGGGTCTGGTCGTGGGGCCTGAACTCTGGGCCTGGGCGCTGTCTCTCAGCTCTTCAGCTCAAGGCTAGCGCTCTACCACTTGAGCCACAGCGCCACTTCCAGCTTTTTTCTTTTTGCTTATATGGTGCTGAGGAATCGAACCCAGGGCCTCATGCATGCAAGGCAAGCACTCTACCACTGAGCCACCTTCCCATCCCATCTTCCCTACCTTCTTGCCAGCATTTGTTGTTGTTTGTTTTCTTTTTTTGGGGGGGGGCGGGGGTTCTGGTCATGGAGCCTGAACTCTGGGCCTGGGCGCTGTCTCTCAGCTCTTCAGCTCAAGGCTAGCACTCTACCACTTGAGCCACAGCGCCACTACCGGCTTTTTTCTTTTTGCTTATGTGGGGCTGAGGAATTGAACCCAGGGCCTCATGCATGCAAGGCAAGCACTCTACCACGGAGCCACCTTCCCAGCCCCTTGTTGTTTGTTGTCTTGATGATAGTCATTCTCACTGGAGCGAGATGGAGTCCCAGTGATGTTTTGATTTGCATGGTTATGATGGCTAAAGATGTTGAACATTTCTTTGTGTATTTATTCACCATTTGTATTTGTTCTTTTGAAAACTATCCAATCCATTTCCCTGTTTATTAATTAGACCATTTTTGGAAGGGATATTTATATATTCTGGATATTCTGATGAATAACTGGCAAAGATTTCCCACCCTGTGAAAGTTTTCTTTTCGTTCTGGTTATTGGTTGCTGTGCAGAAGCTTTTTAATTGAATGCGAACCCATTTTTTTCCCCCAGTTCTTGTTGTGATTTTCTGAGAAATTGCAGTTGCTATTCAGTAAAGCATTACCTTTATCCATGTACTTTTTCCCTGTGATAATTTCTTATATGGCTCCATGTGGGGCTGTGAATCAGAAATGTCTTGTAGTTATTTCAGCAATCTTAGTATCTGTCTCAGAAGAAAGATTAGAGATTTAGCTTAATGGAAGGAAAGAGACAGGAGGACCTGGAGGGGTAATCAATCAGTTTTAAGTAGGGAGAAGTACAGAGAGAACATGTATATAGATTAGGAAGAAAAAATCATAAAGAATAAAGTTACAACATTAAAATAGGAGAGAGAGAGAGAGAGAGAGAGAGAGAGAGAGAGAGAGAGAGAGAGAGAGAGAGAGAGAGAGAGAGAGAGAGAGATTAAGGTACCAGAAGAAGCGTCTAGGGGAAAAAAGGGATTTCTTTTGCAAAGGAATAGGAAAATTCCTATCAGGAACAGAATGAAAGACAAGTAGGTCCAGAAATACGACAGATAAATCCACTTCTAGTTAAAGACAACAGCTTAAACACCCACATTTGTTTTAGCTCCCTTTTGAACCCTAGTCAATTATATTAAGGTGTATAACAATGAGTAGAACTGTTGGGTAAGAAGAGAACACAGGAAAAGAAAGCCAGTCAGTAAGAACAGAGAGGGAGGTACCACTGAGAATTACAGCCAGTCTTGAGTCTCTCGGCAGAGCCCCCAAATGAAGGGGGTGCCTGGAGTCTATCCATCCATCCATCCATCCATCCATCCATCCATCCATCCATCCATCCAATCACTCATTCTCTGCACATGTGGGTACTGACTGTCCTCTGTAAGCCAGGCATTGTACTTGACCCTGGAATATATACTGAACAAAACATAGAACCCTGACTTCACAGCAGACAGTAGAGACCAGAACTGTTCATTATAGAGTTTAGCAGGTATTGTTGGCTCTGAGGGAAAAGAGACAAGGTTGAGCAGTAGGTGGGGCAGATGGGTGACAGCTGTGTGTTCAGGGGTCCCATGAAACACAGGGGGAGTATCTGCAAGGGCTCTAGGATCTCACTAACACCTTCATCTGGAGCAGATCCTTAATGTAGGAACACGCCCATCATTTAGGGGAAGGTCTAAGAGACGCTGCTGTCTCTCCATGGGCTGATGGGTGGTGTATGCAGTCCCAGAAAACAATAAAACCCAATAGCAGGATCCGAGGAAGGATTAGATGGAGGTTGGAGGCAGGAACAATGAGGGAGCCAAGAATAAGACCTGTAAGCTCAAAGGGAGTTTGAGAATAGGGCAAAAGTGATTTCTCCCTCCTTTCAGGCCATGTGTGTTACTGGGTCCAAGTGTCCTGCCCACATTAAGATTCAACAGGAGGAAGTGGCGCTGTAGCTCAAGTGGTAGAGCACTCGCCTTGAGCTGAAGAGCTGAGGGACAGCGCCCAGGCCCAGAGTTTAAGCCCCATGACCGACCAAAAAAAAAAAAAAAAAAAGATTCAACAGGACTCAGGTGCTGGTGGCTCACACCTATAATCCAAGCTACTCAAGAGGCTAAGATATGAGAATCGTGGCTCAAAGCCAACCCTGGAAGTTAAGTCCATGAGACTCTTATCTCCAACAAACTATTCAGAAAAAGCCAGAAGTGGTACTGTGGCTCGAGAGGTAGAGTGCTAGACTTGAGCAAAAAGCAGCTCAGGGACAGTGCCCAAGCCCTGAGTTCAAGCCCCAGGATGGACAAAAAAAAATAAAAATAAAATCAACAGGGCACCTTCCATGCTTCTTTGAGAGCCTGCTGTCTGCCCTGTTCACTCACAAAACTTCCCTTTTATATACGGCTCCGATATATTGCATATATTCAATTAATTGGGAGCTTGAAAAAGAAAAACAATGGTACACAGGAAGCTGATCCAGGGAAGGCAATTATTGTTTTAAAAAAAATTTTTTTAAGTATAGCCTTTCCAATGTCAGCCTTCTCCATTCCTAGCATGGTTCTTTATTATTTTTTTTATTTTTATTTTATTTATTTATTTTTGTCAGTTGTGAGGCCTGAACTCTGGGCTTGGGCACTGCCCCTCAGCTCTTCAGCTCAAGGCAAGTGCTCTACCACTCAAGCCACAGCACCACTTCTGGCTTTTTCTATTTATGTGATGCTGAGGAATCGAACCCAGGGCCTCATGCATGCAAGGCAAGCAGTCTACCACTGAGCCACTTCCCAGCCCCGGTTCTTTATTTTTAATGTGAAGCTTGCAAGGCATGGAGGGGGAGATTAGTCATATTAAGCATGATGAAAACTGCTTCAGATTCAGATTTTAGGAAGGCCCATGAGAAGAAAATAAATCGCGAAGACATCGCTTCCCTATGGAAAGGAGCCTGGAGCAGATTTCATTAGTGCACAATTGCCTAGAGAACAGCATCATGGCTTCTTCCTGATCCCGACTTGCTCTGCCGAAATGATCCCATAAGTATTCATTCTTGATTGACATTATGCATATATCCTTTCCCAAGAAACTAACCATGTCTTTGAAGTTCCTAATTCATGAAATTAAAATCACTCGCTACAGTTTTCAAAGATCCAGCAAATGGCTCCATTTTTACCTTTCTGAAGATATTTTATCCCTAAATGAGAGATATAGTGGATCAAATAATAGGTCATTTGTTACTTTTTCTCTGTCTCTGTGTGTATGCTGGTCCTGGGGCTTGAACTCAGAACTTGAGCTTTTTTGCTCTGCCACTTAAACCACAGCTCTGCTTCTGGCTTCTTGGGTAGTTTATTGAAGATAAGAGTCCCATGGACTTTTCCTGCTTGGGATGGCTTCAAAACACAGTCCTCAGATTTCAGTCTCCTGAGTAGCTAGGATGACAGGCGTGAACCACCAATACTGAGTAGACCTAATGGCTCCATTGAAGGACCTGGATACTTGTAATGTAGACAGAAATGAAAACTGTAAATAAAATACGCCTAGATCTAAAAACACAGCTCTTCTTCATGTATGAGATCTTGACACTCCTGAAAGAGAAACCTGTACTTCTTCTTCAAAAGGACCTGGTTATTATCATCTCCATTTAAAACAAGTTAGCTAGCCAGGCACTGGTGGCTCACCGCTGTCATCCCAGCTACTCAGGAGGCTGAGATCTGAGGATCATGGTTCAAAATCAGCCTGGGCAGTAAAGTCCATGAGACTCTTATCTCCAACTAACCACCTCTAAACCAGAAGTGGTGCTGTGGCTCCAACTGGTAGAACACTATCCTTGAGCAAAAAGAGCTCAGGGACAGTGCCCAGGCCCTGAGTTCAAGCCCTACCACTGACAAACAACAACAACAACAACCACATACCCCCCCCCCACAAACACACACACACCAAAAACAGATTAGTTAATAGCACACACAGAACACTTATTTCGATCTGCCTCTGTGTGTGTGTGTGTGTGTGTGTGTGTGTCTGTCTGTCTGTCTGTCTTGGAGATGGGATTTTTAAAAAGCTTATGGTAAAAGCTAACACTAGTGCTTGTTGTCTCCAAAGCTGTTGTAATATAGGTTGATATAATATATATATATATATATATATATATACATATATATATATATATATATTGGATCATATGGGCCTATTTAAACAGACCCTTCCAGACCCCTGATTGAGGGCTGGGTGTGTGGTGTGTGTCTATGTCTGATGCCTGGCCAGATTTGGGAATCCCTGTCTGAGCTGGGTGGAGGGAGCCAAGGGAAGGAAACCCCAGAGTGGGGACTACAATCCTCATCGCCTTTTCAGGATCACCAGCAGAGACAGACAGACAGACAGACAGACAGAGACAGAGAGACAGAGAGAGACAGAGAGACAGAGAGACAGAGAGACAGAGACAGAGACCCTGCAGCCAGCAGCAGCCCCATGTGGCTCACCCATGTGAATAATCTAAGCCCAAAATAGCACACTCTGGAACTAGGAGAGTTTCATCTAGCCCAAAGAGGGCTCCGTGCAGCCCATCAGAGACTTCCGTTTATCTTCATCTGTGCACTGGGAAATGCTAGCGTGTGCGTTGTAACTCCACTGCCTTGCTGATGCCATCTAGAGTGTGTCCTGAGGAGCTGCCTCAGGCTCTCTCTGGAACATTCCAAAAGGGAAGGGTTTGAGGTGGGTGACCTCTTGCTCCCTGTACTTCCCCTACCACCCCCTGAACATGATTCTAGGTTCAGAACACACCGCACCCCGCTCCCTTTTAAGGAATAACTATGCAGCCGCATAGTTAAGTGTAGCCAAGAATTTATCTCTCTTATTTTTACACCGTGCAATGTAATTGTATACTTCCTTAAAACAACCACAACCAACAAGAAGGAAAAAAAAAGTGTGTGTGTTATCGTCAGTAATAAACTTGTGATATTTTCCCTTCAGGGCCTGAAGCTGTAAGAAGAGACACCTCCTACTCCTCTCTCCCCAAAAGAAGAGGCTGTAGGCTAATCTTTTCAAAGTTCAAAATTTCAGGGTACAGAGCACAGAGAAACTTCTTTTATGGACTCTGCTTGCAAGTACTCAATCTGATTGCATGTGTGTGGGAAAAGGGGCATTTTCTGCTTCTTTATTTCTTAAAACAAAGTAAAAAAACAAAAAGGCAAAATTCGCAGGGGGTATCTCAGTTCTCTGTCTTGTGCCATTAGGCTTATTTTTTAAAGTTTTTTGGGGGAATAATTTTATTATCTTTAAGTAGTTGTATAGAAGAGTTGCCATTCAACTAAGCAGTTTGATACAGTGCCTTTTGATCCATTCACCCCTTTCAACTTTCTCACCCACCCCTCCCACCCCACCCCTTCCCTCACTTTTCTTAATTTTTAGGCTATGGGTTGATTTTTTTTTTTTTTTTTTTTGCCATTTAACAAAGCCATTTACATAGACAATGCATCTTGATCTGTGTCCTCCTTTCTAGAGTGTGGATTTTTAACATCAAAGATCAAAATGGCATTTGACAGTTATAAAAATCACCCTCCATTAGCTAGGAAAATTTGTAATCTCATGTGTTGGATTCTCCTCCCTCCCTCCCTCCCTCTTCTCCCTCTGTCATTTTATCTCTTGGGATTTTTTTCAAGGCTACTTCTTCCCTCAACGTGAAAGGGAAGGGAGAGGGGGAGACAGATACCAAGCTCCCAGCACCCCCCCCCAATAAACAAGATGACATCATGAGCTGGTAATGGCTATACAGGGAATAAAGCTCACACATGGCCCGGTGTGTGCCTTGGAGTTGGGGAAGGGCGCCGGTGGGTGCGTTCCTATGGGCTGGGTGTCTGGTAGAGGAATCCTGAGCAGCTGCCCAGGCCCCACCCTGGAACAGGTCTCCTTTCCAGCCTGCAAATCCAGCAGTTTTTTGTTTGCTCTGAGGGAGGACAGCAGCTAAAAATAGCAGAAGGACTTTCCCTTAAACAGCTCACGTCTGATGTGTTTCCTGCTCCTGTGAGCCACCACTCAGGACAGAGATTTATAGCTACCCGGGTTCCAAGAAGTGATTTAGAATTTCCCAGTCAGAGCAGATACATGTTGCTGCCATGTCTGTTTTAGGAGATCGACTTGCAGACCATCTGACAGTGAGCTGTGGTGTCGGTGAGTCTAGCAACAGGACGTGGGTAGAGTAGAAGAATCGGACACCCATCTCTCCCAGTCTCTTCACTGGTCAGCGGTGAACAGAGAGATTCATGCTGTGTTACTAGAAGCTTTCAGTGGAAAATTACAGACAGAAGCTGAAAGGGGCTAAGAGTTTCCTGGGTGTCCATCTTATTTATCCACTCCCCTTCCAGTATGTCAACCAATGGGCCAGCAGGAGAAAGGGTGCATTTCTGACAGGGCTCTTTTCATTTAGCATTCTATGCTCTCTTTAGTTTCCAACATTCCTAACATCCCTTCTTATTTCTATTCACCCAAGAAGACTCAACCACTGGAAAGTTCATGTCACCGTGGCTATAGCTACACAAGGGGTCAGAATTGAAGAGTATGGGAGGGGGTGTTGAAAGACTTGCTTTGCTTTTTGTGACAGGTACACCCAGAGTAGAGTTTGCACGTCTTTCCTTGTTGACGTTGGTTCCTTTGGGAGGTTGTCATATTTAAAAGTCTCCTATATTCCTAGCTACTCAGGAGATTGAGATCTGGAGGATTAAAATTTAAGGCTAGCTTAGATTGACATGTCTATCAGATTCTATTTCCAATTAACCAGCAAGAAACTGGACTGGAGATACAGCTCAAGTGGTACAGCACCATCTGTAAGCAAGAAAGTGGAGTGATAGCAGGAGCCCTTAGTTCAAGCCCCACTCAAACCCTCCCCCAACACACACATATACACACGCACCATCTTAAGAACAGTAAAACATTGAGATACCTTTTTCTTAGATTAAAGAATCAGAGTTGACAGAGCACCTGTAATTCTAGCTACTCAGGAGGCTGAAGGTTGGGGTTCAAAGCCAGTCCAGACAGGAAAGCCCATGAGATTCTTATCTCCAATTAACGACCAGAAAACTGGAAGTGGAGCTGTGGCTCAACATGGTAGGGTGCTAGCCTTGAGCAAAAACAGAGCTCATGGACATTTCCCCAGCCCTGAGTTCAAGCCCCACAACCAAAAAAGCAATGACAACAAGAACAACAAAAACCAGTAGTGTCTGGCAATACTTTACTTTGGTGTCTTCATGTGAAATTAGGATGAACATTAGTATTTCTGGCCATTTCTCAGCAGCTGAGCTGGCTGCCTCACTGCTTTGTGTGACCTCAGTTTTCCTACAGTCACCTATCTGAGCAGGTGCCTAGGGAGACAGTTGTGTTGGATGGTGTTGTAAACATCTTCTCCAAGAACCACTGGAATCACAACATCGACACGAAAATAAAGAACTGTCTCAGCAAGGCAAAATTTACTTCTGTAGAAGGGTGTGAATGACCTCCGTCAAAAATCCAGCAAGTTTTTGCCAACCTTTGGCTAGCCTACTACACATAACAGTTACTGTAATTGAAACTGAATTATAATAGTGCCCTGGCACATATCCTGCTTTAAAAGTCCAACACAAAATAATCCTATTAAAATAAGGAAAAACAACCCATATTCCCATTGTGTCTTTGTAGCTGGCACCTCTACCTTCTTAAAGAATCTTTCATCCTTCTGCTGTAGATTTTTATGAGATGGTCAAAAGGGGGTTGTTGTTTGGATGGATCCAAAGTTCATTGTTTTGGGGAGGACCACCAAAATGGTGAACACAAAACCAGTCCTGTCTCTTTCGTACCTTTCTAGAAGGTTGAGATTTAACCTGTCAATTTCTGATATTAAAAATCTGAGGTTTAAGTGATTTACCCTTAAACAATAACAACTTAAATAATAACAAAGATCCAGGAATGAGTAAAAGGTCTGCTTCTCTTCAACATATCTTTGTTATTTCTGTACTTTGCAAGTTACACACGGTAACAGTGAATAAATATGTGCTGAATTGAACTGAAGGGAATTCATGTTATGATTGAACTCTAAAAAGGCTTTTGGCCATGAGTTAATAAAGCTTTGCCAAATTTTCACCAAAAAAAAAAAAAAAAATCCAGCAAGCAAACCCGCAAGACTGTCCCTTATTTACCCCTAACCCAGCAGGCCCCGCCCCCTCTGCTTGGATTGGCTGAGCTCAGGTTCACAATCTGCTGGCGATTGGCTAGTTTGAATACCGGAAGGTGTATTTACAGAAGGGGACCATTCACAGTGCACAAAGAAATCTCAAAACATACCCATATCCTCTGCTGCTTCTTGAACAATCTAAGGTGTGCCTTCTGAGGTGTGTCTTCATGCCATCTTGAAAAAAAAAAGGGCAACACTTGAGACAAAAATTACATCTCAGCAAAAAAGAAAGCCTTCCTTATCCCAATGCAGTCACTCACTTTTCTTTAAGGCCAAAGCAGCAGCTCTTGGGCAGTACACTTTGATAGAAAAGACACGATTTTCTTCCCCCTCACAGATGCCCACATTATGGGGGCATTTTGGGCACTTGAGATAGAGACTTGTCACCTCTGACAGCACCCTGCACTTTATTATTGTTGTAAAGTGTTGCTCAGGAGTCTGATGGAAGACACAGACAAGTCATTCCCGTTAGGTGTTGAAAAGAGGGTGAGGAAAAAAGAAAGAAAACAAAAAAAGGAGGTGATGGCAAGTGTCAGCATGAATCCCTGAGACCCTCTCTGTCAGAGCCATTACTCAGTGCCCTGGGCCACGAACCTCAGGGTCCTGCTGGGTATGCTGGGAGAGCTGGAAGGGAAAGAGGAAGGGCACGATGTGTCCTCATGGTTACTGGATGACAAGCCAGAACGTTCCTTTGCATTGTGGGTAAATAACATCCCTGACATGTTTGAGGACTCCAAAGATCCTCTAGACAGAGCACCTACTGCATAGTGCACCCAGAAGGCATGTGTGTGGGGTGACCTTCACGGTGGGGCCTAAGAAGAGAGAGAAGCTGGAGTATGTCTATAGACCACCCGCCCCTGCGTGGACATCTGTTTATAATAATAAAACTCCAGTCAGACAGCTAGACTCACCACTGATCAGCCACAGTCCCTTTCTTTGTCTTATTTAGTAGTTGTATCTCTGAGCAACTCTCTTTACATTTTATGGCATTGCTCCAAAAAGATGCGGAGGGGGGCTAGCAAGGTGGCTCAGCCGTAGAGTGCTTGCCTCGCATGCATGAGCCCGTGGGTTGGATTCCTCAGCACCACAGACACAGAAAAGGCCAGAAGTGGCACTGTGACTCAAGTGGTCCAGTGCTAACCTTGAACTGAAGAGCTCAGGGACAGCACCCAGGCCTAGCGTTCAAGCCCCACAACCAACCAAAAGAAAAAAAAATGTGGAGGGGATCAGCCCTGGCTGCCTAGAAGTTTTGTTTGTCTGTCTGTCTGTTGGCATTTCTCTGAGCGTAGATCAGTTGTTGGAGCAGGCACGGTATCGTGTGCATTTTTCATTCATTTTTGTCATTTAACTTGGAAACGTAGTGTTGAAATCTGTACAACTGAAAGATGACTTCTTCAAGACAAGATGATGAGCCGTTTTCTTAGTTTCTGTGGCTTTAAAAAAATTATTTTCTTAGGATCTTCTAGAAGGCGGCCTACTGGAAAGATGGAAGAGAAATTAGGGCACCTTCACACCCTGAGAGAAGCCTTTTGCTCTGTCTCTTTCCAAGCCAAGATTCTGTTGGTCTTCTAGCCAGAAAGGGTGGAGAAGGGCAGGGCCAGAAAGGATCTGGGTTGAGTGAACAATGGAGGGCTTGTGAGCTGGTCCAACCACAGAGGGAAGAAACTGAAAAGCTTAATGATAAAATCAACAGGAGTGGCCAGGAGTGGCCTGAAATTCGCCAGGGGTTGAAGCGGTGACTAAACTATCTCCACCCACTGTGAGTGGCTGTAGGCCCACAGCTCTGGTCACTTAGGAAAGTAGCAGATGGTTTTTCCTGGTAGAGTTACAGGCACAGCATGTACCGGTTGGGACTGGGTTTGGTGAAGGAGGGTTTTTATTTCTGCCATCTGGTGTCTGAACCATGTCACCAACTTTCCAGCAAAAAAAAAAAAAAAAAAAAAAAAAGAACCTTTCCAACTGTGCTTTGATGAGTGAAGACCAGAGCAGAGCAACACCTCTGAAAATGTCCTGATACGCTCTTGTCACCTCTATTGATTGGAAGCACTGGCCTTGGCTGTAAACTAAGTTCAGATTGATCAAAAGAGTTTTTGTATACAAACACCAGCAGGGATTCCTTCAATAGGAGACATCTGATTAACATGGTGTTTGAACTGGCTAAATTGGTCCCAAGAATGAGCTGGAACACCCCCCCCCGGACTTGTACAATAACTATCTGTGCAAGAGAGAGAGAGACCCATTCTGTGCATGGATGACAGAGTTTTGTTTTGTTTTTTGGGGGGGTGTCAGTCGTGGGGCTTGAACTCAGGGCCTGGGGAGCTCTCTCTGAGCTTTTTCACTGGAGATTAGTGCTCTGCCACTTGGAGCCACAGCACCACTTCTGGTTTTCTGGTGGTTCAATGGAGATGAGCATCCTATGGACTTTCCTGCCTGGGCTGGCTTTGAACTGTGATCCTCAGATCTCAGCCTCCTGAGTAATTAGGTAGGAGTCCAGGTGTCAGCCAGCGGTGCCTGCCAGGCAGGAAGGGCTTAATGGAGCTGGTTTCCACTATAAGATCAAATGACAGGGGCTGGAAAGGAGGCAAGAGGCCATTCTGACCCTGATGACCAGAAGCTATCAGTCTATGAGAGAAACAAAAGGAGAAAAAAGCTAGTGGTGCCGGGCGCTGGTGGCAAGCATGGTTTTAAAGAGTTTATTTAGTAAAGAGGAAGTGAAGCCCACCCTGAAGCAGCAGCAACAGCAGCAGTGGGACCTGGAGACTGGTTGTCCCACCCCTGCTGCTTGGTGTGGCCTCTCTCCCCCTCCCTTTGTCTCCGCCCTCCAGGCAATCTGTCCGCTGATGATTGGTCTGTTTGACTCAGGCAGACCTTCTCAGGAGTGATGGACGTGGCTCGTGCTTGGCCTGTTTAAAACAGGCCCGACCGTCTCCTGGGCAGTGGTCCAAGAGAGGTGGTTTGGCCTGTGACCTTGGCCTTGGCAAGAACCAAGGCTCTCCCCTGGGTGGTAGCTTGTAGAAAGGCTGGCTTGTGTTATGGCTGGACCTTTCCCTGGGAGCCGGCCACTGGAGAAGGAGGGAGCAAACTGGCCAAACTGGTTTGCTGATGTCCTTCAATATTAGTCAGGATTCTCCAAAGAAACAGAACGAATGGAATCTATGTACGAGAGGGGTTTTCTTAGACTGGCCCACAGGGTCAGAGAGGCTTACAAGGTCCACAATGGCTCTCTACAGCCTGGAAAGCCAGGAGAGTCGGTCGTTGTTCAGCCTGAGGAGCTAGAAGCCTCAGAACAAGCAGGACGAAATGATGCAGCCCCAAGTCAGAGGCTGAAGGCCCGGGAGCCCCTTTGAGAGCCATGGACACAAATCCTCCTTCAATAGCTGCAGGGCCTGGAGTCTGATGTCCACGGGCACACAGCAGCAGAGAAATCCATCTGCTCAGGGAGGGAGGGTGAGAATGAGAGTTGTTTCCCCTTCTTCCACTCATTTATTCCATTCTAAAATTGGAAAGACTCATCGTAGGGGCCCCTGGTTTTGGGGTGGGGATGGGGAGGCAGGAGGCCGGATAGCAACACTGGGGAACGCATGATGGAGCTTGTCTCATGAGCCAAGAAGCAAGAGAGAGGGGAGGAGAGGTGTGCGTGCTCATAATCCAATCCCCTTCAAAGACACCAAGCCCCGCCCTCCAATGGCTTAGCAACTTCACATTAGGCCCCACCTCTTAAAAGTTCCACTTCTTCCACTAGCATCACCATGAGAACCAGGCCTTTGACACATGACTTGAGGGATGTTAGAGAGCCCAACCGCAGCACACCTCCATCTCCAGCCTAAGACGGCCACGAGATTATATAATGAGAGGGGAGCAGACCACAGCGAATTGAAGTCAGTAGGAGTGACTTATTCTTCCACTGATGCATGGCATGGACAGCCCAGCTAATTTGGGATAACCATGATTCATTAGGTAGTTATTAAACAAGTCACTCGGGAGAATTATAGACTCTCCTCGCAAGAAGCGAATGCTGGGAAGAGGAAGGAGACAGGAACATTTAAATATAAGAATCAAGTGAGACAACTCAAAAACAAAGCCTCAGGGTATCTGGGTGCCATTAGGTGAGACTACACTTCAGGATGAAAAGAAGCTGGGTACTGGTGGCTCATGCCTGGCATCGGAGCTACTCAGCAGGCTGAGGTCAGAGGATTGCAGTTTGAAGCCAGCCCAGGCAGGAAAGTCTATGTGTATCAGCAATGAACTATTCAGAAAAAGCCAGAAGTGGTGTTGTGTCTCAAATGGTAGAGCACTAGCCTTGGGCCAGAGCAGCTCAGGGACAGTGATCTGGTCCTGTGCTCAAATCCCACACAAAAGGTGAGACAAGGTTAAAGGGCCCCTGGACAGGTGTTTCTTGAGGCCTATGCCGGTATGGTTTGTGATGATGGAGTGGTACAAGGCCAGAAAATATGTCTGCTTAGGGGTGGAGCATAGGATGAAGATTATAGTGTCTGCTTCCAAAAATTATGAAGAGAATCTTAGTTTATACTTATAGGCAATAATTCAAAATTGCAGGGACCATTTTAGCACAAGCTTGTAGTGAGGTATCTCTTCTCTAAGGTCCAGATAGACCTTGAGATATTATATTAAATTAGGCTTGGTGTGTTAGGAAATATTTCCAGTCCTGGATTTTGAGTCCTGGATCTCAGCACCAAATGTAAGGAACTGTTTCAAGTCCTGGGTTTTGAATCCCGAGTTTCAGCATCCAATATAAGGAGATATTAAGAGAATATTTCGAGTACCAAGAGTATGAATAAAGAAAAGGGCAAGCCAGGGAGCTGGTGGCACATGTCTGTAATCCTAGCTACTCAAGAGGCTGAGATCTGAGGATCATGGTTCAAAATCAGACTGGGCAGGAAAGTCCATAAGATCCTTTTCTCCAATTAATCACCAGAAAACTGGAAGTGGCACTGTGACTCAAAGTGGTAGAGCACTAGCCTTGAGCAAAAAAGAACTCAGGATCAGTGGCCAGGCCCAGAGTTCAAGTCTCCCAATCAATACCATACCCCCACCCCCCAAGAAAGGCTTTAAACATTGTTTTAGAACATAGCACATTTAGAAGTGAAGCATATCTTTGTGGTTAGATCTTTAACCTCTTCCCAAATGTTGGTCCAGTTGCTTCTATTTCGGGAGTTATTTTCAGCATTTTAATTTGCACTAGCATTGGCATTGTTTTGGCAAATGAGATCTTTCACAATCACCATTAGCGTGTCCTTATAGTTAACTTCGCTCTCATGAGAAGTTGTGGTCATGTTTGTTCCTTAAAAGCATGTCCATTTGTTTCCTCTTTAGTTCTTTTAGAGCTTTTTAATTGATTCATTTGGATTTTCTAGGTTTAGCTTAGAATGTATGTCATGGTACTTTTAGCCTCTAACATAATCAGTTTTAAAAAATTCATATCTTATTGCATTAGCCAGAAGTTCTGGAAAATATTAAATAGTAATGAGTTACAACAAGCATTTTTCTTAACCTCTGCATTTAATAGGAAGGCCTATGCTTTTCACGATTACCATTCATTCTTCCACAGCTCCAACATTTACTGAGCGCTAAATTTGACTACAGCATCTGCCCTCCACAACGTTAGATTATTTGCTTTTCAGTTTGAACCACGTAGCCACATAGTTTAAGTTGAGATAACTAGTCCCAGTGTCACCAAAAGCAGAGCCAGCTTTCAGTGGCTCTGTATTTCCTCCTATTGTTCTGAGAGCCTTTTAATTTAGTCCTTTGGATCTCCTAGGTATGTGAACACATCGAATCTAATAAATGGTCATCTTAATCTATAACATTCCAATAATCATTGTTAAAAATTTGATTTTGAAAATCATGGTTTGGTAATAGCTAGTGCTTTTTTGATAAGAGTTGTGCAATTCATCCCCATATTAATTATGAGATTAAATTGTTGGTTGGGAGAGATTATTTCTATGAATTTCATCCTATAAAACAGCTAACTACCATTTGCACTGCTTATTTCTCTAAACGGGCCAAAAGCCATTGCCCGGATGCTTCTCCTTCCCAGGAGGAAAGATGTCCCTTAGAAAGAGACATAACAGCCAGGCAATGATGGCATGCATCTGTCATCCTAGCTATTGGGAGGCTGAGATCTGAGGATCACAGTTTAAAGCCAGCGTGGGCAAGAAAATTCATGAGACTCATCTCCAATTAACCACCAAAAGAGCTGGAAGTGGAGGTGTGGCTCAAGTGGTAGAGTGCCAGCGTGGAGTGGAAAAGCTGAGATGGTGTCTGGGTGAGACAGAGATGTGAGGGGTGAGTGAGGAAGGAAGGAAGGGACAAGAGGAGAGGAGAGGAGAGGAGAGAGAGGAGAGGGGAGAGGAGAGGGAAGGAGAGAGGGAAGAAGGAAGGAAGGAAGGAAGGAAGGAAAAAGAGGAGGGAAGGAAAGAAGGAAGAGGGAGGGAGGGACATAGCTAATGAGTACAGAGTTATCTGGGTGCTGGGCAGACTCTGACACATATATTTACATGTTCATAATATGTTTATGTACATGCTTATAGGGTTTTTTTTTTTTTTTGTTGGTTGTGGGGCTTGAATTCTGGGCTTGGGCGCTGTCCCTGTGCTCTACTACTTGAGCCACAGAGCCACTTCTGGTTTTCTGGCAGTTAACTGGAGATAAGAGTCTCATGGACTTTCCTGCCTGGGCTGGCTTTGAACCATGATCCTCAGATCTCAGCCTCCTGAGTAGCTAGGACTATAGGTGTGAGCCAGCAGCACTTTGCTTATACTTTCAATCATTTTCTTCTTTATTTTGTTTTAGATGGACAGAAATAATGGCTCATCAGATGAATGCCTGGAAATAATCTACCTCTAGGTGGGTACAGTCTGGTTGGTACCAAGAGCGTAATGCTGGGTTTGAGAGGTAACAGGCTGGGCAGAGAGTCTGGCTTGTACATCATCATATCATTTTCTTCTGAATCCAAAAGGCTTCATATAAGGAAGTGGCTCATAGAGTTAAATACTAACCCATTCCAATACAACCTCACATAAGTCACCTGATCAACAATCCTGTGTAACAGTGGTTACCAGACACCTTCTTAGCAAAGTGATGATTCTTTATTGCACGTGAAGATCTTTATCAGCCAAAATCACTACATGGGGGCTGTTCAACCTACAAGGAGATCATTCTGAAATGCCTGGATAGAATCAAGCACTGGAACGCACTTGACACATGAAGTTTTCCTGAAGTCTCACTTTTCCTTTTCTGGCTGAAGAGAAGCCACCGCCAGTGGAAGCCAGTGGAGAAATCTGTCAATGGGAGCCACATGCTCCTCCCCTCTGCCGTCTCTCCTGACGGCTGGGGTTCAGACCCCCACCTTGGAAACCATACTGAAGGCAACATGCCCTTTTCCCTTCCACAATGAGATGAGAAACAAAATAAATCTCAACACACTGTTCACGTGTTGCTCTTCTTTAAACTTTATATATATATTTACACATATATATGTTAAAGCTCTTATTTTTCTTTATCAATATACTCTATTTAGAACTTTAAAAAATAAAACTTTTCTTTTGGTACCTCTGCTTTCTCTGGATTAAGCCTTGGAAACATTTAAAAATAACATCTCCCCTAGAACTCTCCTGTGCAAATAATAAACATAAATAACATTAACATCTATGTTCTATAAAGAAAAAGGACCCTAGAAATAGTCAGAGACTTGTCCTTGTAAGCCATGCAAGTCCTGATCTGATGGCGGCGGACTGGCCAGGAACTCGTCATCCTGTTTATCCATCTGTAAACTACTCCTGGAAAACTGTAAGACACTCCCCAGCCCACTGACCAGGGACAAGGAGGAGGCCCAGTTCAGGGAGCTGAAGTTGGGGAGGTTGAAGAGGGAGGCCAGGGGCGCTGCCCGGCCTGCACTGGTCGATTTCCTCTTCGAGTCTCCAGGACAGTCTTGGGAAGTAGCTTCTCCCAGCAGGGAGGGTCCTGGGGCTTGGGTCCCCAACCCCTCCACCAGGGTGTTCTCTCTCAACGGCACACTGGTGTCCACCGCACTGGGCTCTCCCCTGGCCTCGGGGGAGCAGGAGGCACAATTGTTGGACAGGGATCTGGAAGGATTCAGGGTCCGCCCTTGGGAATGCTCAGTTCTTGGGTCTCCTGGGAGGTGTCCCTGAGCAAAGATTTCTTGGGGAGTGTTGAGTTTCTTGGGGGATTTCTTGGCTGACTGACGTCCCAATTGGAGCTGAGTGGGGAACAGGCTTCCCTGGAGGGCTCTGAAGAACAATCTGGAAAAAGCACAGGGAGGGGGGGAAAGAAAAATGAAAAGTCAAAGACTGTAGACCGGCGGTGGGCGGTGCTTGTGTACTTTTGGAGGCTCACTCGGGGCTCAAGCACAGAGACGCTCTGCGTGCTCTGGGGGCGAGAGACAGCCTCTCCCATAACACCCACCTGGGCAGCAGGGCCGTGATGGGCGCAAGGAAGCAAGTCAAGTAGAACACGGGGTCTCCCAGCAAGGTCTGCATGCTCCAGTAGGGGTTCGAGGGAGGGTAGCACGTGGCGCAGGAGGCATTGTAAACCAAAGCCACAGAGAAAAACAGAAGGATACTGAAGCCACAAGCAATCCAGTTGAGCCAGGTCTGTAGGGGGAACCGGAAAGAGGGCTGTTATGTCAACTTAATAAAGGTGGTGATGATGCCGGGTGTCAGTGGCTCACACGTGTCAGCCTAGCTACTCAGGAGGCTGAGATCTGAGGATCATAGGTCCAAGCCAACCTGGAAAGTCCATGAGACTCTTAACTCCATTAAACTACTTTAAAAAAAAAAAAAAGGAAGAAGATGCTGAAAGTGAAGTTATGGTTCAGGTGGTAGAGTGCTAGCCTTTGCCTTGAGCAAAAAAAAAAGGTCAGGGACAGCATGCAGGCCCTTAGTTCAAGTCTTAGGATTCTCTCTCTCTCTCTCTCTCTCTCTCTCTCTCTCTCTCTTCTCTCTCTCACACACACACACACAGTGCCAATGATGAGGGCCACAAAAGTGTACCAGTCATCAGTGAATTTGGATGTGATATTCTAGGGCTGAGTTAAAAATAATTTAGGTCTTTGTCAGTGGCTCATACCTGTCACCTTAGCTACTCAGAAGGCTGAGATCTGAGGATCAAGGTTCAAAGCCACCCTGGCCAGGAAAGTCTGTGAGACTCTTAGCACCAATTAACCACTAAAAAGCCAGAGGTGGAGCTATGGCTCAAGTGATAAAGCCTTGAGGAAAGAAGCTAAGACAGAGCCCAGGCCCTAAGTTCAAGCCCCACTATCAGCACACAAAAAAAGGTAGAAACAATGATGACCACAAAAGCATATCAGTCTTCAGTGACATTCTAGGGGCTTAATAAAAATTGAGTATCTATCTATCTATCTATAGTTTGGAGCTTGGAGCTCAGGGCCTTCTACCACTGGAGTCACACCTCTAGCCTTTCTTTTTCTTTGAGGTTATTTTTCAGACAGGGTCTCACACTTTTACCCACAGCCAGCTTTGCACCATAAATTCCCCCTACTTATGCTTCCCAAGTAGCTAAGATACCAGCTATGTGCCACTATATTCCTGAGATTGGGTTTTTGCTAACTTTTTTTTGCCCTAGCTGGCTTTGAGCTATCATCCTCCTAATGATCTCTACCTCTCAAGTAGCTGAGATTATAAGCTTGAGCCACTGTAACCAGGCAAACTGGAGTCTTTGTCCATGGTGGGTGGTGGGGCTTGGGAGACTAATCTGGAACAGGGGTGTAAGGGCCACACAGTAGTAAAGGGAACCCCTCTTACCCTCCCCTCCCCACTGGGTAGTGGAGAAAGAAAGGAAAAGCAGGTGTGAAGAAGCCAAAAGCTGGGCAGAGCCCAGTTAGGTATCATTTTCCTTCTCATGAAACTAAGGCCAGCTTTGCAGTCTGTCCTGCCTGCTACAAAAAGTAAAAACCCGAAGTTCTCAAGGAACCCTGCTGTTGGGAAGTGTGGGGCCCATAGCCTCAGAGCCCTCTGGTTGGGGGGTGGGGGGCACGGTGACCCGACCAGCATCTCTCACCCAGGTTTTGGTTTCAATACCCAGGTGCAGCACGAAGGTGAACAGTGCGATCGCCGTGATGGGGGTCCCCCAGGTGAACATGTCCACATCTGAGTCGTAGTAGGCCTGAAAAGACAGCGGAGAGACAGCCAGGTCCTGTGTCTGAGGGTGCCCGGACACAGTGGACGCGGAAGCCTGGGCCGGGCGCTTTACTCACCAGGTAAGGGATGAAAAAGCACACCAAGCTTTGGAAGGCAGCGTCTACCATGTTTAACCAGAAGGCACGGGGCTGGTACTCCTGGGACACAAAGAGAAACAGGACGATCACAGTGACCATGACAGCCTTCGTGCACAGGTCCCGCACCAGGACAAAGCTTGCTGTTTCAGGATTTGGGGAAGGGTGAAGCCCCGGACAGCCGATGAAAAACCCCATCACCCAACCTATACACAAGGGAACTTTACACAGCCATTAGAAAAGAATCATATGATGTCATTTGCAGGGAAATGGACAGACCTGGGACAAGTCATGTTCAAGTGAGGTAAGCCAAATTCAGAGAGACAAATGGCACATGCTTTCTCTCCTCGGTGGAAGCTAGAACTAAATGACATGGGGACGTGACGACTGATACAGGACCCCAGGCATCCACGCACGGCGAGACCAAAGGACAATATTCTTAGGAGAGGAACACAAAGGCGCAATGCTATGCGCCTCTGCTCATATCAAGGAGTATTTATCCAAATGATCTCCAGGAAATGGAAACTAGAGGTTTGTGATTTTTCCTTTGCTGCTGTTTTTGTTTTCTTTTCCTTTTGCCTTATTTAATCTGTCTTTGGAAGGGTAAAAGGGGGGAGGAATACAGAAATGGAAGGACAAAGGGAGAAAAAACACAGCAGTGGCACTCACTGGACACTACGTGGAAAATGAACTCCACTACTTGTGGATGGGGACGGGAGGGAAAAGCTGGGAGAGGGCTAGGGAAGGGGTGACATGATCCAAAAAGGAAATGTACCAGGAATTACCTGACTTATGCAACTGTAACGCCTCTGTACATCACCTTGATAATAACAATAAAACAGAAACCAGAAAAAAAGATCAACCACCATGCAAATGCTCACTCACTCGGAGTTGACAGTGAACTGTCAGGGCTGTCCCTCATCAGTGAAAGAGGAGAGCGCTCTCTGCATCTCTCCCAAGTAGGGACCATCTCTCCCAAGTAGGAAAAATCATGTGAAGTCTTGGGTAACTGCCCCTCATTTGAGCCCTTTTAGACCTTCTAGGTTTAGTGCTGGATCTCTTGGGTATTTCTTAGGGGGCCTGAAATGCTAATATTACAAGACGGCTGTGACCTAATGTTAAAAATCAAAAGGTTATTGCTACGATCTGGGTATAGTCTGAAAGCATTCCCCACGGCTTTCCGTGTGGAAATTTAATGCCCATGGTGAGCAATTAAGAAGGTAAAGTTAATTGACTAGAGCATCTAGAGATGGAGCTTTGGGGAAGTAATTAGGATTCAATAAATTCCTCAGGGTGGAGTCCCATGATTGAATTCCTATTCTGTCCGGTAAAGGACAGGAAGAGACCTGAACTCAGGCCTCACACCTGCCACGTGACAACACAGCCGGCTTCTGGGAAGTCAGTACTTTAAAACTGTTAAAAGGTAACAGCTTGCTGGGTGCTGGTGGCTCAACCCTGTCATCCTAGCTACTCAGGAGGCTGAGATCTGAATCAAGGTACAAAGCCAGGCAGGCCAGGAAAATCCATGAGACACTTCTCTCCCATGAGTTACCAAAAAAAGCCAGAAGTGGCGCTATGTCTCAAATGCTAGCCTTGAGCAAAAGAGCTCAGGGACAACATGCATGCCTTGAGTTCAAGTTCTCAGGACTGGCACCAAAAAAAAAAAAAAAAGATACAGCTCTTCAACCTTAGACCTCTGCACCTCTGTAACATCCAATCAAAAAAAACAAAAAAAGAAAAACAAAAAAACAACCCTCTTTATTGAGTAGCTGCCTCCAGGATTTCATTATAGTAATGCAAAACAGACTAAGACAATTACATGCAAAACGGACTCTGATGTCAACAGAGATTTCATGACCAGGGTGACCAAATTTGTATTTAACCATACCAAGACCCCAAGTAGTTGGCCCAGGCTCTAGTGAAAGGGGCAGAATGACCACTCACTACCACTTCAGGGAAGAGCTGCTACGCTCCTATTGGTCAATTTTCTCCACAGGATGAACTCCCAGCATTCTCTGTTTCATGGTGGGCTGAGGCAGAGTGACCCTATTGGATGTGGTAGGACCTTCAGGGAGGGGGGGGGTGATATCTTTAGGTCCTTGGGCCCTTCAGGCAATGAATGGATGGGGATACTCGGGTCTCTTCCTCCTTTGTTTCCTGCCTCCTGATGTGAGCAGTTTTCTCTGCAGTAGGCATTCCACCTAGTCATTCAGAGAGAAGTTCCTGATTTGTGTGTGTGTGTGTGTGTGTGTGTGTGTGTGGTGTGTAGACTCTTGGAGATTGGTGCTTTTTCCAACAGATGAATGTGGGGGATGCAGAGACCAGCAGGTGCTCACCTCCATATTCTGGCCACTTCTGTAGAGCTGTGGCTCACGTAGCAGCACGTCGGCTGGCACGTCCTTGTCCAGCACCCCAGTCACAAGCTGGGGGAGTGACGAGAAGAGCAGATTAAAGAAGATCAGATACCACTGGTCGATCATGGAAGATGCGGAGAAGCCACAGTAAAACTGGAACCAAAACAGGAGGCACACGAACATCTGCAACCAAGAAAGGATGGGTGAGGCCAGAGGGCCCGGGCTCTGCCTGCAAAGGAAGTCCCGCCCAGGTTCTAAGACCCTGTAGAATTCTAGTCAATTGAACCAGCATCCCTGTGGAGTTGTAATGTAAATCACATCAACAGGCAGCAATCTCTTTCAAGACAGCCCTGTAGGGAGTCCTGCTACAGGCTCTTCCTCTCTCCTCTTCTCCAAACCTTCCTTGTCCCCATCACTAGGGGGACTGGCCAATGGGAATTTGGAATTTCCAGGAGCAGCCCTGGCAGGATGAGGTTCTGTGCCTGAAAAGCTAGTGATGATTAATTCATTGAACACAGAATCAAGGGTTGAGTGGGACAAGGGCTCTTTACATTTTACAGGGACTTGGTGGCTTCTTCTCTGATAGCCTCTTTGTGCCCTCAATAAAACCTGCCTGGGCTACATCCCTGATCCTGAATTCCTCCTCCATCACCCTTCTCTTTTTACTTTTCATTGGTGACATGGTCTCTAGGTAGTCCAGGCTGGCCTTGAACTTGAAGTCTTCCTGCTTTAGCCTCCCTGATGGGACTGCAGGCATGTAAGTACCATGCCCAGCCCATACTTTTTTTTTAGTTTTTTGTTTTTAATGAGGAGCAGTGGACAATGGATCAACTCCCATTCAAGAGAAAAGTGCCCACAAGCACAAAAGCAAAGGCAGCGATGGTATGAACATTACAGCGTAGTGGGATTATATCCTGGGCTCTCTTCCGAGGACACAATTTCATCTTCCTCAAGCCCAAACTCTGAAGGAGGGGGAGCACAGCAAGTCTAGTACCAGGTCCTGAGTGTGGACTGGCACCCTGAGTGCATTTATACGGGGTAGGGCGGAAGGCATGGTAGTCTAACAGTTGCTACGCACTGCAGTCTGGATCTTAAATGCGCCCACGTGGTAAAGGCTTGATCCCTGGTGGTGATGTTTTCAGGAGGGATAGAGGTGGGGCTTAGTGGGAGGAAGTTAGGTCATTGGTGTAAGGGGGCACAGCCCCTCCCTGTCTTTCTTTTTTTTTTTTTTTTAATTTTTTTTATTGTAGAGATACTATACAGAGGGTTACAGTTACATGAGTGAGGTAATGAGTACACTTCCACTTCCTCTTGAACATTGTTACCCCCTCCATTGTTTTCCCCCTACCATCCCCTCCCTCCCTCCCTTCCCCAAGGTTCCTTTTTTTTTTTTTTTTTTTGATCGTGATTAAGTGATTACTTAATTTCCGGAAATTCACAGTATTGTGGAATAATGATGCTCATTTAAAGTCACAAGTTCATTCTAACTTTCCTGGAGCAAATTGTCTATCACAGTCTGTAATATATAACGGTGCTCATATGTTATATACCATATATGTGATCAGCAGCATGGGGATATTTAGTAGTGGTTCAACCAGATGAGTGGGAGTTCTTTGTTTCTTAAGTCCTGTTAGTTTTGTCATATCACCTAACATTTTGGATTCATCATCCACTTATCAGGGAGACCATGTACTGTTTGTCTCTTCGTTCTTGGCTTACCTCGCTCAACATGATTCCTTCTAGCTCCATCCATTTCCCTGCAAATGCCATTATTTTGTCATTTCTAATGGCTGCATAATATTCCATTGTGTATAGATACCACAATTTTTGGATCCATTCATCTGTGGTGGGGCATCTAGGTTGTTCCCTCCCTGTCTTTCACTTCTTAGTTCATGGGGGCGGCAGCTTTGCTCTTTTCATGTGCCAGGACAGGGCTGAACAACCACTGAACGAGGAACTACCAGCCCAAATAAACGTTTCCTCCTTGTAAGTTGTTTATCTAAGGTATTCTGTTATAGTCACAAAACAGCCTTAAATTAGTTAGTTGTGTAATGTGGCATAGCTCATGGCAGTCTTCTCTGCCAAGTACTGGTTATGAGGAGTAAGGAGCTAATGCTTTTAAAGTACTCGCCAGAGATCCTGGCACAAGCTAGGAACTTCCTGTTCTTCTCTGTGGCATGTTCTTAGTTAAGTGAAATAACATCATTATATTCTTTTTGAGCAGGGGCAGATTTCTTACTGTTCCCAGAAAAGGAAATGGGAGGTTCCAAGATGTTGAGTGGTTTGACTATAATCATCATGTGAGTAACCCAATTTGTTCAACCTCAAATGGTTCTTGGTCTGGGGTAAGGGAATGAGGCAGGGGTAAATGGACGCTTTTTGTTGAGTACTCCCTGGCCTGGGTTTTGTTTCTGAAATCATAACTATCTACACCTTGTTGAACTTTTTTGATTTCTTTGAGATTTGTCTTCTTGACCTGAAAAAGGCTTGTTGAGATCAGAAGGGATGGCTGGTTCTCTCTCTGCATGTTTCAAGCTATTATTTAAGTCTCTTAACATGCAATTTTTTCCCTCCCTAGCAACAACTGACAAATTGGGACTTTTCTTTTTTTTGTTGGTCATGGGGCCTGGGTGCTGTCCCTGAGCTCTTTCATGCAGGCTAGGGCTTTACCACTTTGAGCCACAGCACCACTTCCAGTTTCCTGGTGGTTCATTGGCGATAAAGAGTCTCACACAGACCTTCCTGCTCTGGTGGCTTTGAACTGGGTGATCCTCAGATCTCAGCCTCCTCAGCAGCTAGGATGACAGGCAGGAAGCCGCCGGCGCCTGGCTGAACTTTTCCTCACTGACTTTCTTTCCCTTTCTACTTCCCATGGCTGACTTTCTCACTTTGTCCCCCCCACACTTCCCCACCCCTCAGGCTCAGCCTTGTGAGTCACTGGTGAGTGACTGCAATCAAGGGAAAGGGGGAGAAAAAAATACCCAGATAATTGAGTTTCTTTTTTCCTGTAGTACCAAAGAGCTTTGTTCCCAAACCACTGTTGCTATGGAAACGGTCCTACTCTGTTCTTTATTAGAAGGGAAGGCCAACGTATCGTGTTAGGAGCCATTATCCCTGAACCCTTCCTGTGGAGAGATGCTTGTTAACAAGGCCCTGCATCTTTTATGAACTAAAAACAGGCGACCCTTTCCCCTCCTTTTGTTCTCCAATAAGGAAAGACAGCTTTAGATCATGGCAGGCTGGAGCCTGTGTCCAACTCGGTGCTACCCTGACCTTAGTGAGTTTGCATCTACAATGTTGAATGCACTGGCTTATGTCATTTTTTCCTCCCGTCCTTCCGTTTTTCTTTCCTCTCTCTTTTTCTGCGCTCTTTCTGGGGCTTGAATGCAGGGTTTGGAGTTGTTCCTTAAGTTCTTTGCTCAAGGATCTCACTCTATCACTTGAGCCATGCCTTTTGTCTTTTTTTTTTTGGTCAGTTATAGGGCTTGAACTCAGGGCCTGGGCACTTCACTGAGCTCTTTTGCTCAAGGCTAACACTCTACTACTTTGAATCACAATGCTACTTCTGGTTTTCTGGTGATTCACTGGAGATAAGAGTCTCAGACTGTACTGCCTGGGCTGGCTATGAACCATGATTCTCAGATCTCAGTCTCATAAGCAGCTACAATTACAAGTGTGAGCCACCAGCACCTTTTTTTTTTGGTAGTTAATTGGAGATAAGAGTCTCTTTCTGCCCAGGCTAGCTTCAAACTCAGTCTTCTGAGCACAGCCAGGATATATAGCCAACAATACCAGGTTATCATTCTTGCAACCGGAGTTGTTAGCTCAATTCCCAGGTTTTATTTTTTAGGTAAAGAAAAATCCAAAGAAGGTAAATACAGCTGGTCCTCAACTTACCATGATTTGACTTAGGGTATTTTTTTCTACTTTTTTTTAAATTCCTGGTACTGGGATTTAAACTCAGAAACTTGGCACATGTAAGGTGAGCACTCTACCATTTGAGCCATACCGCCTAATAATTTTGCTTTTAGTTTTTCAGGTAGGGTCTTGTGCTACCTTTGCAACAGCTGGCCTCAATCCTCAATCCTCCTTTCCCCATCTCTGGAGCAGATGGAATGACTAGTGTGGACCATCACAATTCAACATGACTTTTTAACAGCTTCTTGGTGCCTTCCTCTGAACTCTGAATGTCAACTTTGCCAAGGCTGGGGATACGCAGTCCAGTCTTCTTCTGAAATGCTCAGCCGTGGCTTTGAGCAGCAGCTCCAAGTCAACCACAAGACCATGGGGGGAAACAGCCAATACCCTACCATACGCTCATGTAGTTAAGTGTGATGGCGGGTAGGCTAGGTGGAGCTCATGTAGCTACTGCATTTGCAGCTTGCCGTATAACTGATGTGTAATGAGTATCAGGACGACACAGCTCTACAGTAAGCCAAGGTGCACCTCGAACTTGCTTCAGATTCCACTTGTAAAGAATGAAGGAAATAAGGCTGGATTCCAGCCTGACCATTCCCATTGGCTGTCGATTCCTGGGAAGGGGGAGGAGCCTCTGGGTTTACAGCTAAGGCTTCTCAGTGCTGGGTTGTGAGGACGGGAGGGCTGAACTCCCAAGGGAGGAACAGTGCACGTGCCGAGTCTTTCCATTAGACACACCCTGACGGGGGTTCTGGGCCTCCGTACTCATTTGCTAGAAGATGTTGGAAAATGAAATGAGAGAGAGTGGGTGGGAGAAGTGGAGAACAGAACGGTAGGCATCACAAACCACTGAGAGCATGAACAAGAGGTACACAGGCGACAGATTAGAGATAGCATGGAGATTTTCATATGAAATGAGAAAAAAATACGCCTTTTATTTTACTTTTCTTTTTCAGCAAAGTATGGGATGATCTTGACTAGACAATTACCTCTATGGGATGCCTATAACAGATCATTTATCCTGAGAGTGTACCTATATTGGTTCCTTTAGTCCCAAGAAACAACCAAGCAACGTCTCAGCAGAGCATCTCGAAACTTCCCTCCCCACTCTCTCTCTCTCTCACTCAAGCTGTTCTGGGGCTTGAACTTGGGGCTTCATGCTCTCCTTTCTTTTTTTCGTTCTTGCTAAAGGTTGGTGCCTTGCCACTTGAGACACAGGCCCCCCCCTTTCAGCTTTTTGCTGGTTAATTGGAGAGAAGGGTCTCGTGGACATTTCTGCCTTGCGTGGCTTTGAGCCACGATCCTCAGACCTCAGCCTCCTGAGTACCTAGGGCTCCAGATGTGAACCACTGGTACCCGGTCATACACCGCAGTCACCTTCTTGGTGACAGGTGTGTAATACGTACTGTGTTTTTGTAGAAGAAGTACAGCACCATGTTCGCCAGGCGGGAGTAGCACCAATGGCCGTGGACAATGAGGAGTTTCTCCAGGTATCGGAATCTGGGCACTGCAAAGTCACTGGCCATCACTGCCTTGAGAGGGAGGGGAAACTTGGTTATCAGCGATGCCTCTTTGTCATAAGCCCTGCCCCCATTCCCAAATGCACGGCAATGGATGGATGGTGGGAAGAAAATCAACAAAAAAACCCGCCCAGCTTCAAGCTCAGGGTTAGGTGTGGCTTTGCCCTCTTCCCCCCCTCATCATCTCTTTCCATCAAAACCAAATGATTCTCAATAGGCACTCAGGGAGAATGCTTTACAGGACTTACTTAAAGCTTCCGCGGATGAACAACAGGTAATGGGGTAGATGTAGCAAGGTCTTGTTTTTTGTTTGTTTTAATGTCGGTTTTTGTTTTTTGTGGGGTTTTTTTTTTTTTGGTGCTGGTTCTGGGGCTTGAACTCAGGGCCTGGGCACTGTCCTTGAACTATTTTGTTCAAGGCTAGCACTCTAAAGCTTGAGCCACGGCTCCACTTCCAGCTCTTTTGGCTATTCACTGGCAATAAGAGTCTCACGGGCTTTCCTGTCTTGGTTCCAACCACAATCCTCAGATCTCAGCCTCCTGAGTGGCTAGGATCATAGGCGTGAACCACTAGCACCTGGCTGAACTCCTCTTTAAGGTCTAGGTGTCGAGTGAAGGGGCACTGTGGTGAGTCCTTTGCTGTGGTGGCTGGGACCTCAGGGGTAGGGGCTGCGCCACTGAGAAAAAGCCAGGATAAAAAGGAGTTTGATCCCAGGCGCTGGTGGTTCACACCTGTAATCCTAGCTACTCAGGAGACTGAGATCTGAGGATCGCCGTTCAAAGCCAGCCCGGGTGGTAAAGTCTGTGAGACTCTTTGTTTTTTTTTTTTTTTTTTTTTTTGGGGGGGGGGGTCCGGTCGTGGGGCTTGAACTCTGGGCCTGGGTGCTGTCCCTCAGCTCTTCAGCTCAAGGATAGAGCTCTACCACTTGAACCACAGCGCCACTTCCAGCTTTTTTCTTTTTGCTTATGTGGTGCTGAGGAATTGAACCCAGGGCCTCAGGCATGCAAGGCAAGCACTCTACCACTGAGCCACCTTCCCAGCCCTGTCTGTGAGACTCTTATCTCCAATTAACTGTCAGAAAACCAGAAGTGATGCTGTGGCTCAAGTGGCAGAGTGCTTGCTTGCCTTGAGCTGAAGAGCTCATTGACAGTGCCCAGACCCAGAGTTTAAGCCCCATGACCTACCAAAAAAAAGAGAGCTTGCCAACCCAGGCTTGGTAGAGAGGCCATTATATGCAGGGAGATGGACAATGAAAAACACTTCTGCATCTGCTGAGAAGCTAGGACTGATCTGAACCACCATATTGAGAAGCCTGGCTCCATTAGAATCCTAGCCAAGGAGCAACAGCATCAGGGACTGAGTTCGAGTTCTGGTCTCAGACATAAAAAAGAAAAAAATGGAAAACAACAACAACTGTGGCTGGAAACAAACTTGGAAAACAAGTACTGCAAATGTACAGATTTTCTTCCTTGTTATTAGTCCCTAAACAGTATCACAAACATTTATACTGCATTTGCATTAGAAGTAACTAGAGATGATTAGATGTATATTAGAGGATGTACGCGGGTAATCTGCAAACGTTGTATGAATTCATGTAAATGTATTTCTGGATTTGGGCGTCTACAAGGGTCCTGGAGGCAGTTCCCCACAGATATTGAGGGATAGCTACACCAGGCCTCCAGCTGAGGATCTGTTACTTGAGTTATTTAATATTAAGAAAACATTAACTAGCTCTGTACAGGCCTCCTACCCATAAGAAAGTGCTTAAATAAATAATCACCGATCAAGTGAATGTGTAAGTAGTTCCATTAATTAATAAGTGGCGATCAACCATCCAGTTTTTAGAAACACACTGAATTAAGTGTTCCCTAAAGTCTCCATTGGAGCAGACACCACTGGCTCAGATCTATAATCCTCGCTATTCAGGAGGCTGCAGTCTGAGGATCATAGTTCAAAAAGCCAGCATGGGCAGAAAAGTCTATAGGACTCATCTCCAGTTAACCACCAAAAAAGCCAAAAGAAGTGGAGGCATGGCTCAAGTGGTAGAGCACCAACCTTGATGGAGAAAGCTAAACAAGACAGCGAAGGCCCTGAGTTCAAGCCCTAAGACCAGCACGCACGCGCGTGGGTATTACCAGTGTTTAGGAATAGAAAATAGAGAATGCGGGGCTGGGAAGGTGGCTCAGTGGCAGAGCGCTTGCCTTGCATGCATGAGGCCCTGGGTTCGATTCCTCAGCACCACATAAGCAAAAAAAGAAGAAAAAAAGCCGGAAGTGGCGCTGTGGCTCAAGAGGTAAAGTGCTAGCCTTGAGCTGAAGAGCTGAGGGACAGCATCCAGGCCCAGAGTTCAGGCCCCACAACCGGACCCAAAAAAAAAAAGAAAATAGATAAGAGAATGCTTCCCAGGGCTAACCTGGTTTGCTGGTGCTAACTCGCCTTGCCTCCTGCTAAACCAGATCTCCCCAAAATACACGTGTATAGATATGGGCAGACACAGGTCTTGCACATTGCTTTGTAAATACAGAGCAACTGACATTCCACCGTGTCTTCTGCTCCTTACTAGCTTCGCAAAAGGCCAGTCCTCAAGGCCAATTCCTTAGCTTTGTCTGAAGGTGCCCAGAGGAAAGTTAAGACAGCTTGAAGAATGACAGGACAAGAGGCCAATGAGACTGGTTCCAGCGGACAGCCCCTATTGGTCAGTACCTGCATGCCCTCTTGGCCTGAGATTCCCACGCCCACGTCTGCCACCTGGATCATGCTGACATCATTGGCTCCATCACCTACAAAGAACAAAGGCAGGAAGAGTCACTTGGGATGTATAGAATAAGGAGTGTGTGTGTGTGGTGTGTGTGCTGGTCTTGAGGCTTGAACTCAGGGCCTACATGCTATTCTTTAGCCTTTTTTTTTGCCCCCACTCAAGGTTAGCACTTTTCTATTTGAGCCACAGCTTCACTTCTGACCTTTGGTGGCTAACTAGAGATAAGAGTCAAAGACTTTTCCTGCCCAGAGTGGCTTTGAACCATGATCCTCAGATCGCAGCCTCCTGGGTAGCTAAGATTATAGGTGTGAGCCACTGGCAGCCAGCTGAGCAGCACAGAAGTAAATTGGCTTAAGATGAGGTCCCCACTAGATTGGGTTTTGTGAATGAATCATGGGGAAGATCAGAGAAAATAGCAATTCTAGCACCTTCTCTGGGAGGAGAGGTAAGCAGTTTGAATAAACTAGAGGTTGCCATCTGGCTAATCAAGAAGTGCTCCCCAAAGCAGTTCCACACTGAGTCACCTTTTAATTCGATGTTCCCTCTACAGTATTGGCTCTGGTACAGACACAGCCCTCGGTGTCTGGCATAATGAAGGATGCGCTCATCATCCCCTTTCTTGTTTACAAGAACTCAGCTATTCCAGCCAGGCAGCTCCAGTTCAGACCCACCCCAGCAGTTTACCCTCACCTACATGGAAGAGCTTTCATTCTGCCCAGCAACTACAGAGATTTTTTTTTCCCCTTCGCACTGATTAGCACTTAGTGTGTATATCTTTTGGTCTCTCTGAGGACGTGATGAATAAGGATTTCTGCTTATTCTGTGGAAACGACTGGCCAAAAACGGGTTTTAAGATCCTAAGGACAGGAGTTCCCACCACCTTCAGGAAGAGGCAAAGTAGAGATATAAAAAGCATTAGCCCTCAGGGGCAGTGAGCATTCTGGGAGCTCGTGGCAGAATAGCTCAAATCATAGAAGTCACAGGTGCACTAATGATACAACATGAAGATAAATGAAGGCAGAGTGTAGCCATAAGCTGGGCACTGCCCCGTAGCTTTATCACTCAAGGCTAGCACTCTAGCGTTTGAGCCACAGAGCTCCACGTCTGGCTTTTTCTGTGTGTGCTTGTTCTGGGACTTGAACTCTTGAGCCTTGTTGGCTCTGTCCCTGAGTTTCTTTGGCTCAAGGTTTGCACTCTTACCACTTGAGCCACAATACTTTTTCTGAGTAGTTTCTTGGAGATAAGAAGTCTCACGGCCTTTCCTACCCAAGCTTGGCTTCCAACTGCAATCCTCAGAACTCAACCTCCTGAGTGGCTGGCTGGGACTGTAGGCGTGAGCTCCTTGCACCTGGCTGACTTTGGCTTTTTGTTGGTTAATTAGAGACAAGAGTCTCTCACATGTTTTCCTGCCTGGGGCTTGGCTTCAAACCTCAGTCCTCAGAGCTCAGCTTTCTGAGTGGGCTGGGATTACAGGTATGAGCCACCAGCCCTTGGCTTGGACCTCTGCTTTGTGACTCGTGGGCGGAGTCGGCTGCTGAGCAGGCTGTGAGAACATCATTTCCCACTCACCCCAGGCTTTGAGGCAGACTCGTCCTCATGTTCTCTCGGAGGGTCCCGAAGTACCAAGGACTGTGGGTGAGCAGTGAGTGGCCTGGAACCCATGTTTAGGCAGTAACCGACTGTTCTTACCACCCACTTGCTCCAAGAAACCCCGAGGGCCACTCCAGGTACATGATGATAAAGACGGATCCCAGCGTGTTAAGGGAGCAAAGGCTGTGTCTGCTTGACAACTGCTTTGATCAAGGACCTCACTCTTTACCCTCTCCCCCCTCCCCCCGCCGCCCCACCCCGCCACCTTTAAGGCTTTAAATCAGCCTTCTCCTACCTGATGAGGTGCCCATGAGGTCAGGATGTCAACCCTCCCTCTACAAGGGGTGATTTCTGGCGGACACGTTGACCATGGGTTATCATGGTAGACTCCGCCTTTCTGGCTTTCTCACCACTAGGTGGCACTGCAGAGTCCCTGAGCCGGTGCTAGAGACTCAGCTTGACCCCCAAGTAGGAGAAATTGCCCCTGGGGGAATCTACTGGAGAGCAACCTAGAAGGTTCTTCAGCTAATAGTGCTTAAAGATACACGTCCTTAAGTTTACTTAATGAGGGAAAACTATGGCTATTCAGATCTCGTTGTTTGTATATGATATAAAACTGTATGGCTATTCAGATCTCGTTGTTTCTATATAAAACTGTATGGCTATTCAGATCTCGTTGTTTGTATATGATATAAAACTGTATGGCTATTCAGATCTTGTTGTTTCTATAAGATGTCCATCTTAACACCATTTGTGAAGCTGAGCTCACAAGAGATGTAGGGGGCCAGGCGCCAGCTGCTTACACCTGTAATCCTAACTACTCAGGAGGCTGCAATCTGGAGGCAATTTGAGGTTCAAAGCCAGCACAGGTAGAAAAGTTGGTGTGACTCCATCTCCAAAGAACCAGCCAAATATGCTGAGCTAGAAGTGTGCCGTGGGTAGGCAAGCCGAATGAGAACATGAGTCCACGCCTGGTGAGGGAGGGAGAAGAGGAGAAGAGGAGAAGAGAGAAGAGAGAAGAGAGGAGGGGGAGAGGGAGGGGAGGAGGGGAGGAAGGAAGGGAGGGAGGGAGAGAGGCAAAGAAACAGAGTAGGGATTTTGATCATTGCAGTTTCTGGGTCCCTACAAGATATAGCCTCAGATCCCAAAAGACACAGAGTAACTCAAAGCCCTCATAGAGGGCGTTTTTTTCTTAGCTTGGGCTAATGCTGGGCACCCGGGACCTTCCTGCAGCCAGGACTATCTGGGTCAGACAATACCTTATCTGTCTTGTCTTCTGAAATTACCACTGGGTTATTGACTTCTTAATACTGCTGTGTACCTACTACTATATTTTGTGGCTATCCAAGTAAGCTCTCTCTCTCTCTCTCTCTCTCTCTCTCTGTGTGTGTGTGTGTGTGTGTGTGTGTACAGGCACATGCTGTGGACGTGCTTGTGTACCTACAGGGGGGCTTGAACTCAGGGCCTCATTCTTGTTTGCTTGCTTTCTTTTCTCTCTCTCTCTCTCTCCCTTCCTTCCTCCCTCCCTCCCCCGTCGCTCTTTTTCTTTTCTTCTTTCTTTCTTTCTTTCTTTCTTTCTTTCTTTCTTTCTTTCTTTCTTTCTTTCTTTCTTTCTTTCTTTCAAGGCTCTTATCGCTGGCACCACACCTCCATTCCCACCATTTTGCTGCTTTATCAGAGATAAGGTTCTCACAGACTTTTCTGCCAGGGTTGGCTTCAACCCTCTGTCCTCAGATCTCAGCCTCCCGTGTAGCTAGGACTACAGGTGTGAACCAACAGCGCCTAGCTTCCAGTTAAGCTTGACATGTCTAGAACTTGCCACCCGAGTTATCACCTCAGTAACTGTGTTACAAATGGAACCAACAGTGAAGAATTCCCCCCCTCCCCACAATTGTTTCAGCGCTGTGTGGAAGGAGATCAAACATCCAGGCTGTAAGGGAGGAAGCGGCGGAATGAGACAGCCATGGATTCTGGGCAGATACTTGCCTATGGCCAGCGTCATGGCCTTGAGCTTGCTTCGCACCAGCTTCACCACCATGCTCTTCTGCAGAGGGGTGGACCGACAGCAGAGGACTGAGCGGCACTGCTTGGCCAGGAAGAGAAATCTGTCCTCCAGGTTTTTCTCCAAGGCATAAGCTAGGCTTCTCCCGTCGATCACGAGGCTGGGGCTGGGGCCGGAGGCCGAGGACGTGGAGGCTGGGTAGAGAGGGGAGAACCCCACGCTCACATTGCTTTCCGTGTTCTCGGGGGCGCTGTAGGGCCCCCTGGATTGCACATACTGCAGGCACTGATCCAGGAGGGCTGCACACGCTTCCTGAAAAGGACATGAAGAGGGCGGTGCGGTTCACTCGGGGGTCACACCACGGACTCCCCCGGTCACCCGGTGGCGCTGGGAGCTCTGAGCTGACTGTTTTCCAGGGCCCCAGGCTGCCAGGTCCCATGACCTGGGGGGGGGGGGGGAGGGAAGGGGAGGATGACCTCCAGAAAGTTTAGCTGAAGGGGGGGGGGAGGTCTTTCTTTCTGCAAAGGAAGAAAACAGTAGATGCTTGAAAGATGGATCATGTTATAATGTAAAATGTCTCACACCAGGTGAGATGATTGGCTTAGTTCTGAGGCCCTAACCTACCTACCTTCCTTCCTTCCTTCCTTCCTTCCTTCCTTCCTTCCTTCCTTCCTTCCCTCCCTTCCTTCTCTCTCCTCTTTCTCCCTGCCTCTCTTCTCCCTCTCTCTTTTCTTTCTTTCCCTTCCTCCCTTTCCTTCTCTTTCGTTCCTCTCTTTCTCCCTGCCTCTCCTCTCTTTCTTTCTCTCTCCCTACTCCTCGCCCTCCCTCCCCCGCCTCTCTCCTGGCACTGGGATCTAAGTCAGGGTTCCCCTTCAGCCTCCTCAGGTAGCTGGCCCTTTACTACTTGAGCTATGCCTCCAGCCCAGCTTTTAGGCTGGTTATTTTGGAGACTGAGTCTCAGAGACTTTTCTATCCAGGCTGACCTCAAGTCACAATCCTCGGGATCTCAGCTTCCTGCGTAGCTAGGATGGGGTGATGCGTTGGTGTGAGCCACTAGCATGCAACTCAAACTCCATATTTCTTCAATATGAGCTCTGTCTAGTGACTTCTTTGAATGAGTATAGTGTGGGCAGAAAAAGAGAAAAGTTTACAACAGAAAAGCCTAAGAAGCAAACACCAAGTCAACAATAAGTCAACAGCTGGGTGCTGGTGGCTCACACCTGTAATCCTAGCTACTCAGGAGGCTGAGGCTTAAGGATTGCAGTTCTAGGCCAGCCCAGGCAGGAAAATCTGGGAGATTCTTACCTCCAATAAACTACTCAGAAAAGCTGGGCGCTGGTGGCTCACGCCTGTAATCCTAGCTACTCAGGAGGCTGAGATCTGAGGATCGCGGTTCAAAGCCAGCCCGGGCAGGAGAGACCGTGAGACTCCTATCTCCAATAAACCACCAGAAAACCGGAAGTGGCGCTGTAGCTCAAGTGGTAGAGCGCTGGCCTTGAGCTGAAGAGCTGAGGGACAGCGCCCAGGCCCAGAGTTCAAGCCCCACGACCGACAAAAAAAAAAAAAAAAAAACTACTCAGAAAAAGCCAAGTGGTGCTGTGGCTCAAGTGTTAGTCTTGAGCCAAAGCAGCTCAGGGACAGAGCCCAGGCTTAGAGTTTAAGCCCCAGGACTGGCACAGAAGTCAATTAAATAAGTAAATAAATAGGACTGGAGGCATGGCTCAAATGATAGAGCGCTAGCTGTAAGCCAGAAAGTTGAGAGGGAGAGGGAGATGTCCTGAATTCAAGCTCCAGTCCTGCTACAACACACTAAAATTAGAAATAAAAAAAAAAGACCAAACTGAAATTCTAAAATGCAGGTTCTCATACCATAGTGGAATTAAACTAGAAATCAATAAGAGAAAGACCACAGGAAAAACCTTCAGATGCTTCAAAATGAAAGTGAATCCTTCTAAACAAACTCAGGCTCAAACAAGAATTTTCAGGGCAACGATTCCAAACACGATCTTGAGCTGTATATGTAGATGAAAGCACAAAATTGTGCTCGTGAGAAGCAGAAAAATATTCTCAGATCAGAAACACATGCCTGTATTTTGAGAAACTAGGAGAAGAAATCGAACACAAAAGAGGCAACAGCAGATATCAATAAAATTGAAAACAAAAAAATAAAGGACAAACGTTCATCAGTGAAACCAAAATCTTCCAGGCACTGGTGGCTCGAACCTGTCATCCTAGCTACTGAGAAAATTGAGATCAGAGGATCAACCCTTCAAAGCCAGCCTGGGCCAGGAAAATCTGTGAGACTGTTATTTCCAATTAATGGAGCTGTGGCTAAGTAGTAGGAGCAGAAAAAGCTAAAAGACAGCTCCCAATCCTGAGTTCAAGCCCTAGTTACCTGTACAAAAAATAATAAAGAAAGCAACTAAAACCTTGTTCTTTGAAAGATTGATGAAATTAGTATACTGCTATTAAACCTGACCAAAAGGGCCAGGTGTATTGGTGCATGCCTATAATCTCAGCTGCCACAAAGGCAGAAGAAGAAAATGCTTTTGAGGCCAGCCCAGGCGAGAGTTAATAAGACTTTAAGAACTGCAGTAGAAGCAGAAGTGGGGAGGGGTGTGGTTCCAGCAAAGCAGTACGTGCCTAGCAACCACCAGGCCCTGAATTTAACTCCTAGTAACAGAAAACAACAACTGACCAGAAGAGAAGGCTCACATGACCAATATCATAAATAACTAAATAAACTAAAAAAATAAAAGGAGGACTATCATTGAAGGTCCCTCAAACGTTAAAAAGAGGATTTAGGCTGGCACCAGTGGCTGATACCTGTAATCCTAGCTACTTAGGAGGCTGAGATCCAGAGGATCTTAGTTTGAAGCCACCAGGGACAGCAAAGTCTTTGAGACTCTGCAAATAAGCAAATGCTGGCTTCAGTAGTATAGTGGGGGGGGGGGGGGGAGGGAGGAGGGGGAAGGGAAGGAGGTATTATGAATAGGTAACAGTGTCTGAAAATCAGGGTCTGGGTGTCAAACTGTGAAGGAATTAGCAAGTCTGGTTTTGAGCCTTAGAAAAGCTTTTATCGCTTTGATCATTTGCCCTATCGAGAATCTATGAACCAGCCCCCAGACTACATATACATAAAACAAATATATATATATATATTTGTGTGGGCCAGTTCTGGGACTTGAACTTAGGACCTGAGGGCTGTTCTTGAGTTATTATTATTATTATTTTGTTTGCCCAAGGTTAGTGCTCTACCACTGGAGCCACAGCTCCACTACAGGCTTTTGGGTGGTGAATTGGAGATAAGAGTCTTACAGATTTTCCTGCCCAAGCTGGCTTCAAACCTCGATCCTCAGATCTCAGCCTCCTGAGTAGCAAAGATTGCAGGCGTGTGCCACCCGTGCCTGGCCCAAGGCCATATTCTGAGTTGAGCTCATGCTTGGCTCCAGAAGTTTGCTCAGAGCCGGCACAGAGGCTAGTAGGTGAGGCTACATGCTCCTTACATTCTTGGGGATTTAAGGGACACACGTGACTTGACTGCAAAGATCCTTGGGTCCCTGTTGGTGTATCCCAAAGACAGCTACTGATCTAGAGGAAATCAATGCAAAATGGAGCCCAGAGTTGGCCACACACACACACACACACACACACACACACACACACACACACACACACACACGTGACCTCCTGAGCAAAACAAATTCTCCCATACTATAGTATGTCAAGGATAAAAAGGTCCAACTTGGTGATCCTCAAGTCCAGCTGTGTATTCTTTTGGCACTATAAAAGAAAAACCTCCACATCTTCCAAACATATCCTAAAGTCCCAGAGACAGAGCTCCAGCACCTAGCGGGGGGGGGGGGGGGGGTGTTTCAGGAAGCAAAGGACCTTCCCACAGCTGCTCCTAGATGGCTTCCCCAAAGGAGCCCTGCCATGAGCCCTCCCCTACCTCCTCCCAGGACATGGGGACACTGAGGCAGAGCCTCCCCGAAACCAAGCTACCTGGGAATCAGCATTGAGAGTGATGACTTCCTCGCCATGGTCTAGGAGCTTGCAGGCGTACGCAATGTTGATGGCCGTCTCTTGTTTGTCTCCAGTGAGGACCCAGATCTGCAGGCCGGCTTGCCGAAATTTAGCGATGGTTTCTGGGACTCCATCTTGCAGGCGATCCTCAATCCCAGTGGCCCCTGATCACATGGAGCGGTAGTGTGTTAGCCCCTCCCCACCTGCATGGGCTCCACTGAACACATCAGATACACCCTGACTGCCTGCACCCTGCAGAGGGCGCTACCCACAGGCAAAGCCATTTCTCATTTGGAAAATGGTCGTGATTCAACACTGCGGAGCTGCTGGCGTCACTGAACATCCCTGTGTGCAGACTCCAAGGGCCTCGAGTTCCTTCTGCTTTAGGCAGCGAACTCAGAACTTTACAGATGAGTTGTGAGGCAGAGGCGCAAAGGGCCATATTTAAAATCTAACGTATCCTCTGGCAAGTTTCTGCCAACACCACCATTGCTCAGTGCCATTCACTACCAACATTATCTGTTTAGTGTCAAGACTGAGGCTTGAATTCAGGGCCTGGACGCTGTTGCCTTAATTTCTTTTCTTCTTCTCCTTTTTTTTCTCCCAATTTCTTTTGTTGGTCATAGAGTTGGAACTCAGGGCCTGGGCGCTGGACCTGAGCTTTTGTGCTCAAGGTTGGCGCTCTACCACTTTGAGCCACAGCGCCACTTCTGGTTCTCTGGTGGTTCACTGGAGATAAGAATGCCATGGACTTTCCTGTCAGGGCTGGCTTTGAATCCTGATCCTCGGATTGATCCTCCTGATCCTCCTGAGTAGCTAGGATGACAAGGGTGAGCCACTGGTGCCTGGCTCCTAATTTAGCTTTTTTTTTTTTTTTGCTCAAGGATGGTGCTTTTATCACTTGAGCCATACTTCCAATTCTAGCTTATGTGTGTAGGGGTGGGTGGGTGGTCGTATGCACACTTGCTGGTTCTAGAACTTGAATTCAGGGTCCGAATGGTCCCCTGTGCTTTATTATTTTCTTAATGATAATGAACTACCTCGAGACATACCTTCACTTCTGGCTTTTTGTGTGGTTAACTGGAAATAAGAGTCTAAAGACTTTCCTTCCTGGGCAGGCTTCCAATTACAATACTCAGAGCTCAGCCTCCAGAGCAGCTAGGATTACAGGCAGGTGTCACCGGCTGCTAACACCTTAAAACTGGAACTTCCCAGGCTGGGTATGCCTGTCATCTCAGGTTCTCAGAGAGAACCTGATTGGGAAAACTGTGACCAACTAAACAAAAAGTTAGCAGGACCCCATCACAATTACTATGCTGAGCACGCCTGTGATTCCAGCTACAGGATGACTCAACAGGAAGACAGCCTGTTTATGCATAGCCAGCCCAGGCTAAAACATGAGGTCTTATACAGAAAATCACGAAAGGCAGAGAAGGGACAGAGGGCATGGTTTACGTGGCAGGGTGTCCACTTAACAAGCATGAGACTCTGAGTTCAAATCCCAGCCAAAAAGAAAAACAGAAATGCCAGGTGCTGGTGGCTCACACCTGTAATCCTGGCTACTCAGGAGACTGAGATCTGAGGATCATAGATCGAAGCCAGCCCACACAGGAAAGGCCATGAGACTCTTATCTCCAATTAACTACCAGAGAACCGGAAGTGGTGCTGTGGCTCAAAGTGGTATAGTGCTAGCCTTGAGTGAAAGAGCTCAGGGACAGCACACCAGGCCCTGAGTTCCAACCCCACGACTAACAAAAAATAAATGTAAATAACAGAAAACAAAACAAAACAAAAACCTAAACCAAACAACAACAGCAACCAAAAATACCCTATAACTTCCTTTATTTCAGGAGTTACTGGCCAATGAGCTCCCTCTTGGGTCCCTCCGTTAACCTGACCTAGAAACCCTGTGGGTCTGGGTCAGGCACAGAATTCTAGGAAACTCTTAGAATTCTGGAAGGTTCACCTGACCTCAGCATGAAATACGGCAGTGTTCAAAGAGAAAAGGCCTTTATTAAGTGATCTGAAGCGCATCGCCCAACGTGGCTGTATGTGATATAACTTATGTAACTCTGGCTAAATGCCCATGGGACCCTGGGGAGGGCTTGGCATTTGTGAGTGTTAAAAGTATGGGAGATTGGAGAGTTCAGAGTTGGGTTGGGGCCACCATGCCACCTCTGTGCCAGGTGGCTTTTCCATGGGAAAGGATAAGATGTCCCCTGTAGTGGAGCTACAGGTGACACTCCAGACGAACTAGCAAGAAAATGGCCAGAGGTAAAGGTGCTGGGGGGAGGGGGGGAAAAGGAGGGAGACAAATAGAACACTCTCCTCTGAATTTAGAGTCTTTGGCCAGAATGTGCAGGAAAAGAAAATTTCCAGGATAAGGTGTGGATGGGGAACTTTTCCACTGATGGTATTTATTTGTGGGTCTCTCGAGGCTATGAAACACTAGGATCTAAATGAAAAGATCTTTAGAATTAGGTACTTGGTTCAGAGAGATGAAAAAAATAAAGCTAGCTGGGCGCCGGTGGCTCACACCTGTCATCCTAGCTACTCAGGAGGCTGAGATCGGAGGATCGCGGTTCAAAGCCAGCCCAGGCAGGAAATTTTGTGAGACTCTTATCTCCAGCAAAACACCCAGAAAACTGGAAGTGGCGCTGTGGCTCAAGTGGTAGAGTGCTCTCCTTGAGCTGAAGAGCTGAGGGATAGTGCCCAGGCCCAGAGTTAAAGCCCCATGACAGACCAAAACAAAAAATTAAGCTCAAGAGTTAAAACAACACTATATATACCCCTAAATGGCCTATTCGTGGCTCCAGCCATGGTCCTAAATAGTGGTGAGGATCGCTTTTATTTTCTAGCTTAGGCCTTGCCATTTAAAACCTAAATACAGCTGGGCACCAATGGCTCACGCCTATAACCCCAGATACTCAGGAGTCTGAGATTTGAGGATCATGGTTCAAAAGCCAGCACAGTTGGGAAAAATCTATGAGACTCTTATTTCTAATTAACCACCAAAAAGCAAGAAGTGGAAGTATAGCTCAAGTGGTAGAGTGTCGGCACTGAGTAAAAAAGTTCAGGGACAAAACCTAGGCCCTGAATTCAAGCTCCAACACCAACACCTTCCCCGACAAACGAACACCATACATATAAACTGTGCATGGTGACTCCTGTCTATAATCCCAGGAGGCTGGAACAGGGAGGTCTCATTTAGGAGGCCTGGGCCTAAACCATGCTCAAAGATTTCAGGACATCCCTTTTGCCCTCCCAGGGCCCTGAGCACATCGGCATTGTTATTCTTGGCTCATAAGAAAACCAAGAAGAAAAAAAAAAAAAAAAAGACTCACTTGCTTGCTCAAGAGTGTAATGACGAGTTCTCGGCTGAGCCAGGACAGAACAATCGAGCCCAGATCCCAGATCAAGACAAGAATTCATCCTGAAATCTCACAGTCACATCCTTCCCAAATCTCAGGGAGGAGATGGCACTGCTAACAGTGGGATCACTGTCCACTGGAAGAGGGTTCCAAGCCCTCTGCCACTTGAACCACACCCTCGGCTGCTTTTGCTTTGGGTTTGTGTATCAGATAAGGTTCTCAAGTTTTTGTCTACGCCAGCCTCATCCTTCCCATCTCCACCTTCCAAGTAGCTGGGATGACAGGCATGCAACATCACCCCTGACCTTGTTGCTTGCTTTTTGGAAAATAAGGTCTGTCCATATTACTCAGGCTGGCCTTATCCTCCTGGGATCCGTGGATGATCTCTCCTCATGCTTAGACTCCAGAGTAGCTGTGACTATATGCATGTGGCTCCACACCCGGCCGGGGAGAAGCCCATGCTCATAAGACTACCCCAGTTCCTTCAATCCAAGTAAGCAGAATGTCTTTTTAAGAGGAAGAGGTACATTGTAATTCGCACTCAAGGATGCAGTGTGGAATAGGTCACCAGACCTCCGGATCTTGGGGCTTTCTGAATAGTTCATGGTGGACATTACAGGAAGTTCCCGTGTGTATTCATTATGTCTACCACACATTATGCTATTAAATATTAATCGCTATTCACTTAGATATGTGTCTATTAGATATGCACATATAGAAATGGTAGATCACCCAACTCTTCTGCCCAAGGAACTAAACACAAGGTAGTCTTTTCTGTTAAATGAAAAACAACAACAACAACAAAAAAACCCAACAGAATTCTGGAGCTTTGTGTATGACTAGTGGGGGTAGGGGGTTCTGAGGAGGGTCCCCAAGTTGCAGGGAGTGTCTGATATTGTCACCAATTCCTCTGTGAGGACAGAGCTGGCAGCCCATGCATATAAAGACTGACAAATCCCTTTGCCACGTCAATAAATATTATATTAAATATCTCAAAGCTGAAATTCAATATTAAAATTAAGTGCAAAAGTATGAATGCCCCAATTTATTACCAGTAGTGATCAGTATTTATGAAATATAAATAGGAACACCCCCAGAAGGAAATTGCACATTTCAATAAAAATGAGCCCGTCTTCTTTAGATCCCAAGTGAATCTGAAATATTTATAAAATGCAAAAATCAGCGGTTTCTGGAGCATAAATGTTCTCCTGGGTTTGTCTGAGGGATGAAACACATCAGCCATCAGTTATCCAAAGGCTGGCTTGATGTTGGGCCCTAGTGGTTCACACCTGTAATCCTAGCTAATAACTCAGGAGGCTGAGATCTGAGAGGATCCTGGTTTGAAGCCAGCCCAGCGTCATCTCCAATTAAGTAGCAAAAAGCCCGAAGTACAAATGTAGTAGAGGAAGAGCCCTGGGCGGAAAAAAACCAACCCAAAGCACAAGGACCTGAGTTCAAGTCCCAGTATGGCACAAAAGAAAAGAACTTGTCAAAAGCTGGGTAGAGGGCAGGCAGAGTGGCCGTGTAGACAGAACACCTGCTTGCCATATGAGTCCCCTGGAACTTGCCATATGAGTCCCCTGGAACTCTCTCTGGGTCCTGGGAGACAAGCTACCATGGGGCCAGACCCAAGCTAGTCCCTAACCAGGCTCAGCCAACTCAAGAGCGTGCCCAGAGCCGGGCAGGGCCACCTGCTCCAGATCACCAATCTCTCTGCAAGCTCAATTCCCTTCCAACCCCACCCGGCAGCTGGAAGGGATAAATTACCCAGCAGATGCAGATTGGTCTCCAGGCGGATGGCAGACTGGAAGAGGAGCTCCTCGCGGTTGTCCACGGCGGATTCGGCTTCCAGGTGGCTTTGCAGCCAACAGGCATACTCTTCTTTGCTCAGAACCTGTGGTTGAAGGCCAGGCGGAGGTGAGCGGGGCGGCGGGGCGGCCACCAGAGGGAGCCCTCGAGGGGCGGCCCCCACTCACCCTCTTGGCGATGCACAGGGTGCGCAGGCCTTCCCCCGCGTACTGGTTGAGGTAATTCTGTGTTTTGCTTCGGATCTTCTTTTGATGTCTCCCCCTGGCATCGTCTAGGTGGGCAGGACAAACGGGCGACGGTGAAGGAGTAGGAAAGGGCAAACCAGGATGTCCTGCTGCAGATCTACCCTCTTTCTCCCGGGGGCCCTTTTCTTCCTTTTATGAAATAGTAGGGTACCCCGCCTCCCCAGAGTTCCAAGTCCAAAGCTGGCTGTTAGTTTGAAACAGGGGGTTTGGTGGCTCAGGCCTGCAAGTCCTGGGTACTCGGGAGGCTGAGATCTGAGGATCCTGGTCTGAAACCAGCCTGGGCAGCAAAGTCTGCGACTTTGGTTTTTGTTTTGCTTGAACTCTGGGCTCTGTCCCAAAGCCCCTTGGATCCTTTTATGGCTCAAGGCTAGCACACTACCACTTGAGCTCGACAGCACCACTTCTGGCATTTTCTGGGAGGACTTGGAGGTAAGACTCTCTCGGCCCTTCCAGCAGGGCCGGGCCGGTGGGGAGCAGGGGCGTGTGAGGAGCAGGGGCGCGCGGGGAGCAGGGGCGCGCGGGGAGCAGGGGCGCGCGGGGAGCAGGGGCGCGCGGGGAGCAGGGGCACGGTGCGCGGGGCGGGCGTGTGGGGAGCAGGGGCGCGTGGGGAGCAGGGGCGCGTGGGGAGCAGGGGCGCGTGGGGAGCAGGGCCGGGCCGGTGGGAAGCAGGGGCGCGGCGGGCGGGACGGGCGCGCGGGGAGCAGGGCCGGGCCGGCGGGGAGCCGGGGGGGGGGGGGGCGGGCGGCGCGGGGCGGGCGCGCACCTGGGGAGCAGGGCCGCAGCAGGTCCATGAGCATGGAGTCGGCGCCCTTGGTGTAGACGTTGATCTCGTCGGTGAGCGGGTGGCGGATCACCACCGACATGCGCTTGCGGATGGAGTCGAAGCCCAGCGTGTGCAGCAGCTCGAAGGTGAGGCGGCCCAGGTGCGGCAGCTCCACCGACACCTGGTCGTGCAGCCGGTCGGCCAGCCGGCAGCTGTAGGCGCGGGCCGCGTACACCAGCGCCGCCTCGTCGGGGCTCTCGGCCTCGTAGCGCAGCTCGGGGTCGGCGGCGGCGGCGGCGCGGTCCGGGGCCTGCGCGCGCTCGGGGCTCCAGCCGTCGGCGCCCTCGGGCCCCTCGGCGCCGTCCGTGCCGCTGGCCTGGCTGCTGTAGCCGTTGCTGGCCAGGGCCGGCGCCGGCTGGCCCAGCCGGTCGAAGATGCTGTCGTGGGACAGGTTGGACAGGAAGCTGGACCCCGACTTCTGGCTAAACTTGGTGGCCAGGCTCCCGCTGCTGCAGCCCGAGGCCAGGCGGCTGGGCGTGAACCTCCGCAGGAAGCCCTCGATGGTCTTCACGGGGGACTTGAGCTCGAACCTCACCCGCACCTGCGGGAGAAGCGGGAGTCAGGAGCGAGTGGGGACCCTGGGGCCGCTGAGGGGGGGGCGGGGAGGGGCGTGGGGGGGCGCCCACTTTGCAGAGAGGGACTCAATTCGCCACGGCCAGGCACAAAACTGGGCCTTTCCTTCCCCTGATCAAAACGTGCTGCAAAAGAGTGTGTCATTTTGTTAAAAAAAAATTAAATTAAAAAAAAATCACATTTCTAAACCCCAAAGAACCTTCCTTAGTAAATTATCTATTATTATTGTTGTTAATTTTGTGCTATATAAAATATCTTATAAAATATTCAATATATTAACTATTAAAGTAAATATATAAAATATGTATATGACATACTATATGTATATAGAACTATAACATAATATGTAATTAGACATGTTCTATACTGTACATATATTATGTAATTATATAATTATACACTAGTATTTAATATATATTATATAATTATACATGATTATAATATAATTATATAATATAACAGGTTATGTTATTTAAAATCATATTAAATATATGGTTATATGTTTATGTGTTATATATAATAGGTAATATGTATAATACACATAATTGCTACACTGGTTGTGTCTGCCGGCCAACCTAGACAGCTCAGAGACTTACACAACGCATGTGCCAGTGAGCTTTAATGTGGGTAGAATTACTGCATTCAGGCCAGAAAGGAGCATCTGTGTTCTGCCACAAGAAACAGCTCCTCCTTGGAACAGGCAGTATGAGAGCCTCTCAGTGCCCAACCCTGTCTACTTGGGATCCACTAGGCTCACTGGGTTCAGCTAGGTTCAGCTGTGCCCAGAATAAGAGGAGGTAGGGGCACAATTGAGTCCTTGTATGCCCTCATCTTCCCCCCTGCCAGGCTGCCTGGCTTGCTGGCCCATCCACAGGTTCAGCCCTTGTGATGCGTGGCCCACCTGCAGGCCTTCTGAGGAGCCTGTGGGTTACACATAAAACCTTCCCTTCTCCTGGGGCAACGATGGCTCACGCCTGTCATCCTGGCTACTCAGGAAGCTGAGATGTGAGGATCAGGATTCAAAGCCAGCTTGGGCAATAAAGTCTGTGAGACTTTTATCTCCAGTTTCCCAGCAAAAAGTCACGAGTGGAGGGGTGGCTCACGTGGTAGAACATCAGTGTTGGGCAACAAAGCTACAGCACAGTAAGTGTGCCCTGGCAATGAATGTGAGCCCAGTACCAGCATAAAAACAAACAGGCAGGGAAGGTGGCTCAGGGGTAGAGTGCTTGTCTCACGTGCATGAGGCCATGGGTTCGATTCCTCAGCACCACATAAGCAGAAAAAGCTGGAAGTGGCACTATGGCTCAAGCGGTAGAGCGCTAGCCTTGAGCTGAAGAGCTGAGGGACAGTGCCCAGGCCCAGAGTTCAAGCCCCAGGACTGACCAAAAAAAAACAAAAATCAGCAAATAAAAACACCTTTCTTCTCTTCAGAAAGGGCCTTCATATGAGCCCAGACCCAAACCAACTTGATTCCTGTTTCTCCCCCTAGGTAACCTGACTGATTCTCATCCACTTCACCACAGGGGCCTCGCTGAATTCTCATTACTATGCATCTGACATGCACTCTGAGCTTCTCCATAAATCTTCACCCATCACCCCAGGGCCCAGTGAGGTACCAGAAGCACAGACATATCTAAAGACATGAAGTCAGAACGCCCAAGCCCCTTATCCCAGAGTCTGGATTGGAATCCAGCTTGCCCCCGCCCCCTCTTCCCGTGTGGCTCTGGGGTGCTGAGTGCTGAGTGGATCATTGCAGTTTCCTTCTGCCCCCGCCCGAGTCCCGGAAACACTGAGGCAAGCTGAGACCTCCCAAACTCACCTGTCCACCCTTCACATTTGAGAGGTGCTGTTGAGGCTGAGTGGCACCCCCTGCAGGCAGGGCGCATGCCTGAGTCCCTTCGGGGAAGACCGAGGACAGAGCACTTCACTTGCCTTTTGTCGTGGCTGATCCGGGGAGGTGACCACCACTGTGTTGCAGATGGTGAGCGCAATGAAGAAGTCGAACACGTCGGACAGCTCGGGCGAGAGGTGGGCCAGGGGGCGTTCCTGGTGCCTGGCGATGGACAGGCGTCGGTCACACTCGCTCACCTTCTCCAACAGCTTTGGGTCTGGCGTGATGTCTTTCTCCTAGGGGAAACAGATAGAGGGCCCCCCCAGTTGGGTCTGATTGAGTACCCCGGCAAATGTTTTCATCCTCAACGACTTCAGGGGCCTTGATGTGGTTTCTTACAGTTGACAACAAAGGCATGTCAGGCACACATGTCATCTTTCAAGGCATCTGTGTATAATTTTAGCTGTACAAGTGAAGGTCAAACATATGGGAAGAAAGGCATGTTCCTTATTACAAGTAACTAGTAAAACATTTCTTATAAAATAATATGGATATAATAAGCCAGGCGCTGGTGGCTCACAGCTGTAATCCTAGTACTCAAGAGGCTGAGATTTGAGGATTGTGGTTGGAAGCCAGGCCCAGTGAAAAAAGTTTGCGAGGGAGTGGTGCTGTGGCTCAAATGGTAGAGCTCTTGCCCTTGAGCTGAAGAGCTGAAGGACAGCGCCCAAGCCCAGAGTTCAGGCCCCACGAATGACAAAAAAAAAACACATTAAAAAGTCCTATCAAAATGGATGAAGGTACCCATGATTTATCTATGATGGTCATCATCATCTTCTTTTTTGGCTCTTTAGGTATCTCTTGCCATACTGATAAAGTCCTGTGTGTGACGATTTGTGAAGCATGAAGTTGCTAGGTCAGGAAGTCTGACCTTTCACACATCTGTCACACACACACACACACACACACACACACACACACACACACACTACAGAAGGTCCTCAGGAGAATGTCCTACAATGCAGTAACCTGCCTGTTACCTCCCCCTCTCCCCGCCCTTCTCCCCTCCCCTCCCCCGTTCCCAGGGGCCCTGTGGCCATAACTCTAGATCATCATAGTTCAGTGGCAGATTCTGTACACATCTAGACAAGCGAGGCCACCCAGAAAATTTCCACTCGTTTCCGGAAATTTTCCTCTTTGGTGGCAGTACATGAACAGCAGATGAGGCGGAGGAAGTGGTTTTAATGGGACTTAGGATTACCTAATTAATACTGTGTGTGTGTGTGTGTGTGTGTGTGTGTGTGTGTGTGTGTGTGTGTGTGTGTGTGTGTGTGTGTGTGTGTGTGTGTGTGTGTATGTGTAAAGAGAGGGACCCACTCTCCTTTTTTGCAGTTGACATTTTTGGGTTTTTTTTGCCTGCCTCTCTGCCTGCCTGCCTGCCTGCCTTCTCTCTCTCTCTGTCTCTCTGTCTCTCTCTGTCTCCTCTGTCTCTGTCTGTCTCTCTTTCTTTTTGTGACGGTACTGAATTCACTGCTGGGTGCTATTCCTTCAGCTTTTTCACTCAAGGCTGGCCACTTTATTAACTGAGCTACAGCTCTACTTCTGGCTTTTAAAAAATTATGATGATCTTTAAGTAGTTGTACCAAGGGGTTATAATACAGCTTGTCAGCTTATGAGTCCCGTGCACTTTGATGAATGTCATGTCTTTGCTCCTCCTCCCTCATCTCTCCAGCTCCCCCTCCTCCCATCCACTCCATCTTCCCTGCTGCATTTTCAAATGTGTACCCAGAATTATGACTATATTCTCACTTCTGGCTTTGTACTGGTGGAGATCAGAGTCTCCTGAAGTTTCCCACCTAGGCTGGCTTGCAGCCACGATCCTCGGATCTCAGCCTTCTAAGAGGAGCTAGGATTACAGGCGTGACACCAGCACCTGGCTATTCTGATGTTTTATTCATTTCACTTGGCAGGCCAGGCTTTCTCTCCGTGTGGCTTACACAGCTTACACAGCAGCTACCCGGCCCGTAGGCACCATGACACAGAGGGCTTTGAGTCTTTGGAAAAGAGACAATGGGAGTAGAAAAGCTGTCAGCCAGAAAACTGATCAGAGCCACAGTACCCAGCAGGGGCTTATCTGTTTGATCAAATATGACATACTTTTTTGTTGTTGTTGGTCACTGGGCTTGAACTCAGGGCCCAGGCCCTCTCCCTGAGCTTTTTCATTCAAGGCTAGCACTCTACCACTTTGAGGCACAGCGCCTCTTCCAATTTTCTGGTGGTTCATTAGAAATAAGGGTCTCATGGATGGTCCTTCCCTGGGCTGGCTTCCAGCCATGATGCTCAGAATGGCAGCCTCCTGAGTAGCTAGGATGACAGGCATGAGCCACCAGCTCCCAGCCAAGACAGGAGGAAGGCAGACGCGTAGCCTTCCCACAAGGCCATCCACCCTCCCTGGCCGCACTCACCATGGGGCTGCTGAACGCCGTGTGCCTGGACAGCATGCTGGCCCTCTTTGCCTCTGCACGGCTGTTGGTGCGCCGGTGGGACTTGGTGCTCTGGGTTCGGTGCATGATCCGCACGCTCTGGTGGCTCCCAATGCTGCCACGCTGGGACAGCGTGCTGGCCCTGGGCACAGTCTCCTCCTCTTCCGAGTCAGCCTCCTGGTACCTGGCCAGACGCTGGGCTGTGGGGAGAGGGACACGGGGCAGGGCATCATGAGGGCAGGTTGAGCTGACGTAGGGTGCTCCATGTTCCATGAGCCTTTACCAACTCCCATACCCCAGAGCACACACAATCTTTGTTCCCCAATGACAAGGCCACCACATTTAGTGAGTTTCTACCAGTAAAGGGCTAAAAAATATCCTTGCCAGGTGTTGGTCGTTCATGCCTATAACCCTGGCTAATCAGAAGGCTGAGATCTGAAGATCACAGTTCAAAGCCAGCCCAGGCAGCAAAGTCTGTGAGACCTCTTAACAATAAATTACCAAAAGAAGCTGGAAGTGGAGCTGTGGCTCAACTGGTAGAGCACTAGCTATTCTTGAGATAGTGCCCATGCCCACGACTCAAAAAGAAAAGAAAAGAAAGAAAGAAAACCCAATATGGAGCTGTGACTCAAGTGGTGGACTGTTAGACTTTAGCAAAAAAATCTAAGTGACAGCACCCAGGCCCTGAATTCAAGCCCCAGTACTGGCACAAATATCACTCTATCTACATGTAAATACCCACCAACACACACAAAACACTGATATTCCTTCTGTGATCACATGGTGTGATTGTAAGCATCCAGAGTTTGGGTCCAGTCAGTCAAACTCAATCCAAGAAGCAATGGTCCAGTTGAGCCCATAGGAGGCACTGCTGAGCAGTCTCTGGGGCCTTCTGGGAATGGTGGTACTCCTGCTCTGCTGTTACTAACTTACCATTCTGAACAACTTTTCCTGGATTTGCCCAGTTAGCAGGGCCTATTGCATCACGGATCAGCATGATGTGATTGGACTGTTCGTCAGGATTACTAATTCAAAACAAACGTGTAATCCCAACATTGTGTGCAAACAGAGTGCCGGGTAGAAACACCAGGTACCCTAATACCAGGAAGCCTGCTGAAAATGTCCATGGCCTTGTTCAGCCTTGTGACCTAAATCCCAATTTGATGACAGCTGGATGGCACGGAAGAGCAAATTCTAGACCAGTGAGATTGTGTCTGTCCTTGAGCCTTGTGTATTTGGGAGTTCAGCTTCCTCCCGCAGAAGGGGAGATCTGTCTGTCTTCAACAATCCTGCCAGCAGTCGCCATGAGAGCCTAGAGGTCCATGTGGTCATGGCTCAGATCCTTTACTAAAATGGATCAGTATTTGATATCTATATATAACGTGGCAGGATTAAGTCAAGCTAATGAATCTGTCACTTCACCTGCCTATCTTTCATTGTGTGTGTGTGGGGGGGGGGGCAGAAGGTCAGTTCTGGAACTTGAACTCAGGGCCTCATATGCTTGCTTAGCTTTTTTGTTTTTTTGTTTTTTTTTGCTCTAGGCTGACACCCTACCACTTGAGCCACACCTCTACTTCTGGCATTTTGCTGATTCAATGGAGACTGCCTGGGATGGCTTTTAACTGGGATCCTCAGAAGTCAGCCTCTTGAGAAGCTATGGTTATAGGCATGAGTCACCAGTAACCGGCTTTGCCTTTATCTGAAATATAGATTCATGACTCGAGTCCATCCGTTGTTTAGGTCTCAAACCTCTTCTTCTTGACTCTCTTGAAATGTTGAAATTCTAAAAGGCTGTTGTGGAATATTTTGTCTGGGGAACAAGCTATTCTGTATGAAGTTTGGGCATTTGGGAAGAGGGAAGGAATGCAGGCCCGGGGATGAGGCAGGAGGAAAGGAATGATACCAGAAGGAGAGTGAGGATGGCTGCATGGGACACAGGCAGTTTACTTGGGCTGGCAGAAAAAACAGTAAACAAGACGTGCCATGTTAGGCTACTTTAACTGTACAGTGAAGGAAGACAGTTAAGTGTTAGGGAGCTTGGGCTATATAACTCAGGAGTTTGTTTCTGGGCATGGCTTTTGATGTCCTCTGTTGCTGATACAGGAAAGAAAGGGAGTCCTCTTTGGACATACAATCGCCCTCAGAAACACTCCTGAGTGGGGGAACGTTCCCCATAGCGCCCTCTCCTGGCGGGGTTGGGGATGGCTGGTTCCAGTCATCCTTGGGCTTAGGAAACTAGTAACTTCCTTCAACAAGGAAGGAGGCAGCCGAGGATAAGAAGAGAGCTGGGAGGAGGAGGGCCTACCCAGATAATCACAAGTGAGGCACTGCATTTCTCTCCAGCTCCCATGGACATTGTGTTCCAAGGGAAAGAAGGCGGCCCTTCTGAGCATTTCAGCTGATAACAGGAAGATGGATGAGTGACAAAGGGAACATCTCTCTGTCCCTTTGGTGTGGCACAGTAAAGCGACTGCTTTGCCCCAGAAAATGAGTTCCTCGGGGGTGTGAAACCCCTGGCTGGCTGCTGCATCTGCCTGGCAGAAAATGAATGCGGAAATAGATGGCCATCATTTCCAAAGACTCTGCAGTGAGCTGGGCCATGTCAGCCTGTTCTATAAATAGCACCGGGCTTCAGGCTCCCAAGGTGAAGATCAGATTCTCTGAGTCTTGTGGTGGTGGTGGTGATGGTGTGTGTGCAGTGGGCGGGGGGGGGGGGGATATAGTTTTAGACATAGCAGCCTTCCTGTCCAGCCCATCCTGGAGACCCCCAACACCCACCCTGCCAGACTCACCATTGGCATCATGAGAATATTCAACACCAGACACAATGCATCTTCGGAAAACCATCTTATTTTCAGTTAAGGTGCCAGTTTTATCGGAGAAAATGTATTGTATCTGCCCTAAGTCCTCGGTGATGTTCAGAGCTCGACACTGCAACTGTGAGTCTGTCTCTTCGTCATACAAGTCTATGTCCTGGTTAATGAAGTACACTTGGCACACTTTGACAATTTCAATGGAAACATATAAAGAAATGGGGATCAAAACCTAGAAGAAGATAGAAAGCACACAGGATGAATGATGGCAAGGACCAGAAAGCACAGAATTAGTCCAATCTACTTCACTGACAAATGACTACAAACCACAAGGAACAGGAACTATACTGTACCTTGAATCGTTTACATGGGTTGGCTTAGAGTCACTATTAGAAAAGGATTAGAATACTGGCAAAAAGAGTTTAAACTAGGAAGAGCCTAAGTGCACCTGGAGAGTAGAAATCCACTATGGTGTCTGGGAATGTCTGGAGAGAAGCAAGCATTTTCGTATTACTAAGGTTTGCTTGAGAGAGGCTAGGAAGAGAAAAGAGAGAAAAGAGAAAAAAAAGAGAAAAACATAGCATCGTCAGACTCCTTGTAAAAGCAAAGTCATCTCAAACCACAGCAATATTCAACCCCCAGGCTTTCCCTGGGCCCTGGGTGACAGAAGCTGTCTGTCACTTGCAGACACAACCCCACAGTTCAGAGAGCAGCCACAAAAGGAGGCCAGTTTATCCTACAGGACCTATTTCCACCATGATGCATGATTAAAAAGCGAAGGGAGGGCTGAAATGTAGCTCACTGGCAAAGCAACTTGCCTAGCCAGTGTAACATCCTTGGTTCAATTCCCAAGAAAGGAAAGACCCCCCCCCAAAAAAAAATACAGTTTAAAAACCAAAGCGAAGGGAGGAAGACTTTGAGAAAAACATAAACTTCATTTTGTAGCATTCCAATATTGAACTAATACTAGCCGGGCACTGGTGGCTCATGCCTGTAATCCTAACTACTCAGGAGGCTGAGATCTGACAATCGAAGTTTGAAGCCAGACCAGGCAGGAATGACTGTGAGACTCTTATCTCCAATAAGCCACCAGAAAACCCAAAGTGGTGCTATGGCTCAAAGTAGTAGAGCACTAGCCTTGAGCAAAAAGCTCAGGGATGTGCCCAGGCTCTGAGTTCAAGTCCCATGGCTAACGAAAACAAAACAAAACAAAACAAAAAAAACAGAACAAAAACTAATTTGAAATTGGAAATAAAGCTATTTCTGGTTGGATAAAACACCTATGGTAAGAAAGAATGAGGTTTTCCTTCTAGATGAGGCTAAGCGTGCACCTTCTGGCCATTGTGTTCCCAAAAGGTTAGTGACCTTTCCTGCCTCTTCTCACTTGAACTGATCCTACACTAACAAATCTTCGGGACATACGTTCTCAGGGACTGGATATTGTTTTGGGGGTGGGGAACATATATGAATGAATACTAGTGGTAAAACAATGATAAAAAATTTAAAAAAACACACACAAAACAATGCTCAGCCTGGTGGTGGTGGCTCACATATGTAATCCTAACTACTCAGAAGGCTGAGATCTGAGAATCACAGTTCAAAGCAAGGCTGAGCTGGAAATTCCTGAGATTCTTTCTTACCTCCAATTCTCTAGTTAAACTCCCCTCGCCCCCACCAAAACTGGAAGTGGAGGTGTGGCTCAAATGGGAGAGCCTTAGCTTTGACAGAAAAAAGCTAAGGAGGGGGTGCTGGGAAGGTGGCTCAGTGGTAGAGCGCTTGCCTTGCATGCATGAGGCCCTGGGTTCCATTCCTCAGCACCACATAAGCAAAAAGAAAAATGCCGGAAGTGGCGCTGTGGCTCAAGTGGTAGAGCTGAGGAGCTGAGGGACAGCGCCCAGGCCCAGAGTTCAGGCTCCACAACCGACCAAAAAAAAAAACAAAACCAAAACTTGAGTAATATACTATCTTTTTATAGCCCCAGTTCCATTGGTCCACTGGTGTGTATGTATGTGTGTAAGTGTGAGTGTGTGCCGATAGTGGGTCTTGAACTCAGGGCCTGGGCACTGACTCTGAGCTTTTTCCACTCAAAGCTAGCATTCTATCACTTGAGCCCCACCTCCACTTTTGGCTTTTTTCAGTTTCATTCCTCGATTCTCAGATTTCGGCCTTCTGAGTAGCTAGAATTACAGGCATGAGCCACTGGCACCCAGCATGAAGTTCAGCTGAAGTTAGCGGAGCAAGCAAGCGGTCGCTGACACCTGTACAGCATGCATGAAGATCTACCTTCCGTCATCATTGTCACGCACCCCACGCACCCCCAATTTTTTACAAACATATGTGAAAATCAGTAAAGCAGCGACCAGAACCACATCCAACTATTCAAAGAGAATTCTGACATGAACATCCCCTAAGGCAAAAACACTATAGATAAATGAAAGAAATTAAAGAAGCATCACACTAGAAAGACACCATTGGCACCTTCCGGGCTACAGCAGTGACTGGAAATCCTTGGTGAGCACAATGACTCTGAAGTTCTCTGTGGAGAATTAAAGCAGTGATCATACCTGCAGAACTATGATCATTGTCAAAAAGGAATACACGGCCGCTGTGACTGGGGCGGGAGAGCTGCCATCAGACTCGGGAACCTCGAATAATGCTTTCTTCTCTTGATACCTCCGAACCCACAATCCATGTCCTGAAGCCACATGCAAAGACAACGGTTATTGAGCCGAGTGAAAGCTGGGGTCACAGCTGGTATTAAAATTAAGGTTAAAAACTACAATTTGTTACGGGACACAGCGCTTTGGTTTCTTAGCTTTCCTTTCCTGCAATACAGTAAAAGCACAGCTAATTCTTGACACTCACGATCAGACTGATGGAGGAATTTGGACTTGACATTTTCCTCACATCGGGAGGTGCTGAACGGCGCCACTGGTCAGAAGGCAGAAGTGCCTGTGTGCTAGTAAAGTGTTTGCCAGGGCACATCTCACCAAAACTCCCCCACAAAAACCAGTCTCAGCTCAGTGCTGGGGGCTCACACCTGAAATCTTAGCTACTCAGGAGGTTGAGATCTGAGGATCAAGGTTCAGAAAGTCAGCCTAAACAGGAAAGTCAGTAATACCTTTTATCTCCCAATACCAAAAAGCTGGAAGTGAAGGTGTGGTTCAAAATGGTTGAGCAATCATCATGTATAAAAATGCTCAGGGATAGGCCCCAGGGCCTAAGTTCAAGACCCAGGACTAGTACCAAACACAAAAACAAAAAAGGCTGGTGAGCTGCTTAGTGTAAAAACAACAGGTTTTTCAATGGGCAACATTGATCATTATTTTGAAATTTAATCATTTTATGTGTGTGTGTGTGTGTGTGTGTATGTTTGTGTGTCTGTCTGTCTATCAGTCTGTCTAGACTGGGGCTTGAACATAGGGCTGTAGTTTCTTCTTGCCTAGCTTTTTCTGCTCAAGCCTGGTGCTTGACCATTTGAGCTATGCCCTCACTTCTGGCTTTTTGCTGGTTAAGTGGAGATAAGAGTGTCACAAACTTTTCTGCCCAAGGCAGGCTTTGAAATCCCAATCTCAGGTCTCAGCCTCCCCAGTAGGTAGATAGGAACCACAAGGGTCCAGCAATCCTCACACAGAATAAGAAGCCAATGGAAATGCATGCCATTTCACGAATTGGGTCTAGCACCTAAGAACAGAAGTCTTATTTATATGTTCAGTACATCGTTTTATCAGAATCGTATCACACTTGCCTGGTTCTGGAGGACAGCAGCTCAGGGTCAAGGTGAAGGTCATATCCACTATTGTCTCTACCCTCTCCTTCCCCTTCAAGACGCACATACGCCCCTCTTTAGGAGCCACTAGTTTTGTCTTTCCATGAAGTTCCCAGTGGTAACATTGATGTTTCTCTTGCTATGAGTTCATCTCCAGCTTCCTGAACTTTCTTCCACTGGGCTCATTACTACCTTGGCCATGAATCCCTTCTTCCTTCCAGGTCTTCATCAGTTCAGAAAATAACCTAACTACACGCAACCCATTCATCAAGGTATCTCCCACATGGCTACTGGACTCAAACTCTAGAGTCGAGGTGGTGCTGGAGTGGAGGGAGTGGAGACAGCCTGCCAGGTTGGCCTCTCCGGAAGTGATTCGGCCACAGCCCCTCAGCTGATGAGCTGTCTGGAAGACTTACCGACTGCTGAAAAGAGAGACATACAAACGAGGAGGAGGACACACCACAGCACGTCGCAGTTCATCTGCCTCTCCAGCTGGCTGCGCTTGTAGCGGGGCCCACTGTTATTCAACAGAGCTTTAGTTTCGTGTCCTGGGAGGGGAGGATGAGGCACACAGTGAATCAATGCCCCCACGTACACAGGACCAATGGTGGGGGTCCTATGAGGTGAACGATTATGCTGTGGTCTGGCTATAGTTACATGATAGACTCAGTCTATCTGGCCAAGTATAAACTGATTATATATAATAGTTTCACATATAAACTATAAGTGCATAATAGGGTATAGTTCTGTTATATAAAATAATTTTATATGTATAATCTCATATCCATACAAACATAAATTTATGTAGAAATGTTTTATATTTATGTAATTTTGCAGTTATATAATCTCATACTCATCTATATTATGTAACTATATTTACATACTATTAGAGAATACAGTATAATATATAAATATTATGTATATATTATAATAGGTAATACCAATTTTATAGTTACATTATATATTATAAAATTTTGACATCTACTGTATATAATAGTATGTTATTATATAATAGAATGTATAATATATAATACATTATACATGATATAATGGTATATGTTATAATGTATTATAATGTATAATATATTATACATTATACATGATATAATAGTATGTTATAATGTATTATATATTATACATTATACATGATATAATAGTATGTTACTATATAATAGAATGTATAATATATAATACATTATACATGATATAATAGAAGGTTATACTGTATTATAATGTATTATACATAATATATTATATATGATATAATAGAAGGTTATAATGTATTATATATTATACATTATACATGATATAATAGTTTGTTATTATACATGATATAATAGTATGTTATACATGATATAATAGTATGTTATTATATATAATAGTGTTATTATACATGATATAATAGTATGTTATACATGATAAAATAGTATGTTATTATATATGATATAATAGTATGCTATTATACATGATGTAATAGTATGTTATATGATATAATAGTATGTTATAATGTATTATATATTATACATTATACATGATATAATAGTATGTTATGCTATATCATATAATAGTATGTTATTATACATGTTATACATTATATAATAGTATGTTGTTATACATGATATAATAGTATGTTATATATGATATAATGGTATGTTATACATGATATAATAGTATGTTATTATACATGACATAATAGTATATTATACATGATATAACAGTGTTATATATGATATAATAGTATGTTATATGATATAATAGTATGTTACACATGATATAATAGTATGTTATTACACATGATATAATAGTCTGTTATAATGTATTGTATTATACATTATACATGATGTAATAGTATGTTGTTATACATGATATAGTATGTTATTTACACATGATATAATCTGTTATAATGTATTGTATTATACATTATACATGATATAGTAGTATGTTATTACACATGATATAATAGTCTGTTATAATGTATTGTATTATACATTATACATGATGTAATAGTATGTTGTTATACATGATATAATAGTATGTTGCTGAAGCATGTGCAATGCGTTATACATTATACACTCTATCACATGTACTTCTATCCTGTGAGCTTTACGTGATCACGCGCACACGAGGCCTGGGCTCCGCACCCACCTGCGTAGACCACGATGCCAGCCACGGCCTCCGTGTTCCGGATGGTGCAGCCTCGGAGCAACAGGTTCTCCTTATGCAGCCCGGCCTTCTTCCCGTTCTCGTGAATGCTGGGGAGGAACGGGGCACGCACGACGTGACCCACCGCGGCGCCACGTGGCCGTGCGTGTGACGTCACGCAGCCACGCAGTCACTACCTCGCGGCCTCCAGCAGAGCGGTGAGGGCTACAGGCCCGAGCCACCAGCGCCCGGGACAAGGGCTCCTCCTCCTTCCAGGAACCAATCCCGTTACCGAGGCCCGACCCTGGACGTGCCCACGGAGCGGGGAAACGAGAAGGGCCCTGGCACTGATCAAATGCACTGCACTCACAAACTGGAGTGTGGAATTGGAATCCCTTTGTACAACTACTTAGGGATACTGAAAATGGATTTAAAGATGAAATTAAAAATAATAAAAAGGCCATAAAATCGATCATAAAAACGATAGTAAAAATATAAAAATGACTCAGGCCTATACTCCTAGCTACTCACGATGCTGAGATCTGAGGATCGCACTCCACAAAGCCAGTCTGGGCAGGAGAGTGAAGGAGACTGTTAACTCCAATGAAGCACCAGAAAGTGTGAAGCCTGAAAGGGAGCTGTGGCTCAAGTGGTAGAGCACTAGCCTTGAGCAAAAAAGAAGCTCAGGGACAGCATCCAGGCCCTGAGTTCAAGCTCTAGGTCAAGCACCAAAAAAAAAAAAAGAAAAGAAAAACAAAAAAAAATAGATAATTTCAAAAATTGTTTCACTAGTATGTAGATTAACAAGTTAGTCAGCAATGAAGCCAGAAATTCTCAAATTTATGCACTTGGCCACAAGAGCCCAGTGCTAGGAACACATTAGGAGAGCCTCAGTCTGAGTTGCACAGGTCATACAGAGGGAGAGGCCTTGGAAGCTTCCAGAAGCACAGCAGGAGCCTGGCCTAACCTTCCCCAAACAGTGCTTACCACAGAAGAACCTTCCAAAAAGCCTTCTTTTCATAACTCTGAATGGACAGATTGTTTGTGCCTGCCTGCCCACAAACCCATCATCCAAATGCTTCCTCCCTCGGTCATTCTTATTCTTGAAAGCTCACCAGAGACCTTTGAAGAATTTCCCTCCTGCCGGGTCCTAGCCTCCTGCACACTGACCACAGAAATCACCCTATTTTCCAGCGTAGAGGAGAAGCTGATCATAAAATTGAGGCTAGAATGCCAGTCTTCTGCAGAGCAAATGCAAAGGGAACTGCAGGAGATCACTCAGCCAGCATTGTGTGGATGGTTGACACTGGCAATTAATTCCCAGACAGTGTAAGGCTTGACCTGAAAAAGTGATTCAAGACTGAAAAGCCTCACTGCCAGGTGAAGCATCAAAGAGCAGCCTGTCAGAAACATGGCTAGACACCAAGTCCTGCTCCACATTTTCAAGTAAGAGGACATGACAGTCACATTTCTCTCAGTAGAAATCTCTCTGCAGCAGTAAAAAATAAAAAATAAAAATAAAAAAACACAACCAGCTGGCCGCTGGTGGCTCACGCCTATAATCCTAGCTCCTTAGGAGGCTGAGATCTGAGGATCACGGTTCAAAGCCAGCCCCAGGAGGAAAGTCTGTGAAATTCTTATCTCCAATAAACCCCTAGAAAACTGCAAGTGGTGCTGTGGCTCAAAGTGGTTGAGCACTAGCCTTGGGCTTAAGGGCTGAGAGACAGTGCCCAGGCCCAGAGTTCAAGCCCCACAACCGACAAAACAAACAAACAAAAACCTTCAACCACAACAACAACCCCCCCCCACACACACACACAAATCATCTCAGTTTCCACTCATCCTTAGCAGGAGCAACGAACTCACCAGAAATAAGACCAACATTTCAGATTAAGCTGTCTTTGGCACAATTTTTTTTTAAGTAGCTACAGCCAGCCCTTTGTATCTACCAGATGGAAGATACATGGAGAAAAAAAAAATTCACCTGGGAAGTGGCGCTGTAGCTCAAGTGGTAGAGCGCTCGCCTTGAGCTGAAGAGCTGAGGGACAGCGCCCAGGCCCAGAGTTCAAGCCCCATGACCGACAAAAAAAAAAAAATTCACCTGTACTGAATATGTACATTATATTTTTTTCTTGGCCTTATTCCCTAAGCAAGAGAGCGTGACAAATATTTACATAGCATTTACATTGCATTAGGTATCGTAAGTCATCTACAGACCATTTAAAGTATTACAGAAGGGTGTGTAGAGACCGTGTGGAAATGCCACACCATTGTACATAAGGAATTTGAGTATTTATAGGGCTTGGTATCAGTAAGTGGTCCTGAAAACCAATGCACCTGGTACAGTTCTGTCTGTTTCGGTGTGAGTGTGTATTCGTGTGTTGCTATGCTTGGAATCTAAGCCAGGGCCTCATCAATGCTAGGCAAGCACTCTACCACTGAACCATACCCCCATCCCTGTACTGTGATTTTTCTCATCCAACTATATCAGGTTCTACTCATTACACTAAGCTCATGGACAACCCCTTAGATGGACCACAGTCTCAAGGACTGGCAGCAGGTACGGGGAATGGGGCTGTACGTCTATATGAGCAGCCCTTCCCAAAATCAGGAGTAGAAGGAAGGCTGCTTGGAGTAGGGATCCAGCCCTCAGTAGCTCAAAGGCTATCTTGGATTTCTGAGCATGAGAGTCTGAAGCCAACAGTGGAATAGGTCCCGGCTTATGCAAGACATGACTCGGGACTGGGAAGGTGGCTCAGTGGTAGAGTGCTTGCCTTGCCTGCATGAGGTCCTGGGTTTGATTCCTCTGCCCCACATAAGCAGAAAAAGCCAGAAGTGGCACTGTGGCTCAAGTGATAGAGTGCTAGCCTTGAGCTGAAGGGCTGAAGGACAGTGCCCAAGCTCAGAGTTAAGGCTTCATCATGACATGACTAAAAGTCATGAAGGTAAAACCAATGAAATTATAGATCCTTCTTCCTTGTTAAGTTCTCCTATAAGCATTCTTAGCCCCTTGATTCCTCTGGCTTGCTCAGTCTACTGGGTAGCACCTATGTAAACTCTCTCTGGAGAGCTTTCTGTACCAGCCAGCTACACGCCACGGTCACGCCAGGTTTACCCCAGGCTGGGGGGGAGGGGGAGGAATCTCCACCCTCCAAGGGTGAAGTAAAGTTTACCAGCCTTCAGGAATAATCTCTGAGCTAAGTACCAGGACCTATAGTTAGAGATCCTTGTGTTGTAGTCTATTGTGCATCACTGAGTTGTCTTTCTGCATCTAGTGAATGCTGCACATTGCCATGAACTTGGCTTTGGGCCGCATGACCTTGGTTTTGGGTTGAGTCCATCCAATGGAAATGTTGGGAAGGACATTGGAGGAATAGAATGATGAGTGCAAGAAGTGACGGAGTTCATTCTCTGCTTCCTATTGTAAAGGAACAATGGCAAACTGTGTCCTGACATGTCCCTCCAGTAGCCTAATGGTGATAACTCAGCTGCTACTAATCCCTATCTGTCCTTGTGGGTCTCTTAAGGTCATCTGCTGATTGGATACTTTTTTTTTTTTTTGGTCAGTCCTGGGACTTGAATTCAAGGCCCGGGCCCTGCTTGAGCCACTTTGCGCTCAAGGCAAGCACTCTATCACTTGAACCACAGTGCTACTTCTGGCTAATTCAGAGTAATTTATTGGAGGTAAGAGTCTCAGGGACTGTTCTGCCCGGGCTGGCTTCGGACCATGATCCTTAGATCCTCCTGAGTAGCTAGGATGGCAGGCATAAGCCACCACGAGTGCCTGGCTGCTGATTATGGATTTTTACTAAACAGTCAACCTTAGTAGTTGAGATCGCTCAGCTGTCCAAGCAGCTCACCCTGCCCCACCCCAATGGCCAAGAATATTCAAAAGGCCCATCTTATAAAGTGTGTGTTTTCTTCAGAATGAGGCAGAGTACTCACATGCAACCTCGGAACCGAGTTAGGTCATTGTTCGGTTTCTCGCACTCGATGACACTGGTGAAGGTCAAGGGATTGAATTCGGAGACCTAGAATAATGGGATGTGTACATTAGAGAAACAAATCTGGGCTCAAGATGTTCTGTTCAAATAGAGACTTGTAATGCCAGGTGCTGTGGCTCACGCCCGTCATCCTAGCTGCTCAGGAGGGCTGAGCTGTGAGGATCGCAGTTTGAAGCCAGCCCAGGGAGGAAAGTCTATGAGACTCTTATCTCCAGTGAACCATCAAAAGGCCCCAAGGAGAGCTCTGAGTCAAGTGGCCGAATGCCAGCCTTCAGCAAAGACAACAAAAATTGAATGACAGTGCCAGGCTCTGAGTTGGAGCCTCAGTAAAGATACAAAAAATGATCATGATGCACCTTCAAAGTAAAAATTAATGTAGTTTTGTCTTTGATAGATGCTTTGCTCCTTATAAAGAAATCAGATCTGAGGGAAGGCTAAGGACAAAGAAAGGAAAGAAATGTAAGAAACACATTGCGGGTTTAGTATTCATAACTGAGTATAATTAAAGGATTTTTTTTTTTTGGTCCATCATGGGGCTTGAACTCAGGGCCTGGGTGCTCTCCCTGAGCTCCTTTGCTCAAGGCTAGCACTCTACCACTAGAGCCATAGCTGAACTTCTGGCTTTGTCTGTGATTAATTGGAGATAAGGGTCTCATAGCCTTTCCTGCCCAGGCTGGCTTCGAACCTCAATCCTCAGATCTCAGCCTCCTGAGTAGCTAGGATTACAAGCTTGAGCCGCCAGTGCTTGGCTAAAGGATTTTCTTTCAATCAGCCCACAGACTGCCATTCTAACTTTCAATGGTCAAACACTGAACCGAGCTGACCAACAATGTTCCACGCCTGTAATCCTCACTACTCAGAAGGCTGAGATCTGAGGATCACAGTTCAAAGTCAGACCAGGCAGGAAAGTGTGTGAGACTCTTATCTCCAATAAACCACCAGAAAACCAGAAGTGGTGTTGTGGCTCAAATAGTACAACACTAGCCTTGAGCTGAAGGTACAGCTTCCAGGTCCTGAGTTCAAGCCCCATGACGGTCAAAAAAAGTGAACTTTTTCACGCATATACGTCATAGGGGAAAAAAAGTATGGGAGCTAGATCATGAAAGTTCATAAACACTGTTAACACCATTCTAGGAAATTCTTTTTTTTTTTAAGTTTCAAAATTTGTCTTTAGGGCTGGGAATATAGCTTAGTGGTAGAGAGCTAGCCTCACATACTTGCAACCCTGGGTTTGATTCCTTAGTACCACATAAACAGAAAAAGCCAGAAGTGGCGCTGTGGCTCTTTTGCCTTGAGCAAAAGAAGCTCAGGGACAGTGCTCACGCCCTGAGTTCAAACTCCAGAACTGGCAAAAAAAAAAAAAAATGTCTTGAAGTACTTATACAAAGGAGGTGGCATTCAACAAAGCAGTTTATGAAAGTTTATGAATGAAATGTGTCTTGATCCCTATCACCCCTTTCCACATTCTCATCTATCTCTCCAGTTCCAATCTACCCGGTCCCCTCACTTTTCTTCATTTTGGAGGATATACACTGAAGTTTTAAAATCCCTATTCTACCACCACAACCTACACAAAAACAAAGCTGTCAAGATATGTTCTCAAATCTCTCCTAGTTCGCAATGCATCAAGTATAATGAAAGGACTTAGAGATAATAATTGAGATTAAAATGCTATTCTTTTCAAGTTTATTTTGTAGCACCTGAGATCAAATCCAGGGTCTCATGAATGCTAAGCAAATGTTCTACCACTGAACGATAGCCCTGTCCCAAAGAATGCTACTTTCTTTTTTATTTTTTTTTTGTGGGGGGGTCCAGTTGTGGGGCCTGAACTCTGGGCCTGGGCGCTGTCCCTCAGCTCTTCAGCTCAAGGCTAGCGCTCCACCACTTGAGCCACAGCACCACTTCCGGCTTTTTTCTTTTTGCTTATGTGGTGCTGAGGGATTGAACCCAGGGCCTCATGCATGCAAGGCAAGCACTCTACCACTGAGCCACCTTCCCAGTCCCCAAGAATGCTACTTTCAAAAGGTTCTTCTGGAAGTTTCTGCACCCTCCTCCTTGGGCTGAAAGGACTGTCTATTTACAGAGCAAGGCTATGTATCAGAGCCCCTTGTTTATTTAAAGCTTTGTGAATTTTCTTGAAGCCAGAAGATAGATACAGGGTACAAGATGGCTGAGAAGCCAGTGGACTCCGGAGAACACAATTATTCTTGGCAGATGAGAAAAAACAGGACTTAAAATATTCTGTCTCTGTTTATTATTCTTTCTCTCTTAAGAAAAAAATGTACTGTACATGGTTCAGAAACAGTTGGGCAGTCTGTCTCTGGGAATTCAGAGCTGCAGAGTAATATTGTCATAATCATATACATTGAGAGCTGTGTATGCCCAAGGCACTGATGCCTGCTTTCCTTTGCAACTGGAGGGGGAGACAAGGAGGATTTCTAGAAACTACTATGAGCTAAATAGGTCCCCATCCAAATCAAATATTCAAGTCCTAACCTAGTACCTCAAAAGAGGTCCATATTCAGAGACAGGTCATTCATAGAAGCAATATGGAATAGGTGAGTGCTATCTCAACAGAATTGGTGTCTTATGAGCAGAGAACAGGACACAGACACATCCAGGGGCTTGGCTATGAGACCCAGGGAGAAGATGCTGCTGCTTTCAACTTGGACTTTTGCCTCTGGTACCATGAGAAAACACACATCTGTGGTTTAGTTTTCACTTCAAAACTGGTCTAAGCCAGGTGCCAGTGGCTCAAGCTTATAATCCTAGGTGTTGAAAAGGCTGAGATCTAAGGATTGTAGTTTGAAGCCAGCCCCGGCAGGGAAGACCATGAGACTCTCATCTCCAACGAACCACCAGAAAACCAGAAACAGAGCTGAGTTCAAAGTGATAGAGCACTAGCCTTGCGTGAACAAGCCCAAGGACAGCACCTATACCCTGAGTTCAAGCTCCAGGACTGGCCAAAAAAAAAGTTGGTCTATACCAAAGGAGTAAGTAAATGCAAGAACTTATTTACACTCATATTCCATGTCCACATCTCCAATTCATAAGCTGGAAGAAACAAAGAGATACCCGTCTGATCCCTGGCATTGACCTCTCCATCCTGTGTGTTCAATAAACAAATGTCCTAACGAAACCACCCATATTGTTTTGATGGGAGCAGAATGTATCAAGCAGATGAAGAAACACCAAAGTCACTGTTCTTCCAATCAGCTTCCTAGGTTCAGCATTCCTAGTGATTTCAGTCCCCCTGAAATTACAATTTAATCAACAATAGCAATCATCTAGTTGCCCTTGGTAATTCTACACGTAGTTGTGCATAAGCAGGTTGACAGGGCAGTGGATGGATGAAGCAGACAGCCCAACTCGTGACAGGATCTGTGTGTGTGTGTGTGTGTGTGATAGGTCCCTTCCAGATGGCTCACTGTCTCCATGGCAACAGGGATGCTGATTTCAGGATCTTCATAGTCCATCCTCAAGAGTGACTCCATCATGTCCGCACCACAGTGGCTTCCGGCCACTTCAATATCTCTGCCAGTTCTTGGATAAACGCACCAAGGGGTGTCTGACATTCTACTTTATCCCCACTTCTACCCTGGAACTGCAAATTTTCTTGTCATAAACCCAAGTATTAGAGATCAAGTGGTCTTGGCTTTGTTTGAGAGCAGAAAGCCAGCTTTTCTCTCTTGATATCTGACCTCTCTTGTTGCCTTGGCATCCTTTGTTCCTCTATCTCTTGGTTACTTCACAGCTTAAAAAAAAAAAAGGCCTCCAAGCTTTCATTTACAAGGTGCCCAAATCCAAAGGCTCAGAGGGTTGGGTTTGAGCCTGAATTCCCACCGCCTCCTTCCAATCAAACATCTTTCTTTTTTCCTCTTGGGCCAAAACAATTCGTGCTCCATGAGCATGGTAGGCCAGTTAACAGACTCCTCTCCCCCCCCTCTATTTTCTTTGATCAAATAGGTATGAAGGCATCAAGACTGGCTGTGCATTGGACACAAGCATTGAGAGCTCTGCTCTTCACAATGGCCCACTCCAAAGAATCTGGACTTAGTCCAACATGATTCTGCTGCATGAAGCATGTCTGCAGGGGTGAGGCTGGGCTACTCGGCATAGCCGGGGGATGGATCAGTCTGTCTGCTCCACAGCCCCAGGCCACCTGGAGCCTCTTCTGCCATGACAGGCGGGAGCCACAGGGCCAGCCAAGATGGTCTATAGGATGTGACCCACACACACACCATATCTTACAGATCAATGGGCACACGGGATTGATAGAAAAGGGCTCTGTCCCTGGAGCAGTGGAGAAAAACTGGAGCTTGAGAGGTGTCTAATCATGAAAAGAGAGGGTGAGGAGGGAGGGCCTCAAGCTGAAAATGGCCATCTTGTAAGTTTTAGGAGAAAATTAGGCTACAGTATGACTGAGAAAATTCGGGTATAAAATGAGGAGCTTGGCTCAAGAACTTCTTACACTCCGCTGCAGAACAGAACTGCAGCAGACATGTGAATTTAAATCACAACCAGACTAGCTCAGTAATTGGATTTTTATACAAGAGACTTGTCAACCAGGGGCTGGCTGGTGGCTCATGCCTATAATCCTAGCTACTCAGGAGGCTGACTGAGGACCATAGTTCAAAGCCAGCCCAAGCAGAAAAGTCCATGAGACTCTTATCTCCAGTTAACCACCAGAAAACTGGAAGTGACTCAGGCCTTGAGTTCAAGCAGTATTTGCGTGCATACACACACACACACACACACACACACACACACACACACACACACACACACACACACACACACACACACGATGCCTGTACATCAATTTCACAATAACCAAAAAGGTACAAACCACCCTAATGTCCATCAACAGATAAATAAAATGCAGTATCCACCTGTAATGGAATATTCTTCAGCTACAAAAAGCAACAGAGGTCTGACATGCTGCATCATGGCAACACCTTGAACACACTGTGCTAAGTGAAATAGGAAAAATGTTAACAGTATTGTCTCCTACTCTTTAACACGAAATACCTAGAATAAATAAATAGAGACTGAAAGAAGTTATGAGAGACTGGAGAATGGTGAAATGGACAATTACTGCTGTTTCCAGAGTTTTCTGTTTGAGAAGATACTAAGTTTGGAGGAAGAAAATGATAATGATCATTACACAATATTGTGTGTAGTGGGAAATGTACACTAAATTGTACATTTGAAATGAGAAGCTAGCAAAATGTTATGTTATATATCTATTTTACCCACCACTATGCAGGGCCCTACTGAGCAGAAGGAGAACAGAACTCCCTCACTGCTGGTGGAAATAAAAAAATGAAAGGGTGCAGCCACTTTGGAAAACTTGAAACTGTTAGCTATAAATCTGGCAACTTCTTAGAAAGTTAAACATATACTATAGGATCTGAGGCTTTGGCTATTTCCTTTGTCTAACTGAAATGAAACTCCTTGGTCCCACAAAACCCTACATCTCAACAGATTAATTTATTGACAAGATATATAGCTTGAGGCACAGCTAAACAAGCAAATAGTACTAGCAATAAAAAAGAAATAGGCAAGTGTTTACATATAAAACTTAGATGAATCTGAAAATATTTGTACTGAGGAGAAAGAAGACAGAACAAAAATTTACATACCATATGATTCTATTTACACAAATCTCTAAGAAGTCCAAAATAATCTAGAATGACTAAAAGAAGATCAATGGTTTTTGTTGGGGGGGGGAATTCAGGAAGGGGCTGGAGAGATAGATTACAGACTTTTTTAGGGGGGGACAGATGAACTCATCCATTTGATTGGACACTTTAATTATAAAACTGGACACTTTAATTATATGCCCTTTACTGTGTACCAACCACATCTCAAAAAGAAAGCTGGTTAAAAAATGAAAGGCTGGGCACTGGTGGCTCATGCTTATAATCCTAGCTATTTAGGAAGCTGAGAACTGAGGATCATGGTTCAAAACCAGCCTGGGCCGCAAAGTCTGCAAGACACTCATTTCCAATTAACTACCATAAAAGCTGGAGGTTGGGCAGTGGCTCTAATGGTGGAGCTGGTAGGGGGGTAAGCCTTGAGCACAAAAACTCAGAGACAATGCGCAGGGCCCTGAGTTCAAGTTCCAGGAAAGGCACAAAAAGAAAAAGAAGAAGAAGAAGGGAGGAGGAAGAGTAGGAAGAGAAGAAAGAAGAAAACAGAAAGAAGAAAGAAGAATGGTAAAGTTAGGTGTGTTGGTAACTCATGCCTGTAATCTTAGTTATTCAGGAGGAGGATCATAGTTTGAAGCCAGCTTGGACACAAAAACCCACGAGATTACATCTCCAACTGGCAACCAAAAAGTAGGATTCAAGGTAATGATTCCAAGTGGTAGAGCATCATCGTAAACAAGAAAGCCAAAGCAGGGTACTAGGGACTGAGATCAAGTCTCAGTACCAGCCCCCATCTCCCTTCCTCCCCAAAATGAGGCAAGCTGAATTTTCAAGTGATGACTAACCGTGTTCTCTTTGTTTTCACGACACCTTAACTTTCCTTAGCTTTGTATTTTGTAAGAGAGGTTTTAACAGAACCACCGAACACGAATGAACTGCCTGTTCTTCAGGAACTACACTGTGATCCGATCTGAGCTCTTTTGTCTCCCAGAAAGGGGATATTTATTATTTTAAGAATACAATGGCTTCTCCACCTGCATGCGGCTCACTGCGGAGCATAATTAACCTGCCAAGCGCCAGGCCTTCGCTTCCACAAAGCCTGAGTGGCTTGGCCCGCAGAATTCTCAAAAATTGGTTATTTTTAGCAGATTGGGTGTCCTTTTAATTGCAGCTCATTATTTTCACATCTGCTTGCTTGCTTGTTTTGGTGAATCTGACTCATTCTAGAAGACAGGAGAGTGCCAGGATCCAGTCACCATCGCCTTACCCTTCTTCCTCTCCTGGCAGAAATTCTCCTCATGTCCTGCCCAGCACGGAAGACCTCACTCCCTCGCTCTCCTCCTTCTGAACTGTCCCATCATCCACAGCTCAGTTTGCCTGGCCCCCACGCCCCTCTGCCCCATCTCCCGCCCATCAGAACATCTGCAGAACATCTGGTCCCTGGATACCCACGCAGCCACTCACTACCCAGAGCAGCGAAGCACAGTCTTGCATACTGGGAGCTGGCTTAGCCTATCTTCTACTGACCAAACAACATACGGACAGTGAGTAGTTTATCTAAGGAAGAAAAATGTATTAGGACTCCTGGGTCTGGAGGCTGGGAATGTCCACAATACCCAGGAGAACCCTGGATCCCCACGTGTCAGAGCTGTGTTGAAACAAAGCCTTTATCCCCAGATACCAGATAAACGCAGTCAACCTGAGGCGCGCCCTGGTTAATCGCTGCTGCTCCATGTGTCGGTCCTTCATCTTTATTTGGGGAGGTTGGGTAGAACACGGGCTGAGGTGCGCGGCACACAGCAAGGCACTGATGGTGGAGCACCCCCAGCTAACATAAGCTTGGAGGAAATAAAGGCTGGGACAAAAAGAACTCCTTCATTCAATTTAAAATCAATCAGCTATAAGCTCCTCCCACTTGGATCCATTCATAAGCGATATAAATAAAGCAGCTTTAAAATTAAAATCACACCTGTGGATCAAGGTGCTGGCGGCTCACACCTGCCATCATAGTGACTCAAGAGGCAGACCATCAGGATGGTCACGGTTCAAGGGACCCTATCTCAACCCATGGCTGGGTGTGGTGGCACAGATCTATCATCTCAGCTACACAGGAAGATCAGGAGTCCAGCCTGAGGGGGCAGGGGGAGACTTTGAGCCCAGTACAGGGGGTTCACACCTCCTGTAATCCTAGCTACCCAAGAGACTGAGAGCTGAGGATCTCAGTTCAAAAGCCAGCCTGGGTAGGAAAAGATCTCTGAGACTGTTGTCTCCAATTAGCCACCAAAAAAGCCAGAAGTGGAGCTGTGGCTCAAGTGGTAGAGTGTTAGCCTTTAGAAAAAAATTAAAAAGCCTAGGGACAGCACCTAGGTCCCCAGTTCAAGCCCCAGGACCAGCATCCATAAAAATTAAGTGGTCCCTATATCCATGGGGCCCATATACACTGTGTGTGTATACACTGCCGTGCACAGACAAGTGCGCATGCTCATTCACTTGGTTTCTTAGCATCGGCACTTAGGTTAGCTAAGGCCGTCTGGCTGCACAGTGCACTGCAGTACAATCTGTGGACAGTGACCAAATCACGTCTGCCTGTGCTGGGCTGGTGGCATCCTTCCCCTTCACCCTGGGGCCCGAAGTGCTGCTTCATCTCTTTGGGTAGCTTGTGAGCCAGAGAATGCCAAGGTCAGAGATGCAATTTGGCACAGCAGTCTGGCAGCCGGAGCTGCCGAGTTGGGCTGACTGTGCGGACAGAGACTGCAGGAATGCGACACACCCGTGCATCCACATGGACCACACTGCCCAGGGAACGGGGCAGGGCTGCAGCAGGGTACAGCTGTGGCCAGGCCAGGTCCTGGGTGCAGTTCTCTCTCTCTCTGAAAAGAGACCTGGGTAGATGGGCAAAGACCAGCGGGCGGGGGCAGAGAGCTATGGGAACCAGCTCTGGAGCACCAGGGCTGGGTTTGTGATATGATTTACAAATAACCACTTGGGGACTCCTCTTTAGGGCCCTTCTCTGAATGTTTAAAAGAAAGAGGAGGAAGAGGAAGAGGAGGAGGAGGAGGAGGAAGAGGAGGAGGAGGAGGAAAGGTAGAGGGAGGGAACATGGGAGGGGAAGAAGAAAGATGAGGGGGAGGAGAGGGAGGGAAGAGGGAAAGGAGGAGAAAGGCAGAGGAGGAGGAGGAGAAAGAAGAAGGAGAAGGAGGGGAAGAAGATGAGAAGAAAAAGAAAGGAAGAAAAAGAAATGAAGGAAGGAGAAGATAGGAGGAGGAAGGGGGAGAGGGAGGGAGAAGAAGAGGGAGAGGGAGGGGAAGGGAGAGGGAGGAGGCAAAGAGGAGGAAAAATGGAAGATGAGGAATAGAAGAAGGGAAGAGAGAAAGAGGGAGGAAGGGGGAGGAGGAAAAAGAAGGAAGAGGAGGAGGAGAAAGAAGAAGAAAAAAGGAGGAAGGAGGAGGAAGAAGAGGGGAGAGGGAAATAAAGGGAGAGGGAAAAGAAGGTGAAAAGGAGAAGTGGAGGAGGAGGAAGAGGAGGAGGAAGGCCACTGGGCCTCTCAGGATCTAGACCCCCTTGTACAGAGTACTCCAGACTACAACCAGAAACAAGAGCCAGGTGTGGTGGCGCATGCCTAAAATCCCAGCTACTTGGACAATCCCAGCGATTGAGAAGTTTAAGGCTAGCCTAGGCTAAAAGACTTCCATCTCAACCAATAAGCCGGACATAGTGGTACACATCTGTAATCCCAGTCACACAGGAAGTATAGACAGGAGAGTTATGGTTCCAGGATAGTCCAGACATAAAAAGTGAGACCCTATCTAAAAAAATAATCTGCAAAAGGCTGGAGGTGTGCACCAGAGTGCCAGCCCTACGGCTGTGAAGACAGAGAAGACAGATCCCCTAATAGTATCTTCAGGAACCAAGGATTTCAGAGAGTCTCATTAGTCCAGGTGCCAGCGAATCATGCCTGTCAACCCTAGCTACTCAGGAGGCTGAGATCGGAGGATCGAGGTTCAAAGCCAGCCCAGGCAGGCAAATCTGTGAGACTCTTTATCTCAAAATCCAGAAGTGGAGCGTGAGTGCTCTATAAAGGGAAGTTGTGAGTGGGCATGCGCATCAGACATGGAGCCCACTGTCTGCCTCAAACCAGCCCATGTCACTCCACTGGTTGATATAAGCTCCTCTGTGATGTGAGAATCACAGCATCTAGGTCACGGCGATCAGGAGACTTCAATGGAGTAACGGATATGAACGTTCAGAAGAGGGCCAGGCACATCACTGAATGAAGTTTAGCTCCGTTACCTGGGGCAGGGAGCACCAACAGGTGCCGCAATTTGGACCTTAAACCTCCCCTCCAAGGTTAAGTCCACAAAGCAAAGGCCTTGTCTCCATCATGGCTCAGTTGGGAAGTGATGGAATCTTAAGAGGTTGGGCCTAAGGGAAGAAAGTGAAGTCATTGGAGGGGGGACGGGGCAGAAACTGTGGGACTACAGCCCCTCCCTCTTTTCTCTTTTGCTTCCGGGTCACAAGGTGAGTGGTTTTGACTCAGCCTCACATTTCCCGCCATGATGGGCCACAGTCAACAGGCCCAACCAACTCCAGAACTTGGAAACCTAATAAACCTTTCCATCTCCTAAGCTTGTGACCCTCGTTACCTGTTATATTCATGGAAAGCTAACACAGGTGAGTGAGCTGCTGCTCCCATTCCAGTTCCCTGGGTTGTGTCTTCTGTGGAGTGTGTATGTGTGTGTGTAGGGGGGGGTATTGTCTTCTGAACACCCAGAAAAGGCAGGGCTTCCTCTCAGAAGGCAGCCATCACCTCCCAGAACCTTCTATCCTGGCTACTTGGAGACCCAGCAGGCTGACCTCGGCTTCGGACGACCTATGCATGCATCAAAAGAACTTTCCTCTCCTTTGACTCTAGCAACACATAACAAATTCCTGCGAAGGGCGCAGGCCCACTGGGGCCTTGATGGTGTGGGGGCGTCACCCCCAAATCTGCCCTCAAAGGACTTCCTGCCTGATAATCAACGCTCTGAAACACTTGATAAAGGCCGGATGGCCAAACCAACTATTTGAAGTTCCGTCCAAAACAAACCTCGATCTGCACGCCTTTGAAGTTGATTTTCTTAACCATGTACACGAAAGCACTGGGGTTTCAGCCAATGGCAGGTAGGATGGCTGAAAAGTCATTTCAGGTGAAAAAGCACTGTGGTTTCCTTTTCACCTAAAGACTTCTAAAGAGTCCAATGAGATGCTCTGGTTTAGCTTACTCTGCTCTGGAATGAAACCCAGAGCATCAGATGATGCTAAGCACACAGTGGTGGTGGTTACTGTTGTGTGTGTGTGTCTGTGTGTGTACATGTGTAAGAAAGAGACAGAGATAAAGACAGAGAAAAAGAGGAAGAAAGACACTGAGAGGCAAAGACACTAAAAGGAGGGAGAGATACACACAGAGACAGAGACACCAAGAGGAAGACAGACAAAAACAGACACACAGACAGGAAGAGACAAACATGCTAACAGTAGAGAAAGAGAAAAAGACACACTGAAAGTAGACAGAAAAAGAGAGACAAAGAGAGAGGCAGAAAGAGACAGTGTGTTCTCTGAATTCTGTGTGGTCACTCTTTAATGAATAAAGCTGCTTTTCCTCAACCTACCCCAATACTAGAAACTTCCTGTCATGTCCACACAGGAAGCCAGGTCACTTAGCTAGAATTGAGCAGATCCAGATACTAGGTAAATCCTTTTCCACCTCATGCTTCTTAACTGCCCCCCGCATAACTGTTTCATGTTTTGTTCGCCCTGATGTGGCACCTACATGCACACACACGTGAGCACACGCATCCACACCTGCCTGGGAGGAGTTACTGGGGGAGAGTTCTTCTGACAAGCCTGCAATGGCTGCTCCAAGCAGAGCTGGATGTGCAGCCCGGGGTGTGTGTAAGAATCCAACCAGGGGGGCTGGGAAGGTGGCTCAGTGGTAGAGTGTTTGCCTTGCATGCCTGAGGCCCTGGGTTTGATTCCTCAGCACCAGAAAAAGCTGGAAGTGGTGCTGTGACTCAAGTGATAGCATGCTTGCCTGGAGCTAAAGTGTGCAGAGACAGTGCCCAGGTCCTGAGTTCAAGCCCTATAACCAACCCAAAAACAAAAGCAAGAATCCAACCAGATCCCCCCAAAAGGCAAACCAAGGGAACATACTTTACTCAGTCACTCAACTCACACAGATGTCACCTCCATAGATAGCTCTTTCCCAACCAGAATGGGGCTTCTGGGATTAGGTTCTACTGGGAAGCCCCACCCTCCTCCTCTTCAATGCCAATGCCCACCAGAGGTCGCCCAGCTCTGCTTCTGCTTTCTGGCCTAGGCCAAGCCCTCCCGTACCCCTTCAACTTCTACCTCACATGCTCATTCAGACAGAGCGGTGTGAGTAACAGAGGGGAAAAGATGCTCCCAGCTGGGACCAAAGCAGCATCTAAAACAGCGGTTCACCAAGCCTCCTATACGGTTCACAAGCATCTGGTGAATGCATAATACTTTGCAACAAATAAGTCTTGGCCGGGCACTGGCAGCCTAGGCCTAGCAACTCAGGAGGCTGAGAGCTAATAAAAATGGCAGTTCAAAGCCAACCCAAGGAGACAGAGCTGAGACTCTTACTTCCAACGAACCAACAAAAGGCTGGAAGTAGAACTGTGGCTCACGTGCTAGAGCACCGGCCTTGAGTGAATAAAAAGGAACAGTCCACACAGGGGACTGACCGGATGTGACTTCAGGTCAGGGTGGCATGCCTGCTGCTGGAGACACCCAGGGAGGTGACAGAGCTTGTACTCAAGGCTAGTGCTCTACCACTGGAGCCACAGCGCCACTTCCGGCTTTTTCTGCTTATGTGGTGTTGAGGTATCGAACTCAGGGCCTCAGGCATGCAAGGCAAGTGCTCTACCACTGAGCCACCTTCCCAGCCCTTGTTGTGTTTTTGTTTGTTTGTTTGCTTCCTGTAATCCTGGGGTTTGTACTAAAAGCCTTGCATTTGTGCAAGTGTTCTGCCAACTCTTTTTGTTTTAGAGTATTACTATTTTTTTTAATCTTTAAAGAGATGTACAAAGGCGTTGCCATTTAACAGCAGTTGATGAACACAATCCATGTCACTCACATTTTTACCCATCCTTCCCAAGCCAACCTTTCCCTCAACCTTTCTCAATGTGTAGGCTATACACTGAATTCTTTTATATTTTTTTGTCAGTTGTGGGGCTTGAACTCTGGGCTTGGGTGCTGCCCTTGTGCTCTTCAGCTCAAGGCGAGCGCTCTACTGCTTGAGCCACAGTGCCACTTCTGGTTTTCTAGTGGTTTATTAGAGATAAGAGTCTCATGGACTTTCCTGCTTGGGCTGGCTTTGAACCATGATTCTCAGATCTCAGCCTCCTGAGTAGCTAGGATTACAAGTGTGAGCCACCAGTACCTGGCTACATTGAATTCTTGACTTACTCTACACCCATTTCTCCTCTTCATTCATCTACTCCTTTCTCCTGGTTTCTTTTCTTAAAAAAATAAAAAAAGCTCTCAAGGGAGGCCTTGGATTCCATCCCCAGCATATCTTATCCCCCCTCCCTCCCTCCCTCCCTTCCTCCCTCCTACTCTCTCTCTCTCTCTCTCTCTCTCTCTCTCTCTCTCTCTACACACACACACACACACACACACACACACACACACACACACACACACACACACTCATCTTCCCACCCACCAGCCTTTCCTTTTCCTTTCCCTGACTAAATCCTACACCATTTCTGTGCTGATTGGCCTCTGAAGGCCATACCCAGGTGGTTCATTAATGCCAAAATTCACTATCATTCATAACGAGATTCAACTTCCTTCCCATCCTGCCGAAGTAGTCTTAGAACCCACCCTGTCCTGTGGCCCATTAATCATGCAGATAAAGTATTTCTTTGAGTTGACACAAATCACTGCCCAGATCTTCTGAGAGTAGCAAAGTGTATTTTACAAGACCTCACTTAACTAACAGAATCACTCAAATGATCGTGATACTATAATGATGTCATCATAAGCTTGATTTTTGTTTTTGGGGTATTTTTTAGTTGTTGGAGATTTACTGCCTTTATTTTACAGGAGGTGGTGGTTCACAAATTTCAGAATAATAATGTATAAACTAAGAATTCAAGTACCAGAAAGCATGTTTTTAGACATTGATAGAAAGAAAGAAAAAGGGAGGGAGGGGAAGAAAGGAAGGAAGGAAGCAAGCAAGCAAGCAAGCAAGCAATAATGTGAGTCTGATGTTGCTAAGATGCTAACTTTTAAAGACAGAATTATTTCAGTGTGCCACCGTGTAGCCTCAAATCTCTGTGGAGGGCTCTATCAGGAGGGTGTCTTGGTTGGCAGCCATCCTGGGATTTTAAACATCCCACCCACAAAGGACTTGTTTATACAAAGGGCCACTGAACTGCCAAGTGCTAGTTATTGTATGGGGAGTAAGTGGGTGGGGATGTTTTCAGATACGGTTGAAGTCAGAAGCTGAAGATCAGAAGATATGAATAAGGAAGTTGTGTGTGTGTGAGACGCGCGTGCACATGTGTGCACACACGCACGCGCATTCCAGTACTGGGACTTGAACTCAGTGCCTCACAATCTTACTTGTCTTATTTCTGCTTAAGGCTGGCACTCTGATCGCTTGAGCCAAACCTCTACTTCTCGCTCTTGGCCAGTTAATTAGACCTAGGAGTCTCACTGACGTATCTTGCCCCAGGGCTGGCTTCTAACCACGATCCTCAGATCTCAGCCTCCGGAGTAGTTAGGGTTACAGGTATGGGCCACCAGTGCCTGGCTTTAAGGAAGCTATTCTTGAGAATGGACCCCACAGAGAGTTCCCTCCAGCTTTGCACAGAAAGTTCTTGCAGCACCTTCCACAGCCCATGCATCCTACCACCGCCACCTCCTAACTCCTTGTGACGTCAGGAGAACAGAGACCTGTACCCCTTCAACTGCCAGGAGCAATTCACTCAGTCCATCCACTTGTTGCTGAGACAAGAGGCAAAAGCTTCAGGTTCTGGGAGACTGAGGCTGGCCCAGAGAAGCCCAAGTGAGGCTGAATTACTCCCCAGATGGCCAGCAGTGCAGAGATAAGTCTGGGTGTTCTAGCTAGGGGCCCCACATTTGTTACCAAATGGAGGAAGTCAATCAATCACAGGACCTCTGGGGAGAAGAGGACTAACCAACTTGTTCATGGGGTTCTTTGGATCTAGAATAAGCTCTCTCCATCTAGCCAAATTGTGTGTGTGTGTGTGTGTGTGTGTGTGTGTGTGTGTGTGTGTGTGTGTGTGTGTGTGTGTGTGTGTGTGTGTGTGTGTGTGTTCTTTCTACATTGCTCAGAACTGACTTCATATTTCTGCCTTCTAGGATGATAGGTGAGCCCCCACCAGACCTAGCTCACTCCTAATTTCTGCGTCTGCTGTGATTTATATTACGTTTGGAGACAGCGCCACAAACATAGGTCCAGCAGAAGGTCTCTCAAAGGAGAAGTTAGGAAACGGTGGTTTGTGGTGGCAATGTAGAAAGAGAATTGTTGCCTCCTCCTTTGATTTTTCCCTACCTTCCCTCCTCCCACCACCACAACTGCTCCATGAGAGAGCGCAATAATACAAAGGCTTGTTGGAAAGGGACCCACTTACACATGGGCTGACGTCAGGTCCAGAAACTCCAGACAGCACAGGGTGCACAGCTCAGCCTGGACTTTTGGAACTAAGTCAAGGGGCCTGTGCTTGTGACAGCCATGGAGGGCAAACCCGTGGTGGGGCACTGTACCGGCAGGGATGCTCGTACCCAAACCACCTTAACGCTTTTCTCAGAATACCACCAGCACACAGCTTCAAGAGCCTTAATATAGAAAACAGCTGAAGTCGCCCCAGTGGAGCCCAGTGGATTCTGGGTAAAAGGCTTCGGGAGAGCCCTCTGCAGAAAGAGCTCAAGGAAGAGGCAGAAAACAAGTGCCTTCCTCGTGACGTCACCAGGCCACAACATGATGTCACCCCTGTAAATGCAGGGACTCACTTCCTGGAACGGCCTATTTTTGGGGTTGTTCCAGTTCCTGGGGCTTTGAGCTCAGGGCCTGGGCGCTGTTGTTCCTGAACTTTCTCACTCAAGGCTACAGCTCTTACCACTTGAGCCCCAGCGGCTCCACAATCTGACTTTCTGGTGATTTAGTTCGAGAGAAGAGTCTCATAGACTTCCCTGCAGCCGCAGGCTTGGAATTGTGACCCTCAGATCTCCAGCCTCCTGAGTAGCCGGGATTAAGGGCGTGAGCCACCAGCGGTCCCAGCCTAATACAGGTTGGTAGTTTGACCCCAAGGCATGAATCAGACAAGGAATCTAGGCCAGGATGAAGGTCAGGAGGAGGCGCAGGGCAGCCCCTTTTCTTCCCAGCTCCTCTGTAGTCTCTGAGAACTGGTGCTACTTTAATTACACCTGATGTGGGGGGGGAAATGCACCATGCATCCAAGGCAGAGATGCAGATGGGATTAAGACACAAGGGGAGGAACCCTTAGGGAGCTGGAAATTCTAGCTCACTGGTGTGTAGTGTGTGTGCCTCCTGACCTCCTGTGCAAATGGCCTGAGGTAGAATTCAGCCAGGGAAGACCTGTGGTGGAATTTAGAAGCTCCCTTGAGGAGAAAGTTGTTCCTCATCGGCCCACTGAGAAACGAGCCATTGCTTCTGCGAATGCTGCTGTGAATGGGGGTGAGCTAGCGCGATGGCTTGGCAAATACTGGTGGAGGCTGGGAAGGTGGCTCAGTGGTCGAGTGCTTTGCCTCGCATGCATGAGGTCCTGGGTTCGATTCCTCAGCACCACATACACAGAAAAAGCCGGAAGTGGCGCTGTGGTTCAAGTGGTAGAGCGTTAGCCTTGAGCACAGAGAGGCTCAGGGGACAGTGCCCAGGCCCTGAGTTCCAGCACTAGGACTGGCAAAAAGGAAAAGAAAAGGTGAACAGCCAGTCCCTTACGAGCTCTGAGAAGCCGCGGACCACCTGCCGCCTCTTGAGGTTGGTCTCGCCGTCCAGATTGGCAGTCTCGATGTGGCACAGGCCGTCCGGGTCGCTGGAGGACAGCAGCAGGATGTCCGCCGGGATGATCTCATTGCAGCGGAGCCGCACGAAGTCTCCCACGTGGATTTCTTTCCAGAATCGGTTCACGTATTTCTTCTCTTCCCTGGTAAAGAGACTTCAGTCAACAGGACTGATAAAAGCCTTCATACACACAGACACACAGACACACACACACAGACACACACACACACACAGACACACACACACACACACACACCATACACCCCACGTCCTGGCGATTGAACTCAAGGCCTGGGTGCTATTCATGAGCTGCTTTTGCTCAAGGCTAGCGCTCTACTACTTTGAGCCACAGTTCCACTTTGGTTTTCTGGTGGTTCATTGGAGATAAGAGGCTCAGGGCGACTTTCCTGCCCAGGTGGGCTTTGAACCCTGATCCTCAGATCTCAGCCTTCTTGAGTAGCAAGGATGATGGGCGTGAGCCCCGGCGCCCAGCTCTGACACGAGCTTTAACACAGCTGAAGTTCAGGAAAGGCCATATAACCATTCTCTTGACTTTTGCATCTATTGAAAGTTTCCATAATGAAATTTTAAAAAATAAGCAAAAAACTAAATATTGCTTAACTCCATTTATGTGAACAGCCCACATGTCACAAAATCTTACCAGATAAGAATGTAGATTAGTAGCTGCTGTGGGCAGCAGGCCAAAACCAGAGTGACTGCTTTACTTCCAGGGGGTGACAAAAATGCTCTGGAGATGGGGAAGGTGGTGGCTCAAAGTCTGTCTGTGCAAAATGTTAGCAAGACCTCATCTCAACTAATAAGCCAGGTATAGTGGCACACACCGGGAATCCCAACCAGGAGTGAGATGGTAGATCAGAATGAACTTGGTCTGAGAGACTGCAGAATCAGCAGAAACACGGGGCAGCGACAAGGGGAGGGCAGGGTATCCTGGATCCCTGGGATCCAGACAGTCGGAAAGTGAGCACAGGCCTCCAGGGTGCCCAACCTCAGACGGCCAACATAGTGGGCAGGTACTAAGTGAATGCACACGGCTGGAGACACAGTCACAGCGATGCGTGCATGCAAACACCGTTCTCTCTGAGTTTCTGGAAGTGGTAAGGTCCAGCGGCACACCCACAGAGACAGAGAGGGTCCTCTCTCCAGACATTCCCAGCATGCATCTGTCTCCCCCACGGCCCCCTCCATCACCCCTGGCACACATTTCACATCCAGACTGTTTAGTCTCCTGAAGGACACAGCTGTTCTTGACAAACACATCTCACCCCGACCAGGGCCAGCGATGAACGCAGTCCTGGTGATTTTTTGTTTGTTTTTTTAATTGCAAGTTTTCAAGCCAGAATCTGCTGGCAGTCTAGAGATGAATTCCTCCAGGCATGGAGATAGTATCATGTTGGTAATAATAGGGAATCACAGCCCGGCGCTGGTGGCTCGTGGTAAATCTGGGCTTCTCAAGAGGCTGAGAATTGAGAACTGCCGGGGGGAAGTCAAGTCAATGAGATCCTTATCTCCAAGGAACTACTCAGAAAAAGCCCAAAGGCTCAGGTGGTAGAGCGCTAGCCTTGAGCAAAAGAAGCTCATAGCCAGAGGCCAGGACCTGAGTGCAAGCCAAGGTTGGCACATATACACACACACACACACACACACATACACACACACACACACACACACACACACACACACACATAATAATAATAGCAATAATAATAATAATAGAATAATGATGATCACAGTGTAAGGTAATGGCTCACACCTGTAATCCTAAACCCTAGGACTGGCACCATAAAAGAAAATGGAGGTAAAATTGTTCAGTCTAATAAGCTTGGTTTTAAGGAAACCCTACCTTCCAGCTCACTAAAGCACATGGACACAATTTCATTTACAACTTCAGGGGCTGTCTCTGGCTTCACTCTACACTACTGGCACAAAATGAGATGAGAATCTCCGATATTAAGGCAAGTGCTGGTGACTCCCGCCTGTAATCAATCCTAGGATGCTGAGATCCTGCAGTTCAAAGCCAGACTGGAGAAGGAAAGTCTGTGAGACTCCTATCTCCAGTGAGACGCTAGGGAAAACCAGAAGTGGAGCTGTGGCTCAATTGGTAGAGCACTAGCCTTGAGCCAAAGAGCTCAGGGACAGCGCCTAGGCACCAAGTTCAAGCCCCATGACTGACCAAAAAAAAGAAAATGCCCTTATGAGCCTTGGAAGCCATAGTCTGCAAGCGTCCCTCTGCTGACTGGACGCACAGCTACCTGGTAGCAGTCAGGTAGGAAGCCAGACATCTCCCTGCATTTCCAAAGGCATCGATGGCATCCACGCTCCTGGACTCAGACACAGGACATGTGTTCTGCAAGAGGGGGAGCACGTGGCCTCCTCGGGTTCAACACAACTTACAAAGCCATCTCTGTTCACTAGAAAAACCCTTTACATTCTTTGGCTGTATTAAGTCAGCGATGTGTCACTAGGAGCCAAGATGATTTGGGAACTGTCCATGCTGGAGGCTTTTTCTTCTTGGACCAGAGCAGAAATGGGACAAAATGCATGGGATTTTGTCCACTCCAACTGACACATGACTACGTTCATTCCCAAAGCAAGGGTTCAGGCTGATCTGATGCCAAGAACACGGGGTGCTGGTGGCTCACGCCTATAATCCCAGCTACTCAGGAGGCTGAGATCTGAGGATCGTGGTTCAAAGCCAAGCCCGGGCAGGAAAACCCAGGAGACTCATCTCCAATGAATCACCAGAAAACTGGTGCTGTGGCTCAAGGTGGCTTGGAGAAAAAGGAGCCGAGAGACAGCACCCAGGAACTGGAGTTCAAGCCCTGTGACTAACAAACAAAAAACGTTGACAGGCGCCGATGGCTTACATCTGTAACCCTTAGTTACTCAGGAAGATGAGATCTGAAGATCACAATTGCATGCCAGTTTGGGCAGGAAAAACAATCTGTGAGACAAATCTGAAAGATTCTTATTTATGGGGCTGGGAAGGTGGCTCAGTGGTAGAGCGCTTGCCTTGCATGCATGTGGCCCTGGGTTCGATTCCTCAGCACCACATACACAGAAAAAGCCGGAAGTGGTGCTGTGGCTCACGTGGTAGAGCGCTAGCCGTGAGTACAAAGCTCCAGTAAGAGCTAAGTAAGAGAGAGAGGCCGCCAGGTGCTGGTGGCTCACGTCTGTAATCCTAGCTACACAGGAGGCTGAGATCTGAGGATCATTCTCTTGCTCACGCACACCAGAAGATTCTCAGAGTCCTGGCTATGGCATCACACAGCTGCTACTGACAGAAGAGTTCTGGGGGTGGGGGCGCCCCCAGACAGGGCAGCTCAGGAGACCCTCCCACCCTGACTAAAGTCTGGGGTGCCCTCACCACTTAGCACTTGCCCTGTGTGCTCCAGCCCCATGCTCATACCTGAGTGTTCTACAGTTGCTTTCAATCTGAGGATGTCCTAGGGAAAATGAGTGTTTATGGGACATGAACTCAGGGTCTAGGTGCTGTCCATTAGCTTTCCCCCTCCACACACACATACACGAAGGCTAATGTTCTACATTGAGCCAAGCTTCAGCTTTGGGCTGGTTAACTGGAGATGAGCATCAGGAACTTTCTGGCATGGGGCTGCCTCTAACTGCAATCTGCAGATCTCAGCTTCCTGAGGAGCTAGGATTACAGGTGTGAGCTACCAGTGCTGGCCATGTTGTTTGCTTTGAAAGCATAGCACTACTCCGGATATACGGGCTCTCTTGCACGTGTTAAGAGTACACATTGGTGAAAACGAGCCAAAGAAAACAACAGCCATATAAGCTCAGATCATAAGTCCAAGTTATGCATTTTTCTCATACCTTCCCATAATAGGCACCAAGTCAACAAGAGATGTTTATATTCTGCTCTGAAAACAGAGCAAGCACAGCACTGGAAGCAAACACCAAGACGCAAGGGCTAGCCAGGTTCTGAAGCAGCCCTGACACCCACAGCAGCTCACGCCTGTAATCCAAGCTTCTTAGGAGACTGAGATCTAAGCAACCAGGAGAATGGGCTGGGTCAAGGCTAGGTCTGGGTATGTCTGCCTGATGGAGGGCAACCACAGAGATCTGCCTCAGGGGCCAGAGTAAACTGAGGCACGCTCCTAGGAGCTGTGAGCAGACCAAGTGCCATAGCCCTGGCAATGTAGCATTGATAGGATTCTCCCTCAACACGCTTCCAGGATCCCCCTGCCCCCCACGCCATGTGTTTCTGTGTGGCTCCAGTGAACCAGATCAGCACACAAGGAACATTTTATAACAGCAGCTGACCACTGCGGTCTGGGTTGCACCCTCTACAACACAAAAAAGCCCGGAGTTAAAACAGAAAAAAAGGGGGGGGGGGCGCGGGGAGGTTCTTTTTCTGTTGATCGTGGAACTTGAACTCAGCGCCTGACGCTGTCCCTGAGCTCTTTCATTCAAGGCCATCACCCTACCACTTTGAGCCACAGCGCCACTTCCGGTTACCTGGTGGTTCATTGGAGGTAAGAATCTCACGGACTTTCCTTCCTCGGACTGGCTTCAAACCATGAACCTCTAATCTCAGCCTCCTGAGTAGCTAGGATGACAGGCCTGAGCCATCAGCACCCGGCTGGGTTTTTAAGTGCCTCTGGTTTTGTCTTTCTCTCTCTCTCAACTGCTCCCTTAGTTTCTGACTCTTCGGTGAAGCCCAAGGTATCCATCACACTTAAAAAGAACAAGTCAGGAACCTGGATTCCATTCTCCCTTGTGAGGCTTGGCTATCAAGTCCAGGGCAAGGCTCTGTTTGTTTCTGCTTTGTAAGCGAGGGTAAGTGTTCAGGGCCACACAGGCCACACAACCTCTTGGAGGTAAAACTGCTATCAAAACAAATAAGTTTCCTTTTTCATTCAAAGTAGGGGGAAAATAACAAGGCCCTCCCTCCACTCAGCCACGAAGCCTTTTCCAGGAACACTTACATTTGTTCCTGCGGCGGTGAGAATCTGTTTGTACTCGTGATATCAAAGTTCTTTAATTGATCTATGATCAAACCTGCTTTAAACACAGAGGGGGGGAAATACTCATTTTGTTCCAGTTTAAATTAAAACAGGCTGTATTTGTGTGTGTGTGTGTGTGTGTGTGTGTGTGTGTGTGTGTTTTAACACAGGGGAATATACTATTTTGAAACATTGCTGGATTATTCTCTCTAGGCCATGAAAAAGCAGCCACACATCCTATTGGTAATTTTTTTGTTTTGGATTTTTGCAAAACACACAAAGCATGGCTTCACTGTTAAGATGGAATTAAGAGTGGAGGATTTATCCACCTCCACAAAATAAAAAAGAAACATTCTTTCTTTCTTTTTTTTTTTTTTTTGTGCCACTACTAGGGCTTGAACTCAGGACCTGGGCACTGTACTTCAGCTTTTTTGCTCAAGACTGATGCTCTATGATTTGAGTCACATCTTCATTTCCAACTTTTAGATGGTTAATTAGAGATAAGAGTCTTCTAGATTTTCCTGCCCAGGCTGACTCTGAACCTCTATCCTCAGACCTCAGGCTCCTGAGTAGCTAGGATTATAGGCATAAGCCACCAGCACTCAGCTAAGAAATGCATTTTAAAAAATAGTTTTTCAAACAGCAGAAACTAAAGGACAATGATCCTCTTTTGTGGGGCAAGGTGAGTGCTATACCTGCCCTACTTCCTTTTTGTTTTTTTTATATATATATATTTGTGTGTGGGGGGGTCTAGACATGGGGTTTGAACTCTGGGCCTGGGTGCTGTCCCTGAGCTCTTCATCTCAAGGCTAGTGCTTTACTACTTTGAGCCACAGCGCCACTTCGAGTTTTCTGGTGGTTCACTGGAGATAAGAGTCTCATGGGGGGCTGAGAAGGTAGCTCAGTGGTAGAGTGCTTGCCTTGCATGCCTGAGGCCCTGGGTTTGATTCCTCAGCACCACATAAGCAAAAAAAAATCCAGAAGTGGCGCTGTGGCTCAAGAGGTAGAGCACTAGCCTTGAGCTGAAGAGCTGAGGGACAGCGCCCAGGCTCAGAGTTCAGGCCCCATGACTGGACCGCCCCCCCAAAAAATAATAAAAAATAAAAAAAACCCAGAGCAAATTTGCAGATTTGAAAACTACAATATATGAGGGGTTTTTTGTTGTTGTTGTTGTTGTTTAATCTAGTAATTGAAAGTTGGGTGCCAGTGGCTCACACCTGTAATTCTAAATACTCAGGAGGCTAAGATATGAGGATCATGGTTTGAAGCCAGCCTAGGCAGGAAAGTCTGTGAGACTCTTCTGTCCAATAAACTATTCAGAAAAGGTTGGAAATGGCACTGTGGCTTCAAGTGGTAGCGCAACAGCCTCAAGCACAAAGAGGCTCACAGAGTGCCCAGGCTCTGAGTTCAAGTCCCAGGATGAGCAACAACAACAAACAAACAAAGAAGAAATCTAGGAGTTGAGAATGACCAGTAGATTAGCCAACTAGAAAAGAAAAATAAGCTACTGAATTTAAACACCAAGTACTGCGAGCTACCCCATCCAAGACATAGATTTTGAACAAAAGACGAGGGAAATGAAGGCTGACCACTGATGGTCAATTGCATGGCACCCGACAGCTATTTTCTATCACCACAAAAACAAAGCCAGAAAGAGATGCATGCTAGTTAAATAGCAATCTACATGATTACGACTACAAGTCTCAGGGCCACCGAGCGCCTGTAGAATCCCAGGATGAGACTACAGGCAGGCCACACATGCTCCAAGCCTGTTTCTCCTTTTATCTACATGGATTTCCCACTGCAAAAGAGGCACTGCGGCTCCCAATGGTCTCCAGGTTCTATTGCTAGCCCTTCCGAGACAGCATGGAATAGTCTGTCCCGTGGCGGGGGGTGGCTAGGGGGGGAATGCTGAGCTGCCAACCAGTGGTGAAAACTAGGGGGGGAAAGACATACAAAAGACATGAAAACCTCAATAGGAAATGCAGCCAGCACTGCCAACTCTGCTGGCTGAAAAGCCATCTCTCCAGATGAGCTGGTTTCTACTGTCACTCAGGACCACCACCAGGGGGCACTGTGCAGGCACCACCAGAGGGCATATTCAAGGACACACTTTCTGGCCCTCTTTTCCCTTCTGCCATTCCCACCAGCTTTTTGTACTTGCCATGACAAAATGCTGGAAAACAGGTAGAAGATGTAGTCCGTGGCAGAGTATTTGCATAGCAAAGAAGGGGGGCGGGGCTGGGAGGGAGGAAGAAGGAAGGAGGGAGGAAAAGCCAAACCCAAATACAAAGGAATTAATTCTGAAAAATAAAATCTTTTTTTAATTAGGCTTATTTTAAATGATGCTATTCTTTGTGTTTCCCCCCCCCCCCGCAGGAAAGAAAAAGTATTGGCTATTTTAAACGAAAGACTGTTCTTATTTATTAGCCGTCTTAGGGAAAATGGTAAGTTTATGGAAGTTTATGGAGCAATTGGAACAAAATCTTTAAAGAGTGTTGGATATGTTTAAACAAAAAGATGGCTTTTAGTAGTCATTTTAGGGGAAATGGTTAACTTCGTGAAGAAACTGGCTGACCTGCTTGAGATCTTTTTGCTTTAAATGGGAGAGTCCTCTTCTTTTGCTTTAGTTGACCTGTTAGTTTAGTTCCAACATATTGAAAAACGTAAAGGGCTGAGAAGGTGGCTCAGTGGTAGAGTGCTTGCCTAGCATGCATAAAGCCCTGGGTTCGATTCCTCAGTACCACATACACAGAAAAAGCTGGAAGTGGCGCTGTAGCTCAAGTGGTAGAGTGCTAGCCTGGAGCAAATGAAGCTTAGACAGTGTCCAGGCCCTGAGTTCAAGCCCCAGGACTGGAAAAAAGATAAAGAGAAAAAAAAAAAAGCAAATATAAGGAAAGGTTCATAATTTCACTTTCCTGGACTTTCGAACCCAGGGCCTCAGGCATGCAAGGCAAGCGCTCTACCACTGAGCCACCTTCCCAGCCACACTTTCCTGGACTTTCGAAGGAAAGCAAGACAGCAGTCTCTTGAGCTACTTGCTCCCAGGCAGCCCTGGCTCCTTTTACTTCCTGGACTTCACAGCTTCAAAGCATGCCAGATGTCTCCCTCCTCTGCTGCTCTTTCCATTATTCAAAAGCAAAATGATTCTTGGGGTGAGTGATGTTACCACCAAGAAATGCAAGCCACCCTGCCAGCTGCCACTTACTGGCTCCACCCCCGCCTCCTCACCAACACCCTGCCTAGCCCTCATCAGACAAGGCTGGACCCCAGAAGCGCTGCCTGCCCTGTGTCTGGACCTCTGGATATGACCCTGCCTGGCCCCTCGCTCTCCAAAGACAGCACAGTTCCTACCAACGCCATGTGTGGTTCTGAGGTCTCAGGCCCCGCCCTTCCATGGCTCTTCAAGGTATCCTTGCACATGATTGGATGACTGCTATCCCCTTAAGAGGTTCTGCGTTGTTTATACCCTCTCCTCATAATGCTGAATTGTAGCCAGGCACTGGTGGCTTACACCCTTCATCCTAGCTAACCCAGGATGGCTGAGATCTGAGGATCCCAGTTCAAAGTCAGCCTGGGCAGGAAAGTCTGTGAGACGCTTATCTCCAAAGAACTGCAAAACGAAAACAAAAGCCAGAAGTGGAGCTGTGAGTCAAGTGATAAGAGCAGTAGCCTTGACCGCCCCCCCCCCAAAAAAACCCAAAAAACAAAAAACAAAAAGCTCAGGGACAGTGTCCAGGCCCTGGGTTCAAGTTCTAGCAGTGGCTTCAACAAAAAGGCCAGAAATGAGCTGGGCACCAGTGGCAGGTGCCTGTAATTCTAGCTACTCAGGAGGCTGAGATCTGAGGATCAAGGTTCAAAGCCAGCCCGGGCAAGTAAGTCTGTGAGACTCTTGTCTCCAACAAACCACCAGAAAACTGGAAGTGGCGCTGTGGCTCAAGTGGTAGAGTGCTTGTCTTGAGCTGAAGAGCTGAGGGACAGCGCCCAGGCCCAGAGTTCAAGCCCCATGACTGACAAAAAAAAAAAAAAAAAAAAGGCCAGAAATGGAGTTTTGACTCCAAGTAGTTAGCAAAAAAGCCAAGTGAGAGCACAAGGCCCTGAGTTCCAATTCCTAACACTGGCCAAAAAATAAAATAAAAAGGGAGGAAGGGAGGGAGGAAAAGGAGGAGGGGTAGGAGGTGGGAGGGGTGGAAGGGGAGAGGCTGTAGGAGGGGAATTCCTAGTGTGGCACCTCGTTGGGGAATTCTATAAAAGCCCCACGGGTTAAGGAAAGCTTTTTCATGCAGTTTAAACAACTGGGGACGATTTAGCAATATCCTCGAAATTCTTGGCCATCAACAACAGTCTTCATGAACCAATTCTCCACGGACGCCCACGCGCTCCCATGATGAGCCAGGAGCCGTGCCAGCATGGCAAGTCTGCGCTTGGAGGTAGAAGTTCTAGATGCAGCTCCTACCTCACTACCGAACCAAGTAAACAGGTGGAGAAGACACAGCATGGCCACACGGGCGCAAGAGGGCCATCCAAACCGTGCTGCCAGTCATTTTACCAAAACAAACGTCCTTAAAAACAAGCCCAAGCTGGGCACCAGGGGTTCACACCAGTCATCCTAGCTACTCACGAAGCTGAGAGCTGAGGATCACAGTTCAAAGCCAGCCCAGGCAGGAAAGTCCGTGAGACTCTTATCTCCAATGAACCACTCAGAAAACAGGAAGTGGGACCTTGGCTCAAGTGGTAGAGCGCTAGCTTTGAGCTGAAGAGCTGAGGGACAGCGCCCAGGCCCAGAGTTCAAGCCCCATGACAAAAAAAAACAAAACAAAACAAAACCAAAACCCAAAAAAAACCCCACAAGCCTAAGACAATTGTACTGTGATATATACACACACACACATGCACTACTGGTGTGTGTGTGTGTGTGTATCCCTGTCCCCCCCCACAAAAAAAAATCTATGCCTATCTAGAACCTCAGAATATGACCTTCGTTAGAAAAAGGTCTTTTTATTTTATCTTTTCTACTTGTTTTCATTATTTCTTTGGAAAATGGAGTCTTTGCAGATAAGATTCATTAAGAAAAAGTTACATTGGAGCATGCTGGGTCCTACTCCAATAGTGTCTGTATAAGAAAAGAACAGAAGCCAAGTGCCAGTAGTACACACCTGGAATTCCAGCTATGAACAAAAAAGCCAAGCAAGCCAGGTGCTCATGCCTATCATCCCAGCTACCCCAGAGGCTGAGATCTGAGGATCAAGGTTCAAAGACAGCCTGGGCAGGAAAGCCTGTGAGTCTTATGTCCAATGAACCACTAACAACAAGCTAGAAGTAGAGCTATGGCTCAAGGGGTAAAGTGCCAGCTCCGAGTTCAATTCCCAATAAATACACAAGAAATAAGAAAACATATTCCACACTAACTTGTACATAAACGTGCACAGCCCAAAAGGAGCTAGGATTACAGGCTTGTAACCCTTTGGCATGCTTCTAGGAGCAGAATGTACACTTCAATGGATAAGCTATCTACTGTGTGAATTGTGTCTCAAAAAGCTTGCTTCTGGGCTGGGAAGGTGGCCCAGTGGTAGAGCCCTTGCCTTGCATGCATGAGGCTCTGGGTTCGATTCCTCAGCACCACATAAGCTGAAAAGGCTGGAAGTGGTGCTGTGGCTCAAGTGGTAGAGTGCTAGCCTTGAGCTGAAGAGCTGAGGGACAGCGCCCAGGCCCAGAGTTCAGACCCCACAACCAACAATAATAAAAACAACAAAAAATCTTGCTTCTACCTCCTCCTCCTCCCCCCTCTTCCTCCTCCTCTTTTTTTGCTGGGGTTTGAACTCAGGACCTCATCTCCGTCATGCAGCTTTTTGCCTCTAGGTTCGCAGCATACCATCTGAACCATTTCTCTACTTTCTCTCCAGCTTTTTGCTGGTTGTCTTACAGACTTTCCTGCGTGAGCTGGCTTTGAACCTCGATCCTCAGATCTCAGCCTCCTGAGTAGCTAGGTTGACAGGTGTGAGTTACTAGGGCCCAGCCTTAAAACAAACAAACAAACTAAACTATATAAATAAAACCAAAACCCATGACTTGTGATTATCCAAACCCACAAGGATGACAGGACCCATGGGTGGCTCCCTGTCTTGTCACGGCGACACAGGGCTGGGCCACTCGGCCTGACCTAGAGACATTTTCTTGGCTTCAGGAGCTGCACAGCCTTTATTTCTCATCCCAGGCAGAGGAAAGTCTGTCTTCACCTATGTTTGACCCTCAATGGTTTCCATTGCCCAGGTTAACTGTGATCCAAAGCTATGACATGGAAACTTCCAGAAAGAATCTGTTACGTTGTAGATCGCATGTCATTCTGAGTCATGGGATAAAATCTCACACCGTCCCAATTCATTATCCCCAGGATATGAATCACTCGTGATCCAGCGCATCGTACTGGACGCCGAGATGCTGGCCTAGGACACCGCCCTGCTGGACACACCATCTGTTATCAGATCAACATGGAGTATGGGGTCTCAGTTATTCCCTGCAGTAAAGGGTAAAATGGGGGGAGTGTCTTCTGTACCCCACTTTTTCTTCCCTTCAATTTCTCCTACAATTCCAACTCCACTTGTCCCAAGAACCTCTCTTAATCTCTCCCTATCTCTTTAATAATTCTATCCCCAAGCCGGCACCAGTGGCTCACGCCTGTAATCCTAGCTACTCGTGGAGGCTGAGATCTGAAGATCACAGTTCAAGGCCAACCTGGGCAGGAGGGTCCTGGAGATTCTTATTTCCAATAAACCACACAGAAAACCAGAAGTGGAGCTGTGGCTCAAGTGGTAGAATGCCAGCCTTGAGCTGAAGACCTGAGGGACAGCACACAGGCCCAGAGTGAAAGCCCTACCACCGACAAAACAAACAAACAAACAAACAAAAACCCCTGGAATACTTTGAGATTAGATGTCTAAGATTTTTTTTCCATAGCACATCTTTTGAGCCATCATAAAAGGAAGGTATCATAAACTGTGAGCTCAAGGTAAATTACGATGCACGGAAAAGAAAATTTTATGGGTCTTCCTAGACCAAAGATCCTGTTTAGGGTAATAAAGTGAGATTTTGCTACTTAGGACCATGGTCCAACTGTATTAGTTTTAATGATGACATATTTTAAAATAAGATATCCATTATCCAAGACAGTCAAAAGTGAATCAAATAATTCAAACTATTTTCCTTTAAGAATAATTTCCGTTTTCCTAGGAGCCCTCAAACGGGAGGAACAGGCAGTCTAGATAGTTTTAAACATAGATGGCTTCAACCACTCCCCATCTGGTTTGGTTTGAGTTTTTTGGTGCTGGAAGCTGTCTGGAGTTCTTTAAAATTGTATAATGAACTAGACACTGGTGGCTCACACCTGTAATCCTAGCTACTCAGGAGGCTGAGATCTGAGGATCGCAGTTCAAAGCCAGCCTACTCAGGAGAACCTTACCTCTGTGAGAACCTTCCCTCCAATGAACCACTGAAAACCAGAAGTGCCCAGGCCCAGAGTTCAAGCCCCACGACCCACAACAACAACAACAATTAACAATTTAAAAATTTTTAAATAAATACATAAATAAATAACTATAACAGTGGGTTTATACACACACACACACACACACACACACACACACACACACACACACACACACACACACACACACAGAGATACATTTCACTGAGTAAAAGAACATTTGGAGGCAATGCTGTAATAAGCCAGGTAGAAGATGGAAGGAAGTAGGAAGAGAAGGAGGGGAGGAAGGGATGGAGGGAGGGAGGGGAGTGAAGGTCTGTCTATTTCAGGAACAGAATGCTTATACAGTCAGTGTAAGGCCTTAAGACCCATCCCTAGTACTTGCAATGTACACACAGGTGAGTGTGTGTGTGTACACCCCCCCATACACACACACAGTCACACAGACACACGGAAGTCATTATAAATAGAAACTGTGACAGTGCATGTCCTAATGAGTGAAATGTCCAGTACAGCTCTCACATTGGACTTGACTCAAATCTGTCAAAACCAAAGGAATAAATAAAAATACTGGCCAGGCAATGATAGCAGTTACAATATGACATGTTACTACTTATGTTTCCACCTTTAAAAAAAAAAGAGAGAGATGAGGGATAGGACATAATGAAATACTACCCAGCTCAATTTTTTCAATGCCTTTTTTTAGGAAATAAATGCCATGTATCTCTGGAGACTGCTCAATGGAGAACAATTATGTAAATTTCCCTCCCATTCTGTAAGCTGTCTTTCACTCTGTTTTGTGAGAACTGTTCTTTGCTGGTATTGAAGAAGCTTTTTAGTTGTCTGTTTGATGTTATCCCATTTGTCAGTTTTTACTGCTTTGGAGTCATAACCCAAAATAAATCCTGCCCTGTGCAAGGTCCACAATTACTTCCCCTATGTATTATTTATATAAGACATTCTGATGAAAGAAAGAAAGAAAGGGGCTGGGAAGGTGGCTCAGTGGTAGAGCGCTTGCCTTGCATGCCTGAGGCCCTGGGTTCGATTCCTGAGCACCACATAAGCAAAAAGAAAAAAGCTGGAAGTGGTGCTGTGGCTCAAGTGGTAAAGCGCTAGCCTTGAGCTGAAGAGCTGAGGGACAGCGCCCAGGCCCAGAGTTCAGGCCCCATGACTGGACCCCCCCCCAAAAGAGAAAGAAAGAAAGAAAGAAAGAAAGAAAGAAAGAAAGAAAGAAAGAAAGAAAGAAAGAAAGAAAGAAAGAGAAAGAAAGAAAGAAAGAAAGAAAGAAAGAGAGAGAAAAGAAAGAAAGAAAGAAAGAAAGAAAGAAAGAAAGAAAGAAAGAAAGAAAGAAAGAAAGAAAGAAAGAACAGAACAGAACATCTGGCTGGCACCAGTGGCTCATGCCTGTCATTCTAGCTACTCGAGAGGCTCAGATCTGAGGATTCGGGTTCAAAGCCAGATGGAGGGAAAGTACACGAGACTCTCATCTACAATTACCCACCTGAAAACCCAAAGTGGTGCTGTAGCTCAAAGTGGTATAGCTAGCCTTGAGCGAAAGAGCTCAGGGACAGTGCCTAGGCACTGAGTTCAAGCCCCATAATCCCCACCCTCCCCACAAAAAAACTCCACATCTGATGGATGTTGAAAACCTGATGTCTGCAGAGAGAGACAGAGACACGTAATTGAACAGCCCCCTCCTGATAGCGCCGGCTCTTCCTCAGATTATTCTGGCATTCCGAGTCTGTAGACTGCCAAGCCATTCCACATGGAGATGACTAAGATAGACAGTGAGATTAGACTCTGTCACTGAAGCAAAAGAGAATTCCAACTTGGCAAGGAGCAACCAAGGTCAGGCCTCCTAACCTCCACCCAGCCTGGAGAGAAAAAGGCCAGAAAGAAAAAGAAAGCACGTGGCAACATGTGGCCACACAGTCGGTTGGCAGGCGCCTGAGGGTCCCTGGATGCTCAATCAAGCTCTCGCTTCAGTTTTAGAAGAACTGAAATTCTGAGAGCCAGGTTCTAAGCTGAGGCAGACCCAAGAGCTGTGCCTTCTGTCCAGTCAGGGCTGGGGTGACTCCTAGGGCCAGCTTGGCTACCCTGCCTGGATCTGATTGGCTACAGAGGGAGCCAATCAGATCTCTTCTGTAGCCAAGCACAAAGGAGTCAGAGTGACCAGAATGCCTCAAAATGACCAAGCACCTGAGATCTGAGGATCAGGCTTTTTCTGTTTGTTTTTTAAAGCTATGTGCAGGTGGCTTACGTCTATAATCCTGGCTATTCAGGAGGCTGAGATCTGGAGATCATGGCTCAAAGCCAGCCCAGGCAGCTAAGTCCAGGAGACTCATCTCCAATAAAACTACTCAGACACAACTGGAAGTGGTGCTGTGGCTCAAGTGGTAGAGCTCCACTTATCAGAGGAAAAGCCATACCTAACAACTGGGGAGGGGACCTCTTAGAGGCCCTGCCCAGCAGAGGGAGGCTAGACTTGCCAAGTCCTCTTGTCTGTTCCCATCCAGAGCCCGTAAGTCCTGCAAGCCACAAGCCTGATGCCAGAGGACAAATACATACAGCAGTCTGGGATGGACAGGACATTCCCTACTACCTTTAAAGTCACAGGTCTGCTGAGAAATCACTTAGGCACCTTTGAGACATTTTTCTCATTTTCTGTGTGCTGGTACTAGGGTGTGAACTCGGAGCCTCAAACTCTCGCTTGGCTTTCCTTGCTCACGGCTGATGTTCTACCCCTTGAGCCCTGCCTCGAGTCCAGCTTTTTGCTGGTTAATTCTCCAATTAAAGAGTCTCCCAGGCTCTTGCTGCTCTTTTCTTGCTCTCTCTGTTCTATTCTAGCTCTCTCTCTGTTCTTTTCTTGCTCTCTCTCTTTCCCAGCCACGTGGAGTGCCAACCTTGCCTGGTCCCAGCAGGTCTACTGAATAAACCTTCCCCTTACCTGAAAAAAAAAGTCTCCCAGATCTTTCTTGCTGAGGCTGCTTCAGAACAACAATCCTCTAGGTCTCAGCCTTCTGAGTAAGCGAGGAGACACCAATGTCCAGCTTGAGAGGATTCCTACAGTACAACCTACACTTCCCCCTCCCCCCCCCCCCACTTGCCACTATTGCTAGTCTAGGTTTAGAAAACAAGGACTTCTTTTAGGGCTTTTAAAGTTTTCTTCTTGCTGATAAGCAAAAAAAAAAAAAAGGACAATTTTCAAGATCCCATTAAATAGGTCTGTGAATTAAATTCATTTTCTATTTTTAAAATAGACACCCCCCCCAACACAAGTCTTCCCCAAACCACCTAATTACATATACTATGTTGTCTTCTTTATTATTAAACAAACAATGAGTTCATTTTTACCACTTCCCCATAGCTTTTCCTAGCAATATTCTTTATTTTTATTTTTGCATTTTTGGGGGCTTCAATGCCTCGGCATTGTCCCTGAGCTTTTGTGCTCAAGTCAACGCTCTACCACTTGAGCCATCCCTCCACTTCCAGCTTTTTGGTGGTCAATTGGAGGTCAGAGTTTATCATACACTTTGCTGCTCAAGGCTGGCTTTGAACCGCGATCCTCAGATCTCAGCCTCCTAAGTAGCTAAGATTATAAGCGTGAGTCACCGGTTGAGTCTTAACTATCATAATTATAGCTGTGGTAAGGGGAACAGCCACAAATCAGATTACTTTTCCACATACCCACCTGTCTGTAGGGCCTTGCACCCCACTTTTCTATCACGTACCCCTCCACTCAGCATGCTGGGGGCGTGAATGTGATACCCTGATGTAATACCCTGCCTTCCATTCAAATGAAGTCTGAAGAGAAAAGTATCTTGCCTAGCATCTGCCTGCTTGTCCAGGCTTTCGTTTCACAGAGTGGATTTTAACTGTCCCTGGTTAGCTTACAGTGGACTAAGGCATTCCAAAATACCGTCAGTCGCCACAAGGGGAAAAATAAACCAGAGGGTACGCCCAGACAGCACAGACAGACACACTGTACTCCAGAAGGAAAAAAATTTAAAAAGCGTAGACCAAGTCAACACGGAAAGCCAAGCTAAGAGAATTCTAAAAACAGTACAATTCAAAATAGCAGTCTCCATTTCCCCCCCCCGTAAGTCCTTCCATTCCGCTATATATATAGCAAGGCAGGTCTCCTACAGTGAAGCACAGTGTGGGCTCCTGTGGCAGGAAGAAGCTGGGCCCCAGCGCTGGGAAGAGCAGGACACTGCCGGGCGACACAGCCTCTTCTCAGTGTGCCCCATGGCAAGGAATCCAGATGCGTGGATTCCACTTTTGAGGGCCTGACTGGCCTATGGGATGGGACCGTCCCGTCCCCAGAATGACAAGGACATCACTTTTGGCTTACAGAGCCTGGCAGTCACAGAGGTGACTTCAGACACCACTGACCTACAGAAAGAATTGCACTGAAAATACCAAGACACAGCCCGAGGCCCTGGTGGCTCACACCTGTCATCCTAGCTACTCAGGAGGCTGAGATGTGAGGATCGCAGTTCAAAGCCTGCTTGGGCAGAAATGTCTCTAGGAGACTCTTATCTCCAATTAGCCACTCAAAACTCAGAAGTGGTGCTGTGGCACAAGGGGTAAGGAACTCGCCTTGAGCACAAAGAGGCTCGGGGTTAATGCCCAGGCCCTGAGTTCAAGCCCCAGATAGACCAAAAACAAAACCCACAAAAAAAACAAAGAAACAAAACAAAACAAAAAACCAGAGTTCAGCCTAGCTGACCTGAGGAAGGCCCCCAGAGACAGAACAAAAGTGAGTAAGATAAAAGACAAGACCACTCAATTACAATCCCCAGAAGATACTAAATTTCCATTTGCCTGCACTGACATAAGTAAGTAAATAAACAGGGAAGAAAAAAGGCAGCTGTTCTAGGAATGCATGTTATTACCCACGGAAGAGACAGGAGAAAGAGTAAGCCATCACTGAAATACTATTGCAAGAATCTTGCAAAATAAGATCCTAACTTCACTGGGCAATAATACTTCCACAAGAAACAGGATAGCAACATAATCTCAAAGTATCTCTCTCCATAATGTAGAACTGGAAAACCCCAGCAGACACAGCACCATCCCCCCCCAAAAAAAAACAAATCACCAGTAATAAGGCCTTTTGCCAGCTAACATGTGCCTGATTCCAACATCCAAATCAGAGGAAAGTACGAGGTCCTGAGTTCAAACCCACCCCAGTACCAAAATAAAGGAATGAAAAATAGAAACAACACACACACACTATAAGGGTTTGAATGAGAAAAGATACATTAATTAGACAGTAACCATGAGAGAGCTGGATTAACTATATCCATTTTAGGCAAAAATCAGCTTTAAGACAAAAATTGTGATAAAGGAGTGTATTTTAGGTTATATCATTTCATCTTGGTCTTGGGGCCTCATATTCTTAGCTTTTTCTCTCAAAGATGGCCCTTTACCACTTGACCCACATCTCCACTTCTGGCTTTTTAATTGGTATCAAGTCTCTTAGATTCGCCTGCTGAGGCTGGTGTTGAAGAGTGATCATCAGATCTCACCCTTCTGAGTAGGTAGGATTACAAGTGTGAACTATAAGCACCGGATTAGGAAAACACAACAATTTTAAACACACGGAACAACAGATCACCCACACTCCACCCAAGTACAAACAAAAAGAGACAGAGTTAAAGAAAGAAATAGAACAAGTCACGTATAATCAGAAAGATCAATATCCTTTTTTTTTTCTGCCAGTTCTGGAGTTTGAACTCAGGGCCTGGGCACTGTCCCTGAGCTTCTTCTGCTTAAGGCTAGCACTCTACCACTTTGAGCTACTGTGCCACTTCAATAAACTATTTTTAATAATGACCCAAACTAGGCAGATCAATATGGAAACAGATCTTTGAAACAAATAGACCTAAGAGACAAAAAAAAAAAAAAATCACAACACACATTTTTCCCAATCACCAATGAAATATTCTTCAGAACAGACTCTTATATTAACCTTTCATAAATTAAAAGGGCAGGCAACTACAAAATATATTTTCCAGATGGCAGTGAAATAGAAGTAGAATTCTGTAAAAAAAAAAAAAAAAAAAAGTCTGGAAAATTCATAAGTGAGTGAGCAAAAATTAAAGATACTCCTGGGTAATCAAAGAGGAAATCATAAGGGGAATTAGAAATTAATAAAATTTGAAGTGAATAAAAATAAAAACATAACACACCCAAACTTAAGAGATGCAGCTAAAGCAGTTCTATTGGGGAGTTATAGTTGTAAATATCTATATTAGCAAAAAGACATGCATCTCAAATCAGTAATCTAACCTTACAAATGGAGTAACTTTTATTTAAAAAGAAAATAACCACAGGATATAAAGGTACATACTGATATTCCCAGTACTGGGGAGGGTAAGACAGGAGACTACAAGTTCAAGGCTACCCTGGGCTAGATGGAAAATATTGCCTCAAAAATCAAACAGTCAGTGGCTGGAAGGTGGCTCAGTAGTAGAGTACTTGCCTCACATGCATGAGGCCCTGGGTTCGATTCCTCAGCACTACATAAACAGAAAAAGCCAGAAGTAGCACTGTGGCTCAAGTGGTAGAACACTAGCCTTGAGCTGAGGAGCTCAGGGACAGCGCCCAGGCCCAGAGTTCAAGTCCCATGACTAACAACAACAACAAAAAAAGTCGAACTATCAGTCAGTCACTGGTGGCTCAAGCCTCTAATCCTAGCTACTCAGGAGGCTGAGATCTGAGGATCGTGGTTTGAAGTCAGCCCAAGCAGAAAAGTTCATGAAGACTCTTATCTCCAATGAATTACTTAAAAAAAAGAAAAAACAACCTGGAAGTGGCGCTGTGGTTCAAGTGGCAGAACACTAGCCCTGAGCAAAAGAAGCTCAGGGACAGTGACCAGGCCCAGAGTTCAAGCCCCAGGACTGGGGGGGAAAAAAATCAATCAAGACAGCAAAGAAAAGAAAGGTATAGAAAATAAAGGAGGGAAAGAGTGAAAAGAGGGAGAGAGGAGGAAAAAGGGAAGGAAGAAGAGGGAGGAGGAGGAAAAGTTGAAAGACAAAATTTTTCATTGGCTGGAGGCATGGTTCAAGTAGCAGAGGCCTGGTTTAGAAAAATTAGTTCCAAAACCATGCAAGTGTCCCTACCCTAGCACACTTAAGCTTACCTCCAAAATCTGCTTTTGCAAATCTTCTACTCCAAATGATTGTGACTTATTCCAAAAAGATTATTTTTTTAATTTTAAAAACAAACACAGATTGTTTGAAAACAGTCCCATCCAGCCTTACCCAGGGCTTTATTGGTGGGGAGGGGGTCAGTCGTGGTGCTTGAACTCTGGGCTTGGGCATTGTCCCTATGCTCTTCAGCTCAAGGCTAGCACTCTACCACTTGACCCACAGTGCCACTTCAGGTTTTCTGGTGGTTTATTGGAGATAAGAGTTTCACACTTTCTTGCCCAGGCTGGCTTTGAACCGCGACCCTCAGATCTCAGCCTCCTGAGTAGTTAGGATTACAAGCGTGAGCCACCGGCACCCGGCTTTTTAAATATTATTATTAATTGATTCATCTAAGCACTTTTAGCCAGGACAGCAACATAAGTCTAAAATTAGAGGACATTACTGTTAATAAGCAGGACTGACTGTGATACAAATGACAAAGTCTGAAGGATAATGAAGGCATAAATAATACCAGGCCTATCCTAAGACATATGGACAGGGCCTAAATAAAAAGCCAAAGGAGACCATTTGATATGGAACATTAGTGTTAGACTTAATGGAAAGTCATCTCTTTTGCAAATCTTTTGCTCCAAATCTTTTATACTCCCAAGAAGCCTGGTGTCTACTTTTGTAAATCTTTTACTCCTAATGACAACAAATAAGGTCTGGCCTTGGGGGTGTACATGGGGGGTGGGGGGACACAGTGCTTTTGCTACCAGCTTCTAAAAGAAATAAGAGGGGATGGGGGAGGAAGGAATCGGCTCCCAAGGTCTAAAAGATCTGTAGAGGAAGAGGCCTGCCGGCTCACCAGGAAAGGGGGGGCGGGGGGGGGGGAAACACAATTGGGAGGCCAAAGGGAGGCAAGAAAAACAAAATCCCACAGCATAAAAGAAAAGGGAGGCTTTAGTTAGGTAAAAAATATCACCTCGTCCCCCAGGGTCTTTAGTAACAACCCTGAATTGTCCAGCTGTCCCAGCTGGACAATCTGGGAAACTGGAAAGATGAAGTATGGATCAAGGGGACAGGGAAGATAGAAAATAAATGAGATTCTAAAACCAGCATAGGGCACCTCAAAAGCATCTGGCTTTCCCTCAAAAGATCATGGAAAGACCCCCACCCCCACTTCCACTGGAGGGTTTGCACAGACTCAAGCAGATTGAGAGGAGGGGGTCAGCTCAGTCTACTGAACACAGAGACTGGAACGCATCAATAAGATTCTACCTGGGTCAGGCACCTGGAAGCGTGGGCACCACCAGTGGCCCAGTGTCATCCAGTGTCATCCCAGATACTCAGGAGGCTGAGATCTGAGGATCCAGACTCAAAACCAGCCCAGGCTGAAAAGTCTGTGAGACTCTTATCTCTGACGAAGCACCAAAAAGCCAGAAATGGAATTGTAGCTCAAATAGCTGAACACTAGCCTTGAGCACAAAAGATCAGGGACAGCACCCAGGCCAGGAGTTATATTTGCCTAGGATGGGCAAAGATAGATAGATAGATAGATAGATAGATAGATAGATAGATAGATAGATAGATAGATAGATAGACAGACAGACAGACAGACAGATAGATATAAAGTAAGGAGACTGCATCTAAGCAATAAGACTTGTCCTTACAGCCATCCTTGCACCTTGCTAGGTGGAGGGGACTTTCCACCCAGCTCGGAAAAGCCTAGAGGGGAGAGAGACCATTCACTGAATGGGAGGTACCACACCGCCCTTTAGCTCCAGGAGAGCTTTGTTATTATCTCCCTAAACTTTCTGATCTGCTTAACCTTGACTGGTTACTTAGAGTTTATGCTAACCCCTGAGTTACTTTCCTGAAAGCTCTGCTTCTGCTGCAATTGGATCTCCACCCCAATCATGCAGTTTTTGTCTTTAAAAGCCTCGTTCCGGATTCTCGGCTGCAGGTCTTTGACACTGGAGTCTACCTGTAGTTGCAGGCTCTCCAATAAAGACTCCTGATCCGCCATCTCGAAACGTGGCTTCTCTGTTTTCTTACGCCCAAGTTCCCATACAACATATAAATATAGCTATACATATCGATATGTGGGTTTATCTGTAGATCTATATGTGCACATCTATAGATAGAATATATTATTCTAACTGTAACCCCTCTATACAGCATTTTTACAATAAAAACATACAAAAATATATTATTCTACATATTACATTGTAAGTTGGATATTATATGCATCTGTATCTATACATTTATATAAATATTTTATAAATATATAATATAAATGCAAAATATATTTGTAAATAAATATATAAATGTAATAAATATAAATATAGATACACATGATTGGATCAGGGCTGAGTTACTAAGGAGCTCAGGAGATGGCAGAAGATGGACTTAGCATGTATTCCTGAGTTCCATCCCCAGTACAAATAAATTAAGAGAGACAGAGAGAGACAGAGACAGAAAGAGAAAGAGAAAGAGATAAAGAGGATACCTCTTCTGGGTCATCATGAAAGAGAGAAATACAGACCAACCCTGGCGGGGTTAAGAACAGAGCTGGCACCCCAGAACCAACCCCAGACCCAGGCGTGCCCCTCCCCACGGCCTCCGTGCTCTCCATTTGCAACAGGGCCCCAGGCTGGGCTGAAACAGCAGACAGGGAGATGAGGATGGGGGGGGTGTCAGAGGGCGCCCCTCCTCCATCCTTCAGGGAGACATTACAATTCTGCCTCACTGCTGTGTTCGGGCTAGACCGGTGGGGGGTCAGGGGAGGAGGGGAGGGATTTCCCTTGTATTAGGCCACCGAGGCGCATCTAGACACGCCAGACGGATGAGACCATGTGAGTGGGCTGTGATCAGACCAATGTGAGTGGGCTGTGATCAGACCTGCAAGCCTGGACCCCGGGGTTCACCAGGGCCAGGGAACGGATTTCCCACCGACACCCGGGGGCCGCTGTACCCTGCTTTCCCAAAGTCAGAACCCCAGCTGCCGCCCCGCTGGGCCGCTCAGATGCTTATCTGGTCTCCTCCCCCAGCTCTGCCCACCAGGCACCCACCCTGAGGCCACTCTGCTGACCTAAGTAAGTCCAAGTTCCTTCTGCAACTGCTGAGACAACCTTCTTGAAGGTTTGCTAGGGATCCCTATAGACACAGGTATATAGGTATATACAGGAGGTGGAAACAATCAGAGAGGATCCCCACTCCTGACCTCACCCCCACAGGGCTGAGACCCCAAGCAACAGCCCTTCACTGTTCTCTCTTGGCTGATTAATGTAGCTGGGGTGGGGGTCCCCTAAATAAGGATCCAAAGTCCATGAGAGGAGAAGATGGGCTCAAGACCTGGACAGGTGGATTGCGCCTTCACCTTCCGTGCCAGAGGAAGGCACATTCCTGACCCAGAACTGGCAGAGATCTGAGGTGGGGAGGCGGGGAGGCAGGGGAGGGAGGGCGGCCCAGTACCAAGTTATTAGGAAGCACCGCAGAAATAACAAACACCTTAGGCACCATGTCAGAGGCCGCCCTCGGGAACAGAATCTGTAGGAAAAGCTTCCTTGATGTGCTGCATGTATGTATGTTCTGAGCAAAGGGCAGTGATTCCTGCCTGTAGTCCCGGCTACTCCGGTGACAGAAACAGGAAGATCGCTTGCAGGAAGGAGTCAATCAGGGTAACCCTGAACAATATACCAAGACCCAGTCTCAAAAACAACAACAGAAGAAGAGGAGGAGGAGGAGGAGGATCCAAAACACTGAAGCCAGGCTTCATACCTATAATCCTAGCTAGTTAGGAGGTTGAGATCTAAAGATCTGAGTATTCTAAGCCAGCCTGGGACAAGAAAGCCTGTGAGGCTAGCTCCAACTCACCGGAAGTGGTGGTGTAATTCAAGTGGTAGAGCACTTGGCTTAAAGTCAAGCAAGTGCACAAGGCCTTGTATTCAAGCCCCAGTACCAGCACAAGAAAAAAAAAAAAAAAAGGAAGAGTAAGGGAAAGGAAAGGGAGAGGTGGGTAGGGATGGGACTCTGACACCTCCTTCGCCCAGTGGTTAAAGCAAAGAGGCTCTGAGGAGGCATACCCCAAGTCTGCTGTGTAAACCAGAGGTCCTGAGCACCACTGTAGCTTGATGCACCAGCTTCCCACCATCCCCTGCTTCCCACGCACCTCTTACCCTACGCACCCCATAACCCATCCTTGGTCTCAGGGCCCCAGCCCTGTCAGTGGACTCCTGACCCTTTCCTGCTCACCCTCTTGGTCCCCCTGACTCCTGTGGTCTTCCATGGCTGTCCACCCTCCAGCCACCTCTATGGACAGGCAACCTGCACCCCAGCCCTAGTCCAGGGTCTTGGCCCAGGGCAGGCGGGGCCCCTGACTTCTCCTTTCATCTCAAGAGCTTCTGGGACCAAACGCATCTGACCGGCCTGGCAGGGGAATAGCCAATAGACAAGGCCACCAGGCTGGGTCTCCCGGAGAGGAGGCTGGACAGGGAGAGAGAAGGCAATTCAGAAGAAGCTCAAATGGACAGACCAAGACTCACCCTTTCTCCACACTCAGGTGTCCCCACCACCAAGCACACCCAACCCTCTCCCTGACCCTCCACCCCCAAAGTTCATTCTCTCCCCTAGAAAAGGACTCAAGAAATTTGCCTAGGGGCAGGGAAGGACTTGGGAAAGCAAGCCATCCACAGGATTGGCCTAAAGTAAAGAAAGTACTGCTGAAGGCTCAGGAAGCAGTGGTGAATTCAGACAGGGGTGAAAGCTTTCACAATTACACTAGGCAAAGGGAAATCAAGAGGTCAGCTTAAAGACTTCACTCTAAGAACAGGCCCTGAAACTACTTGTTTGTCCCCATCTCCTCCACATGTTTAAGGATTCAGGTGGACCTGTTGCAACAATGAGAAGTACAAAATGTCATGTCAAAACCAGCTTTACAATGTCGGTGTGTGGGGGGGAGGGGGGTATAATTGGGTGGGGGGAGGGGGGAGGCGGGGAAGGGAAGTGAAGGGTAAACAAAGGAGGAGGCTGCAATGCTTGGTAAGAAATGTATGTATTATCCTGCCCATGTAATTGTAGCCCCCCTGTACAGTATGTTCTCAAATAAAATAAAATAAAAAAAAAAAAAAAAAAAAGAACAGGCCCTGAGGCTGGTGGTTCACACCTGTAATCACAGCTACTCAAGAAGCTGAGATCTGAGAATGGAGAGTAGGAAGTCAGCCCCAGGCAGGTAAGTCCTTGAGACTCTAATCTCTCATTAACCAGCAATAAATAAATAAATAATAGGGAAGTAGAGCTGTGGCTTTGTTGGTAGGGACGCCAGCCTTCAGTGAATAAGCCCAGGGAGAATGTGAGGCAGAGAGTTCAAGCCCCAGAAATGGCATTAAAAAAAAAAAAAAAACAAACAGGAAAAAAGGAAGAGGAACTATTTTCTGAAGCCTAAGGAAGGTCTGGGATTGTTTTGCTCTGTGATATTAGAAAGGAAGAATCCTTGAGGGCTGGGAAGGTGGCTCAGTAGAGTGCTTGCTTAGTATATATGAAGCCCTGGTTCGATTCCTCAGTACCACATACACAGAAAAAGCCAGGAGTGGTGCTGTGGCTCAAGTGGCAGAGTGCTGGCCTTGAGCACAGAGAGGCTCAGGGACAAAGCCTAGGCCTTGAGTTCAAGCACCACCCCTGGGGGGCTGGGAAGTAGAATCTGTGAGTTGGGTGCTGGTAGTGTGATTGTAGCTACTCAGGAGGCTGACATCTGAGGATCGAAGTTCAAAGCCAGCCTAAGCAGTAGAGTCCCTAAGACTTATCTACAACTAATCACCAGAAAACTGGTGGAAAGTAGTTGGAAGTCCTAAAGCGGCTCTAAGTCCTTGAGCACAAAAGCTCCAAGACAGCACCAGAGGCCAGGAGTTTAAGCCCCAGGACAGACAGCTTTAAACCTGTTAAAGCCCCACCCAAGTTCTTCAGGGTCTGCCTGGAGGCCAGGGCGGAAGGACAGAGAGGCATTTAAGTTCCTGCTAACCCCTCCCCTCACGCTAACGAGCCTCCACAGATCTAACCATCTCCCCCCCCCCCCCCCCCCCCCCCCCCCCCCCCCCCCCCCGTGATTGGCTCCTGGCATCTCTGGAGGGCTAACAGTCGGTGAGACTCAAAGGTTTCACCTCTGCTAGTCAAATACACCAGGGCCCACTCCCAGACCTCCCATGATTATAATACAAAGCTTGGGAGGCACAAGCACAGGAATCCTAGTAAAGAAACACAGTCTCCAAGACCTGGATCGGGTCCTGGTACCACTCTCGGGCAGCTGTGCGACCTTGGCCAAGTTACTTAACCTCTCTGAACCTGTATCTATGAGAAAAGTCAGTTTGGAAATGCTGCCGAGCATGAGAAGTACTCAAGCTGGGTGCTAGGGGCTCACGCCAGTCATCCTAGCTACTCAGGAGGCTGAGATCTGAGGATGGAGGTTCGAAGCCAGCCTGGGCAAGAAAGCCTGTGAGATTCTTTATCCCTCATGAACCAACTGGAAGTGGAGCTGTGGCTCCAAGCGGTAGAGCACTCATGACAGCAGGAACAGTAAATGACAAGTTCAAGGCCCTGTGATTGAAAGAAAAAGTTCTCGCACCACAGGTCTAGCAAGGTTAAGACAAGACAAGCAGGCTGGGCTGAGCCTGGGGTGCTGGCAGAGCCCTGGGCCTTCTTCAAGGCTGTAGGGATCCTGGAACTTCCAGTCCCCTGGGTGGCTTGGTGAGAGATTCCTGGGGGAAAGATGCAGCTTCAGATTCAGCCTGGAGGTTGGGGGGGGGGTGTCCTACGTGTAGGAGACCCAGACTTGAAAGAACAATCTCTAGGCCCCAAAGTCTCTTTCCATCAAGAAGCAAGTTCCCAGGAAGAAAATGGAGCCAGCCCGCACGGATCCCGGCTATCACCCCTACCTGAGCTACACAGGGGCGCGCTGAGGACAATTTTCTCTGCTGTCTCCAGACAGCTTTAACTTCAGACCCAGAGGCTTTTTCGTCTATTTTTAAGTCCACTTTGGGGCTTGAACTCAGGGCCTGGCTGCTGTCCCTGGGCTGTTTTCTCAAGGCTTACAGCACTCTACGCCTGGCAACCACAGCTCCAACTTCCAGTTTTCTGGTGGTTGATGGGAGGGAGGTCTGACCCTCGGGCTTTCCTGCCCTGGGGTGGGATGGGAGTGGGGGCTGGCTTAGAACACCTGGATCCTCAGAAGACCTCAGCCTCCTCCTAAGTAGCTAGGATGACCAGGCATGAGCCACCGGGCTGCCTTCCCCCCATTCCCCCCCCTGGTCCTGAAAACATCGTGTCCTGCGGTTTCTGGAACTGTTTCTGTTTCCTGCAACTGAGGCAGGGACTCGAGGTGGGGGTGGGGAGGGACAGGGGACCCGGGAACCCTCTTTAACTTGGAGCCTGCCCACCTACCCCCACCCCACCCTGTGGGCCAGACCCCAACCTCCCTTCCCTTCTTCTGCCTTAGACGTGGTGCCAACTGGAGACTCGGGTACCCAGCCCCTGGAGATCACCTCCCCCCTCACTCCCATGCCTGATGCCACCCACAGCCTGGCCTCCCCCCCTCCCATCCCAGCACTTCGGTGGGCGGAAAGCGATCGTTTGGATGATGACGCCCAGTGGGCGAAGGGACGGACGGACGGACAGACAGACAGACAGACAGACAGACGCGCGCCCCCCCGGGCCCGGCTCTCACCTGCTGAAGACCAGGCAGCCCAGGTGGTTGATCTCGTGGTCGGAGCGGTGGCGGCTGTAATCCTCCCACAGGTCCTTGATGGCCGTGACCGCCAGGATGAAGAGGACGGGCGCCAGCGCCAGGCCGGGCTGGAAGGCGTTCACCGCCGGCACGAAGTTGAGCAGCGCGATGAAGACGAAGTAGACGTTGGCCAGGCGGTGGAACTGCTCGAAGAGGTTCTTGGGCAGGAAGGACAGCAGCGTGTACTTGGTGGTGTTGAGCCGATTGTCGGCCAGGTGCTGCGCGCAGGCGCGCCGGGGCCGGGGCGGCCGTCGGGGTCGCTGCCCGGGGAGGCCCTCGGCGCGGCCCGCCGCGTCCGGCGCGCCCGGCGCGCCCGGCGGCAGCAGGTTGGAGCGCACGGTGCGCACGGCGCGCGTCCTGCCGTCCCAGCGCCGGCGTCTCCGGCGTCTCCGGCGTCTCCGGCGTCGCCTCCGCGGCTTCCCCGGGGATCCCGACGAGTCCTCGGACGACCCCGCTTCCCGCTCCATGGCCTCGGTGGCCGCCGTCGCCGCCGCCGGTCCAGCCCGGGCCCGCTCGCGCCAGCCTCTTTAGGTGATCATCGCCCGCCGGGGCCCCGGGCGCGGCCGTGCGGGGCTCCCCGCCTGCGGGACGCACCGGAGGAGGGGGGTGGGGAGGGCGGGAGGGGGGCGGTCAGCGCGCCCCGGCCCGCCCTCCGCGCCCCGCCCCGGCCCGCCCCGCACACAGTTCTCCCTGTTCAAACTCCGCTTCTCCCGCCAGCCCGCCGGGCCCGGGCGGCCTCCGCCCTCCCGGGGGTGGGGACTGGGGGGTAGGGGGGGGGTCCCGCGCTCGCCCCGCGCCCGGATCGGGGGAGACGGGGGTGTGTGTATGGGGGGGATCAAGTGGAATGAAAGGGTTAAAATCAAGGCAGGAAAGAAATGGTGGAAAGCCCGCGCGGGAAACTGAAGCCGACTTCACTTTCGTTTCCCCAGCGGCAGCTGTTGGGGTCCCCGAGCGAGCCCCCCACCCCCCCCCGCCATCCCGGGAGGAGAGAGGAAACGGCGGGAGGAGGGGAGGGGGCGACGGGAGGGGAGGACTCCCCACGGTCCTCCCCACTGAGAGAGGAGAGGGCGGGCCACAGCGCGAACCCAGAGAGAGAGAGGAGAGAGAGAGAAAGAGAGGAGAGAGAGACAGAGAGAGAGAAGAGAGAGAGAGAGGAGAGAGAGACAGAAAGAAGAGAGAGAGGAGAGAGAGAGAGAGAGGAGAGAGAGAGAGAGGAGAGAGACACAGAGAGAGACAGAGAGAGAGAAGAGAGAGAGACAGAGAGAGAGACAGAGAGAGAGAGAGAGGAGAGAGAGGAGAGAGAGACAGAGAGGAGAGAGAGAGAGGAAGAGAGAGAGAGAGACAGAGAGAGAGGAGAGAGACAGAGAGAGAGAGGAGAGAGAGACACAGAGAGGAGAGAGAGAGAAGAGAAAGAGTCCTCCCCACTGAGAGAGGAGAGGGCGAGCCACAGCGCGAACCCAGAGAGAGAGAGAGAGAGAGACAGAACTCCACAGTCCTCTCCAGTGAGGGAGAGAGCGCGGGAAGGGAGGGGAGAGGGGGTCCATAGACCTCCCCCCGCCAGAGATGAGAACCACAAGTACAAGTGTCTCCCCAACACACACACAGACCTGGGAGAGGTCTCTGGGAGCCCGGGTTAATGAGGTACCTACCACCCCCTCCTCTCCTCCCGTCAGGCTTTAATCATTCTCCAATCTGCACATCTTGTTTTGGAAAGGATAGGAGCTTCTGGACACCCCCCCCATACACACCCCAGGAAATCGCCCTGCCTGTGAGCTCTGGAACTCTTACTATACATACTACTCAGCCCACATACACACCTACCTTCAGGGTTAGTGTGTGGGTGAACTTCACTTTTTCCTTTCACCCCCACAAATAGGGATTTCTCTCTCTCTCCCTCCCTCCCACTCCCCTCTCCCTCCCTCTCCCATTCTTCTTCCTCTCTCTCTCTCTCTCTCTCTCTCTCTCTCTCTCTCTCTCTCTCTCTCACACACACACACACACACACACACACACCCTTTTCTCCAGAGGAGAATCTTTGCCCTGCATTCTGGCAACCGACAAGCTGTGATCTGCACACATTTGAGTCTCTTTAGAAGTAAAGAGATATGAGGGCTGGGAATGTGGTCTAGTGGTAGAGTGCTTGCCTAGCATGCATGAAGCCCTGGGTTCCATTCCTCAGTACCACATACACAGAGAAAGCCAGAATTGGTGTTGTGGCTCAAGTGGTAAAGCCTTGAGCAAAGGAAGCTCAGGACAGTGGCCAGGCCCTGAGTTCAAGTCCCATCCCCCCCCACCCCCAAAGAAGAAGAGATGAGAAACTTGAGATTTGTGATCTGGGAGGCCAGACCTGGGTGAAGGGTGGGGGCTGCAATGAGAAATGTGCTTTGGAGGTACTGTTTGTTTGGATTTGGGGACTGGGTCATCTTTCTACTGGTCAGTCCCCCCTCCTAGGTCTCCCAGCGTTGCCGCTCATGGCTGGTGCTCTACCCCCTGAGCTACTTCTCCAGGCTGACCTTTTGCTGGTTGATGAGAGGTGGAGTCTGGTGGACTTTTCTGGAGGAGGGGGAGGAAGTGGCTTTCAATTTCTATGCTCTCAGATCTCAGCCTCCTGAGTAGCTAGCTAGGGTTACCAGCATGAGCCATCAGCGCGGGGTTTTGCTTCTGACAGTTTTGCTCACTTCATTTCCTCTCTCCTGGTTGACATAGCCCTTACCTCGTGCATCCTGGCTTAGCCCAATCCCACCAGGCCAGGATATCACCCTTCTACAGAGTAGGGTGCCAGTTAATAACTAGAGGCAAGCGCCTACACATGGGAAGTCTTTCCTTCTCACCCACCCTCCACCCCTAGCCACAGGAGTCCAACTCTGAGGGAAGAAGGCCCAGATCAGAGAAAGTTTCCACCACCTCTAGGAGATGTGCATATTCAGAAAAGACATCAGAGCTTTCAGGGAACCAGTGCCACCCCAAGCTGGGCATGAACAGCAAATGCCTGACCACAGTCCCCTGGTTTCCGACGTCTGACACCTTCCTAGCTTTCCTTTCATCGTCCAAGCCCGTGGGGCCTCAAGGCCTGCCGGTCCCCCCCACCCCCATTTCCACAGCTGTGTCTCCAGTCTTAAAACCTCACCGTGATCCACTAACCCTTCTCAGCCTTTCGAGGTTGCCAAGGTAATTATTTAACCCTCTTCGTGTCCTTACCCCGCAGCTTCTAGGAGTCCCCGTTGCTTACAGCGTCGAAAGTGGACTCCTTAGGTCAAGGTCCCTTGAGACCCTGCGGCAACTGACACCCACTTGCTGGTGCCAGCCCACCCCAAGGCAAAAAAAAGGGGGAGTTCTCCTTACCCTTCTCGGAACAGGCCTCGCTCTTGCCACCTAAATTCCACACCAAGATTCCAAGATTCTGTGAGTCATACAGCACTTGAAGTCTGGAATGTTTCCACCAATCTCCATCCAGGACTTCTGGTAGGGCTGAGCTCAACTCATCTTTCCAGAACATTTCCGCACCAGCCAGGTGATCGATCCGTGGCACCTCATTGGAGTTTTTGAGTTTGGATGTTAATCTATTGGTCTAATTCTCAGACTCTAGGCTTTCTGCTGGCCAAGGGGGAGACTATTGCTATGGGAGGAGCTTGATCATCTGGACCACTAAACTCTTTTTTTGGGGGGGGGTGGTCATGGGGCTTGGACTCTGGGCCTGGGCGCTGCCCCTCAGTTCTTCAGCTCAAGGCTAGCGCACTTGAGCCACAGCACCACTTCCTTTTATTTCTGCTTATGTGGTGCTAAGGAATCGAACCTAGGGCCTCATGCATGTGAGGCAAGCACTCTTCCACTGAGCCACCTTCCCAACCCCAACGGCCACTAAACTCTTAAGGATAGCCAGGCTGCTGGGCCTGGTAAGGTGGTAAGGATCACTGTGATGACCACTTATTAAGTAAATAACTCTTTTTATCTTGACCACATGCACCGTGTTCAGGCCTGCACCAAGCACTGGCCGTGTAGATGATCGGGAAGGATAACTATTTTGGTAGTAAGAAGATGGGATTTGTAAACAAAGAAATCAGAAGCTGGGGCATGGATGGCTCCCGCCTGTCATCCTAGCTACTCAGGAGGCTGAGATCTGAGGAACTCAGTTTGAAGCCAGCCCTGGTGGAAAGTGAGACTCTTCTCTTTCATGAATCAGCAAAGAGCCAGAAGTGGAGGTGTGTGTTGTGGCTCAAGCGGCTACTCAAGGAGGCTGAGATCTAAGAGCATAGAAATTGAAAGCCACTCCCTCCCCCTCCTCCAGAAAAGTCCACCAGACTCCATCTCTCATCAACCAGCAAAAGGTCAGCCCCCACGACCGGACTCCCCCCCAAAAAAAAATCTCATGGACTTTCCTGCTTGGGCTGGCTTTGAATATTGATCCTCAGATCTCAGCCTCTTGAGTAGCTGGGTTTACAGGCATGAGCCACAGGCTCCCAGTGGGAAACTTACTTTTAAAAAACAACCCTTAATGACTTCAATCTGTGATGCACAATTTGCACTTCTAATTATATTACTGATGCAATAGAAATACTATGCAAATAGTTTACATACGCTAGTGTTTGGGGAAATAATGGCAAGAAAAATTGTCTGCTCACATTGAGCTCTGATGCTAAAAAAAATGTCCCGGTGTCTTTTCAATCAACCATTGGCTCAATCGAGGCATGAAGGAGTTCCAGATAGAGACAGCCAACTGAATTCACCTTCATTACAAACATCCACACCATTTTTATGAGTTTACCATACATATAGGCTTATTCCATTAGGCAAGTCGATGTTCAATGGTTTTGGTCATTAAATTCATTTTCACACACAGGAGGGCTCAGAGAGACAACCACCTATATTGAAGAAAGAAATATTTCACTTGCCACCTGTACTAGCATGATTATATAATAAACATAAAATACGTGTCTGCATACAGTAGCGTTTTCTTTCCTACTTTCTATAACTAAGTAAATAAATACTAATGTAGATGACTCAGGAATAAGTAAATAAAATAAACTCCAGCTGGGTGTTGGAACACACACCTGTAATCCTAGTAATTGGGAGTGTAGGCAGAAATATTAGGAATTCAAGGCCAGCCTGGGGCACATAGAGAGTCCCTGTCTTGAAAACACAAAACAAACAGAAACAAAACAAGCCAGGGTGCTAGTCACTCACCCTGTGATCCTAGCTACTCAGCAGGCCGAGATCGGGGGACCAGAGTTCAAACCCTTACCCAGGCAGGAAAGTCAGTGAGACTCTTATTTCCAATTAACAACCAGAAAACCGGAAATGGCATTGGGGCTCAAGTGGTAGAGCACTAGCCTTGAGTGAAAAAGCTCAGAGATAGATAGCACCCAGGCCCTGAGTTCAAGCCACAATGACTAGCAAGAACAAAAAAGTGGAGGGCTGGGAAGGTGGCTCAGTGGTAGAGCGCTTGCCTTACATGCATGAGGCCCTGGGTTCAATTCCTCAGCACCACATAAGCAAAAAGGAAAAAAAAGCCGGAAGTGGCACTGTAGCTCAAGTGGTAGAGCGCTAGCCTTGAGCTGAAGAGCTGAGGGACAGCACCCAGGCCCAGAGTTCGGGCCGCACGACTGGACCAAAAAAAAACAAAACAAAACAAAGAACAAAAAAGTGGAATATATTCCTACAATACCGTTTTCCTTGACCAGGCCCTGGGAAACATTGATAAAGTCTTTGACTTCCAACAAGAGTTCATTTCTTCATTTTATTTATAATAGAATAGGAAAAAGTGTCAAGATGGATTCTATAGAACTAGTAAAAAAAAAAAAAAACTATTAAAACTGGAAAGTGGAATTGTGAGGAAATGTTATTGCATATATACTTTTGTGCTGATGCTGAGGCTTGAACTCAATCAAGCGCATGCTTGGCTTTTTTGTTCAAGGCTGGTTCTCTACCACTTGAGTCATGCCTCCACTCCTTGTCCTTTTGCTGGTTAATTGGACCTAAGAGTCTCAAGGACTTTTCTGCCCTGGGCTGGCTTTGAGCCTCAATCCTCAGATCTCAGTCTCCTGATTAGCTAGGATAACAGGTGTGATTCACCAGCATCCAGATAGTTACAAGGTTTGTTTTTTTTTCCCCCTCCTTTACTTTATAATAATAGAACAAGGAATAACTATTAGAAAACAAAAGGTAAAAATGTATCATTATTTGCAACATTTGGCATTTATCAGGGAAGTGTTCAATAATGCCAGTTCTGAGGAGATAAAGATAAAGATAAACACAATAGTAGCCAACTAGAAAATCCATCAGGTGAACAAGGTGTCAATTTTAGCAGAAAATATTCAAGGAAAAAAATCACAAAAAGCATTTCAAAAAGTATGCAAAACTCAATATTCCCTTTTTTTTTTCTTTTTTGGTGTTGGTCATGGGCATTGAACTCATGGCCTAGGCATTGTTCCTGAACTCTTTCTCTCTCAAGGTTAGCATTCTATACCACTTTGAGCCACAGCTCCGCTTCCAGTTTGGGGGTGGTTAACTGGAGATAAGACACTCACACACTTTCCTGCCTGGGCTGGCTTTGAACCATGAGCCTCAGATCTCAGCCTCCCAAGTAGCTATGATTACAGGCATGAGCCAATAGTACCTGGCTGGCCACTTAATATTCTGATTTCTAAGAAAATATCCAAAAGTATTTTTTTTGGTCAGTCATGGGGCTTGAACTCTGGGCCTGGGCGCTGTCCCTCAGCTCTTCAGCTCAAAGCTAGCTCTCTACTGTTTGGGCACAGCACCACTTCTGGTTTTCTGAGTGGTTTATTGGAGATAAGAGTCTCATGGACTTTCCTGGCTTTGAACCTTGATCCTTAGATCTCAGCCTCCTGAGTAGCTAGGATTACAGGTGTGAGCCACAGGCACCAGGCTTAAATGCTATAGTTTGTTTCCAATTTATTTCACCATTGTTTGGACACAGTACCATAGTGAAACATTTTTACAGCATTGAAAAATCAATGAACTAGACAAGGCAGCATTAAGAACTCTTAGAAACCTAGTAGGAAGTGAAAAGGTAATTTCCAAGAGCTAATATACAGTACGTTGTTATTTTTTTTAATACAGCTCATATAGCATTCATAATACTGAAAAATCTTATTAATGATCTACTGTAATGTTGTTTCTCATAAAACTCACGTGTACTTATTGTATACCACAGAAATTACACTCCTGGGCATTATCTTAGAGAAATTAAAATTTGCACATCTATGCACAATAGATCTATTCATAGCAGCCCCAAATTGGAAACAAACCACATACCTCCAACAGGTGAATGGGTAAACAAGGAGGGTGCATTTATGCCATGGAATTAATTACCCAGCAATTAAAAATAAAATGAGCTGATGAGACATGCAACTTGGATGGATCTCAAGTTGCTGAGAGAAGAAAACCAGGGTATATGGGCACTGAATTTTGAACTCAGGGTCTTATGCTCTTGCCTAGCTTTATTTATTTATTTATTTGGTGCCAGTCCTGGGGGCTTGAACTCAGGGCCTGGGCATTGTCCCTGAGTCTCTTTTGCTCAAGGCTAGCACTCTACCAATTTTGAGGCACAGCATCATTTCTGGCTTTTTAAAAAAATTTTATTTGTGAACATACTGTACAGAGGGGTTACAATTACATGTCTGGCTTTTTTTTTGTTTGTGATACTGAGGACTCGAACCCAGGACTTCATGCATGCTAAGCAAGCACTCTACCACTTAAGTCGCATTCCCAGTCCCTCGCTTAGCTTTTTTCCACTCAAAAGTATCTCGTGCTCTAACCACTTGAACCACACTTCCACTTTTGGCTTTTTGCTGGTTAGTTGGAGATCAATGTTTCTCAAATTTGTCTACCTGCTCTGGTTTTGAAATCTTCAGATCCAGGCCTCCTGATTACCTAGGATTATAGACGTGGCAAGAAAGTCAATCTCTAGAGACAATAATAGATTTTATAATTCCATTGACATAGCATTCATGAAGCAACAAAATCATTTAGATGGAAAGCAAAGTACCATCTAAGGATGAATAAGAGAAAGAGGGAGGGAGGTGTCTGTGGCTAGAAGATGGTAGATAGTGGTTGGAGGCTTAGCTCAAGTGGAAGAGCATCTGCTTTGCAAAGGCAAAGCCCTGAATTCAAAATCCTACTACTATCAACAATAACCAAATAAATAAAGGTAGGTAATGCAAAACATCCTTGGGCTGGCAAATGGAATCAGATGATTCTACATATATGATAACATGACATTGAGATAACACAGAGAGCCAGGCCTGGTAGCTCATGTCTATAATCCTGGCTGCTCAAGTGTCTGAGATCTGAAAACCAAAGTACGGTGCTAAGCTAGGCAGAAAAGTCAATGAGGCTCTGCATATTATAGCTATATCATATATCTGTCTTAAAATGTGTGTGTTTTGTTTTGTGCCACTCCTGGGGATTAGATTCAGCACCTGGGCCGTGTCCTTTTGAGGTCTGTTGGTCAAGTCTAACACTCTTAAGACTGGAATTACCCTTCTACTTCCAGCTTTTTGGTGGATAATTGGAGATAAAGGCTCATGAACTTTCCTGTTCCAGCTGCCTTCAAACCGCAATCTTCAGATCTCAGCCTCCTCAGTACTAAGATTACAGGCAGGAGCCATGGTCACAAGGCTTAAAATGTTCTTTAAAATGTTAGTGTTTCAGGCTTTTGTAGTACAGCAGTGTTTTCATGTAGTCGATCTTGTCTTCGGTATCTTCTGGGTTCTGTTGGGTTTTAGAAAGATCTTCCCCATGTTAGCATTATAAAGATGGTGTACCTATTATATTTCTCCTCTTTAAAATCTTACTATAAGTCAGAGGCTGGTAGCTCACCAATGTCATCCTAACAATTCAGAAAGCTGAGATAGGAGGAGTGTGGTTTGAAGCCAGCCAGGACAGACAACTCTGAGAGAGACTTCTCTCCACCAGTTCACCAGCCAAAAGCTAGAAGTGGAGACATGGTTCAAGTGGTAGGGTGTCAGCTTGGAATGAAAAAGCCAAGTTGAGAGCCTGAAACCCTGAGTTCAGGCCCAGTACACACACACACACACACACGTGCGCACACACACACACACACACACACACACACACACACACACACACACACACACACCTTTGAGCACTGGTGGTTTGAGCAGGAATGAGGACTCACTGGAAAGGGTCAAAGGCCACTTTGTGGGAGATTTTCCAGACTCCATCACTGGACAGAGTGTATTAAGATTTCTATGTTTCTCATTGTTTTTCTGGCTGCCTTTAAGGGAAGAAGACATCTCAATGGGTTGCAGTGATTTTTTTCTGGAGTATTGGCAGTGCTCTATTTCTGGAATGGGAGTGGTTTGTGACAGTCCTTTAGCTGCACATGGATGATGTGTCTACTTACCTAAATACATGCTATTCTTTTTTCTTTTCAACTCTTTCTTTCTTTCTTTCTTTCTTTCTTTCTTTCTTTCTTTCTTTCTTTCTTTCTTTCTTTCTTTCCTTCTTTCCTTCTTTCCTTCTTTCTTTCCTTTTTTGCTAGTCCTGGGGCTTGAACTCAGGGCCAGGGCACTGTCCCTGAGCTTCTTTGGCTCAAGGCTAGTGCTCTACCACTTGAGCCACAGTGCCACTTCCAGCTTTTTCTGTTTATGTGGTACTGAGGAATGGAACCCAGGGTTTCATGCATGCTAGGCCAGCACTCTACCACTGAGCCACCTTCCCAGCCCAATACTTGCTATTATTTGAAAAAGCAGTTGGAAACCAAGATCCCTTTCATGGATGCCCCCTGTCCCCTGACTGTGACGCCATCTTGACAACCTTCACCTGTCTCATTGCTCTGTTTCACCCTGAAACTTGAATTCCCTGGCCTTCTCCCAGGGAGGAGCTGGTCTACTTGGCTTAAGGAAACCAAGAACCTCAGAGGTATGGCTCTGTTCTTTGGAATAACACATCGTTACTGCTTTTAATTAATGACTACATGGGAAGGGCTGGTTTACTCTTGCTTCCTGGAACTTACACACTAGGATGCACCAACACACACAAAACACCAACACTGTCTTTTGCCTGCTGCTGCTCCCTGACCCTCGTCCCTGTTTTCTTCTGTGCATCACTTCCCCCAAAGTGATTGTGCATCTGGATTCTGCTTTATGGACCTGCACATCTGTTCACCTGTCTGTCAGAGGCTGCATAGAGAAGCCTGACCTGGCCTTTCTGTCCATTGCAGCTAGCATGAAAATGTTCTCGTTGCCCATTGCTAGTGAGTAGAATTCTTTGTTATTGGGGGGAGGGTCTTTTAAAACACTTATTTATTTTGAGATAAGTTCTTATTGCATATCCCAGATCAGCCTCCGTCTAGGGTTTGTGTTCCAAGTGCTCAGGCTCCTGAGTGCTGAGCTTATAGGTGTACACTACCATGTCTGACCTTCTGGATCTTTTTGACAGGATCCTAGTGATGTGTGATGGCTTCCTTCTTCTCCTTGGGAACAAGCGGTTCTGATGGTGCCCTCAAGAATAAACCAGTTCTCCAAAGTGTTCCAGTGCCTAGTGTGGAAAATAGTATTTAGAAGCCACAAGTATGAGTGATGTGGTATTAATTGCTAGGCATAGCCATCTTTGGTTTTACATCTGAAATTTACAAACTATAAAATGTTTCTCATATCTGAATGCAGAAAAGGAAGGTATTTTCATTTGGAATTTTTTTTAAAAGAAGAAGAAATGTAGGTAGGCACATGTTCATGCCTGAAATCCTAGCTCCTCAGGAGGCTGAGATCCGAACTTCAAAGCCAGCCCAGGCAGAAAAGTCTGTGAGACTCTTATCTCCAATTAGCCACCACAAAACCAGACATGAGAGATTCGCTTAAGTGGTAGAGCACCAACCTGGAGAGAAAAAGCCAACCAAGAGCTTGAGGCTCTGAGTTCAAACCTAGTAGCAGCAGGAAACAACAGACAATAACAACAATCACAATAACAACAACAAAGCAAAAAACAGTATGTGTCTCTTGAAATAGGGTCACAGAAATAAATAAGTGATTTGCAGCTAATCTGCAGCAATCTGGGTGCTAATGGCTCAGGCCTGTAATCCCAGCTACTCAGGAGGCTGAGATCTGAGGGTTCTGGTTAGAAGCCATCCCTAGGCAGAAAAGTCAACTCTTCAGTTGACCACCAAAATGCTAGAAGTGAGAAAATGACTCAACTGGTAAGAGCACCAGACTTGAACAAAAATGCCAAGCAAGAGCTACAGGCCTTGAGTTAATTTCTCATACAGATGTATGTGCTTGTAGGCACACATGCTCTCTCTCTCTCGCTCTCTCTCTCTCTCTCTCTCTCTCTCTCTCTCTCTCTCTCTCTCTCTCTCTCTCTCTCTCTCTCTCTCTCTTTCTCTCTCTTGGCATACTAAGAGAAAGGAACTCATAGATATTTTCAAAAAGCAATCTGCAGCTACCACTGTTGGCTCATGCCTGTAATCTAGTTACTTTGGAAGCTGAGATCTGAGGATCAAGCCCAGGCAGAAAAATCTCTGAGACACTCATCTCCAAATCACCAGCAAAAAGTTAAGAAGTGGAGCTATGACTCAAGTGGTAGCATGCTAGTCTTAAATGATAAAGCTAAGAGACAGGGCCCAAGTCCTGATTCTACCACAGTCCAATATTGCCTGCTTGCCCACCTTCCCTCCCTCCCTCCCTTTTTTCCCTTTTTTTTTTTTTTTTTTTTTGCCAGTACTGGGGTATGAACTCAGGACCTGGGCACCGTCCCTGACCTTCTTTTGCTCAAGGCTAGCACTCTACCACTTGAGCCATAGCACCACTTCCAGCTTCTTCTGTTTATATGGTACTGAGGGCTTCCTGCATGCTAGGCAAGCACTCTACCACTAAACCACATTCCTAGCTTCAGTATTGCCTTTCTATAGTCTTTACTGTTTATAGAGATCCCAGAATGTGTCACTGTCCGATGTTTCTGTGGTGTCATTCCTTACCTTTCCCCTTTGTTCACACTCACACAAGAAACTTAGAGAGCTCTGGGCTCCCCTTTCCTGCTCTAGCCATAAGGTTCTTTCCTGCCAATCCTCCATCTCTAGCAGTCTCCCCAAGTAGCCTGTCTTCAAAGCCCTCCTCACTACCTGACATTACGGTACATGGTGGGTTTGGTGTACTGAGCTTTTCCTGTGCCACACGGTTTGGTGTACTGAGCTTTTCCTGTCCACATGGTTTGGTGTACTGAGCTTTTCCTGTGCCACACGGAGGCTGTTTGAATGCAAAATCTTTTGAAAGCCTTCAGCAGGAGACAGTCAGTTGCCCACAGGTGTGACAAGAAACATGGGAAGCTGAGAAGCAGAGAAGCACATGTAACATGCACACAGGTAACAGAAAATAACACGAAAAGAAGAACCGAGAAAAAAGACCAAGTGAGGATTTGGTAGGAGTGAAAGACATTGGAATAAGCAGAAATAAATGATGTCTGGCTAAAAAATGGGGAAAGCCTCTGGAGTGGTTGCTGCCTATCGTCCCAGCTAATCAGGAAGCAGAGGTAGAACCATCACTGATGGTCAGAGGAGTTTGAGGCTAGCCTGGGCAACACAGAGATACCCCAGTCTCTATAAGAGGAGAAAAGTAAGTGCATAGAGGGATGGGAAAGTTGTGGTAGGAAATAGATTGTGTAGACCTGGGTTAAGTGAGAGGAAGAGGAAAGATGGCTTTCTAAAAGTCCTCAGGATGGTGTTCCTAGAGGTCTCACAACTAGCTTTTAACCTGAAGTTTCAAGTCTGTTTATGAACACTGAGGCTCTGTGGTCAGGGCACAGGCCCAAGGCTTTACACACACACACACAAACACACACACACACACACAGCAGCAGCAAACTAAAACAACAAACAGAGAAGTGTTCTGAGATGCACAAAATGCCAGCGCAGGGCCTTTTCTGGTCTCCTGGCCTCCTAAGCTGGTAGCCAGAACTTTCCAGATTGCTCCAGAGATGGGAGGTTAAAGTCAACGTATTGTCTTATCACGATGTTGCTTGTGATGACAGCACATTTGCTTTTATACCATCCATCAGGAGTGGGCAGAATACATGAGGTGTGTGGGGGGAGGAGGGAGGGAATAAAACAGTAATGCCCACTAGGGTTTGTGCTGAAGGACATGACTAGTGACCTTGAAAGGGGGAAAGTTCAGTGCCTGCAGCCTGGTCATCCACACACCCTCATCTCCCAATTATGCCCCAGATGGGAATGGAGAGGGGTTAGTGGTGTGGGAGAGAGGTAGCCTCCAGAGCCTAGGATTTTTTTTTTCCTCATAAAATATTTGTTAGGGCTGGGAAGGTGGCTCAGTGGTAGAGCGCTTGCCTTGCATGCATGAGGCCCTGGGTTTGATTCCTCAGCACCACATAAGCAGAAAAAGCCGGAAGTGGCGCTGTGGCTCAAGTGGTAGAGCACTAACCTTGAGCTAAAGAGCTGAGGGACAGTGGTCAAGCCCAGAGTTCAAGCCGTAATATAAAAAAAATAGATATTTGCTAAAGAACCAGTAATGGGTCAAAGCTTTAAGACAGCTAACACTTCAGCATAGTATCCAGAGCTGGGGGTGTAGCTCAGTGCTAGAGCATTTGTCTAGCAATCAACAGACCCAGGGTTTAATCTTCAGTACCAAGAGAAAGAAGGGGTGAAGGGGAGAGGGCGAAAGGGAATAGGAGAAAAATAATTCACTTGGAAAAAATGACTACAGGTTAATAAAATCTGCAAACCGAGGTGATCAAATACAATATGATGCCTGAGAAATTAACCACAGCTTCATTACTGACTTTTTGCTTTTAATCAGAGCTAAGGTCTCATGGAATTTCCTATCTTGGCTGGCTACAAACTGGGATCCTTAGGTCTCAGATTCCTGAGTAGCTAGGATTACAGGCGTGAGTCACTAACACTTGACACAGATGTCTTTTCTAATGTTTTATTATATGCTTTTGGACACTCCTCCTTGTCTCCCCACCCCCACCCCAGGCCCCACTATGTTCCATAGATTGTCCTCAGACTTCTGGGCTCAAATGATCTTCTTACCTCAGCCTCCAGAGTAGCTGGGACTATAGGCTCTAAACATCTTAAAATCCCATTACTCAGATTCCTAAATACCTAATTTGGAGCCTGCACGTGAAGTTTTCTAATGCTGACTCTTCCTATTTTTAGAAACCTGGATTCCAGAAATGCTTTTCACTTCCTAGCAAACTATGGTGAATGGTATTTTTAATGCCCGATATTTTTGAAACTTAAGTCTTTCATATTGTCTAGCTTTTCCTTCCTTCCTTCCTTCCTTCCTTCCTTCCTTCCTTCCTTCCTTCCTTCCTTCCTTCCTTCCTTCCTTCTTTCCTTTTTCTTTTCTTTTTCTCTTTATCCTGTGGTACCAGGTATTGAACCCAGGGCCTCACGTATGATAGAAACTGTTTTACAACTGAACTATACCCCAGACCTTTTCTCTTAGTTTATTTTGAGTCAAGTTAACACTATGGAGCTCAGGCTGGTCTCAAACTTGAGATCTTCAGGCCTTAATTTCCCAAGTAGCTAGGCCCGGCTAACTGATTTTTCTAAGATCTTTAGGCAGACCACGGGTGCACGTGAGAGACATCCCATTAGCAGCCCTTAACTCTTCATGGGTTTTTGGGTTGTATTTAGGAACTGATCTAATACACAATCTAGTTAATGAAGAATAGTATGTAAATTCCATTCATTAAAAAAATATTGTTCATGAGGATCTTTGCCATAGAAAGAAGTCCAAAGAAATGATGAAAACATGTGTTTTAGACAAATATGAGGAAAATACACGACATATTCTAGTATATTATTCTATTCTGTTCTAGCATAATAAATGCCGGGAATATCATCAAGAGATCTATGGGCCGGGTGCCAGTGGCTCATGTCTGGATTCTTACCTGAGGAAGATCTGAGGATAGAGGTTCCAAGCCAGCCTAGAAAGGAAAGTCGGTGAAACTCTTATCTCTAATCACACAAATGGAGTGGTGGCTCAAGTGGTAGAATACTAGCCGTGAGCAAAAAAGCATAGGGATAATGCCCAGGCCCTGAGTTCAAATCTCAGGACTGACACACACAGACAAAAAAGAAAAAAAAATGGAGGTGTGAGGGGAAGAGTCTCAGTTAACTGTTACTGGTCTGATGCATGTAACAGTACTGAAAAGCCCAGTTCTCTGAAGGAAGAGCTGTTGTTATTTCTGGTTCAGCTTCAAGAAGACCTGCTGAGATTCACTTTATTTTTCAGCCTCTCCCAGTGGTTCTTCTTGGTTGATGATCTTCCTATTCGATTATGTTCCTGTCCGTTCTTTTGCATTTTATTTGACCATAGCCAGGTGTTAGGGTGAGGAACCTTTCACCACACAGCTGCTACACATCGCTTACTTTGATTCTTCTTTGCGGAGGAAGAGGTGAATGGGGACTGCGCTTGCAACCCGATCGTTTGTATGTGTAGAACCAAGGAGGTACACTTCCTTCTGCCTGAAACTGGGTCAGTTGTGGGCACTTCGGGGATGCTTCAGCCTGCCCTGGCCACTTCCTGAAACTATTGTGACATGTGGCTAGCGGATCACAGCTTCAGCTCACTGTCCCCCATGCAGCTTAGCGTAACAGTTGATTTGGCAGGGTGGGATGGAAGCCAAGGACTCCTGTCATGCCAGCTCCCATGAGACTCAGGACTGCAGGATGTGTGTACTCTTCCTGGGGCTCGAACTCAGGGCCTAAGTGCTGTTGTCCCTGAGCTTTTTTTTTTTTTTTTTTTGGCTCAAGTCTGGCACTCTACTATTTGAGCCTCTGTTAAAAATAGCTCAGGATGTTGGGGTGTTGCACAGAAATAAGGGCACCAACTCCAGAGACTCAGCAAGGCAAAGTTTACTTCTGTGGAAAGGGTGCTCCATCCGCTAATAATCTGGCAAGCAGGCTCACAGAGTGCACAGGCTGCTCCCTTTTTAATCCATAACCCATCAGGCCCTGTCCCTTTGCTCCGATTGGCTAGGTTCAGGTTCACAATCTGCAAAAGGATGAGGCTTCATGAACAGAATGTAACTAAAATTCAAGGAGCTTCTAATACGATGTCTTAATTAAAGTGCTCAGGAAGAGGTTGCATGTAAAGGCAATGTGATTAAGAAGGGCCAAGCCACCTGACCAAACCGGGAACTCTTTAGAAAATCCTCTCAAGATTAATAGAAAGGAAGCAAACTACTTTATAGAAAAGGTGCTTTTTTTTTTTATTAACCCCCACAGCCATGGTTCTACTTCTAACTTTTTGATAGTAATTGGTGATAAGACTTTCCTGCCCAGGCTGGCTTTGAACTGTGATCCTTAGCCTCCTGAGTAGCTAGAATTACAGGTGTGAGCCACTGACCTATCTTAAGATTTACAGGGTTTTTTGTTTGTTTTTGTTTTTGTTTTGTCAGTCATGGGGCTTGAACTTGGCCTGGGCGTGGTCCCTCATCTCTTCAGCTCAAAGCTAGCGCTCCACTTGAACCACACCGCCACTTCCAGTTTTTCTGATGGTTTCTTGGTGATAAGAGTCTCAGGGACTTTCTTGCCTGGGCTGGCTTTGAACCGTGATCCTTAGATCTCAGCCTCCTGAGTAGCTAGGATGACAGGCGTGAGCCACCAGTGCCCAGCAAGGCTTCAGTTTTTACAATAGTTTTAAATGCACAGCAAAATTGACAGGAAGGTACAGAGTTACTATGCGCCCTCTGCCCCTGATAGAGTCATATTCTCAGCATCCCTCACTAGAAGGATCCTATCCTTTGTGACAGGTTTCCCTGACGAGTCATTAGTGAGCATTCCATGATTAGATAAATACATAATGATGTAGTGGGCAGGGTGGTTTCTCTGCCCTAACCCCCCCCCCCCATGCCTAACTATATCTCCTCCCACTAATCTACAGCAGCCACTGATTTGTTGCATGTAGGCAAGCATGTGTGTGTGTATGTATGCATGTCTGTGTTTGTATGTGTGCATGTATTTTGCAGTGCTAGGAATGAAACTTCAGCCTCATGCAATGCAATGCTACAAAAACTCCCTTCTACTGAGTCCTATCGCCAGTTGTTGATTTCTTTTAAATTATTTGTTTATTATTGGTCACTGGGCTTGAACTCAAGGCCTGGGTGTTATTCTTAAGCTCTTTTGTTCAAGGCTAATGCTCTATCACTTTGAGCTACAGCTCCACTTCTGGTTTTCTGGTAGTTCATTGAAGATATGTCTCATGGATTTTCCTGCCTGGGCTGGCTTTGAACTGTGATCCGCAGATCTCAGCCTCCTGAGTAGCTAGGTGTGAGCTACCAGCACCTAGTGAATATTTTACTTTATTTCATTTTATTTTATTTTATTTTATTTTTTATTTGTGAACATACTGTACAGAGGGGTTACAATTACATGGGCAGGATAATGCGTACATTTCTTACCAAGCATTGCAGCCTCCTCCTTTTGTTTACCCTTCACGTCCCTTCCCAGTCTCCCCCCTCCCCCCCAATCCCAATCCTTCTCCTTCCCCCCATTCTCCCCCCCCCCACACACACCAACGTTGTAAAGCTCGTTTTGGACATGACAACTTGTACTTCTCATTGTTGCAACAGGTCCACCTGTATCCTTAAACAACTGGTTTTTCCCCATCTCCTCCTCAAGTTATACTGACATCAAATATAGTGAAAGCAGGGGTTATACTGTGGGGGAGGGACATACAAAGCAACAAAGAGATAATCTTATAAATGCGTTAGAAACACATGCATGAAAGAAAAAAAAAACATTAAAATACATATCTAAGGGTTCATTTTCCTGACATCACATTATCTGACCTTTTCCGCTTGACTCATGCATATACTAGATATTGCAAATAAGGGAAACCATGGGACCTATGTTTCTTTGGGCCTGGCTTACTTCACTTAATATAATTTTTCCAAGTTTTTCCATTTCCTAACAAATGGGGTAATGTCATTCTTTCTGATGGAGGCATAGAATTCCATTGTGTATATATACCACATTTTCTGGAACCATTCATCTACTGAGGGGCATCTGGGTTGGTTCCATATCTTAGCTATGGTAAATAATGCTGCAATAAACATTGTTGTGCTGGTAGCTTTAGTGTGGTTTATTTTATTTTTTTATTTTATTATTTTTTATCTAGATGGGTTTTTCTCTTCCCCAGAATGCTTTGGAGTTAAAAAAAATCTTACAAGATGTAGCATTTCCAGATTGACTTCTGTCATTCAGTAACCCTAGCCAACTTCTCTCTCTCTCTTTTTTTTTTTTTTTTTTGGTCAGGTGTGGGGTTTAACTCTGGGCCTGGGTGTTGTCCCTGAGCTCTTTAGCTCAAGGCTAGAGCTCTACCACTTGAGCCTCAGTGCTACTTGCGGTTTTTCTGGTGGTTTATTGGAGATAAGAGTCTCATGGATTTTCCTGCCCAGGCTGGCTTGGACCCATCACCCTCAGATCTCAGCCTCCTGAGTAGCTGGGATTACAGCATACGTCACCAATGTCCGGCTCCTTCAGGTCTTTGGAAAGGTGAATTAGATTCCATTCCATGGAATTACCACCATTCATTGACTCATTCACCTCCTGAAGGACATCTCAGGATCTTTCATATTTTTGGCAAATATGACCACAGCTGCTAGAAACATCTGGGTGCAAGATTTTGTGTGACTGTCAGTGTTCACTGATGGCATAGGCAGGGTTGCTGTCTAGAGCTTGGGGTAGGGAGGCTGGGGACAGAGTTACACCCCGGCTGTGAAAAGGCCTTGTAGTGCCCCAATTCCCCTGAGCAGTGCTCCCTAGGGCCCAGAGAGAACAACCTTGGGGCTTTCTAGGATGAATAACTCAAAGCCCTAGCTGCCACATTGCATTGCGGTTGCTGGCAGGACACAGTGCAGATGCCAGCAGAGGAAGAGGCAGTCACTGGAAGTCGGCAGGGCAGCCAGATCCATCCATCTGAAGAGTGGGAAAGAATCACGATGGTAACAAAATATTTCTCTGTAAAGTAGCCAGGCATCAGCTTTCCAGCAGTGACGTTCAAACTTAGAAACACTCAACGCTTTCCAAATAGATGGCTTGTCACAAGCAAGCCCTTGAAGAGCGACAGACCTCACTCTAGGACTCTGGATTCATGAGAGAGACTTTGACTTTCTCCAGGGCTAATCTCTCTGGGGAGGAAGTGTATGCAGTACTTAACATCCTCATGACCACCCCCCCTCCAATAAAAAAAGAATGAAGCAAATATTGAGGAAAATTCTAAGGCAAGAAAATAACATAGGAAGTTCAACAGGACCACTTCAAGCTTCCTCTTTGCCTTGTGTGATTTCATGGTGCAAGTGGTAGATTCCATCCATTTGCTTTTGTTTAGACATGTGGGTTATTTCTAGTCTTTTGCTGCAATGAATACCAACTCTTGCCTATATCGTTGCATGCATATATATGTATATATATATATATGTGTGTGTGTGTATATATATATATATATATATATATATATATATATATATATATATATATATATATATATATATATATATATATAATTTTTTTTGCCAGTCCTGGGGTTTGAACTCAGGACCTGGGCACTGTCCCTGAGCTTCTTTTGCTCAAGGCTAGCACTCTACCACTTGAACTACAGTGTCACTTCTGGCCTTTTTTTTCTTTCTGTGTATGTGGTACTGAGGAATTGAACCCAGGGCTTCATGCATGAAAGGCAAGCACTCTACCACTAAGCCACCTTCCCAGCCCTGTTGCATATTTTTGCAGGTATCTTCAAACTAGATTTCTAGAAGCATGATTGCAGAGTCACGAGTACATTTACGTGTGGTTTTCTTTGGTATTGCCTAATTCTCCTCTGGGAGTGAATGCCAGCAAAGTCTGACAGTCCTCTCTCCCCTGTGGCCTTGGCCTAGGTTGTCATCAGTATCTTGTAATTTTTGTCAACCTGGTAGATATGAAATGTTATCTCAGTATAGGTGGTTTTTTGTTTATTTGTTTTTGGTCAGTTGTGGGGCTTGAACTCCAGGGCCTGGGCTTTGCCCTTGAGCTCTCTTATTCAACCCTTGTGCTCTATTGTTCCACCACTCTGAGTTACAGCCCCACTTCTGGTTTTCTTTCTTTTTTTTTTTCCTTTCTTTTTGTTTTTGGTCAGCTGTGGGGCTTGAACTCTGGGCCTGGGTGCTGTCCCTCAGCTCTTCAGCTCAAGGTTAATGCTCTACCACTTGAGCCACAGTGCCACTTTTTTTGCTTTTTCTGCTGTGTGCTGCTGAAGAATCAAACTCAGGGCCTCAAGCATGCAATGCAAGCACTGTACCACTGAGCCACCTTCCCAGCCTCCACTTCTGGTTTTCTGGTGGTTCATTGGAGATAAGAGTCTCATGGACTTTCCTGAATGGGCTGGATTTGAACTTTGATCCTCAGATCTCACCCTCCCGAATAGCTGGGATGATAGGCATGAACCACTGACACCTGGTCTAGACCTCCAATTAACTTCCCCAAAAGCTGGAAGTGGAGCTGTGACTCTAGTGGTAGAGTGGCTAGTTTTGAGCAAAAGATCTCAGGGCAGTGTCCAGGCCCTGAGTTCAAGCCCCAGGACTAGTATAAAAGGAAAAAATAGAAAGAGAAAAAAAAGAGAGAAATAGGAAAGTAGAATGTCCCTAAAATACAGCATGAGATAGATTGTACCCAAATAGTATGTATTAGCCAGGTGCTGGTGGCTCATGCTTGTAATCCTAGCTATTCAGGAGACATGAGATCTGCGGATCATGGTTCAGAGCCAGCCCAGGCAGGAAAGTCTGTGAGACTCTTATCTCCAGTTAACCGCCAGAAAACCAGAAGTGGCACTGTGGCTCAAAGTGGTAGAGTGCTTGCCTTGAGCTGAAGAGCTCAGAGGCAGCACCCATGCCCTGAGTTCAAGCCCCCCATGACTGACAAAAAAATAATAGTTGCGTATTATTCTAATGTTTATAATCTGATGGTTTTGTGTTTCTACCAGAAGGAAATGATTTAATCAATTCTCAGAATCACCATGCCTAATAGGAACCTCATGTCCCCCCCTCCCTTCCTCCCTCCTTGCTTCTCTTTCTTTGGTAAGACCATGTTTTGCAGAGTCAATGTTATTTCAATCGACATCCATTTTGTTATGACAGCGTTTTCATCTTTCAGATCGATGGCAGGATCAAAGAACACAAGGTCTACTTTGAAACCACCCCTTTCTCTTTGGAAGCACGGGTGCCCACCATTTAACTCAAGGTCTTTCTTTTCCTTTGAAATTTATCAAGATGACCTCTGCACCCACTTGCTCTATTATTTCAAATCAGTTTTCTTTCTTCTGCCCATTGACCTTCAAGTTAGATCAGAGGGGAACATTTTTCCATGTTACCTGACTCACCTCCCTTTTGGATGTTGCCTTTCTTTTTTCAAAGTGGAGAAAGATCCAGTCGCTCATTTCTGGTCTCTGGTCTCTGTGCTATCTAAAGAGGGAGTTCTGTTCTAGAAATCAGAGGTTCCTTTGAAAACGTTTCTGTTATTCTGCTCATAGTGAAGAGGGATGTCCCAAATGACAGGATCCAATCAACCCAGACCATCAGCCAATGAAGTACACGACTCAACAGTCCCCTTGCCCTTTTCTTTAGGTAGAGTTCTAACTCGTCTGGTGTTTGATTTTTCTAAGAATGGTCCAATAGAAATCACACACTGTCTCAGAAAGTTAAAGGCTGCGACTCTGTTGAAAGAACTGCAGTTCTTGGGAGGGGCCAGAACAATCTAGAAGAGCCATCAAGAGTATTCAAGTGGGGTATGGAACCAGGGTCCTTTTAGGACTGGAAGGAGATGGTCCTGCCAGGTGTGGGTGGCTGGCTCATGCCTGTCATCCTAGCTACTCAGGAGGCTGAGATCTTAAGATCACGATTCAAAGCCAGCCTGGGCAGCAAAGTCCATGAGAGCTGTGGTAGAGCACTGGCCTTGAGTGAAAAAGCTCAGGGACAGTACCCAGGCCCCAAGGTCAAGCCCATGACCACCCCCCAAAAAAGAAAAAGATGGTCTCCACACTGCACAGGCTCATGGAGCCAGTAGCACCTAGCTAGAAAGATGCAGGTTTAAGAGGACAGTGAACTTCTCTGGAGACAGAGTCTCTGTAGACCAGGATGTGGTTCTTAGAGTTTAAAATATGATCAATGGAATATATGTCAAAGAGAAGGTCAGCATAATGAATTGGGAAGGGTTAAATGTCAAGTTACAGATCTGGAAGCTAAAACTGGGGGAGTTTTCCCAGGGCCTGGGGCAAAAAATGACTTTAAATAGAAACTCTGAGAAGCCAGAAGCTGGGGCCAGGGGTTACCCCAGTGGCATGAGGATGACTTCTTCCTTCTTCCTTCCTTCCTTCCTTCCTTCCTTCCTTCCTTCCTTCCTTCCTTCTTTCCTTCCTTCCTTTCTTCTTTCCTCCCTCCTTTCCTTCCTTTCTTTTTTCCTTCCTCCCTTCCATCTCCCTTCCTCTCTCTTCTTTTCCTCTTTCATTCCTTCCTCCTTCCTTCCTTCCTTCCTTTTCCCTCCCTTCCTTCCTTCTCCCTCCCTCCCTCCCTTCCTCCCTCCCTTCCTTCCTTCCTTCCTTCCTTCTTTCCTTTCTTCCTTCTTTCCTTCCTTCTTTTTCCCTTCCTTCCTTCCTTCCTTCCTTCCTTCCTTCCTTCCTTCCTTCCTTCCTTCCTTTCCTTCCTTCCTTCCCTCCTTCCCTCCTTCCATCTTCTCTCTGTCTCCTCCCCCCTCTCTCCCTTCATTTTTTCCTTTCCTTTCTCTTTTTTTCTTTGGAGACATGGTCTTGCTACATAGCTCAGGATCACCTGGATCTTGAGATCCCCCTACCTTCACTTCCCTCATGAGTGCTGGGATTACAGGTGTACCCCACCCCATGCAGCTAGGACTGGTTTTCATTGTGGACCCTTGGGCCTTGGAGCAATGTCAGTTTCTTCCTTGACCTAATGCAGCAATCACTTCCTAAGAACTGGCTGGAGTTGCATGCTACACCGAATGGCACCGTAGGATTATTCAACCAAATATGGCAGTGTCTAATGGACTCTCATTTAATAGCTGAAATGAGGAATCTACATGCTCTTCTGTTTTCTGGGATCCAGAGACTCTTCTTCTGGATCCACACAGTCTATGATAGAAGTTACACAGTGACATACTCTATTCCTTGCCTTCATTTTGTCTCAGAAGGGTGTTTCCTTTGTCCTGGTTGCTGGGGAGCCCTGGAATTTAGCCAGGCTGCAGCCCTGAATGTGGGGAGGATTCACATGACAGGGCTGGTGCTGAGGTGTTGAGCAAAACCATCATCTGCCTGGGTGAAGTTCAGGCCTCATAAACAACACCATGTATGCTCAAACTGCATAACGTTCCAGCAGGGGTGGGAGGGGGGGTGCAGAGGTCAAGTCAGTGTGACAGTGAAAATGTGACTATGTTCCCTGTGATGGGGGGTGGTGCTGAGCCCGAGTCATTTGCATACTTTTTGGCTTACAGACTTCCTCATTCTCCTGTTGGCTAAAATAGCAACAAGGGCCTGAGAGTCCTACAGTGTCTGAAGATTTCCTTGGTTGTACTTGTTTTGCCCTTCAGTGTTCTGCAGGCCAGGGGGGGTGAGGAAGGGGTGTGTGTGAGGAGAATGAGCCAGAAGCGGGGGGATTCCAACGTCAGGCCTGTCACTAACAGAATCGAGAAATCTGATGTCTGGTTCTACCGTTATTTCCAAAACCAGCACTCCTTGAGTCCACGCCCTGAGTAATCTCTTCTCTTTGTTTATAAACCCAGACCTGTGCAGAGGATGTGCGTTTCACTGTGATCAGTTTCCCGGAAGTATCACAAAAGGGCTCTATAAATGAAATCAAGTTTCCTAATCTATTTACTTTGGGATTATCTTCAGTAGGTCAGACTGAATCAGGAGAATGGCTCAGTCCATCATCCTAGCTACTTGGGAGATACACAATAGGAGGATCATAGTTCTAGGCCAGCCCACAAGGAAAAGCCCACTAAACTATCTCCATGCAGAGAAGTTGGACAGGGAGACATAGGCCCATCATTCATCAACTATGGGAAGCCTAAAAGAGGTGTCCTGTGGTCCTGGCACAGGACTGCACAAGAAGTTAGACCCTATCCCAAAAATAACCAGTGAAAAGGAGGGCCAGAGGACTGGCTCAGTGGTAGAGCATCTGCCTAGCAAGCATGAGTCCGTGAGTTCAAACCCCAGTACTGCCAAAAGAAAAAAAGGGGAGAGAGAGAGGAGGGAAGGAAGGGAGGACTATATGCTTCTTGCTGGTGTTTCTTACAGCGTCTCACAGAAAAGATCTGCCTTCCTCAGGATCACAGCCCAGAGACGGTGACCAGCATGGTACAGTTCTTGTCCGGCCCTACAGCAAGGCACTACTCGGCAGTTGTCTCTTAGTGAATCTCTCATTAGGGGCTTCCAGACTTGAGCAAGCTTCTTTGCCTCTTGGACGTGAAGCCATTGGGATGAGTCAACTCCAGAGCCTGAGTGGAAGGAACGAACCCACACTTCAACCTGCAAGGGTCACCTTGTACTGGGTTAGTACCACCGTGTCACAGACCACCACATTCAGTCCAGTCTAAAGCAACACCTATTTTTAAGTCTTGGTAGATCAGGATCTCGATACAAGTTGTCAGAGTGGCTAGGATGAAATTAGAGGATCAATATGACTATTTTCATTGGAGGATCAGGATCCTCCTTCAAGCTCATTGGTTCTTGGCAAATTCACTTCCTTTTGGTGTAAAGCCGAAGTGTACGTGTGCTAGCTAGCTGTCCAGCCAAGGTCTCATTCTAAACTTTAGAAGCCACTCTCAGGGCTAGACTGGCCGCCTCCAATCCAAACATGGCATAGCTGGGCGCTGGTGGCTCACTCCTATCATCCTAGCTACTCAGGAATCTTGAGATCTGAGGATTGAGGTTCGAAGCCAGCCCGGGCAGGAAAGTCCATGAGACTCTTATCTCCAACGACCCACCAGAAAACAGGAAGTGGAGCCAGAAAACCGGAAGTAGAGTTGTGGCTCAAAGTGATAGAGCACTAGCCTTCCTTAAGCTAAAGAGCTCAGGGACAGAGCCCAGGCCCTGAGTTCAAGCTCCACAATGGATTAAAAAAAAAAAAAAAGAAAGGTTGAAGAGAAGAGAATCCATGACGAGGCCAATCTGCCTGGACGGACAGAGTGGGTAGTTAAGAGCCATAGGTATCCCATGTGGGCTGGGATACTGTATGAAGACAGCATAGATAGAAGGTGGTGGCCATTTTTGGAAACAGGCACTGAGACCTATCTGTGAGGTGGGCTGCACCGCTGCTGATCCCCACATTTGGGTTCTGAGGCTGGTAGGGGCTGACCACAGGGACCACAGGGTAGAGGACATTAGGGGAAATGTCATGCTTGAAAACAAATGAACTACTCCCAACCAAACCCCCCAGACAGCAGGTCAGGTCAGAGTCAATCGATTGGCTTAGGGAACGTCATAGCCTTCCCTACCCACTGCCCAGAACCCCAGACCCGGAGCCTCACAGGGAAAGCAGGATAGGAGGCACAGACAGATTTTTAATCAATAACGTCTGTGGCAGCTGAGACATAGATCCACGGGTGAGCTGGGTTCAATTTTGATCTCCACGGAAGTGGACTGGATATTCTCAAGGGAGAATGAGGGAGTAGGAAGAGGGTGAGTGGAAGGTTGGCAGAGTCAGGAAAAGAAATCTCCCAGAGCAAGCAAGGGCTGTTGGTCCCTGGAAAGGCCATTTGAGCATGTGCTCTGCTTACTGAGTTACTCCCCTGCCCTCACACAGGGGTTGGGAGTCAAGGCTAGCTTCAGACCTTAGCAGGACGGGACAGTAAGTTCTTTGGGTCATGTGGAGTTCTCTCAAGCAAGAACTTCAAGAAGGATGGGTATATCCAGGTAGGGTAGCACACACCTCTAATCCTAGCATTTGGGAGGCTGAGGCAGGAAGATTGCAATTTTGAAGGCAGGTTGGGTTATGTGGTTAGATCTGGTCTCAAAAACATGAAACACTTGTGTGTTTATCTGTCTTTGGAAGGGCAAGAGGTGCACAGAAATGGAAGGACAGAGGGTGAACAAATGCAGCGGTGGAACTCATTAGATACTATGTTGAAAATGAACTCTACAACCTGTGAGTGAGGACAGGAGGGAAAAACTGGGAGAGAGCGAGGGAAGGGGTGACATTGTCCTCCTTCCCTGACTTACGTAACTGTTATTCCTTTGCACTTCACTTTTATATTAATAATTTAAAAAAACACAAAACAAAATAAAACAACAAAAAAAAGAGAGGATCAGGCCATAGTAGGGACATAGTCTGGAGCTGAGCTGTTAGAAGCAATGTTAGTATTTGTTGAAATCTTTTGTTTGAAAGAGGGTGGGGAGTTCCTCAAGAATGTTAGGCAAGTGCTCTGAGCTATATCTCTACTCTGTTGAAGTTTTTATAGGCCACTGTTGAAGCCTAGTTAAGGACAGAGCTGAGGAGAGCCTATCTGGAAGTTGATTGAGGCCTAACCAAAGACATAGGTGAGAGGAGCCTGGAAGTTAGTTGAGGCTGTCTGGAAGTTAATTAGTGAAGAAAGTCTTTGTCCAGAGGTCTGCATGGCCCAGCTCCTGGATGTGCATCTCACGATGACTTGCCATTGGCTTATTTTCATGATCTCCTGTGCCTTGCTTTCAGAAAGCCTAGGACACCAACCTTAAGGAGTAAGGGTGTCCCACTGCTCCACAAAAAAGCATGGGAAACTACAACTTGATACTCCCACAGACCTCACAGCCTTTTCACATCAGAACGGCTTCAAGCCTTTCTTCAAGGCCTTGGGCTTGCTTACTTTCCTTACATAACCACAATGATAAGCACGGCACTTCCCCTGACTGGCCTTTTAGCAGGCTGTGCCCCAGGGTGCGCAGTTGAGTGAGGCACCCTGCATGACCTCTGCTCAGGTGCATATGTGACCTCCGGGCTGCTGGCCTCAGCTCTCCCTGGATGGCTGGGCCTGGCATGCTGGTGTTGGTACAAAATGACTTTGCCTAAGGGTATTCTATTCATCTATTAACTCTGAGGATGACACAGAGACCCCATCTGAGTAGAAAACATTCACCTAGCCTTAAAATTAAAAAAAAAAAAGGTAGGCACATAGATATTTGTATAATTTTGCTAACAAAAACCATAGCCCCAAATGCTCACTAATCAGTTTTCTTTTCTTTTCTTTTTTAAAAGTAAAACTTGATAGTGTGACCTAGCAAAGATTTTTAAGGATTAAAAAAAATGTAGATATTTAATAAAATTCTCTTCTGGGGGGAAAAACATGAAAGAGGAGTTTCAGAAGAAAAACAAAATTCAGCCAAGGAAGAGCCTGTTCACACATTTTTAAAAATATGGATGGTGGGTATCAGATCTCTAGGCTGTTTAGATTCCATTAGACACATTTAAAAGAGCATGCAGTTTTGGTAATGTCAACATATGCTGAAAGTTAAAGTCTTATGAAGCAATTTCAACTTCTGATTGAAAATGTCAGATGTGGACGTCCAAAATATGCATGCTTGCTTCTGGCAACCCAATGTTCTCTTAAGGTATGCTATGGTTTAGAGGTTTAATACCCTCTCACACACAAAGTTCTGTGTGGTAAAGATGGTCCCAGGGTAGCTCTATTGGAGGAGATGGAGGCATTGGTGGGCCCTTTAAGAGGTAGGGCCTGACGGGAGGACTTTAGGTCATTGGGGGCGTGTCCTTGGATGGCCTATCTCTGCTTCTGGCTGTACTCTGAGTGATTTTCTCCTGGTCCTTGCCACCTGAAGCCCTCACCAGAGGCTCTGAGCCATAGTCCTGCCACTGCAGGAGGAGAACCTCCATCACTATGAACTACACAAGCCTCTTCTCTCCAGGAGTTCCTTTTTCACTAGGATAACCAGATTAATGTGGGAATTGGGGGGGTGGAAAGGCTTCCTGACCCGAGTGGAGACAGCCAGGACCATGATAAACAAGTGTTGATATTACTATAAATCTAGAATTCACCAGAGGCCTTAGGGATGGGTTTGTTCAAGTACACTCCCCATGCTGTAGAAAAATACAATTAAATGGGAAACAACATCAGAACAGTTAAGGAAATCGATTACAGGACTTAACCCTGTAAAAAATTTCAATGTGTGCATGTTAACCCCCCCCCCAAAAAAAACAAACCCCCAAGCCAACAAACAAACATCAGTGGTTTAAAAATTCCTAAAAATTATACCAAAAAGCTACCATCATTTGCAGGTAGCTCTTGACTTGTCTTATCCAAATTTAACTATAGATAGGAGGGTATTAATATTAAAAACAATGTTCATTCACTATATACAAACTGGAAAATAATTCTTTTGTGTGTGTGTGTGTGTGTGTGTGTGTGTGTGTGAGCCTTGGGGTTTGAATTCAAGACCTGGGTGCTGTCCTTGACGATTTTTTTGCTCAAGGCTAGATAGAAGTCTACCACGTGAGCCGCAGCTCTACTTTTGGCTTTTGGGTGGTTAATTGGAGATAAGAGCCTTATAAACTTTCCCACCCAGGCTGGCTTTAATTGTGATCCTCAGATCTCAGCCTCCTGAAGTAGCTGAAGTAGCTGGGATTACAGGCATGAGCCACCAGCATGTGACTTCTCATTCATTCCTTAACTAGTGCATTTCTAGTACAATTTTGAACACATGTGCACACGTGCACACATAGCCTTTTGTAGTGCTGGAAATTGAACTCAGGGCCTTGTTCATGTTCAAACAGGCACTCTATTACTGGCCAATATCCTGATATTTCTTAAGAAAACAATTTATCACCTACTATCAATAGGTTGATGTTGAAGCTTTTTTGGCAGCATTTTGTGTATATTGTTGTTGTATTCTCTTTTTTTTGCTATTGTAAGTTGTCTGTTTTTTAAAATATGTTTTTATTGTAAAAATATTGTACAGAGGGGTTACAGTTACATGAGTAAGGTAATGAGTACATTTCCTATCCAGCATTGTTACTTCCTCCTTTGTTTTCCCCTACCACCCCTTCTCTCCCCACCTCCCCAACTCCTCCCCCTGCAAGTTGTAAAGTTCATTTTCAACATAGTGTCTTGTATATCTCATTGTTACAATAGGTCAACCTGTATCCTTATTTCAGCATTTTGTTACTTCCCTTCCCCTCCCCAAATTAGAAAAATGTATATACATGATGCAGAGCACCAACATCAAATACAATGAAAACAGGGATTGTACCATGGGGAAGAACATACAAGAGAAACAAAAAAATCACATAGTACATTTAAAATAAGTTAAAAAAAATAGCAAGCATGAAAAAACCACTTGTGTCCTTATCTTGGGGTTCATTTCACTTAACATCATCTTATATGGTCATATGTACATGGCTTTTGACCTTTTCTGCTTGCCCTGGACATATACTAGTTATTGCAGTTAAGGGAAGCCATGGGACCTTTGTTTCTTTGGGCCTGGCTTACTTCACTTAATATTTTTTCCACGTCTTTCCATTTCTGAACAAATGGGGGTAATATCATTCTTTCTGATGGCGGCATAGAATTCTAGTGTATAAATATACCACATTTTCTTGATCCATTCATCTATTGAGAGGTATCTAGGTTGGTTCCATATCTTGCTATGGTAAATAATGCAGTGATAAACATAGTTGTGCTGGTAGCTTTAGTATAGCCTTGTTTGTGATAGTTTGGGTAAATGTCCAAAAGTGGGATTGCTGGGTCATAGGAGAGCTCTATGTGGAGTCTTTTGAGGAATCTCCATACTGCTTTCCAAGTTTACATTCCCACCAATAGTGCAGTAGGGTTCCCTTTTGTCCACATCCCCTCCAGCATCTGTTGTTATTAGATTTCTTGATTATAGCCATTCTAACTGGGGTGAGGTGGAATCTCAAAGTTGTTTTGACTTGCAATTCTTTTATGGCTACAGAAGTTGAGCATTTCTTCATGTGTCTATTGGCCATTCTTATTTCCTCTTCAGAGAAGTCTTTAGTCCACTTATTTATCACACAATTGTTTCTTTGAGGATTTGTTGTTGGGAGATTTAATTTTTTGAGTTCTAAGTATATTTTAGATATAAGACCCTTGTCTATAGCATGGCTAGTGAAGATCTTCTCCCAATCTGTAGGCTTTCTATTGATTTTGCTAGCTAGGTCCTTTGTCATGCAGAAACTGCAGTTTTATGTAATCCCATTTGTCCAATCTTTCTTTGACTTGTTGTGTTTCTGGGTCTCTATTAAGAAAATTTTGGCCGGTGCCAAGGAGCCCTAGAGTTTCTCCTATGCCTTCCTGTAATGTTTTCAGAGTGTCTGCTTTGACTTCAAGGTCTTTGATCCATTTGTTGCTGTACTCTTGAGCCAAGTCTCCAGCCTTTTTTTGGGGGGGGGCAGGCTCTAGTTATTTTTTGGACTTATCTTACATAGTTGTCTAGAGCTGACCTCATGAACAGGGCTGGTTCTCCTTGGAGGAAGAATTCTAACATCTGGAATGTTAGGGCCCCATTTCTGATGTTCTAGGATTAAGTTGGCAACTTTACTTTGGATGGGGAGACTTTGTGGATATGCTTTGATGATTGGTCTCCCAAGTGGAAAATAGTCAGAGTTAAATGAATTTGAATGAAGCAGCTGAACAAAGTATGTAAGCATCCAACTTTATAAGAGCAAACACTGTACATCCTTTTTTCATCTTATTTCCCCCCCCCCTTTTAATTTTTTTTCCCCCAGTCCTGGGGCTTGAACTCAGGGCCTGGGCACTGTCCTTGAGCTTCTTTTTGCTCAAGGCTAGCGCTCTACCACTTGAGCTACAGAGCCACTTCTGGCTTTTCCTGTTTCTGTGGTACTGAGGAATCGAACCCAGGGCTTCATACATGCTAGGCAAGCACTCTACCACTAAGCCATGTTCCCAGCCCTGGTTTTATCTTTTTCATTGATAAATTTGGTTGTGGGCCTTCAGGAGATGGGAAGATAGGGTCTCTTCATAACGTTTAACCTTCTTGGTGACCTTGGAGTCTAGGAATAGAGGGAAAAGTCCCTTAAGTGGAGTTTGTATCGCATATCTGCAGGTCCTTGGGACTTTTATGGAAGCATGTGACCCTCAGCACCCCCCAGGGGCTCTGTACCCTCCCCCAACCCCACAGTATCACTGCAAAATAAAGCCCTTTTGCCGCACAAATGTACTTTCTCTTGGGAACCTGGGAAACGCTTATCGACGCAAGTTATTGAGTGATTGAGGAAGATAAAATAGATGAAATATTAGCCTGACCTTCAAAGGGTAAAAATAGCCCTCTTTGAAAATTTCAGGACTCTGGGAATTTTTTTTCTTGTTCTTAAAATAATCCTACAATTGCCCGTTGGGCCTTAGGGGTGCCTGAAATGTTTTGGAAGGTGCAGAGGTGTTGAAAAAAACCCTCTTTTCTGCTTGAAGGGTGTGTCTAAGTTTTCTCAAAGCCAAGAACAAGAGGCCCTCTTGGCCTTGGCACAGAAATAGCACATGGAGGGCTGGGAAGGTGGCTCAGTGGCAGAGCGCTTGCCTTGCATGCATGAGGCCCTGGGTTCGATTCCTCAGCACCACATAAGCAGAAAAAGCCAGAAATGGTGCTGTGGCTCAAGTGGTAGAGTGCTAGCCTTGAGCAAAAGAAGCTCAGGGACAGTGCCCAGGCCCTGGTAGCCAAAATAAATAAGTAAGTAAATAAATAAACAAATGGCGACCACGTATGTGGCCATGTGGCTGGCGGGCTCCCTGACACTGCTCATGGATTGTCGCTGCAGGACTATGAACCCAGTACTGGCCAAGAGTGAAGAGTCCCAGAGACCAGACAGCGTTTTCCCTTCAGTAGGTGTTTTCGGAATTACGAAATACCACGTGGCTCAGGAATCAAGACTGTGGTGAATGTATCCTCCGTGGCTAGCGCTCTACCACTTTGACCCACAGCGCCACTTCTAGTTTTGAGGTAGTTCATTGAAGGTAAGAGTCTCATGAAGTTTCCTTCCTAGGCTGGCTTTGAACTGTGATCCTCAGATCTCAGCCTCCTGAATAGCTAGGATGACAGGTCTGAGCCACGGGTGCCCGGCTCCAACCTGCTTTTCTCCAGAACAATTTCGATTTGATTCTCTCCACAGGCCCAGCCAATATATGTTTTAGAGTAAGATGGTGTCTAAATTTGGGCATCATCCTCTAAGCCCTGCAGAAGGGTTGAGCTCAAGTAGACAGCTCAGGAGGGGAAAGATATGACTCAAAGGCTCAGAAGCACTCTTGATCTTGTTAATCCTGAGCACAAGCCACCGTGTGTGTGTGTGTGTGTGTGTGTGTGTGTGTGTGTGTGTATGTGTGTGTATTTATGCCCCCTGCAAAGCAAATCCTGCAAAGGCAGGGAATGGACCATGGGCAACATCGCCACCTGGTGGTGCTCAGCGCACAACTCTCCTAATGACAGGACAGTTGGAATCACTTAGGGGAATGGAGAGGATTCAGATGCATCATTGTCTGTGGGGAAAACACTCAATAACAATGTTTTCACCTGAAACACACCGCCTGGGTTTTTCCATCTGGATTCCTTTCCTGGGATTTGAATTTTTTTTAATGTAATTAAAAAATCATAATATTTAGCCCCGAGCTGTGTCGTATTTCCCACCCCAAAAGATGAAAGTGGCTGTGATTCTTAAAGGAAATCTTTCCTTACTGCTGAGAGAAGAGCCTTTTGGCAAACCCATTATTTCCTTCTATTTCTGTTGGGGAAAAGAAAAAAAAATCTCATAAAGAACCATGCCTTCGACCAAATCTCTATTTTCATTGCTTTTAAAAGATGAACGTAGTTAGCCGGGTGCTTGGTGGCTCACACCTGTAATCCTAGCTAGCTACTCACAAGGCTGAGATCTGATGATGCTCGTTTGGAGTCAGTCCTGATGGGAAATTCTGTGAAACACTTGTCTCCAATTATACCAGGAAACAACTGGGAGTGGAGGTGTGGCCCAAGTGGTAGAGTACCAGCCTTGAGTGAACAAGATACAGGATAGCATCTGGGCCCTGAGTTCAAGATCTAGTACTGACATGCATGCATACATACATACATACACCTATATACACACACATACACACACTTCATATTCTAGAAGGAATAAGACAATGTTCTGTGCTAGTGGCTTTTGTCTCTTACTGGGCTAACAGAATGTTCATTTAGCATGTATTTTAAGCTGGTAGCTTTAACACTAAATAAATGATTTGTGTAGGGTAACTATCATGTGACATTTTGTTTTATTCTATTTATTTAGTTTTGCCAGTCCTAGGGCTTTTAACTCAGCTTCTTTGTGCTCAAGGCTAGTGCTCTATCACTTGAGCCAAGTGTCCCTTCCAGCTTTTTCTATTTCTGTGGTACTGAGGAATTGAACCCAGGGCTTCATGCATGCTAGGCAAGCACTCTTAACGCTAAGCCACATTCCCAGCCCTTTTATTTTTGTGCCAGATCTATGGGTTGAGTATGGGGCCTCATGCATGCTCAGCTGGCTTGCTCATGGCTGGTACTCTACCACTTGAACCATGCCTCCAGCCCAGCTTTTGACTGGTTAATTGAAGATCAAGTCTAGAGGACTTCTCTGCCTTGGGTTGTCTTTAAGCCATGATCTTGGCCTCTTGAGTAGCTAGGATTACAGTTGTGAGCCATAAGCACTAGGCTGATATTTTAAAATAAGATGTAATATAGCATCAGGTTAGAATTTAATTACTCATGCCACGAAGTCTGTCTCTAGATCTCCTGTTTTGCCTGTATTTGATGCACTGCAATCATGTGGGACTGAGAGAGATGGATTTAGTCAGGTGCATTTATTGGGAAATATAGTGTAATGACAATGAGGTATATAGAGACTGAGAGTATTTCATCAATTAGCACAGAGAAGAATACCACTTAACAATTCAATAATGTGTGTGTGTGTGTGTGTGTGTGTGTGTGTGTGTGTCCAGACTTGGACTTTTTAAAGCATTTTAATTCCCCAAGGAGTCTCAACCTCCTCTCTTTCTTTCTTTTTTCTTCTTTCTTTCTTTCTTCCTTCCTTTCTTTCTTCCTTCCTTCCTTCCTTCCTTCCTTCCTTCCTTCCTTCCTTCCTTTCTTTCTTTCTTTCTTTCTTTCTTTCTTTCTTTCTTTCTTTCTCTCTTTCTTTCCTTCCTTCCTTCCTTTTTTTTTTTTTTCCATTGGTCATGGGCTTGAACTCTGGGCCTAGGTGCTATTCCTGAGCTCTTCAGCTCAAGGCTAGCGCTCTACCACTTGAACCATAGCGCCACTTCTGGTTTTCTTGTGGTTAATTGGAGATAAGAGTCTCATGGACTTTTCTGCCTGGGCTGGCTTTGAACCCTGATCCTCAGATCTCAGCCTCCTGAGTAGCTAGGATGACAGGCAGCATGAGCCACTGGCACCTGGCTCATCATCTTTCTTTCTTCCTTTTTTTTTTTCTTTTTGTCAGTTGTGGGGCTTGAACTCAGGGCCAGGATGCTAGGATGCTGAGATTTTTTTGCTCAAGGCTAGCACTCTTGGAGCCACAGCGCCACTTACGGTTTCCTGGTGGTTCAGAGATAAGAGTCTCATGGACTTTCCTACGTGGGCTGGCTTTGGACTGGGGTCCTCAGACCTCAGCCTCTGAGTAGCTAAGATGACAGGTGTGAGCCACCAGCAGCTAGCTTCCATCGTTCATTTTTGTTTGAGGCAATGAACTTCTCTTGCGTGGACGTGGTGTGGATGTGGAAAGGGAAACAGGTCTGTGGCTCTGTTCACCTTCTGTGCTGGCCCAGCGCCCTTTATGAGCTAGATTACTCTGACTCCCCTTAGGAGAGGCCGTTCAGACACTCCTAAAGTATACTGGAGCAGTGTTTTTACACAAATGAAGCTCTAACTGCCATTTGCATGAACTCTTTCTTACCTGTCTGTAGATCTTATCTAGACTAACAAAATATAAAAGGATTCAAAAGTATCACTGAGTTAATGGGGTTCCTTTTTCTACATGTATCCTATACTACTACTGACATTATTGTTATTATGTGGTATTGAGTTTTGAGCTCAAGGACTCACAGTTGTAAGGTAGGTACTCTATCACTTAAGCCACACCCTAGCCTTTGCAAAAAAACCATATGTGCTGTAATTTTATGGATGGGGTCTCCAGTTTTTGCCCAGGGCCAACTTCAGCCCTTGAGCCTACTGGGATTATAGGCATGAGCCACCATGCCTGTCCCCAGGCCAGGTGTGTATTTTTCCCTCCAAAACATTAAAGGTACTAAAAATACAACCTTGGGGCCTGCTATGTAGCTCAACGGTAGAGTACTTGCCCAGAATTTGCGAGGTCTTGTGCTGCAATTCCCAGGGGCTGCAAAGAAAACAATTGTATTCCTTCCTAACACAGACAGATCTACAGACAGGTATGAAACTTGTTTGTCAGCCTGAAACATTTGCCCGGAAATGCTCCAACTTCTTATTTTAAACACATCCCCAATGGATAACAGGACGTTTGAAATAATTTTTCCATGTGCATTAGTGTCATGTCCTAGTGAGTCCACAGCAAGTGAGCTAGCCCATCTGTGGGCCTCAATTCTTAGTGATGGAAAATAACATGGAAGTCTCTGGGTCATGGGGCATCTGAAAAATCTTTGGGATCCAGGTGTATAGTTTCATATAAATTACTGGACCATGTGTGGGTTCCAGGGTGTCTTTCACTTATTTCTATTCTATTCTATTCCTTTTTTTTTTTTTGTGCCAGTCCTGGGGCTTGAACTCAGGACCATGGCACTGTCCCTGAGCTTCTGTGTTCAAGGTGAGCCCTCTATCACTCCAGCCACCGCTCTACTTACTTCTAGCTTTTTGGTGATTAATTGGAGATGAATGAGTTAATGAGATTAATGAGTGAGAGTATCTCAGACTTTTCTCCCTGGGCTGGCTTCGAACGGTGAACCTCAGATCTCAGCCTCCTGAGTAAATAGGATTACAGGCATGAGCCACCTTCTACGGAGTCTCAGCTGAGTCCTTCTTCTTTACGGTCCTGTCCCTCCCAATAAACTATTTCTCACCCACCCTGGCCCACTTCCTACTTTGGATTGGTGTCAGGCTATTTTGGCAGAGTGGGATTTGGGGTGAGAGGGGTAGGTGACATTTTGGGGGTACCCCCAAGTGCTATAAAACCCCAAGCCTTGCTGGTTGGGTGGAGGATGTACAGCCACCATTTTGTGGCCTGTCCTGAAATAGTTTCATGGTGACAGGTACAGAGCCCCTCTGCCCCGGTGTCCATGTTGCTCCCCGGGCCTGGCATCCTCATCTCTGCGTGCACGCCAGAATGAATCCCCGCGAGTGTCTCTGTGAGTCACCACGCAAGCCCATCCTCATAGAAAGTGATGTGGCATTAGGCAGGGCTTGCTGGCGGGACCACGCGGGACCACAGGGCCCCCCAAGCCAGGCCTGGTGGGGAACCGAGTCAGGAAGCCAGCACGCGACCCTGGGACACAGAGGGAGGCTTTGTTTAACTCCACCGCCGCAGGATGCAGCAGGAAGGCCGCTGGGTCAGGGAGAGTTCACAGGGCCAGGTCTGGACGGTTTGTTGGAAAGGAGGGAGGAAAAATGCCAAGAAGTAAGTTTTTTCAACTAAGGATTGGCTTCTTCCCTCCCTTCCTCCCTCCCTCCCTCCCTCCCTCCCTTCCTTCATTCCCTTCCTCTTTCCTTTTCTATTCTTCCTCTCTCCCTCCCTGTCTTTCTTCCTTTCTTCTCACTCTTTCTTTCCTCTTTTTTCTTTCTTTCTCTTTTTCTCCTCCCTTCCTCCCTTCCCTCTCCTTTTCTCCCTTCCTCCTTCCTTCCCTCCCTCCCTCCCTCCCTTCCCTCCCTTCCTTCCTTCCCTCCCTTCCTCCCTCCGTCCCTTCGTCCCTCCGTCCCTCCCTCCTTCCTTCCTTCCTTCCTTCCTTCCTTCCTTCCTTCCTTCCTTCCTTCCTTCCTTCCTTCCTTCCTTCCCTCCCTCCTTCCTTCCTTCCTTTTTCTTTTTTCTTTGCATCTTGAACACTGTCTCTAAGCTTCTTTTGCTCAAGACTAGTACTGTACTACCTCTTGAGCCTCAGCTCCACTCTTGGCTTTATCTGGAGGTAGTTAATTGGAAATAAGAGTCTCATAGGCTTTCCTGTCCAGGCTGGCTTTGAACGTCCATCCTTGGATCTCTCAGCCTCCTGAGTAGCTAGGATTACAGGTGTGAGCTGAGCCACTGGTGCCCAGCTTGTTAAAGGTTTTCTTTCAGGAACAACTAAATAAGGGCAAGCGTTGCAAGTTCATGTTGTTAAGATCTAGGGTGAGAACATATCTACTGTCCATGACATTGTGAAGAAGGAAAAAGAAATTCATGCTGGTTTTTGCTACCACATTTTAAGTGATGAAAGGTGTGGTTGTGATGCACGTCTAGTGCTTAGGAAAGGTGGGAAAAGGGTGCTGGGCACTGTGGCTCATGCCTGTAATCCTAGCTACTCTGGAGGCTGAGAGATCTGAGGATCGTGGTTCACAGCCAGCACAGGCAGGAAACTCCATGAGACTCTTATCTCCAATAAACCACTAGAAAACCAGAAGAGGCTCTGTGGCTCAAGTGGTAGAGCCACTAGCCTTGACCTGAAGAGCACAGGGACAGTGCCCAGGCCCAGAGTTCAAGCCCCACATCTGACATAAATAAATAAAAATAAAATAAAAAGGAAAAAGGAAAAATGTGTGTGTGTGTGTGTGTGTGTGTGTGTGTGTGTGTGTGTGTGTGTGTGAAACATCTTTGATATTAGGCATTCCTTTTTTCAAGGTGGGTGGGATTCAAAAGGCATTTCTTCAGATGAAGAGAAACTACTGTGTATTGTATAAAAGAATAATAAAAACATTAAATTTATTTTTATTACTATTGTTATTACTACTACTAGTACTAATATCATTACTGTTATTATTGCCAGTATGGGGCTTGAACTTAGGGTCTCATGCTGTCATTTACTTTTTCACTCATGGCTGGTGCTCTGCCACCACTTCTGACTTTTTGCTGTATAGTTGGAGATAAGAGTTTTAGGGACCTTTCTTCCCAAGGCTGACTTTAAATCATGATCCTCAGATCTCAGCTTCCTAAGCAGCTAGGATTACAGATGTGAGCCACCAGCACCATGCATTAAATTATTTAATAGTTTTTAAGAAGAGGCAGATTACCTTTTTTTTTGCTGGTCCTGGGATTTGAACTCTGGGTCTGGGCACTGTCCCTGAGTTTCTTTGTGCTCAAGACTAATGCTCTACCACTTGAGCCGCAGTACCAGTTCCCGCTTTTTCTGAGTGTTTTATTGGAGATAAGAATCTCATGGACTTTCCTGCCCTGCCCAGGCTGGCTTTGAACCCTGATCCTTACATCTCAGCCTCCTAAGTAGCTAGGTTGACAGGCATGAGCCACCATTACATTACATTACATTACATTACATAAAAAAAAAAATTTACTATTTTCACTTCTGGGTTGTAAATTCTGGAGAGCTAAAACAGGAACATAAGCTTTTTTGACTACTACTCTACTCTTTCAGTCTTTGGGGTAAATGACCACCCAATGGGTAGAGCTAGAATTCTCCTTTCTCTTCCGCATCTTTCCTACCTGCCCCTTCCTCTTCTTTGATTACCACAGTTCATTATACTAACCAGATATTGCTTATCTTGTTATCCATTTTCCCATAATAGTAAAATAAAAAAAATCAGCCAGCAGTAATGATATTGAAATTGCTTCTTTGTTTATTTTAATGCATCTCAGCTAGTGTTTACTCAATGTTGGCCACATGCAGGTTGGTACTGATGCAATCCGTTCCTCTCCTTCACACATCCAAAGCCTCCTGGGAGGCTGCAATATGCACACAGTTACTAAGAATCCTATAAAATGCTTGATTAAAAGACAAAAAAAAAGCCACAGGTGGCTGAGGCAGTGGAAAGGGAGGGATTCTGTCTAAAAGAGGCTATTCGTGGGGCTGGGAAGGTGGCTCAGTGGTAGAGTGCTTGCCTTGCATGCCTGAGGCCCTGGGTTCGATTCCTCAGCACCACATAAGCAAAAAGAAAAAAGCCGGAAGTGGCCCTGTGGCTCAAGTGGTAGAGCGCTAACCTTGAGCTGAAGAGCTGAGGGACAACGCCCAGGCCCAGAGTTCAGGCCCCACGACTGGACCCCCCCCAAAAAAAATTAATCTAAAAGAGGTGATTCAGGTACAGAGAGGGCTTTTCTGTACAGGGGCAAGAAAAGGTGGAGAAAGGCAAAGAGGGTAAGATGTCTATGATCTGGGGGCTGGCTAGCGTGTAGGCAGCATATGGGAACTTGTAGGACCCAGAGCTGGTGGGTGCCATATTGAAGAGAGTCTTGGATGCAGAGGTGAGTGTTTGGAGGAGAGCCGTAGGCAGGTGTTGAGGTGGGTATTGGATAATCGGAGTGACATTTTAGAAAGGCAGCCTCTATTCATCTAGGTGGAATGAATAGAAAGGCAAGTCAGCAAAATGAGCTACAGAAGGTTCTGAGGGTGTGGCCAGAGGGAAGTGGTCTTGGGGATTCACCAGAAAAGGTGCTGGTGGGGGCTGGGAAGGTGGATCAGTGGTAGAGCGCTTGCCTTGCATGCATGAGGAAGCAGAAAAAGCCAGAAGTAGTGCTGTGGCTCAAATGGTAGAGCGCTGGCCTTGAGCTGAAGAGCTGAGGGACATTGCCCAGGCCCAGAGTTCAGGCCTCATGACCGACAAAAAATAAATAAATTAAATTTTTTTTTAAAAATTAAATTTTTAAAAGGGAACTCTCAAAGATTATATACTTCTAGATGCATATGGGTTCATGCCAGGGCTTTCTGATTATAGATGGAAGAATGATAGAATGTTCATGAACAAGGATGTTAAAGGGCAGGACAGGTTTTGGCATTAGACAATAAGACAAATAAACACAACAGTACCGGTAAACCTGTGAAAAGGTTTTTTGTTTTTATGTTTTGCCAGTCATAGGGATTGAACTCAGGGCCTGGGTGCTGTCCCTGAGCTCTCTTTGCTCAAGGCTAGTGCTCTACCACGTTGAGCCACAGTTACCACTTCCAGTTTTCTGGTGGTTCATTGGAGATACAAGTCTCATGAGTTTTCCTTCCTGGACTGGCTTTGAACTGTGATCCTCAGATCTCAGCCTCTTTAGTAGTGGAGATTACAGACATGAGCCACCAGGGCCTGGATTCCTGGTTTTTGTTGTTGTTGCTTTTTAATTGAAACAAACAACTTTTTCTTGGAGGTATTATGCTCCCAGTCCTGATGCCTTGGGAATTTCTTGATGCTACAGTATATTCACTCCAGGGCCACTGGGTATAGTAATAAAAACATAGGGTGTTCCATTAAAATTGGAATTTGGGGGTAAATAGTAAATAGTGTTGTCATATAAGCATGTTGCAAACCTAAGAGATGGCCTCCATTATATAAGGTAACACCGGCTGGTAGTTCAGTATCCGATATGGTACAGAATCACACACTAAAAGAAGACCTTTGGCTTTTATTTACTTACTGCATTACTTTGGCTGAAACATTTGAGTTAAGCAGGGTCAGATCCCACCCTCTTTTTTTTTTTCTTAGACTGAGACTCAAACTCAGCTCTTGCTACTTTCTACCATTGGCTAGCGCTCTACCAACTCAGCCACACCTCCAACCCTGATCCCACCCTCTTAAAAAGTCATTTATGTCAGATGCTGGCAGCTCATACCTGTGGTCCTAGCTACTCAGGCCAGCGTTGGCAGACAAATCTGCGAGATTTATTAATGAACCAGCAAGAAGCTGGAAGTGGAGGTGTGGTTCAAGTGGTCTTGTGCCAGCCTTGGGTGAAGAGGAGTCAATTTGAAATTATAGCATCTATCCTCAGACCACTCGTGTTGTTTTAGGCCTATGTGTATGTGAAGGAACTGAGCTGTGCATCTGTGCATGTTGGAGTGTATGTACACACATAATGCATATGTGTGAATATACATGTGTGCATGTGAATGTGCATGGTTATGTGCAGACGTGTGTAGCTGATGGAAAAACCACGAGTTCCATCTTTCTGAAGAACAAAGAAATTGTATGCTGGAGGAGCTAGAACATCTCTTCTGTCAGACTCATCTTTGTCATTGTGAGGGATGGAATTACTGGTGAGTCAGAATGCTTGGCAGAATGGGACATTTTGTAACAATCTTGGAGAATAAAAGATCATCTTAACAAAGACCTATTTATTCCAAACTCTCAAGCAAGAACTCTTTAAAAAATGAAAAAAAAAAGCAGAATGACAAGAAAATATGCCAAATGATACTCTTAAAGATAGAAGTATCCTGTTTCTTGCACCTTAGCATATAATTTACCCCAAGGAGATGTCAGTCATTATAAATGCATAAGATCATTTTTTAATTTTGAGATGCACAAAGCTTCTAAAATGAGAGATGAAATGATAGGAAGCTGTTTATGAAGAATTTCTTTTTTATATCTATGTGTGGTTACTAGCAAATGTTATATATAGCTGAGGCCCCTGTGTAGACAAAGACATGTATATTTGGACTTTCAAAGAGAAAACAGCTGCTGGATGTCGGTGGTTCACATCTGTAATCCTAGTTGCTCAGGAGGCTGAGATCTGAGGATCACAGTTCAAAGCCAGCCCAGGCAGGAAAGTCTGTGAGACTCAGCTGCAGTGTACTAGCAAAAAAGTCACAAGTGGAGGTGTGTCTCAAATGGTAAAGTGCCAGTTTTGAGCAAAAAACACCCCAAAGGGACAAGACCCAGAGGCCCCGAGTTCCAGCTCCAGTGACAACCTTCTCCACACTCCCCCTAAAAAAGGAGGTCTACTCTGTCCTCTGTTAAATGCAAGGAATCATAGGTCATCTTGTAATCCAAACCCCTTCCTTAGGTAAAGACCAGTGTGAGTGAAAACATCATCTTTGGTTTCCATAGAGAATCTCAGAGTTGTGTCTCAAAGTCAGGTTTCTTTTTCATCTGCTCCTCTGTAGTCCACCATGATTAACCCTGGACCTCTATAGCCATTTCTCTTCCTATTTACAAATGTACTCTGGATATGAAAGTAGGGAGCAGCCTGACTTCTCCGCCCAGTTCCCTTTTAGATTGTTTAAACAAACCTCTTGTCACTAAGAGATAACTTGATGTACTGTCTAACAATAAAAATACTGACTGGGGCAGGATACCAGCATTTCCAGCTTGTAATCCTACCTATTCAGAAGGCTGAGATCTGAGGATCAACGATCAAAACCTGCAAGAAAGAGCGAGAAAGTTCATGAGACTCTTTTCTCCAATGAGCCAGCAAGAAGCAGGGAGTGGAGGTGTGATTGGAGTATTAGAGAAAAAAACTATAGGAAAATACTGTGGCCCAATACTGGGACACACACACACACACACACACACACACACACACACACACACACACACACACACACACACACACACACACACACACACACACACACACACACACACACACACACACACACACACACACACACACACCCTCAAATCCCCCAAATACCACCACCAGTACCACCACCAAAAAAGAAACAACATGAGTTCTACTCTTGCTGTAATCAGTGCCGATCCTTGACCTGACCCTGGACTGACACATGGCTCTGAATCTTTTTCCTCGCCTCCAGGAAAGTAAATGTCCTATTGGATGTCAGAATGCCCTAATATCCTGATTGGATGATGTGACATCCAATAGGATATTAGAACGTTGCATCTGTTCATCTTTCTGAAGATCATCAAGGTTGAAGGGAATGTGTACTGAGTTTTCTTCCACTGGCTGGGCATGGGACCAGGAACTGTTCCTACTTTGTGTGTGTTGGGAAGAAAAAGAAAAGAAGGGACTACAGGTGTCTCTGTGCTCAGAATGTGTCAGAGATCTGACAACGTGAAGGGCTTAATGCAAGACCTTAATCACCATGTTTAAGAAGGGCTGAGCTATTTTTCCATTTAGACCTACCTCACGTAATGCATTCATGTGTCTAATTGTGATGAAAACCATGCTTCCTTGTCGTTTCCCTTCCTGTGGTCAGGGAGGAAATAACATTTTCAAACTAGAAGATATTATAGAAATGAAGGCTGTAGTGGTATACCACTAGGCATTCACTCACAGTCTTACGTAAGAAACTCTTAGGGGAGGAACCCAAAGGCATAATGTCTCTAAACATTGAAAATACTATATATTGAAATGAATTCCAGGAAATGGGAACATGAGTGGAGTTTGTTTTTGTGGCTTGTTTTTATTTTGTTCTTTTTTCTGTCTTTTGGGCAGCTGTGGTGGATACAGAAATGGAGGAAGGAAAAGACGAGCGAATGCAGGCATGGTACTATGTGGGAAATGAACTATGGAACTTGTGAGCAGGGATAAGAGGGGAAAACTAGGGGAAAGAGAAGAAAGGGGTGTCACTGTCCAAACAGAAATGTACTCATTACCTGATTTATGAAATAGTAACTCCTCTGTGCAACATCTTAATAATAACAATAAAATCATATTAAAAAGCAAAAAAAGTACTTGAACCTTCGTGTGTGTGTGTGTGTGTGTGTGTGTGTGTGTGTGTGTGTGTGTGTGTGTGTGTGTGTGTGCGCATGCTTGCCTTCGGGGCCCTATGTTTTTGCTTGGCTACTCCTCTCCTTTTTCTTTCTTTCTTTTCTTTTTGCCAGTCGTGGGATTTGAACTCAGGGCCTGGGCACTGTCCTTGAGCTTCTTTTGCTTAAGGCTAGTGCTCTACCACTTGAGCCATAGCACCACTTCCAGCTTTTTCTGCATATGTGATACTGAGGAATCGAACCCAGGGCTTCATGCATGCTAGGCAAGCAATCTACCACTAAGCCACATTCCCAGCTCCCTGTCCTTTTTCTTTCTTTCTTTTCTATCCTTCCTTCCTTCCTTCCTTCCTTCCTTCCTTCCTTCCTTCCTTCCTTCCTTCCTTCCTTCCTCCCTTCCTCCCTTTATCCCTCCCTCCCTCCTTCCCTTCCTCCCTTCCTCCCTTCCTCTCCCTTCCTCCCTTCCTCCCTTCCTCTCCCTTCCTTCCTTCCTTCCTTCCTTCCTTCCTTCCTTCCTTCCTTCCTTCCTTCCTTCCTTCCTTCCTTCCTTCCTTCCTTCCTTCTTTCCTTCCTTTTTGCTATTTTATACTGTGCTACCTTTGTCACACAAATGGCTGAACATCTGTGGTAATAACTGCTGAATCTCTAAGTGGCAGCACTGAAGTCTCAGCAAAAGCTTTGCCACTGGAAGAGAACCCACTGAAGGAAAATCTGAAGAAAATATTCCCTATGCCTCTTGGTGTTTTACTTATGAGTTATTTCCTCCAAGTACTTCCTGTAGGCATAACTCTCTAATTCTCCTATGCAGGCCAGCAGTTAATGTAAGCCTGTCATTTTCAAGGCACAGGAATAGATTTATTGAGCTGATAATATTTGCTCACTCTTCATTTTCAGGGAAGATTTATTTAAACTCTCCAACAAATTCAAATTTAATAATAAAAAAGGAACTTTGCACATTGCTTCATTGATGCAAGATTCATCATCTCCTCCCTTCCCCCCCCCAAATTACTTGCAGTGTGTCTAAGATTAGTGCAAAAATGGCAATATATGTGAGTGGATTTAATTATAAACAACAAATCATTTACTCAATGGTAATGGATACCCCACACAACCTACTGGCTACATGGTGATTTAAGGAGCCAATATTTCAATCATAAAACTTTTGATTCCACCAAGATTGCTGAGATGATGGCTCTGCTTCCGCTTTGTTCAACAGGGTACCATTTGATGAGGCGATGATTCTTATTTGACATTGGAATCACAAGGGCCAACTGATCTGGAGAGAAATGGAGTTGGGTCCCTTTAATAACAGCGTTTGGAAAAACATAAAATAAAAGGCAGGATGTATTTTTATGGATGAAGGTTAGAAACATAGAGAAGACGTTTCTGGGGAGACCATTTCCTGCTAATGATCTGTGAGGCTACACAGCTCTCTCACACAGGGTGAAAATGTAGGCTAAAAATGTGTTGAGATTTATGAGTTGCTATTCATAGCATGAGTGCCATCCATCTTCTACTTGGAATTGTAAGAAGACAGAGTCTGTCAGCATCCTTCTCCCCCCTTTCTTTTCTCCTTCCAGTTGGCTCAAGGATCACTAAAGCCTGATTATCTCAAGAGTTAGAGAGTTGGGCCAAGGAACAAGCAAATGAGGAAGCTTCCCCCAAAATGTCTATACAAAAGGGATATTTCCTTCTTTTAATTAATTTATTGTTATTGTAAAAGTGATGCACAGAGGAGGGACAGTTACATAAGTCAGGTAGAGAGGACATTTCTTTTTGGACAATGTCACCCCTTCCTAGCTCTCTCCCAGTTTTTCCCTCCCATCCCCACCCACAAGTTGTAGAGTTCATTTTCAACATAGTGTCCAGTGAGTAACACTGCTGCAATTCTTCACCCTTTTTCCCTCCATTTCTGTGCCTCCATTCACCATCCCAAAGAGAAAAATGAGCAAAGAAGACAATAGGAAAATAACACCTGCACATTCTTGAACACATAGTTCAAAGATGTGGCTCACATGTCCAAAAAAAATGGCAGAGCTGGGCACTGGTGGCTCACACCTGTAATCCTACTACTCAGGGGGCTGAGATCTGAGGATCGTGGTTCAAGGCCAGCCCAGGCGGGAAAAGTCCGTGAGACTCTTATCTCCAATAAAACACCAGAAAACCGGAAGTGGCACTGTGACTCAAGTGGTAGAGTGCTCATCTTGAGCTGAAGAGCTGAGGGACAGCGCCCAGGCCCAGAGTTCAAGCCCCATTACTGACTAAAAAAAAAAAAAAAAAAGGCAGACACAGGACCATCCCCTGAGTGGAGAACTTAGTACTGTGGCGCAAGTATGACCAAAATTCATGTAAGTCAACCAGAAGAGTGAGTCAGGGTGACTTAGTAATTTTGACTACTTTCTTGTCGTTCCCCGCCCCCCCCCCCCCAGTGTCTTATCTGAAACAAAAGAACAATTCCAAAGAGTCATTTCAAGGCAAAAGACAGCTTTTTCTCCACAAACATGGATAATTGCCCCCTAAAAATTTCTCCTAGCATCTAGCAGAGAATTTCCTTCCTGTCTGCCTGCTTGCTTTCAATACCTGTTATATTATTATTTCATTATTCTCTTCCTAAATTTCTTTTTTCTTTTTGTTCATTTCTTCCTTCTTTCTTTCCATCCTTCCTTCTCTCCTTCAGTCCTTCCTCCCTCCCCTCCTTCCTTTCTTCATTCTTTCCTTCCTCCTTCCCTCCTTCTCTCTTCCTTCCCACTCTTTTCTTTCTGTACCAAATTGAATTTAGGGCTTCCTCATGCTTGCTCAATGCTCTATCACTTGAGCAAATCTCCAGCTTTTTATTGCATATTTTGGAAGTAGAGTCTTTGGGACTTTTCTGCCCAGGCTGGCTTTGAATGGTAATCCTATAAACCTCAACCTCCTGAGTATCTAGGATTTCAGCTGTGGGTCATCAGTGTCTGGCTTTTATCATGTTTTTCTTTTGGCTCCTTTTAGTGTGCTCAGCTGAAGGCTGATGCCATTAGGTTCTCATACCCAAGTTTGACTATAAAAGTACATAGGAGAATGCCAGGAGATTTAGCAACAGGCTGGGACTATTGGTATAGTGGTTAGAGCAGTCCCATGAGGAATCTACAGATTGGTAAGCAAAAACAAACAACAACAAACAAATAAAACAACAAACAAAAGACCCCATCACCACCCTGGTTTAAACAAAGTGAAGTTTCTCCAGATGTGTTGTTACTACACATCTGTAATCCTAGCACTTGTGAGGCCTGGGCAGGAGGCTGGCACATTCAAAGGCAGATCCTGTTTCAGAAGGAAAACAAACAAACAAGAGAAAAAAAATGAAAAGAATTATGTGGATCTGAAAGAAATGTTTTTCAGAGATGTATAAATGCCCTGAGCGGCATCCTAATTTTTAATTGCTTCTCTCAGCCTGATATCCCTGAATTCTTGTGAGGCACTAAAAATAGAAGCACTCAATAGCTCCCTTAGATCTTCCCAAAATGTGTTTGTCACCACCTAAGAATATTTTATTGGAACATCTGTCACCTGACATTTTTTTTTGGGGGGGGAGGGAGGGAGAGAGAGTGACTTGAAGTGACCTGAAAGGTTAGAAGTAATATTAAAACTGGATTTTTAGAGCCTGGGTCCAAACTCCAAGGGTCCATATATGTCCCTAAAGGCCAAATAAAGAGACATGTCGAAAGGAGGCGAAACATGACATGGTAGCCAGAGGAATATAGCACCTGAGTGCATCTTTCAGCCATCTTCAGGGATAAACATTTGTTTCTATTAAGTAAGGAGATTTGAGGGCAGAGTATGAGAAAGGTGTGCATAATCGTTAGGCTGGACCTGTAATAGCTGGGCTTCCCTGGATTCCACAAAGAAGAAGACACTGCCAGCCTGGAGGGCACATTGTTTTTCATCACAATATGCTAATACTGTCTAGGTCTGTCCTTCTGCAAAACAAAGAATTAAGAGGCATACACACAGAATGAGATCAAAGGAGGATTTTCTTAGGAGAGGATCACAAATGCATAATAACTATGGGCACCTGATCGTACAAGGTAACATTTATCCAACTGAACTCCAGGAAATGGAAACAAGAGTTTTCTTTCTTTGTTGCTGTTTTGGTTGTCTTTTCCTTTGGTCTTTTTAATTTGGGGGGGGGAGTTGGTCGTGGGGTTTGAACTCTGGGCCTGGGCGCTATCCCTCAGCTCTTCAGCTCAAGGTCAGCGCTCTACCACTTGAGCCACCGCGCCACTTCCAGTTTTCTGGTGGTTTATTGGAGATAAGAATCTCATGGCCTTTCCTGCTTGGGCTGGCTTTGACCCATGATCCTCAGATCTCAGCCTCTTGAGTAGCTAGGATTACAGGCGTGAGCCACTGATACTGGGCTTTGTTTGTGTTTGTCTGTCTTTGGGAGGGTAAGGGGGGGACAGAAATGGAAGGGTAAAAGGTGAACCAGTGCAGCAATGGTACTCACTGGACACAATGTTGAAAACAAACTATACAACTTGTGGGAGGGGATGGGAGGGGAATATTGGGAGAGAGCAAAGGAAGGGGTGACACTCTTCAGAAGTCATGTACTCTTCACCTGACTTGTGTAACTGTGACCCCTCTGTATGTCACCTTTACAAGAAAACAATAAAAAATATATAAAAAGAAAATTAAGAGGCAGAGTAGTGAAGGTTGATAAAGCAGTCTGTTTATTGAAAGTATAGATTTCTCCATAGAGAAGCTTCTTGAAGTTTCCTACAGACATGGGGAAAGCATAAAATGGCCTTTGTGCTTTATTAACAATTGGTCAGTGAGGGCCTACATGTGGACTTGGGTCCCTCATTGGTCTCTGCCACTGGACAGAAGAACCGAAGCAAGTCGGATTGATCATGCCCCATAATGCATGAGCCATTATTTCATAACTGGAGTAGGATTTTGAGTAGAACCCAAGGCATTATGGGAAGAAGAAGTGCCATTTTGAGCAGGATCCCAAGGCATTGTGGGAACAAGAAGCTCCAATGGATCCCTTGTTGTCTTCTACATGTTATGTCAGTCTGTTTCTATCACCATCTACCTAACAGTTCTCTTTTCTTTCCCTTAGTGCTTATGGGTAAAACCTGTCCTTCCTGGAACACAAACTGATTGATTGCAAAATGACTGCAGGAGAGAAAGGCTTTTTAAGAACGAAGTTAAAATTTCTAAGCAAATAAAAGCAGTTCTTAAAGTTGTCTCCTCTATAAATGTTTTTGGATTTCTTGTTCCCACACAAACTATAGCTACTGCATCTCAGGGTCTAAGAGGGGTGATTTGGGTTATGGGGCATTGTGTTCAGCAATGTTGTTCTCTGTCTTTTGACAGAGTAAAGATCAGATAAGTTTTTCATACATAGCCACTGAATAGTTTGTAGCAGTTACTTGATTTTCTATGCACAAAAATAAACCAATTAATAAATTCCACAGGGGTCAGGAAATTGCAGTTTGTTTTTTACTTTAAAATTTTTTTAAAGGCTCCAGCAGAAAGATACAAAACAAAGAAGCTCATTAATAATAACATTTTTTATGGTGTAAGGAAATATGATGCTTGATGTCAAACCAAGGAATAGGGAAATGCTTGCTAAGTACATTAAGGAACTAGCAATCTATCCATTTACTTTGTGATGAATTAAAGTAGTAATTAGCAAATCACCTGATTCAAACTCTAAGACAAGAAGAAAAAAAAATCTAGACAAAAAAATAGAAATTGCTTAGTTCTAGCTTTTTATCCGCCCTGATTATGTTATCAACTTAATTACGACTTGAACATCTTTTAGGAATATTGGATATTACATAATTTAATTTATTTAAGTTTCCAATCTAAACTTCAGTTTTTCTTGGGGAATTACTCTTAAATCTTTTAACACAAAATTATAAAATTAGGTTTGTTAAGGTTTCATTGACACATAGATTTGAGGTCTTTTTTTTTTAAGCTTGATTCATGCAAAAAACAGATGGGGGGATAAGTATAATAGTTGCTTATTTAGTATTGACTGAGTAGACATTTATTCAATACCAAATTTTCCATAACTCTCATGAAAGGCAGATGACGTTAAAGACTTTATTTCCTTATAAAAAATAACTAAACTTGCTTGGTACTTGTGGTTCACATCTGTAATTCTAGCTACTCAAGAGGCTGAGATCTGAGGATTGTGGTTCAAAGCCTGCCCAGGCAGTAAAGTCTGTATGACTCTTATCTCCAATTAACGACCAGAAAACCAGAAGTGGGGCTGTGACTCCAAGTAGTAGAGTGCTAGCCTTGAGCAGCAAAGCTCAGGGACAGTGCCCAGTCCTGAGTTCAAGCCCCACAACTGACAAAAATAAAAACAAAAGCACTTAGAGATAGTATGTAAGCCCTGAATTCAAGTCCCAGGACTGGCAAAAAGAAATAACCCATCTTAGTTACTTGATATTAGAATTGTCTCCTTAGGGCTGAAGTTATGTCTCAAGTGGTACAGACCTGCCTAGAAATCTTAAGGTCCAGAGTTCAAACCTCAGGATGGTCTCTTCATTGAATTATATTGATTCTTTTATTAGATGGATAGAACTCTCCTTATAATGTTGTCATTGTTCTAAGAAAAAAGTCCCCAATGGTAGGTACTTGCTGATTTGCATGCACATGATGTCATTTCAGTCATGGTTAGTGGTCTCAAGTTTTGGGGCCCTGTAACTGAGCCTGAGTAAAGCAGACCTGCAGAGCACCTATTAACTCTGTTGACTCAATCTGTGTTGGAGGAGAAATGGGGGACCCAGGAAGCATGGTGAGTACTTAGCACAGATCTCTGCTCTACTGTGGTTTGGAGAGAAAGAAACACATCAGGCGTCTATGATGCCTGTAGAGTGTCTAATAAAGTGTCTTCCGAGAGTGACACTTGTGCTTTGATTTAGGGGAAGAAACATTTACTAGCTCCACGTGTCAATCCTCTTTCAAACAAGAATAAAATCAGTTTTTAACCCTACAAGAGTCTCACACAATTAGTGCCATAACCATAGCAACCCCGCTCCAGTAGCTCACACCTGTGGATTACTTAGGAGGCTGAGATCTGCAGATCTCAATTGGGAGCCAGTCCAGATGGAAAAGTCCATGAGACTCTTATCTCTAATCAACCATCAAAAAGCTGAAAGTGGAAGTGTGGCTCACGTGGTAGAGCATCAGCCTTGGGTAAAAAACACCAAGCAAGAGCACAGGGCCCTGAGTTCAAACCCCAGTACTGGCATGAATAAAATACAATAGATCTGGGAACATGGCTTAGGGGGAGCATGTTTGCCTAGCATGCACGAGGCCCTGGGTTTGATTCCTTGGTGCCACACAAGCAAAAAATAAGTGGAAGAAATAAAATCAAAAGAAAAAGCAGTTAAAAATTAGCTTAAAAAGTTTATAAAAATAAATAACAAAATAAAATAAATAAAAATAAACGATTGAGGGCAAATGGAGAGGCGAAAGGATGGTAAATACAGTCATATTAATCTACATACTTGGGTGAAAATGGATCAAGGAAATTGGTTATGAAGGAAGGCAGGGAGAAGGAAGAATAGAAGGTATAATTCTGATCAAGATGCATTGTATCTGTAAGTGAGCATGCTAAAAGAAATGAGAATAACAACAAAAGTAAAGCATTAAATATAGGCCTGGTGTTATGAGTGAGACTTCTGTTATTTAGTTATGATTACTTTCTGGTGTTGTTATGTGATTAGGGTAGGGGAAGATAGAATCCTGTGTGTTTCCAAAGAAAGGGATAATCAATAGCAGCATTGTTACATAATTGGGAATAGAGTGTAGTTTGGAGGAAAGTGTGTGTGTGTGTGTGTGTGTGTGTGTGTGTGTGTGTGTTTGCATGTGTTGGTCATGGGCTTGAACTCAAGGCTCAGGCACTGTCCCTGAGCTTTTTTGCTCAAGGGTAGCACTCTACCACTTTGAGCCACAGCTCCACTTCTGGTTTTTAGGTGGTTCATTGGAGAAAAGAGTCTTACCAACTTTCCTATATGGGCTGGCTTTGAACCACGATCCTCAGATCTCTGTTTTGATGGAGGGTAGGAGAATGTAGCTAGCAGTGCAGATAAACTGCTCAAAACAAATTCAATGTCATCCCAGGTTACCTTGCTTTGAACATGGTCTTTGCCTCATAGAAAAATTGTGTCCTGCTCTTGTTTTTTTTTTTCCTTAGTAATTATTTTAAATTGATAATGGGACCTTCCCATAAATAAGGGCTCAAGCAATCTCAGAAACTATATTAAATAAAGAACATAGAACCAATTCCGCAGATAGTAATTAGTTGCAACCATTCACCATAATGTAAAATGCATTACTTTTCAAGAGTCCTGGAATTAATTGTATTCCAAATTAGTTTCCATTTTAGTCTGTCAATTAATTTTCCTTTCTATAAATCTTTTGTAGTAAGAGAGATTTTTTTAATGCTCTTAAGAAATAGCAGAATCACCATTGCATTATTCTTCCATCAATAATTATATATATATTTAATTACCCAGCTTCCTTCCTTCCCTCCCTAAGGAAGAAATTGATTGTTCTTGAATTATAAAGGTCTACAATAGTTAATATCTCATGCACAAGCCAATTGGAGCGATGTGTTTTCCACTGAATTCTGTAACATGAATGGTTCCCAGGGCAATGGCAGAGATAAATTGTGAGGACAGCCAAGAGGTTTTGGATAAGTAGGTTCACAGATGAAGCAAGATGGAATGGATTTCTTTATTTGTAAAATCTGGTACCTAAAAAGCCTGAGGAAATGGTTCTAGCTTCAGTTGACTTGATACTCCACTCTATCTTTTAAGAATATAGGGGAATTCTCCTTGACAATTGGGGGTTTAAGTTGTCATGTCACTGGTCTTGGTGATCTCCTGGCCTTGGCTCATCTAAGTGACACTAATATTAAGTTAAGCCTTGGAATGTAGCTCAGTGGTGGATAAATATGGCCACGCCTGAAATCTTTGAGTGTGATCTCCGGCACTGAAAAAAAATTATGTATCACAAAAGTGCTAGGAAAGACAGAAAATGGGGAAACACTTTTATTTTTTGACTTAAAAATTAAAGTAGTAGTACGTAGGGGATTTCAATACAAGTTAGATTATAAATACAATATACTTTGATCAATGTGACCAGAGGAAGTACTTTGAAAGAAAGAAAAGAAAGAAAAAAATGCAATGAATAGAAAACAGCTATAATCAGGACAGATAGGAATCCAAATTCATAAAGTCACTTTAAATGCAAACAATTTGAATATAGCAATGAAAACACAGAACCTGTATTAAAACGTATTTGTATAGCTGGGCACCAGTAGCTAACATTTGTAATTCTAGCTACTGAAGAGGTTGAGATCTGAGGATCGGAGTTCGAAGTCAGCCTGGACAGAAAAGTCTCCGTGAGACTCTTATCTCCAATGAACCACTCAAAAGCTAGAAGTGGCACTGTGGCTCAAGTGGTAAAGCACTAGCCTTGAGCTGCTCAAGGACAGAGCCCAGGCCCAAGAGTTCAAGCCCCATAACCGACAAAAAAAGATTAGCATTATTAAGTAGTTGTACAAAGGAATTGCCATGCACCGAAGCAGTTTATGATCAATGCTGCTCCTTTCAACATTCATACCCATCCCTTCCTTTAGTTATCTTAATTTTTGGTTATATATTGAATATTTGACAGTTAACAAAGCATTTTATGTGTACAGGGCATCTTGATCTGTGTCACCCTGCCCATATCTTCACCCCATTTCAACCCACCCCTTCCCTTATATTTCTCAATTCTGTGATGTATGCTGGGAATTCTTGCCTTCATTCCCCCCCCCTTTCATTAGAACCTGCATTTTGGGGTATAACCTACCTTGTCTCCAAAAACACAACTTCAAATCTAAATACAGAGAAGTCATCAGTACTGGGGGCGGTTAGGGGCTAGAGAAACCCATGAGAGTAACCCCAATTATCTAAAGAAAGTTGCAGAAGTCAAGTCAAGCTGAAAAAGTGTAAGTCTTACAAATCAGACCAAGTGTTGGAGATTGAGAGGTTCATAGAACAATGGGAAGGGATCACTACTCCCCAAACGTAACATAATCCAAGCATAATTGTGTATACAGATGGAGCGTCAAGATTTTCCAACAAACGCTTATGAAACTGCCAAGAGAAGCAGGAAACTCCATTCATATTTAGAGACATCAGCATCCCTCTGTTGGTAATGGGACGAAACGCAGTAAGCAGGAAATTAGCAAGCATACACTGTCGTAATGATGGCACTCACAGGTAACTGTGACCCCATAAGAGTGTAATGGAGCCGAACATTTCCGATCGCCTAGTATTTTATTTAAATATTGTATCTGCTCCACGTTTAGATAAATACCTGTGTATTGATTGCCTGCAGTATTCAATGCAGTGATCTAGATTCGTAGCTAAGGAACAATCATAGGTTACATGATTTGAGGGTATGGTAGGCTACTCCAGGAAGTGTTGTGGAAGTTCATGTGATGTGTGTGAAATGAGGAACATGGTGGAATGATTCATTTGTTAGACTGCACTGTCATCTAATCGAATCTCTCTGCAGATCCTCACTGCCAGGACTTGAACAGCAGTACCCGGCAAGTGAGTTGATGGACATCTGGCTTTATAGAGAAATTCCACCCAGATAGATCACACCCATATATATATACATATACACATACATGCTTTATGTATGTGTGTGTGTATATATATATATATATATATATATATATATGTATACACACATATCTCGAAAGGAACAGGAACCAGACAAAATACACTCAGGGTCACACACTGGGATTTAGCTTTGAAATCAATAGCCAATAGATAGCTGGACAATTCTCAAGCAGTTAGAAGTTAAACTCTACATACCTTAGGGAAAAGACAGATATGAATCGAAGAAAAATTGAAAAAAAAGTACTAAGTAAAATAAAATGATTATTTAGAGAGATATGACATGAAACAGACATTATTATTAATATATCATACATGCAATATATTAATTATGTAAAATAATATCCTATAAGATATTACATAACACAGCATATATTAATATGCAATATTAATATATAATGCAATAAAATACTGTGTAGTATTGTATAATATATGGTTATATATTAATAATATATAATAGATTGCATCTTGTATATACATTTTTTCTAATTTGGGGAGGGGAAGGGAAAAAACAAAATGCTGAAATAAGGATACAGGATGACCCATTGTAACAATGAGATGTACAAGACACTATGTTGAAAATGAACTTTACAACTTTGTGGGGGTGGGGGGAGGGAGGAGTTGGGGAGGTGGGAAGGAAAGGGATGGTTAGGGAAAAACAAAGGAGGGGGTAACAATGCTCGATAGGAAATGGACTCATTACCTTGCTCATGTAACTGTAACCCCTCTGTACAGTATCTTTACAATAAAAATATCTATATTTAAAATTTAAAAACATATTACATAATATATTATATAATATATTCAATATATAAAAATATATTATTACACAGTATATAATAATAATATACAATACATTATATTATTTTAATATATTTTAAATTATAAGACTAATGTATTTATATTGATATATATGATCTCACATAATTTATTATTATATATTATAATACTATATAATGACATATTGTTAATAATATTACTATATTATGTATTATGTGATATATAATATATTAATATAGCATATTAGTATACTGTATTCATATAGGTAATATGTATATTAGAAAAGAAAGATTTGAAAATCATCAATCTAAGATTCCTCCTTACTAAACAAGGCAAAGAGGAGCTCCATAAGCCTAAAGGAAGTTGAAATAAAACCCTAAAAATGAGACCAGTAATCAATGAGACTGAAAAACAAGAGAATAGAGAATACCTGCCTAAGTAAAACCTGGGTCTTTGTAAAGTTCAATAAGATGGATAAGGGCTGGGAGGTTGGCTCAGTGGTAGAGTGCTTGCCTTGCATGCATGAGGGCCTGGGTTTGATTCCTCAGTACCACATAAACAGAAAAAGCCACAAGTGGCACTGTGGCTCAAGAGGTAGAGTACTAGCCTTGAGCTGAAGAGCTGAGGGACAGCACCCAGACCCAGAGTTCAGGCCCCACAACCGACAAAAAAAAAAAAAAAAAAGATGGATAAGCCAATTAGTCATGCCAGCCATGAATAAATCAGGAAAGATACAAATTACTCAAGTCAATATCAAAGAGAGGAGGCATCATATGTATAACAATTATGAAGAATTCTCTGCTCATGAAGGTGTTAACCTCTAGGAAATGGGAGGAATTTTCCTTGAATATTTCCATAGTACCAAAATCCATGCAGGAGACTCCGATTATTGGAGTAGGCCTAGAGTAACTGTTTAGTTATTCTACTCATTAAGGATATTGAATAACTGATCATCTTCCACAAAACTATCAGGCCTGAATTGTTGTTGTTGTTGTATTTTGAAACACAGTCTCATTATTATTTAGCCTAGACTGGCCTCATACTATGGTCCTTTTATCTCAGCCTCTTGAATACTTGTATTACACATCTGTGCCACCATGCCTAGCCTGAACAGTTTTCCTGAGGATTTTTTTTTTTTTTTTTTTTGGTCAGTAGTCGGGCTTGAACTCTGGGCCTGGGCACTGTCCCTCAGATCTTCAGCTGAAGGCTAAAGCTCTACCACTTGAGCCACAATGCCACTTCCTGTTTTCTGGTGGTTTATTGGAGATAAGAGTCTCCCAGACTTTGCTGCCCAGGCTGGCTTTGAACCAAGATCCTCAGATCTCAGCCTCCTGAGTAGCTAGGATTATAGGCGTGAGCCACTGACACCCGGTTTTCCTGAGGAATTTTATCATACATTTAAAAAAAGACATGGTTTGAGTTCTCATCATAGAGTCTAGCCTTCTGAAAATAGAAGCAAACAGATTAATTTCTAATCATTTTCAAATGCCTGCATCACTCGAATGCCAAAACATTTAAAGACATATAAGAAGAGAGCACCACATGGCAATAATTCTCCTGAAGATAGGTGCAAAAACCTTCAACCAAGTGTTGATATAGTGAAGGCAACAGTGCATAAAAGCAATCATACAGTGTGCGCTTCACAGCACCAAATGAATCTTAATTTAAACTATACATCCTTACTGGCTCATTGGGCATGGGGACATTGGGTTGAATGCAAGTCGCAGGATGTTAACATCTGGGAAAGCTGAGTGCAGGGGTGTGCAAAAACTCTCCGTGTGATCTGCTCAATTTCCCTGTAGGTCTGAAGAGTCCTAAAAACTAAAACACATCACCCAAGCGCTGGTGGCTCACGCCTGTCATCCTCAGGAGGCTGAGATCTGAGGATCATGGTTGGAAGCCAGCCCAGGCAGGAAAGTTTGTGAGACTCTTGTCTCCAATTAATCACAGAAAGAGCTGAGAATGGCACTGTGGTAGAGTGCTAGCCTTGAGCAAAAGGAGCTTAGGGACAGTGTCCAGGCCCAGAGTTCAAGCCCCAGGACTGGCAAAACAAACAAAAAATTAAAAAAAAAAAACCTAAAGCACATCCATTTAAAAATACATATATCAACACCTTTCAGGGAGAATTATAACACCAATTAATTTCCTTTAGAAAGTTTAATATATATCAGAATTTGTCACATACAGTAAGGGATTTCTTTTCATTTCTTAGTGTATTTTAAGACTTGTTTCTTTGAGTTAGGAGTCCTGTGCTTGCCATTTATTTGTTATTTATTTATTTATAGTATAGGAAGCAAATGATCTTTTTTAGTTTTTTGTTGTTTCTATATTTGCCGACCCTGGAGCTTGAACTCAGGGCCTGGGCGCTGTCCCTGAAGCTGTTTGTGCTCAAGGCTAGCACTCTAACATTTGAGCCAAAGCGCTACCTTCAGCTTTTCCTGAGTAGTTTATTGGCGATACAAGTCTCTCAGACTTTCCTACCCAGGATGGCTTTAAATCACAGTTCTCAGCTCTTAGCCTCCTGAGTAGCTAGGATTACAGGTGTGAGCCACTGGCACCTGGTATAAGCAAACAATTTTGATGACCAGGACCCCTCTCTTTATACTCAGTGATTTTCCCCACCACATTTACTCCAGTAGCTTTTCATTCATATGCATGCATATACATACATGTATGAATATACATGTAGCTATATGCATGAATATGAGTATACATGTATGGACATGTGTAGATACACATATCCATAGATATATGTAAATATATCCACATGTATACACATAAAGTACAAACATACACACATGTGACAAGTGCATAAAGAGAATTTCCTCCATGCAAACATATGTGTGCTTTCTACATGGCTGCATCTCAGACCAGTGCAGACAGCTGTTATATTAATTCAGTCCAAATTGACACGATCATCACCCCAAATTCCTGGTTCACATTAGAACTCACTTTGGTATTGTACATTCCATAGGTTTGGGTGAAAGTATGATTTATAACCACTACTGGAGTGTGATGTCAAATAGTTTTATGGCCCTAAGTTTCCTTGTCCAAACCCCTTGAAACCCAAGCAAATATCTATATATCTACATATCAAATCTATATGTTTATATGTAATCTGTTTCTATACCTATCAAATAAATGTGTGTGCGCATATGCGCGTGCATACACTAGTACCAGAGCTTGAACTCTGGATATCTCACTTGATTCTCTTTTTTTTTTTGGTCGTGGGGCTTGAACTCTGGGCCTGGGCACTTTGCCTCAGCTCTTCAGCTCAAGGCAAGCACTCTACCATTTGAGCTACAGCGCCACTTCCTCACTTGATTCTCTTGTTTCTAGCTACTGCTCTACCACATGAGCCACAGCTCCCTCTTTCTTGCCCAGAACTGTGATCCTCATATTGCATATAGATAGGGCTTCAGAAACTTTCTTTTTTGGTCGTAGGGCCTGAACTCTGGGCCTGGGCGCTGTCCCTCAGTTCTTCAGCTCAAGGCTAGCTTTCTACTCCTTGAGCCACAGCGCCACTTCCAGCCTTTTTCTGCTTATGTGGTGCTGAGGAATTGAACCCAGGACCTCATGCATGTGAAGCAAACACTCTACCACTGAGCCACCTTCCCAGCCTGAAATTTTATTTTTTTAAAAAAATTTAGTATTATTATAAAGGTGATGTAAGTCAGATAAAGGATACATTTCTTTAAAAAAAAAGATTTTATTCTTATCCTGTGGTACTGAGGAGTTGAACCCAGGGTCTCATGCATCTGGGCAAGCACTCTACCACTAAGCCACATTCCCAGCCCCTGCTTCAGACACTTTAGACAAGGACTCTCCCACGGAGTTGCACCTTCAGCCCTAGAATAGCACTTGGAGATAATTGGGAACATAAAAAAATATGAATTGGGTATCATAGGAAGTTAAGGAATTATTGTTAATTCTGTTGGTTATAGCATAGCTTGGCTACCATATATATATATATATAATTTAACAAGTAATTCAACTGCTTTTGCTGGAAAACAAACAAACAAACACTGACTCCTTGTTTGGGCACAAGAGTTCACTAATGGAGGCCTTAGCAGGCTCCATTTGTGTAGAATTTCTGCCTTGGGTTCTAGATCATCTTGGAATCCAAGGAAGGCAGAGGTGATGATGTCATCAAATGCCCCCCCCCCCATAAAAAAGGAAAGGAGCAGCAGATAGACCACAAGGCAAAAGCCACAGGGAATAAACCCCAGTTTATCCTGTTCAGATGCCGGTGATAACTTCTCAGGGCCTCTCCCTAAAGACCCACCAGAACACACCCCTGTAAGCGGGGCTGTTTATGCAGCTCTCTTTTCCCCTGCCTCTAATTCTTCTAGTTAACCCCAAAGCTCATGTCTGTACTCCAAAAAAAAGAGACCGAGCTGAAGTGCTTGCTTTGCTTTTCCCCATAGCTGTGCAATAAATCTTCTCTCTCTGACCATCATTACTCTTCATTGGTCTCTTTATTTGGCATATGGAGGCAAGTGACGGGTGGTGTGAAGTAGAACCCAGAGGGTGTGAGCCTCCTGTGCCTGCTTTCATCAGATGAGCATAACGTGAAGTGTTTTCACAGGGTGATGTGACATATCTTATAAAAGTCTCTAGCAAACAATCCAACACAAAACTGAACAAACAGAAAATGGGAGTTGAGAAGTAGGTACTGGTGGTTCATGCTTGTAATCCCAGCTTCTCAAGAGGCTGAGATCTGAGGATCTTGGTTTAAAGCCACCCAGGCTCAAAAAAAAATCTGTAAAACTGTTATCTTCAATTAACCAGCAAAAAAAAGTGGCATTGTGGCTCAAGTAGTAGAGCACTAGCCTTGAACAACAACAACAAAAAAAGCTCAAGGGCAGTGCCTAAGCCCTGAGTTCAAGCCCCAGATCTCTCTCTCTCTCTCTCTCTCTCTCTCTCTCTGTTTCTCTGTCTGTCTGTCTGTCTCTCTCTCTCACACACATACACACAGAGTATGATCAAATAAAGCTATCAAAATAACACTCACTGTTGAGGCTAGAAGATGGGTGTATAACAGACTTATTATATTATTCTATCCCTTTCCCTTATTTGAAATGTGTATAACAACAACAACAAACATTAAGCCATCTAGAAGGAAAAAGAAAAGGTTTCTTCCTGGGAATCTTTCCTAGTAACAGACTTTTCATGTGTCCCCGTGAATGGTTCTTAGACTAGTTGCTTGGGTTTCCTCATTGCTGAATGGAGTTTCTACACAATCTTGTATCCGGGTCAAGCCTGAGAGCATACGAAAGAAAACCAGGAATCGTTGCTGGAGCTGGAAAGCCAAAGAGCTACTGTCCCCCTGTGAATGAAATGTTCCCTTTCTTCCCAAAGTCACACAGTCAGGTGAGGCGAGTTGTTCAACGACTGGATCAAATTCAGTTCACAGAGAACTAGAACATTCTAGAATATCCTCAAGTAAATACGACAGGGCTTCATAGCCAGAGAAACCAACAGCATATCATAAGGAGTGTATAGCTGGGGTGGGGGGGTAGGGGGTGCGAGGACTCACATACAGTTAAATAGCTAGGAAAGCACATTTGCTTAAATGGTGATACAATTTGGAATTGTGTCTTAAGTACTACTGTACTGTGAAATTTCAATTAGGAGCTAAGTGCTGGGTAATGGGCTGTGATGAAGGACTTTGGCCAGCTATTAGATTATGCAGAGAGAGAGAGAGAGAGAGAGAGAGAGAGAGAGAGAGAGAGAGAGAGAGAGAGAGAGAGAGAGAGAGAGAGAGAGAGAGAGAGAATCAGACAGAACAATGGTAGTGATAATCAGTTTGGATCAAATTGTAAACTTTCTAATGCCTTTTCTAGGCATGTGTCTTTACTATATGGGGAGAAAGTTGAGTGTACCCCATACACAAAAGGTACTAGATGTTGTAGAAAGTGTCCCTCTGGTTGTCAGCCAAGATGTGGGAAGTTTCTAGAGGCTTGACCCACTTGATTTCCTCTATGGTCTCTTTCTAAAAGGCACATCATTTGTAACTCACGCGATCGGGGTATGCAGCGAAGGCGCGCACGTTGGAGAAGCACATTGTTTTACTGTGGATCCCAGCTCTCCTGGAAGCAGCTGCCCCAGAACGGAGTGGAAGAGAAGGAGTTCCATCACCTGGTTCTTTGGCTCTGTCTCTGGCAGTGCTGGAGGTGGAGGGCCATTTTCTCTCAGGAGATGGTGAGGTTTGCTATGATGACAGGGCATGAGCTGTCTCTCAGCGGCAAGAGTGCTTACCACTTCCTGTATGAGGGCCTATGTTTGATCTTAACCCCTGTAAAAAAAGTTATTCTCTCTATCAATCTATCATTTATGTATGTATCTATTACCCATTTATCTATCATCTATTATATATCTATTATCTAACATCTATCTATAATCCATCATCTGTCTAATATCTATCAATCTTCTATGTGTAGATCTACATTCTTTATCATCTTATTACCTATCATCTACTTATTATCTATCAATCTCTCATCTATGTATATATCTACATTATTTATAATCTATTATCTATGACCCACTAATCTCCATTATCTCTCTAACATCCATCTATCTATTCATCTATCTATCTGTCTGCCTAGTCTTTTTTTAAAAAAAAAAGAAATTATGTAACATTTTTATTAAAAGTTATACATATTAGTCCCAGAAAATACTGTAAATTACATTTAAGGTAATCAGTATCATGAGCTTGTGTTGCTTATTTAGCTCAAAGATGCTTTTCTTTTCAACTACTATGTTCTAGGGGCCAACAGTAAGAGTTTGTCTGACTAGTCTTTCTGGAATCTCAAAAATGGTAGAAAGGAAGTTAATTTTGTCGGCTGGTGTTTGGATGGTGAAAATCATTTTGTTGGGAAGTCATGGAAGGCTGTTATATATTGCTGAGATATACTTCTATCCATTCTCTAGAATCTACTATAAATCTGCTCTCAGGATTCATGCAGACAACAAATAAAGCCAGTTTTTTCTGATTTAGTGTTGGTATTGGGGCTTACACGCCAGGCCTGACCACTGTCCCTGACCTTTTGTACTCAAGATTAGTGCTCACACTATTTGAGTCTTAGCTCTATTTCCAGTTTTCTGGTGGTTAATTGGAGTAAAGAGTCTCACAGACTTTCCTGCCTGGGCTGGCTTTGAACCTCAATCCTGAGATCTCAGCCTCCTGAGTAGCTAGGATTACAGGCATGAGCCACCGTTGCCTGGCTCTGACTTGTAATCTTTTGGATAAGTGCCCAACAATGATATCATTGGAGCATAGAACAGGCCTATCTTTAGTTTTCTGAGGTCTCCCCAGGTTGTAAATCCATTTCATGGAAAATGGGTGGTGAAGAATGACGTCATAGCAAGGGGAGCGCTGTCTTTCTGTGGCTCTGGTTGAATGCAGGATTGTGTACTGATGTAGGCTGTGTTTGCAAGGAAAGAGGAGTTGGTTGTGGCTAAAACCTTCCCTTCCAAAGGGCCACATATCCCCTGTGTCTGGAGGAGGGGGAAGATCTCTGTTTTAAGGCTACCTGGAGATGCCCGAACAGGTAGGTACCCATGCTTTAAACCACATTATCTGGATGATCAAGAGCAAGTGCTCGCTGCCTAAGTAACCATGGCGACCAGCAGAGGATGTTAGGCACTGGGGGCATGTGGTAAGTGCTTTACACACACTTCATCCATATCATGTTCTCATGGCAACCCCGGGACAGCCCAAAAATAGAGCCCGAGTCTCCCTGACAACCAGATGAGGTGGCAAAGCTTCAGGAACACCATGGAGGGTCACTCAAAAAGATCCCCATTCCTTTGTCTAAGCAGATGCCCTCCCCTGAGATCTGTCATCCCCACCATCATCCTCACACTTGGGAACACCCTGATCCAGGCACGGTGTTGAGCCCCCCGCACCCCCCCCCCCAGGAACCTTTCCCACCAATCACAGATGGCTTTGGCCAGTTCCAGTTTAAGATGGAGATTTGCTCTCTTGTTGGAGAGCCACACAAGGCAAATCAAAGTCTGCCCCAGACACAGATACCAAGATTATCAGAAAGCTTGGAAGGATCCTCTGGAACTAATAAAATACAGTTGCATGTCCATAATACACATCTGACAAACAGTGTGTGTGTGTGTGTGTGTGTGTGTGTGTGTGTGTGTGCATGCGCTGGCCCTGGGGCTTGAACTCAGGGTCTGAGCACTGTCCCTGAGCTTCTGTGCTCAAGGCTAGCTAGTCAGTGGAGCCACAGTTCTGCTTCTGGCTTTTTTTTTTTTTTTTTGTCGGTCATGGGGCTTGAACTCTGGGCCTGGGCGCTGTCCCTCAGCTCTTCAGCTCAAGGCGAGTGCTCTACCACTTGAGCTACAGCGCCACTTCCGGTTTTCTGGTGGTTTACTGGAGAAAGGAGTCTCACAGTCTCTCTTGCCCGGGGTTGGCTTTGAACCGTGATCCTCAGATCTCAGCCTCCTGAGTAGCTAGGATTACAGGCGTGAGCCACCAGCGCCCGGCTTGCTTCTGGCTTTTTCTAGGTGCTTCATTGGAGATAAGAACTTCACAGACTTTCCTGCCCAGGCTGGCTTTGAACCATGGTTCTCAGATCTGTCTCCTGAGTAGCTAGGATTATAGATGTGAGCCATTGGTACCTGGTCAACTTTTTTTTTCTTTCTTTCTTCCTTCCTTCCTTCCTTCTTTCTTTCTTTCTTCCTTCCTTCCTTCCTTTGTTCCTTCTTTCCTTCCTTCCTTCCTTTGTTCCTTCCTTCATTCCTTCCTTCCTTCGTTCCTTCATTCTTTCGTTCCTCCCTCCCTCCCCCCTCTTTCTTTCTTTCTTTCTTTCTTTCTTTCTTTCTTTCTTTCTTTCTTTCTTTCTTTCTTTCTTTCTTTCTTTCTTTCTTTCTTTCTTTCTTTCTATTTTAAATAGATGATCCATGAAAAATAATGAACAATGGCATTCTGGGTTAAATGGATGTTTGCTTTGTGTTCTGTGTTTTACACCAGGAAACATGGAGTTTGTATTTAAGCAGTTTCTTCTGGAAGATAATAGGGTGCACTTTGAATTCCTACCTAGCCTCTTCTGCTTGCTGATGGGAAAAATAGATTGTAAGTAGAAATGAATAGAGGAAGGCAGCCTATGGTACAAGATGGTGCATTCATTTGTTTGCTTGTAGTTCATTTCTTTGTTATTCATTCAACACATGCATTTATTTATTTATTCATTATTTTATTATTTTATCTATTTTTAAGGATGTCAGGGAAGTTTCTAGATCCTGGAAATTCAGCCACAAGCAAATAGCCAGAAAGCCCTTCTATTTTAAGGTGTGGGGAGGGAGGTAGAATAAAAGACTGATTTTATACCGAGTTCTTCAATGATCATAACAAGGACAGGGAAGAATGAGGGGTTGATGGAGAATGTGGGGAACACAATTGTCCTGCTAGCTGCTATATGTACAGAGATAATCTTGAATCTTGACATTGTAGGAACAGATGTTGAACTCAGGGCCTGGGGCACTATCCTTGAGCTTCTTTTGTTCAAGGCTAGCACTATTACCACTGGAGCCACAGCACCACTTCCGGCTTTTCCTGTTTCTGTGGTACTGAGGAATCGAACCCAGGGCTTCATGCATGCTAGGCAAGCGCTCTACCCCTGAGCCACCTTCCCAGCCCCGGAGTTGCATTTCTAATGTCAGGGGTCTCTAGCCATGCTTCCCTGCTTCTCCACAGACAGAAAGATGGTAGATCTATTCAGGGATGTTTGATGACATTCTCTAGATTTGATGAGCCTGCATTCAGCCAACACAGTATCTATGAAAAGAAGGAGATTTATGTCCTTTGACACTTTACACAGCGGCTTCCCTGACGGATTCAGTGTGGGGGCAGGCACGTTGTGAATGATCCTAGCCCCCTCCAGCCCCTCTCTCAATCTTCCTTCCTTCCTTTTTTTTTTTTTTTTTTTTTTTTTTTTTTGCCAGCTTCCTGCCTGCTCCATAAATCACGGCGGTATGCAAATTGAAAAATCTGCCTGCAGCTCTGGCGAGATCATCCACCGAAGTGGATTTCCATGGAAACCAAACACGGAATGCAAGTTGGAGAGGGAGGAGAAATTAGACAGGCATTAGCCTTCTTCCCCACATTGTTTTAGTGTGCTCACTTTTAGACCAGAGTGGGGTCTCTCTCTCTCTCTCTCTCTCTCTCTCTCTCTCTCTCTCTCTCTCTCTCTCTCTCTCTCTCTCTCTCTCTGTCATTCTAAGAGTTCAATTTATTCAGTTTGGGCCAAAAAGAAGGATGATTTATTTGAGTGCGTACCTTTGTGAAGAAGCTAGTCTAGGGGAAATGGTGACCATCTCTTTTTTCTTTATTACTAAGGGAAGAAGAGGAATGTTCCTCTCAGTAGGAGAAATGTAGATAAGAAATGTATATGAAAGAAGCATTTCCAATGGGTATTGCTGCCACATACTATGTAAGGATGGATGGATGATAGAGTATAGTTTTGTGATCGCATCACATAATGAATCTGCTAGGCTTGCTATAACCAAGTCCCACAGGCTGAGGAAACTTAAACAATAGAAATGTATTCCCTCCCGGTTCTAGAAAGTCCAGGATTAAGATGATGGGTGCATTCATTATTTTTATTATTTTAATTTTCTGCAGGTCCTGGGGCTTAAACTTGGTCCTATGCACTGTCCCTGAGCTTTTCTGCTCAAGGCTAGTGCTCTACTACTTGAGCCACAGCTCTACCTCTGTCATTTTGGGTAATATACTGGAGATAAGGGTTTCACAGACTCTCCTGACCGGGCTGGCTTAGAATCGTGATCCTCAAGATTTCAGCCTCCTGAGTAGCCTTGATTACAGGCATGAGGCACCACGCCCAGCTTACATTCACTATTTCCTTTCTCTTTGACTTGCAGTCTGCCACTTCTTTGCCAGATCTCCCCCTACCCCTCCACCTGTGATCTTTCCCTCCTGCATTACATACCTGCTGTCCTTTGTGTATCGGTATTTTCCTCTTACAATGACACTGGTCAGCTTCAATGAAGATCTGCCCTAATGTCTGTCTGTTAACTCCATGGTCTTATATTTATTTTTTTTAAAGACCCTCTACCTACACTCAATTCCATTCTGGGGTACTGGGAGTTAGGGTTTCAATGAATGAATTATGAGAAGATATAATTCACCCCATAACAGATTCCATTTGGAGATGATGATTTGCAATTTAGTACAAAAGAGCCAAAGAGCCGGAGGTAATCTTTCTCTGAAAATAGATCTCACAAATAGCACGTTGAAGCCCAGGGTTCCAGGAGGCCCATTTGATGGGGGCCAGGTTAGTGGCACTTGGTGGGGGGCGCTCTCCGAGCCCAGACAGTCTACCCTTTGTACTGTGGAACACTCCATAAAAATGAGCTTCCTAGCTAGGCTCTGGTGGCTTCACACCGTGTAATCCTAGCCACTTAGGAGGCTGAGATCTGAGGATTGTAGTTCGAAGTCAGTCCAAGCAGGAAGACTTTTTTTTTCTGTCCTGGGACTTGAACTCTGGGCCTGGGTGCTGTCCCTCAGCTCTTCAGCTCAAGGCGAACGCTCTACCACTTAAGCCATAGCACCACTTCCGGCTTTTTCTGCTTATGAGCTGCTGAGGAATCGAACCCAGGGCCTCATGCATGCCAGGCAAGCACTCTACCACTGAGCCACCTTCCCAGCCCAGACACTCTTAACTTCAATGAACCAACACCACCACCACCAACAAAAAAAGCCAGGGACTGTGGCTCAAATGGTAGAACTGTAGCCTTGAGCACAAAAGCGCAGGGACAGTGCGTGGCAGGGCTGTAACTTTCTAGAAGAGAAACGTGTAGCTGATACATTGATTCAGTCACGGGCTGTGTGTGTGTGTGTGTGTGTGTGTGTGTGTGTGTGTGTGTGTGTGTGTGTGTGTGTGTGTGTGTGTGTAACCAGCTTCATGTTTACAAATAAAAATCAATACCTCTAATTCTACCAGGAAAGAGAATCACCACAAGGCACAGAGAGATTATTCATTCCCCTCTCTCCGCTTCTGCAGCCATCTTGGAGGCAACTTAGCATGTCTCAAGGAGTGTTATTTGTACTCGTAGGATCATTAAGAAGATTTAGCGACTTCTCACAGCATCTGCTCCCCTGGAAGCAGGAAACACAGCCTAACTTAATCCGTAAGGGGGCTGCTGTTGGCTGTATTCGAATCCCGACTCTGAATACATATCAGACACGACCAAGGCGTCTATTGTGGTAGCCCTTAACTACCTTAATGCTCCCCAGCAACGGAAAGGCTTTATCTGATCAGCTACACTGTGTAATCAGAGCCTCATTAAATCATTACTTAGGAGCAGATTTGAAAGGAGGATTTTCTTTTAATATCTCACTCTCTGCACAGAGGAGAGTGTTAATGTCAGCTTTCTCTTTTCTGTAGCTTCTCTAATTTTATTCTGCTCATTCTCCTCTCTCCCCTTGTGTTTGCATGGGACAGAAGTGGGAGTGGCCTATGGTGTTTTTAAATAGCAGTTTCAACATACTCCTCATTCATTCATTCATTCATTTGTTCTCATCTCTTTGTAGCTATCAAGACCAGTGCTAGCAAAGCTTTACCAGACTACAATGCCGATCAGAGAGCCCCCTTTGGGGGCTGTCCTTGGACTGTAGGTCAGCCTCATCTCTAGTGTTAAAGAAATGATTTTTCTTTTCTCAGTACCTACTTATACATAACTGGATTAGGATCTTAACCAATGTCTTCTTTTTAAAAAAAAATTATAGTCATTATAAAGGTGATGTACAGAGGGGTTATAATGACATACATCAGGTAAAGAGTACATTTCTTTTTGGGCAATGTCCCCCCTTCCCTTTCTCCGAATGTCTTCTTTTTGTTGTTGGTGGTGGTGGTCATGGGGCTTGAACTCTGGGTCTGGGCGCTGTCCCTCAGCTCTTCAGCTCAAGGCGAGTGCTCTACCACTTGAGCCACAGTGCCACTTCTGTTTTTTTTTTTCTGCGTATGTGGTACTGAGGAATCAAACCAGGGACTTCAAGCATGCTAGGCAAGCACTCTACCACTAAGCCACCTTCCCAGTCCCCAGGATTCAAGTTCACATGTAATAGACCAGACCACAGCATAGCTCTGCCTGCATTTTACCAGTCAAGTCCCATCTGGTCTCTTCATCTTCCATGTCTCTGTTGGCTGTCAAGGCTCTTGGAAACATACCCACTCTCTGCATTACCAATGGGAAGAGCATATATTCTTTTCTTACTTCTTGTGGTCCTGGAACCTGAACTGGGAGGAATGAGAAGAAGCAGGTTCTGGGCTTTTGTAGACAGTCACACTGGGCATTGTGCTCTATCTGGATTGCCTTTGATCAAATGTAACATGTGCTCAAGTTCAAGGACAGGCTGTGTCTTGGTGGGTCTGATGCTCTGGGTTTATTGCAGGTTCCTGGGTTCATGGACCACTGGCATATGGACTGCTGGAATGGGGCCCATTGGTATATAGACTGCTGCCATATTGATTCCTGGTGTATGGACCATTGGTACATGGGCTGTTGTTATATGAATTGCTTTTGAATCAGATATGTGATGGCAGATATTTTCTCTCAGTCTGTGTCTTGCCATTTATTAGACAAGTCAAAATGTGAATTATTTTGTCTATATATGTTATATTGTTTATTTTATGGGCTGAGGAAAAACAGTGTTGTTTTATTTTAATTTTAATTTTTGGTCATACTGATGGATTGAACTCAGGGCCTCACACTAGGTGCTTGGAGCCTTTCTACTAGTTCCTTTGTGTGTTGGTTATTGTTTTGAGATAGGGTCATGCTTTTTGTTTTTTGGGTTTTTTTTTTTTTTTTTGCTCATGGGGCTTAAACTCTGGGCCTGGGTGCTGTCCCTCAGCTTTTCAGCTCAAGGTTAGCTCTACCACTTGAGCCACAGCACCACTTCCGACTTTTTCTGTTTATGTGGTGCTGAGGAATCAACCCCAGGGCCTCATGCATGCGAGGCAAGCACTCTACCATTGAGCCACCTTCCTAGTGCCAGGGTCATGCTTTTATGCTAGTCAGCCTGCATCAAATTTCTCATGTTTGTGCTTTCTCGTGTTGCTTGAATAACGAGAGTGCACCACCAGGTCCAGTTGTGAGTTGAACTTGAATATATCAAAGTTTATTTATGTATGAATTTCACCCCTAAACTCTGCCTCCCAAGTATATAGGATTACCAGCTTAAGCCTGGTTCATGTGCTGGGCTAAGCTCAATGCCTTTGATGTCACATATCTGAAATCTTTGCCTAACCCAAGTTCACAAAGACTTTCCATGGACATGCTTTCTTATTTTTTGAAATTATACTTATATGTATGATCCATTTTATTTATTTTTTGCATGAAGCAGAGTTATATAGATGTGTAGATCTATGTATAATATGTAGATTTGTCTATAATCTTCGATTGTTCCACTAGTATTTGTAGAAAAGACTGAATTGCCCTTGGACCATTTGCAAGAGTTAATTGTTCATATACATGTCAGTCTATAGCTAGAACCTTACTGCATTTTCTTGATATGGTTGTCTTTTCTCCTTCCTTCCTTTCTCCCTCCTTCCCCCCTCCCTCCCTTCCTTTCCTTTTTGTCTGTCTATCTGTCTATTTATCTGTCTGTCTGTCTCTCTTTTTTTTGGTGCTCCTCATTTGCTCCATTTGGTTTGTTCAGTTGGGACTCCACTACTTAAACCACTTCTCTAGCCCACTTTTTCGCTTGTTATTTTGGAGACAGATTCTTGTGGGCTTTTCTGATCAGGCCAGTTTCAAGCCATGGTCCTGTGGATCTCAGAGAATTATCTATATGAGCCACTAGCAGCTGGCTTCAGTTGTCTCTTTTGATGTCAGTAAAACATTCTCTTGATTATGGTAGTTATAAGTCTTAAATCGGCTTGTCTTAGTCTTCCAATTTGATTCTTTGTTTTTGTTGTTGTTGGTCGTGGGGCCTGAACTCTGGGCCTGGGTGTTGTCCCTCAGCTCTTCAGCTCGAGGCTAGCGCTCTACCACTTGAGCCACAGCACCACTTCTGCCTTTTTTCTGCTTATGTGGTGCTGAGGAATCGAACCCAAGGCCTCATGCATGTAAGGCAAGCGCTCTACCACTGAGCCACCTTCCCAGCCCCATAATTTGATTCTTTTAAAATGTCCTTTTGGCAATTGGGGGTCATGTGCATATTTATGTACATTTTGGTTGGAAGTGTGCATTGAATGTACACAGATGTATTTGGAAAGATTAAGCATCTTAAGCAAAATGGCCTCATCTTCTTACCCACAAATAGCACATAGCTCCATTATTTCGGGTGTTTGGTTATGTTCGTGTTTGACAGAGGTGGCATAGGTTCATTACTTACTGTAAGCGTTTTGAGATCCAAGGTGTCATTATCTTACTCTTGTTTTCGCTCTGAATTGTAATTTTTTTGGGCATTTTCAAGATCACTCCTTTAATTTGCTGTTGCTGTTAATTTGGCAGTAATGGTAGTTGATTATAGAAAAACTCTACAACCGAAGAACAAAGCAGAAACATCATTATGAAGAAATGCATTCTCTGGGATCAGCAGCCCATTAAAACCTGCTGACTCTCTTAAGTCATAACCCTTTTGATTAACTTACAATAGCCTATCTGATATACAATAAAGTTCTGCTAAGCAGACCATTTCAATCTAAAGAAATTAGGGGATCACAATCTGGCATTCATAACACCGTGCTTTATGAATGGCTAGGTTGGAGAGAAACAAAATTCTTCATTGCAGATATAAGGGAATTGCATTTTGTAGAAGGAGAAATAAATTAGGTGTCAAAAGGCTTGGGTTTGGAGCCAGAGCCCGCTTCCCGCCAGGTGTTTATGGAGTGGGGAAGGGCCTCTGATGGTTTGGAGACTGCCTGGCTCTTTCCCTGGAGAGCAATGAGAGGCAGCATAGCTCCAGAATCAATCAACCCCTCCTTGGGGTATCTGTTTTCCATGGGCCCTTGGGTAAACTATGGACCTACACATACCTGCGTGTTCATCAGTGAGATGCAAATAGAAATAACATCTGAGCCTGGTTTGATCTATATAGTGAGACTCTGACTTTTTTTTAAAAAAGGAAGGAAAGAAAGAAGAAAGGAAGGAAGGAAAGAAGGAAAAAATAAAGAGGGAGGAAGAAAGGAAGGAAGGGGAATGGAGGAAGGGGAAGGGAGGGAAGAAGAAAGGAAGAAAGAAGGGAAGGAAGGGAGAAAAGGAAAGGAAGGAAGGCAGGGGAAGAGAAGTAGGTAGGCAGGATGTAAAGAAGAAAAAGGAAAGAAGGGAAGGGAGGGAGAAAGGACATCTTATGTATAGGGTTGTAAATATTACTGGGAGAAAGTGTAAGTCACAAGCTTAATGTAATACCTGGATAAAAATAATAATTATTGTTATTACTGTTAATATTACTTCATATGCTATAACATTCTTTTTTTTTTTTAATTTTTTTTTGGGTCCAGTCGTGGGGCTTGAACTCTGGGCCTAGGCGCTGTCCCTCAGCTCTTCACCTCAAGGCTAGTGCTATACCACTTGAGCCACAGCGCCACTTCCGGCTTTTTTCTTTTTGCTTATGTGGTGCTGAGGAATCGAACCCAGGGCCTCATGCATGCAAGGCAAGCACTCTACCACTGAGCCACCTTCCCAGCCCATGCTATAACATTCTTAAGGAGAAACATTACTATTTTTTTCTTCTGGACCTGGGACTTGAACTCTGGGCCTGGGCACTGTCCCTGAGCTTCTTTGTGCTCAAGGCTTTGTGCTCTACCCCTTGAGCCACAGCTCTACTTCTAGCTTTTTCTGAGCAGTTTATTGGAGATAAGAATCTCATGGACTTTCCTGCCTGGGCTGGCTTCAAACTGTTACCCTCAGATCTCAGCCTCCTGAGTATATTAGGGTTACAAATGTGAGCCACTGGCATCTGGCTATTCTACTTTTTTATTTTTGTATCAACTATGACTTTTCTGGCAAAATGTAAAAAATTCTAAGACTGTAAAGATGGACTTTGTTATAACCCAAATCTCTCTCTATCTTTCTTCTTCTTCTTCTTCTTCTTCTTCTTCTTCTTCTTCTTCTTCTTCTTCTTCTTCTTCTTCTTCTTCTTCTTCTTCTTCTTCTTCTTCTTCTTCTTCTTCTTCTTCTTCTTCTCCTTCCTTCTCCTCCTTCTCCTCCTCCTCCTCCTCTCCTTCTTCTCTCTCTCTCTCTCTCTCTCTCTCTCTCTCTCCTTCACCTTAAATTTCTTGGTTCAGTTTCTTTGAGCTCTTATTTTGCTTTCTCTTATTACAGAGGTAACTAAACCTAGAGATGGTCTGCTTACTTGTAAATAAGTCCCTTGTATAATTTTATAAAGCATATAACATTTTGTGATTATTTATTTATTTATTATTATTTGTTTCTGGTCACTCATGGGGCTTGAACTCTGGGTCTGGGCACTGTCCCTCAGCTCAAAGTGAGCACTATACCACTTAAGCCACAGCGCCACTTCCAGTTTTCTGGTGGTTTATTGGAGATAAGAGTCTCATGGACTTTCCTGCACAGGCTGGCTTTGAACCGTGATTCTCAGATCTCAGCCTCCTGAGTAGCAAGGATTTCAGGCGTGAGCCAGCAGCACCTGGCTTCCTTCTGGTTTTTATGTGGTTAATTAAAGATAAGAGTCTCATGGATTTTCCTGCCTTAGTAGGCTTTGAACCAGGATCCTCAGATCTCAGACTTGTAAGTAGCTAGAATGACAGGCATGAGCCACCAGCCCCCAAGTTATTATTATTATTTTTTACTCAGTGTTTAGCTTTGTTTCGTTTTTGTGATAAGACTCAACTAAAAAACAACTTGTGGATAATTTTTGGTGTCATCATGTGTGGGAACAGAAGAACTAAGTTTGCTCTCCTTTACACAGTATAATGAGCAAAAGAAATAAGATGATGGGCAGAGCGGTATGCCATTATTAATAAGATAATTGCTAACGATTACAATAACAGTCATTAGGTTGAATATCATTTCCAAATGTGTCAAAACACATTTTAAATTCTCCAGGTCGTCTGCTCAGGGCTTGTAATCACCCAGTGGAGGGGGAGCTTTTCTTTCTGGAGGATGTTTGGGTCCTATTGAGACACAGTGCCACTTCCGGCCTTTTTCTTTTTGCTTATGTGGTGCTGAGGAATCGAACCCAGGGCCTCAGGCATGCAAGGCAAGCGCTCTACCACTGAGCCACCTTCCCAGTCCCTTGGGTCCTATTGAGACCCTGATTATTACAGCCCCAGGCTGGCCTCAAACTACAGGCCTCACAAGTAGATTGCTCAAGTCATCTTAGAGAGGACACCACACTCTACACTGGACCCTACACACTCTACACCTCCTCACTCTACACTGGACCCTAGTGCTGTCAAAAAAATAATTATCCTGCAAGATGGAGCACTGGTGCCTCATGCCTGTAATCCTAGCTACTCAGGATGCAGAGATCTGAGGTGTACAGTTCAAAGCCAGCCTGGGCTGGGAAACTCTTATCTCCAATAAACTACTCAGAAAAGGCCAGAAGTGATATTATGACTCAAGTGGAAGACCGCTAGCCTTGAGCACAAAGAGGTTCAGGGCTAGCTCAGGCCCTGAGTTCAAGCCCCAGGACTGGCAAAAAAAAAGTCCTGCAAGTTGAAATGATGCAAAGCGATCATAATAACCAGGAGCCTTTAAGACTTTTCTGGAAACATGAAAATCTCTCTTGCTGTAGGTGATAAATGCACAAGGAAATTTAAAATGGTAAGACTAATATTTATTTAGCATATGGTAATTTGCCACCTCAAAAATTCTGAGAATTGAATTTTTTTTGAGTAAAGTTTTTCGTAGTACTCTTGTCATTATCCTGTGGATTCTGTTTATATTTGTACCCTCATTTTCATTCTCGGATTTTATTCATTTGGGTTAGTTAGATTGGCTAAGGGATTATCTATTTCATTTTCAGGACAAGGTTTTGATATGTTATCTGGACTGACTTCAAATTCCAGGCTCAAATGATTATCTTGAGCAGCTGGGACTACAAAGGTATGTCACTGTATCCAACAAATGGCTCTTTCTTATATGTCAGTCCTGGGACTTGAACTCAGGACCTGGGTGCTTTCCCTGAGGTCTTTTTGTTCAAGGTTAGTGCTCTACAACTTGAGACACAGTTTTACTTCCTGTTTTCTGGTGGCTAACTGCAGATAAGAATTTCAGGAGTTCTCTTGCTGAAGCTGGCTTCAAATCATGATCTCAGATCTCAGCCTCTTGAGTAGCTAGGATTAAAGGTGTGAGCTACCTGTGCCAGGCTGTGAGTTCTATTAAGATCCAGCCTATAGCCAGAAGGGTCTGTATACTGGCCTTCTTCAGTCTCTCCAGTGGATAGCTTCCAGGACCTCTGTGAATACCCAAGTCCTTTCTATGCAACAGCATCTATTGCATGCAACAGGTGTGTGTAAAGTCTACACACAGACTTTATGTCATCTCTAGAGGGCCAATCATCTGAAGAAGGAGAAAAAAAGACCGAAAGGCAAGAACTGGTAGTTCCCATCTCTCATCCAGAACTACTCAAGAGGCTGAGGATCGCAGTTCAAAGCCAGCTTGAGTAAGAAAGTCTGTGAGACTCTTATCTCCAATGAACCACCAGAAAACCAGAAGTGGATCTGTGGTTCAGAATGGTGGATCACTAGCCTTGAACATAAAAACTCAGGGACAGCGCTTAGGCCCTGAGTTCAAGCCCCATGACTGACAAAACAAACAAAAAGACAGAAAGTGTTGGTGTGTACACATGATCAGCCACCAGGACACTACAGGTGACACACCCCTGGGCCCCTGCCAGATGGAGAGGAACACCATCTGACACCCCGGGAAAAGACAGACAGTGCCTACTAACACATCAGCCCAAGTAGTTTTGAGATGAAATACATTTCGGAACTGAGCAATATCAAAGCATCTGGTTTAAAATTTTTTATTTTTTTTTCTCTTGCTAGTAGTACAAAGCTGCCACCAACGGAGGCTTGAAATGCTCGCCTTTAACAAAGGCTGCCTGCTTGAATTTTTCGGTAATTAATCATGCATAATACCGTCAATTCCACATGGGCAGCTGGCTTGAAAAAAATCCTTCAGGGATTACTGCCAGTGGGTGCTGAAAAGTCAACTCCCACTCATTTAGAGAGTGGGAAATATCAGAGTGACATTTTTTTTTTTTGCCTGTTTTTAATGTCAACATCAGTCACTAGGCAAGTGTGTGATCTTTGCTGGGAGCATCCTTCATAGTGACAACAGGAAGTTGTAGATTGTGTGTGTGTGTGTGTGTGTGTGTGTGTGTGTGTGTGTGTGGACTTGAACTCAGAGCCAGACGCTGTCCTTTAGCTTTTTCTATGCAAGTCTGATGATGTGCTACCATGGGAGCCACAGCTCCACTTTCAACTTCTTTATAGTTACTTGAAGCTAAGAGTCTCATGGAAGTATTCTCTCTGGGTTGGCTTTGAACTGACATCCTCAGATCTCAGCCTCTTGAGTAGCGAGAATTATGACTCAGGTGTAGGTCACTAAGGCCTGGCACTATGAATGCTATTTAATGAGGGGTGGGAGGGGTGGTTTGCAGACAATGCTAGGACATTCAGAGATACACATGAAAAAATGATTTAAGATTGACTATGGATATATGCAAACAATAAAACAACAAGTTAAGAAAAATGTAAGCTATCTGTATGAACTTTCAGGAAAATAGGACATGTTGGGCCTGAGCAACTGCTTGGCCTGAAGCTGGGGATATAGCTGAGAGGTAGAAGGTCTGCTTCTTATGCACAAAGGCCCTGGGTTTAATTCCCAGCACTAAAAGAAAAAGAAAAACTCAATACCCCAAAGGGATGATCTCAGAAGCCATCGTTCTCTGACCTTCTGCCCTCTTTCTTCCTCGGAATTCATCCTCCAAGGCAAGCCAGAGAAACAACTACTCTTTTCTAAAGTGAGTCCAAGAAACCCAAACTCTTTTTTTCCTCCCAAAGTCAGCCATCTTAGCTAAAAATACGGCTGTAACCCTCCTTCACCTTCGTATGGAAGCGTTAGCCATAAAGAAATCCTTGCACCTGTCTTGTTGCAAGGTCAGAAAACCCTCAATCTATAAATGGCTTTTCTCCTACACCCAGAAGGAGGGAATGATTCCCAGACAGGCCTTGCTAGGAGGCCTTCACTGTATAAATATTAATTGATGCCCTTTTTGTTCAATACTATCATACTACTGCCATACATATTTCATTGAACCTCAGCTTAAAAAGTGATCATTTTCAAACAGTTTTAGACCCCAAGACCCCCAAGCTTTGGATTTTTCAGTCTCTAGCTTGGACCCGTGTGACATAACATTTGATTAAAGTTGGGCACCGGTCGCTTGACAGTGTGTCATCCCGGCAACTCAGGAGGCTGAGATCTGAGGATCGTTGCTGGAAGCTAACCAGGGCAGCAAAGTCGATGAGACTCTTATCTCCAATGAGCCAGAAAAAAAAAAAGGCCAAAAGTAGAGCAGTGGCTCAAGTGGTAGAGTGCCAGCCTTGAGAGATACACATGTGCACATGTGTATATGTGTGTGTGTGTGTGTGTGTGTGAGCATGTGTGCGTGCGTGCACATACATGCACACACAAAAATAAATACATATGTATAAAAAGACCAGCCATACACTGGGAGAAATATTTATGACAGATGTTTAAGAGAATTTGTATACATTATACTTCATAGCTCTATATATGAAACATATGTATATACTGATACATATATGTATAGACAGACACATATGCATATACAGAGACATATTTCTCATACATATCTATGATATGCTTGATGTATATTTATATAACATATGCTCTCTCTATATGATTTATATATATGATATATCAATATGTATGCCAATATATGTGATATATAGATAGGTGACAGATAGCTATCTACTTACCTATCTCTCCTCTCATTTGCAAATAGTCACTGTCTAAATGCCATGGAAGTCCATAGTCTCAGAGCAAAAATGTCATTGGGAATTGTAGATTTATTTTTATTTTTATTTGCCAGTCCTGGGGCTTGAACTCAGGGCCTGGGCACTGTCCCTGAGCTTCTTTTGCTCAAGGCTAGTGCTCTACCATTTGAGCCCCAGCACCACTTCCAGCTTTTATCTGTTTATGTGGTACTGAGGAATCAAACCTAGGGCTTCATGCATATGAGGCAAACATTCTACCACTAAGTCACATTCCCAGCCGAGGAATTGTAGATTTAGTTGCATTGTCTTTAGAACGCTCATTCCCAAGATGCATCTGTGCGCATCAATAGGCAAACATAGCATCTAGCAGAACAACTGATACTTCCAATCTTAAACAATGCCTCAATTTTTTTCCATGCTGTTAAAATGAACCTCATAAGCCAGAAAATCCAGCAGGGGGTGTAGAATTCTAGTTTATAAGACATTACATATTTCTTCAGAAAGAAAAAAAAAGTGTTCTTTATTGTGACAACTGACAAATCTGCTTCATATTGACTAAGGAATAAAGAAATCCTAAATGTTAATGGCACTTGAGCCATTAAGTGGCTCTCTGCTCTGAGAGGGTCGTCAGTTCCTTTCTTGAGTTACTTAAAAAAAAAAAAAAAAGAATGTGTTTTGTGGTTGTCTTACAAGCAGACATTGGTCAGACTGAACTCCCTTTTAAATATTTACAGTGTTTGGGTAAGTCGCCAATATTATTCAAATATTTATGAAAATAATCAAATGCGGCACCGTTTGTTTTTCTTTTTATAACAGCACCAGTTATTCTCAGGGACTAAAGCCTATGATCATTTGCTAGTTTCAAGGTCTCATACACTCTGTTATATGCATGATAATAGTAAGGGCCAGTGGCTCATGCCTGTAATCCTAGCTACTCAGGAACCGGAGATTTGAGGATCATGGTTCAAAGCCAGCTCAAGTAGGAAAGTTTGTGAGATTCTTGTTGCCAGTTAACTACCAAAAGCTGAAAATAGAGAGCTGTGGTTCAAGTGGCAGAGCATTAGCCTTGGGCACAAAAACTCAGAGACAGAGCTCAGACCCTGAGTTCAAGCCTCAGGATGTTTTATAGCGTATATCATAAAATATTCTTTTAAAATAACATTTTCAAAAAAAAAAAAAGAACCTTGGGGAAGGGAGGGAGGGAGGGGATGGTAGGGGGAAAACAATGGAGGGGGTAACAATGTTCAAGAGGAAGTGGAAGTGTACTCATTACCTCACTCATGTAACTGTAACCCTCTGTATAGTATCTTTACAATAAAAAAATTATAAAAAAAATAACATTTTCATCCAGGTATTGGTGGCACATACCTGTAATCTACTTATTCAGGAGACTGAGAGCCCAGGGAAGAAAAGGCCATGAGACTCTATCACTAATTAATTAGCAAAAAATCTAGACTAGAGGTGTGGCTCAAGTGGTAGAGCACCAGCCATGAACATAAAATTCCTTGAGCAAGAGTGTCAGGCCCTGAGTTCAACTCCTAATGAGGGAAGAAATAAAATGTTCACAATGAAAGTTATTTTGTACAACTACTTAAAGATTAAAAAAATAGAAAAGATTAAGAGATTTCTGGGAGTTAGGCAAAGTAGCAAATTAGTCAATAATGGGACTATTATAACAATTCCTTTATTCAGGTTTATTTGAATATGACACCTCTTGAAAGACTCAAGACAAATCTTAATATTTTCAGAGGGCTGTTGGACGTAGAATTACAGAAGCACGGACATCTAAACCATAGATGGGAGAACACTTGATTTCCTAATGGTTTCCAAATAGTTATTTCCTAATAGTTTCACTTCTTTGATTTTCCCCTTGATCTAATGAAGTTCAGAGATATTCATATGTAGTGTAATGTTATTTTCAAGGAGATAGGCCATTTAGACCAGCGTTACCAATTGTAACATAAAGCAAGTCTATGTACGCAATTTAAAATGTTCTGTGTCACATTAGAAAAAGCAAAAAGAAACAGGGTAAAATTCATTATAATAATATTGAAATATGGCAGGTATTTTGTACTTATAGCACGTTAATCCTTCCCCCTCCCTCCCTCCCTCCCTCCCTCCCTCCCTTCCTTCCTTCCTTCCTTCCTTCCTCCCTCCCTCCCTCCCTCCCTTCCTTCCGTCCCTTTTCTTTTTGTGCTGTACTGAGGCTTGAACTTTGGGCCTGAGATCTGTCCCGTAGCACTGTTTCTTAGCTTTTATGCTCAAGGTTGGTTCTCTACCACTAGAGCCACAGCTTCATCTCTTACTTTTGTACTAATTAATTGGAGATAAGAGTATCATGGTTTTCCCTGCTTAGGCTGGCTTTGAATCCTGATCCTCAGACCTCGGCCTCCTAAGTAGCTAGGATATAAGCTTGAGCCAGGGTCATCTAGTTTAGCACATGTTAATTTCAAGTAGTCACATTCAAGGGGTACTTTGTGGCTTGTAGACAGCCTGTTAGTGTAGGATACGTACAGATCCAAGTCAAATGCAAAATAATGCCACTCATTTAAAAAAAATCTTCTTTGTTTTGTATTTAAGAACTATGTACTTTCTCTCAGCACAGACTGAAAAAAAAAATGATTGACAGTGCAGGAGCTTAAGGTTTACCCCTTAACACTGTCCTCTCTCTGCAGGAAAGGGCAGGCTTTGCTGAACTTTTCTGTTTTTTGTTTGTTTTTGTCAAAGAACCACGGTAGGTCTGGCCAGTGGCTTGACGAATCCATGATTTCATTCAGGTGGAGTGTTCTAGGAGCAGGTGGTTGGAGATGAGCACAGATTCATCGAGTCCTGTTCCTTCCTGAATGCTCTTCCCCAGAGTCCATCCTCTCATCCTCCAGGAAGCGCAGTGGCTCAGAGTTCACTGCACAAACCCTTCCTGTGGGGGAAGTGGACAGGACACTTCGGGGAGGTCACACAGCTTCCCAAAGTTGGGTCTGCCACTCCCAGCTCAAGTTAGTCCTGCAGTGAGTGATGCACATCTTCTGCAAAAGAGTGAGAGGAGCAGGCCCTGCTTTGAGGCCCGGAGGGCCCTGCTGTGATTACAGTACGGTATACAGAGCCCGTCGGATGAGACATCCAAATCAGTGGCAACCAGGACGCCATGGAGCAAATCCTTGTAATCTTAATTGTTTAAGCAGTAACGAATGGCATTTGCTCCACCTGATTTGTCATTTGCACAAAGCCAAGTGGTTTCATTTCAGTTGTGGAAAATTTATATTCGGGAAAGACTAACAGAACAATGACAGTGGCAGAATGTTATTGGAAATCACTAAGCAGAAAGTTGCCAGAAGGCGAAAGACAGGCTCTTCTTCCCTCATCCTACACTTGTGGATATTCCATGGAAACTCCAAGCTGGAGGGGCGAAGCCATGGGGGAGAGGCGAGGGCCGGTCAAGTTTGGCTGCTTCCTTAGAGAGAAGAGTCTCTTTGATTTGTCTACTTAGCCTGGCTTTGATTCTCAATCATCAGATCTCAGCCTCCTGAAGAGCTGGGATGATAGCTGTGAGTCACAGGCCTCACTAAAATTTCAAAGAAGGAAAAACAAGAAAAAGGAAGAAAGAACTACCAAATACATTCGACTCAGTCGTTTACAACAGAATGTGTGGTGAGTTAACTTGACTTCTTTACTCTGTGACTCGGACGTAGTATCGGTCTATTGACAGTTATTGGTGTAAACTTTTCATCTTTCATTTTCCAAACCTGAAAAACAGAACTGAAGATTCGAATATATAATTTTAAAAGTAAGCCTTCTACTAAAATAGCTCGCTTTTGACTTTATACATTTGTTGGCACTTTGAGACCCCAAAACGACGTCTTTGCTACATGAAAGGATTTATACTTCCCCCCAAAACATTATGCCTTACATTTTTTTAACGTTAGAAGGGGAAAAAAAATCAAATGCCAAGGAATTTTTTTTGTCGAGTATATAACTTTATAGTTTTATGTAACTACACTGCTAGCATTTGCTAATGAATATGGAAAATGTAAAATACATACAGGAAAAATTATTTCCACGACGTGAAATAAAAGCTTGAATGAATGTCTATCTCTAAAGTATGAAGATATAGTTAATGAATCGGATAAGCCAAACTTCATTTAACCCAACTTTAATTTAACTTTAGAATGTATGTGTGTGTGTGTGTGTGTGTGTGTGTGTGTGTGTGTGTGTGTGTGTGTGTGTGTGTGTGTGTTCAGTATTGGAGCTTGAACTCAGGCTCTTATATTCTCAGATATTTCTGCTTGAAGGGAGTGTTCTACCTCTTGAGCCAGACCTCCATTTCAGGTTTTTGGCTGGATTTGTCTTCCCAGATTGACTTCCAATCTTAGTCCTCAGATCTCAGCCTCCTGAATGAACCATTGGCACTCAGTTACAAAGTCTTTTTAAAATTGTTACTATAAAGGTGATGTACAGAGGAATTACATAAATCAAGTAAAGACTACATTTCTTTTTGGACAATGTAACTCCTTCCCTCGCTCTCTCCCAATTTTTCCCTCCCATTCCCACCCACAAGTTGTGTTGTTCATTGTCCACATAGTGTCTAGTGAGTACCACTGCTGCATTTGCTCACCCTTTATCCCTCCATTTTTGTGCCTTCCCTTACCCTCCCAAAGACAGATAAATGAACAAACAAGACAAAACGAGAAGAAAATGAAAATAGCTACAAAGAAAAAAAAATCCCTCTTGTTTCCATTTCCTGGAGTTCACGTCAATAATTATTATTTTATATAATCAGAGGCACATAGGCATTGCATTCTTCCCCTAAGAATATCCTCCTTTGGTCTCACTTGGTGTGAATTACAAAGTCTTTCTTAAAAGAAATTGTACTCCACTCCCCATCCTCTTATTTTGGCTGCACTGAGATTTGAACTCAGGGTGTTACACTTGTAATAGGTAACAAGTACTCTAACGCTTGACTTCTTCCACTAACCCTTTATGAGTTGGTTAATTTTGAGATGGGATCTTGCCTTTTACCTAGCTGTCCTGAACTCTATCATTCTATTTGTGTTTCTCTGTGCCACTGGGATAATAAGCAGAACTTTTTTTTTCCTCGTCCTGAATTGAACTTGAACCATGATTCTCCCCTCCCCTGGTCTCCACTGCCTGCATAGCTAGAAATGCACCTGTGCCAGGCTCCTTAAGGTTTTGTAACTTTACTTCTGCACTTGACTAACTATGAGGTGTCTTGTGACCATGTTTCACCTTCCAGCTTTGGGTTCAGGGACAAGACATGGGTTATGTCATTTTGAAGATACTTTATTTTCCTGGTGACAGTAGTCAGCAATATGTAATGATCATTAGTGGGCATCCATCTTTCTGGTTAGCATTAGATCTCTTAGAAGTAATGTGCATGTAATGGTAGCTTAGCAACTGTGGATTAAGTAACTAAGTTTTAAAGTTTGGTTTTCCTTTGACATAAGAATAGCACGTCGGTTGTAAGATACAGAGTGCTGTTAGCTTAGCAGCCATGGAATTTGGAGCTCAATCTGGTTTTAGGAGAGAATTGACCCCTAGGAGTGTTCTGTAGTCACGAATTTCTCATTGTCATTACTGTGGTTTCCTTCCTTCCTTCCTTCCTTCCTTCCTCTTTCTCTCTCTTTCTTTCTTTCTTTCTTTTTTTCTCTTTCCCTCCCTCCCTCCCTCCCTCCCTCCCTGCCTCCCTCCCTCCCTTCCTCCCTTCCTTCCTTCCTTCCTTCCTTCCTTCCTTCCTTCCTTCCTTCCTTCCTTCCTTCCTTCCTTCCTTCCTTCCTTCCTTCCTTCCTTCCTCACTCTCTCTTTCTCTTTATGGGTTAAAGGCTTGTGCTCTACCATTTAAGCCACACCTCCATTTTTGGTGGTTAACAAGAGATAAGAGTCCCACAAGACCTTCCTGTATGGGTAGCTTTAATCGTCTATCTTCAGAACTTAACCTCCTGAGTAGCTAGAATGAAAGGCATGAGCCACCAGCAGCTGGCTGACTAGTCAATGGATTAATTTGCTATTCTAATTGTTACTAGTTTATAGCTCTTGTATCTTACAATATTGCTTAATTTTACTTGTTTTAGTAGGGTTTTTTGGAGTGTGTGTGTGTGTGTGTGTGTGTGTGTGTGTGTGTGTGTGTGTGTGTGCATTCCTTAGGATTCTCTTTAGGTGTGATTATATCATCTATAAATAGGGTAATCTCACTTATCTTTCAATGCAAATATCTCTTATTTATTTTTCTTGTCTAATTGCTCATGCTAGTACTTCCAGTAAAATTTCAAATATAAGTAGCAAAGGAGGCGATCTTAGTCTTGTTTCGAATCTTGGAGGAAGTTTTCTGACTTTCATCACTGAGATTAGTGAAAAGTTGTGGGTTCTTCATAAATGCCCTTTATGAGTTTGAAGAAGTTCTTCTTTTACCTAAATAGTTATTTTTTAATCATAAAAGGCAACTGGCTTCTGTGAAAAAAATTTTTCTACATCTTCTGAGATGCAGTTCAAAGACTTAATTTGCCTTTGTTCCGTTACCTTGATGTATTTGGTTGACTGAAGTTCACATTCAAACGTACTTGCATTCCTGGGATAAATTACATTGGTTCTCATGCATATTCTATGTAATATGCCTAGATTCAATCTGCTAGCAGTTTTGAACTATAATATTATTGAGATTTTTTCTGGCTTATTAGAGCTAATGCTGGCTTTATCAAATAAGTTAGAAAGTACTCCTTTCTCCTTTACTTTTTGAAAAAGTTTGAGAAATATTGGTATTATTTCATTCTTTCCCCATCTCTAATGCCAGTACTTGGGCTTGAACTCAGGCCCTTGAGCTCTTACCTAGAGTTAGTGCTCATTGCTGACACTCAGCCACTTGAGCCATACCTCCAGTCTGAGTTTTGCTGGTTAATTGGAGGTAGAGACTCTCAAATGTTTCTGTCCAGATTAACTTTGAATTTGGACCCTCTAGATCTCAGCTTTCTGAGTAGCTAGGATTACACGTATGAGTTACCAGCACAAGTTTAATTTTGGGGGGGGGGTCCGGTCGTGGGGCCTGAACTCTAGGCCTGGGCGCTCTCCCTCAGCTCTTCAGCTCAAGGCTAGCGCTCTACCACTTGAGCCACAGCACCACTTCCGGCTTTTTTTCTTTTTGCTTATGTGGTGCTGAGGAATCGAAGCCAGGGCCTCAGGCATGCAAGGCAAGCGCTCTACCACTGAGCTACCTTCCCAGCCCCACAAGTTTAATTCTTGTTTAAATATTTGGTAGAATTTACCAGCAATCTGGTTTAGGGTTTTTTCTTTTGTTAGGAGATTTTAAATTTTTTTCTATCTCTTTACTTGTTATGGGTCTAGTTCAGATTTTCTATTTCTTGAGTCAATTTTAGTAGTTTCTAGGTTTCTACAAGTTTTTTTTTTTTCATTTCCTTTGGGTTACATAACTTGTTATAAAATTTCTCAGTATTCTCTTATAATTCTTTTTATTTCAGTGTATTCAATCACAATTTCCTCTCCATAATTACTGATTTTAGTATTTTGTGTCTTCTTTGGTTCTTCAGAATCACCCTAGCTAAAGCTTGGCCAATTGTGTTGACCTTTGCCAAGAATTAACTTTGGCCTGGGTTGATTTGATATGTTGTCTTTCCACATTTTATTTCAATTTCCTCTGCTCCAATCTTCATTATTCATTCCTTTCTGCTTGCTTTTAATTAAGTTTGCTTTTCTTCCTTTCCTCAAGTCTAAATTTAGATAATTTATTTGAGATATTTCTTCTTAACATAAGCAGCACTTAAAACTCAAAATTCCCCTTTGTGCACTGCCTTTGCTGGTTCCTAAATGCTTTTGTTGATCCATCTTAGATGTCTTTGATGATAGGCTGCTTTGTGTATCCAGGACCTTTGCACATACTACTCTGGTGTTTATCTCAATAAGCCACAGAAAATCAAGAAGAATCATTTTTAGATGGGATCTATTTCTAGATTCATGTATTTTCAATTGCCATATATATATAAAAGTAGTTTCTTTTAAAAAGTTGTGGCCAGGCACCAGTGGCTCACACCTGTAATCCTAGCTACTCTGAGATCTGAAGATGTAGGTTGAAAGTCAGCCCAGGCAGTAAGGCCCATAAGACTTTTACCTGGAATTAATCACCAGACAAAAAGCTAGAAGTGGATCTGTGACTTGAGTAGTCTAGCCTTAAGCATAAAAGCTCAAGGGCAGTGCCCAGGCCCCAAGTTCAAGCCCCAGGACTGGTACAAAAAATAGTATTGTGTTTTTTAAAATATCATCTAATAAAAAAAAACCATGCAAGTATTGATGGCTCAGGTCTGTAATCTTAGCTACTCAGGAGGCTGAGATCTAGAGATGACAGTTCAAAGCTAGCTTGGGCAAGAAAGCCTAATCTCCAAGTGAGCACATACACAAAATAAGCCAGAAGTGGAACTGTGGCTCAAAGGTAGAGCATGAGCCTTGAGCAAAAATGCTAAGGGATTGCTCCCAAGCCTTTAGTTCAAACCCCAGTACTGGCACAAGACGATGAGGGCGGGGGGGGGGGGGGGTGGTGGGCGGTAGGAAAGAAACCTAAATATGCCAACCTAAGCAAATTCAAATAGGTCATCCCCAAGCCTAAAACATTTAAACAGCTCTTTCCTGTTCTCCATATGTAACCAAAATCCCCTTAAAAACAAACAAGGATCTTTAATATACTGCTTTTGTCTACCTCTCTCTCTTTCTCTCTCTGTCTCTCTGTCTCTGTCTCTGTCTGTCTCTGTCTCTGTCTCTGTCTCTCTCTCTCTCTCATTCTTGGGGCTTGAACTCAGGGCATGGGCACTGTCCTTAATCTCTTTTGCTCAAGGCTAGTACTCTACCACTTTGAGCTACAGCACCACTTCCTGTTTTCTGATGGTTTATTGGCGATAAGAGTCTCATGGTGAGTTTCCTGCTTGGGCTGGTCTTGAACCACAATCCTAACATCTCAGCCTTCTGAGTAGCTAGGATTACAGGTGTAAGACATCGGTGCCTGACTCTCCCTTTATTTTCTAGTACTACCCATTGTTCTTCCTTATACTACCCCTGGAGTTTCATGTGACCCGATTTTCTTTCTGCCCTTGCCTAAATATCCCTCTGTGTGCATGTGTGTGTGTGTATGTGTGTGTGTGTGTGTGTGTGTGTGTGTGTGTGTGTGTGTGTGTGTGTGTGTGTGCACCTGCGCTAGTCCTGAGGCTTGAACTCATGGTCTAGACACTGTCCCTGAGCTCAAGGCTAGTGCTCTACCACTTGAGCCACAGCTCCACTCCTGTCTCTTTGGTAAGAGTCTCAGGGACTTTCCTGCCCAGTGGGCTTTGAACCACGATCCTCAGATCTCAGCCTTCCGAGTAGCTGGGATTACAGGCGTGAACTACCAGTGCCTCACCCTGACAGCTTATTTTTTTTAAAAAACAGAGCATCTTACTAGAGAGGTGTAAGATAATAATTTTTTTATTTGCCAAGTACTGTTCCTCTGTGGTTCAACCTAACATTATGCCTGATTTTTCACCACATGATGAGTTTTGTTAAAGGGAAATTAAAAAAAAAAAAAATCAAAAAACAAACAAACAAAAACCCAGCTTGTCATCCCAATTGGGGGGAAAAAGAACCCAACCACAGAAACAAACCCCAAAACACCAACGACTAAGAAATAAAAGAACGGAATGTACACGATGGTATCTGTAAAAGCCGCTCGGGGTTGCCAGGACAACCAACGTTCTAAAAATGACAGAAAGAAAAGAACATCAGGTTGTTGTGACAAATGACACTTGAAGTGACAGTTTTCTTGTGGTGCTGGCTTTTAATTAGTGCGGCTGTGTAAGGGACATGGGTGGAGAAGAACAGATGAAAGTGGTGAGCAAGGAGACCGGTGGTGCAGGTTTGCCTTCCCAGAGCTGGGGTAATGAGGAGAGAACCTGAGAAGATCCAGGGAGCGGACTGGGGCCCCGGGAGGGTGCCAGGAGGCCCTGCGGGCTCATCGGCACAGAGGACAGTGGCAGGGCCAAGTCACCACAAAGGGCATCCATTGTGTGACAATCTCAGCTTTGACTGCATTGTGTGTTTTGTGGGCATGTCATTCTGGCTCATGTTTAAATGTCACTGTGCAATAGGAGAACATACATAGATGCATACATGTAAACACACACAGATACATGAGTACACATATATACCCACATACGTACAAACACAGTCACCTGAGATACACACAGAAACACACATGGACACCCATGAGAACATACATACACACAAGCATACATAGACACCCAAGTGCACACATAAAAGCACACAGAAACACACAAGTACATAATGCACATATGCAAACACACACAAAACACACACATACACATGTAAACACATTATATTAACACCCATAGGAGCATACATGACCACATGCAAGCACACACTGATACATGCACACATACATATGCACATGCAAGCACACAGACACACATGAGAACACACACACCTGTAAACACACATTCACTTCCATGAGAACATACAGAGACATGCACATCAACACACAAGCACACCCATGAACACACGCACATTTCCTCTGTAATCTATTTCTTTCTGCTCAGGAACCTTCCAGAATGGCCAGTTGTGACCAGCCCTACATTAGAATCTGGGCAGGTGTCTTGCTCAGGTATCCAACAATTATCCAGCTCACAGTCCATGTCTGAAGGTGACAATCAGCTTTAAAAGATACATATGGCAAATGCCAGCCCAGGACAACGTAACTGAGGTGAACACGTCCGCAGGGCATCAAGGTGGTGAAAACCTTCCCCCTCTACCCGTTAGAATGCTCTCCTTACCCTGTGTCTTCCAGATCAGGCCTCCTGGACTCATGCCAGGGTATTTCTTGATGGATTTATTTAATTATTTGGAACCTTAGACAACTCCCCAAAGGTCAGGAACACAAGCGAAAGGGTTTTGTTGTTAGTGTTATAATTTTTTTGGTGTAACGGGAATTGAACTCAGAGTCACGTGCTTGGTAAGCCAGCCTTCTACCACTCGATTAACGCCCCTAGACCAGGAAAGTGCTTTTAAAGGAGAATAGAGACAGGAAGAATAACATGGGCGATGGAGCCTTTGCTGAGACAGTCTTCAGTCCGCAGTGTGTTTAGCTGCATGGGGATTTCCAAATCCTCTCTTGCTGCTAGGTTCAATCTCTCCCTGCCAGGATGGATTGGAAGCCTTCTTGTATGATTCCATAGTCCTGTGGTGGAGATGCAGTTCTGAAGATACACTGACAGCCTTCACTTCTGGCTCATCTTCCCCTCCTCCCGCCCCCCCTCTCTACCCCCCTCCCTGCCTTCCCCCCCTCCCCCTCCATCATGGAGCTTGAACTCAGGGTCTGAGCACTATCCCTGAGCTCCTTGGCTCAAGGCTAGCGCTTTACCAACTTTGAGCCACAGCACCAGTTTTCCAGTGGCTCATTGGAGATAAGAGTCTCAGGGACTTTCCTGCCCAGGCTGGCCTGGAACCGGGATCTTCAGATTTCAGCATCCTGAGTAGTGAGGATGACACAAAGCACCCAGCTTCTTGCCCTCTTTTTGAAGACAGTGTCATGTTCTGTAAGACAGTGTCTCGCATTGCAGCAGTGGTGAGCTTTGTTTGCTCTCTAGCATGATAAAGATGTCTCATTCCGGATCAGTGCTTGGGAACCATGTTCTGGGATGTCTTTATTGATGTTTGGGGTTTTTCTAAGCTCAGATTTCCTCCGAGGTAATGTCCAATCGTGCTGATTCTGCACTGTGCCTCACTGTGCAGCCAGGACAGGGGAAAGTAAGGCATACAGCTGTGCAGAGAGTAAAAAAAAAAGAAAAAAAAATGCCCTCTCTGACTGAGGTGTTTAAGGCCTCCTGGTATCCAGAAACTAAACAGGTAACTTATGAGAATAAATTATAAAGAACTTTTAGTGTGATTGTTGTTGGTCATGGGGCTTAAACTCTGGGCCCGGGCGCTATCCCTGAGCCTCTTTGCATTCAAGGCGAGCACTCTACCGCTTGAGCCACAGCACCACTTCCAGTTTTCTGGTAGTTCATTAGAGATAAGAGTCTCACAGACTTTCCTGTCTGGGCTGGCTTTGAACCTCGATCCTCAGATCTCAGCCTCCTGAGTAGGTAGAATGACAGGCGTGAGCTACCAGTGCCCAGCTACTAGTGATTTATTTTCAGTAAAACATTAAGCAGAATGAAACATGTATAGATAAAGCAGCAATGTAATCGATCATCAAATGGCGAAGATGGGCTGGTTGAACAAGTCTCTGGGATTTTTTTTTTTTTTACAGTTTTTTAAGAATTAGGAAAACAAAGCACAACTAATTCTCTCCCACTTTGGATTATATGCCAGGAGATAATTTCAGTTATTTTTTCTCCCTCAAGGAGCATTAGGGAGAAACTTTGAATAAAGAAGGTTTTAGTTAAAGGTCAATTGCTTTTTTTTTAAATAAGCATTTTGCTTTCTCAACAAAAATGAAGTTTCTTTTACTAGAACTTCCAATGAAGCCACTGTTTATTTTTGCCCAAGTCATTTACAAAATAAGGAGCAGGTGACTGGTCCGGAAGATGCGGCTACAACATGTTGTTTTATAGTTGTTGTGTTTGAATATTCACTTTAGCTCCCAGTTTCCCAGTAGCCGAAGCAAAAAGGAGAAGTGGAAATGGGTTCTGAGGGAGGGAGGAAGGAGAGATCCTTCTTCTGTGGAAGTTATATTTCCAGAACTTCATTGGATGCCAAGCAATGAATCCAAGCCGGGCACCGGTGGCTCACGCCTGTCATCCTATCTACTTAGGAGGCTGAGATCTGAGGATTATGGTTCAAAGCCAGTCGGGCAGGAAGGTCTGTGAGACTTTTATCTCCAATAAATTATTCAGAAAAATCTGGAAGTGATGCTGTGGCTGAAGTGATAGAGCATTGGTCTTGCACAAAAAGGAGTTCATGGACAGCACCCAGGCTGAGTTCAAGCCCCAGTACCAGACCAAAAACAAAAACAAAAACACCCCACTAAACAACAACAACAACAATATGGCACTGGGCTTTGCAAAAGGAGTTTTATTATACTTTGACCCACAGGCTTGCTCAGCTCTGTCTCCTTGAGTGGTCAGTAGCCAAGGAACTTACATAGCCGGGGCTGAGGAGGAAATGGTGGTTGGGTGGCTATAATCAAGAGTCTTGGTGGAGTAGTCTACACACCTAACTCCTGTCTAGGTAGAACTTGTGGATACTTTGCACCTTTGTCATTCTGGTCCATCCAGCCCAGGACACCCAGTTCCTAGGCTTTAGGTTCCATCCTCAGAGACACTTTGTGTGTGTGTGTGTGTGTGTGTGTGTGTGTGTGTGTGTGTGTGTGTGTGTGTGTGTGTGTGTGTGTGTGTGTGTGTGTGTGTGTGTGTGTGTGTGTATGTATTTTAATTTTTGTCAGTCATGGGGCTTGAACTCAGGAACTGGGTACTGACCCTGAGCTCTTTTGCTCAAGGCTAGCACTCTGACTTTTGAGCCACAGCACCACTTCCAGTTTCCTGGTGAGTCATCGGTGATAAGAGTCTCTTGGACTTTTCTTCCCCAGGCTGCCTTTGAACCATGATCCTCAGATCGCAGCCTCCTGAGTAGCTAGGATGACAATCGGGGACCACCAGTGGCCAGCTATGAATTCGGGGACCACCAGTGGCCAGCTATGAATTTATTCTTTATAATTTTTTAGGGGACATTAGTTACCCTGGGGAGGGGAGTGCACTTCACATCTACATTTCTTTTTTTTGGGTCCAATCATGGGGCCTGAACTCTGGGCCTGGGCGCTGTCCCTCAGCTCTTCAGCTCAAGGCTAGTGCTCTACCACTTGAGCCACAGCGCCACTTCCGGCTTTTTTCTTTTTGCTTATGTGGGGCTGAGGAATCGAACCCAGGGCCTTGAGCATGCAAGGCAAGCACTCTACCACTGAGCCACCTTCCCAGCACCTCACATCTACATTTCTACTGGTGCTTACAATGTGTTCTGATTAATCTCACCCCCTCTCCCCTACTCCCCGCCACCCTCACCCCTCTCCTTTCTTTCTTCCCTATTGTCAGTATGGTTGTTTATGGATGAGTATATTTTGGGAATGTTTTGTTATGTAAGCCCCAAACTAATAAATGCCAGTGTCAGGGAAGTCCTGCAGGTAAACACGCAGTCTAGCAAGAAACCTCATGCACAGCTTGCTTGTTTTCTTTGCCCTGTACCGCCAGTTCATCTGGCCAGCTGGCTTCTGATTGGAGATTGGAAAGTGGAAGGAGTGATCTTTTCTTTCTTGTTTTTCTTCTGCATTTGACAGTAAGTGCCAGTCTCTAGGTGCCAGGCCTCTGGCATTCCTCGAATTGGTTAGCAGAAGCTGGTGACCAGCCTGGGGAATGGCAGGTTCTGAGGCATGGTAGGAAAAGGAATGGCCTTAACTTGGTCTAGGTAGCACGATCAGCCTTAGAGGCTTCTCAGCTCTGCTAATTCCACCACCTCTTGCCCTTCTTTGGTCAGGACCTAGTGCTGGAGCTGTGGAGCAGAGCTAGAATGCTTGCCTCTTTTGCAGCAGGCCCTGGGAACTGTGCAAAACACTTCCTGGCACTGATATAAAGGCTCCCCCAAACAAAATAAACAACCCCCAAACAACCAGCCAGGTGCTGGAGGCCCAGGCCTGTAACCCTAGCAATTCAGGATGCTGAGAATGGAAGGATCTAGGTTTGAAGTCAGCATGGGCAGGAAGGTCTGTGAAAGTCTTCTCTCCCATAAACTATTAAAGAGCTGGAAGTGGAGATGTGGCTTATGGCCTTGAGCAACAAAGCTAAGAGATGACACCAGGGCTTTGGGTTCAAGTCCCAGGACCAGAACAACAACAACAACAACAACAACAAAAACCAAATACACAAATACAAATACAAGAACAAACCAACAGCCTTAGAATGGTGAGGCTGGATTTCTGACTGCACTAGAGATTTTTAAAGGACTAAGGATCTTGTGTGATTTCCTGAAGACAATCCATTAACCTTTATTGCTGGAAGAAATAAGAAATACAGAGGAAAGGTGGACACTGGTGGCTTCCACCTATAACCCTAGTTACGCAGGAGGCTGAGATCTGAGGATCGTGGTTCGAAGCCAGCGTGGGCAGAAAAATCTGGGAGACTCTTTATCTCCAGTAAACCACCAGGAAAGTGGAAGTGGAGCTGTGGCTCAAAGTAGTAGAGCCCTAGCCTTGATCTCATGGACCGCATCCAGGCCCTGAGTTCAAGACCCCTGACCTACCAAAATAATAATAATAATAATAATAATAATAATAATAATAATAATAATAATAATAATAATAATAATAATAATAATCACCTGAGTCCCATTCCGGATAGAGCTGAGAAAGTCTCACGGGTCCTTTCCACTTTTGAAAATCGGACTTTGCTAGGATTGGCGTGCCTCAGTTTCCCCCAGTGTTACTTTGTTCTCAGCCGAAGCTGTGTCCCCTTTGAGATCGTTCCTGTGGGTCCCCGTGATTTGCCCTGTGACCCCCCCCTGACCTCTGCCCCCCGACCCCGTGCCCAGGGCAGGCTGGCCTCGCCCCTCCTTAACCCCTTCGCTGCCGAGGACATTAGAAAGCAACAGGAGAGAACGTGGGAACTGAGTCTGAAAGAATCCGGCCACCGAACACTCATCACCGACGGTAAAATCCTAATAAATCATGGTGCGAAAATGCAAACACACGCAACCCCTCCCTCCCGAGCTTTGGGTGAACTGCTGTTTGTCGGGGGACCCTGGCCATCCCGAGGGGTTCACACACCTGTCCCGCGGGGTCCATTTGATCAGGATGCTCAATGTACCTGACCGGTGTTTAAAAACGACTCGCCTTCCCACACCGGGAGTCGAACCCGGGCCGCCTGGGTGAAAACCAGGAATCCTAACCGCTAGACCATGTGGGAGCCGCTGGCGGGGCCGTGCCGCGTGAGCCAATTCAATCCCTCGCGCTTGCTTCCGCCTTCCAGGCGAGGCCCCGCCCCGGCGGCAGGCCCCAAACTCCGCGCCTGCGCGGTTCCCCCCTGCTGGCTCCCCCCCCACCCCGGCGGCTGGGGTGCGGGTGTGTGTGTGTGTGTGTGTGTGTGTGTGCGTGCGTGCGTGCGTGTGTGTGTGTGTGCGCGCGCGCGCGTGCGTGCGTGTGTCCCGCCTGGACGATCCGCAGGGCCCCGCGCTGGGGACGGTGCGACGGAGCGGGGTGGGGGGGTCCCGGGCGTGACGCGGGGGGGAGGGGCTCCTGTGACGTCACGGCTGCCCCCAGAGCCGGACCCGGTGGGGAGCCAGCGGGGTGCGGGGAGGCCCGGGCGTGAGGACGCCGGCCGTCCCGCGCGCCGCTCCCACCCACCGTGCCCCGAGGCCGGGTCAGCCCAGACCCGCCGGAGCGGAGACCCAGATCCCGACTCTGGAGAAGGAAAAGGAAAAGCCCAGAGTCATTGCTTCAACACGAGAGACAGGCTGAGAGACAGACAGGCAGACACAGACAGGCAGGCAGGCAGGCAGGCAGGCACAGACAGACAGACAGACAGACAGGCAGACAGACACAGACAGACAGGCAGGCAGACAGACAGGCAGACACAGGCAGGCAAGCAGACAGACACAGACAGACAGGCAGACAGGCAGGCAGACAGACAGACACAGACAGGCAGGCAGGCAGGCAGACAGACACAGACAGACAGGCAGACAGGCAGGCAGGCAGACAGACACAGACAGGCAGGCAGACAGGCAGGCAGGCAAGCAGACAGACACAGACAGACAGGCAGGCAGACAGGCAGGCAGACAGGCAGGCAGACACAGGCTGACAGGCAGACACAGGCAGACAGACAGGCAGACATGCAGGCAGGCAGGCCGGCAGACAGACAGGCAGGCAGGCAGACAGACAGGAAGACAGACAGGCAAACAGGCAGGCAGACAGACAGACAGACTGGCAGACAGAGAAAAGGAAGGCAGGAAGAGAAAAGGAAGGCAGGCAGGCAGGAAGGAAGGCAGGAAGGCTTGCTGGGACAAAAGTGCTGTGAGAGTATAGCTTTAAGACCTTCTTTAGGGATGACCTTCTATTATTTTAAACAAAACAAACCAGCCAAACACAGGAAGGAAAACACCTGCACATCCAGATAACAACTTGTGGGTGAAGAATAAGTAAGGAATGAAAAGGTGAGCCATTGGCAGGAAGGTAAACACACATACCACCCTTGTACAGACTGTATTATGTGAAACGTAAGCATTGATATGGCATCTAGACAGGAAATGAAAACCTGATTTGAATGAGACACACCTTGCCATACAGGAAGAGGGCCAGAGTGAACTTCTTCCATGACAGGCAAAGCCCAAGGCTAAGAGGCATTGGGAGAAAAGATCTCAGCCTTGCTGATCCAAAAAGCAAAAGCATGAAAATGTCAAGCTTTGGTGTGTGTGTGTGTGTGTGTGTGTGTGTGTGTGTGTGTGTGTGTGTGTGTGTGTGTGTGTGTGTGTGTGTGTGTGTGTGTGTGTGTGTGTGTAGAAACCTCAGAAACTTAAAGCTTGTCCAGGGAGGAAGACTGGTGATTGTGATTCCTTAAAAAACTTGGTATGATCTAGAAATTCTAAAGTGGACGTCTTTTTTAAAAAACAGTGTTATTCTGGACATGTGTCTCTGCCAGGGAGCCTGATAAAAACACCTGTGACCGGTAATCCTAGCTACTCAGGAGGCTGAGATCTGAGGATCGCGGTTCAAAGCCAGCCCGGGCAGGAAAGTCTGTGAGACTCTTCTCTCCAATGAACCACCAGAATACTGGAAGTGGCGCCGTGACTCAAGTGGTAGAGCACTTGCCTTGAGCTGAAGAGCTCAGGGACAGCACCCAAGCCCAGAGTTCAGGCCCCATGACCAACAAAACAACCAGGTTAGTTAACCAGGTACAGTGGCTCACACCTGTAGTCCTAGCTACTCAGGAGGCTGAGCTCGGAAGATTGAGGTACCAAGCCAGCCCAGGCACAAAATCAGACTCTTATGTCCCATGAACTAGCAGAAGCCGCAACAGGTAGTGTGGCTCAAGTGGTAGAGCATGCTACCTTGAGTAGAAAGAACAGCGCCAGATGCATGAGGACCTGAGTTCAAGCCCCAGTACCCACATTAAAAAAAAAAAATAGGGTTGGGAATGTTGGTTAGTGGTAGAGTGCTTGCCTAGCATGCATGAAGCCCTGGGTTCGATTCCTCAGTACCACATAAACAGAAAAAACCAGAAGTGGCACTGGTTCAAGTGGTAGAGTGCTAGCTTTGAGCATAGAGAGGCTCAGGGACAGTGCCCAGGTGCTGAGTTCAAGCTCCAGGTCTGGCAAAAAAAAAAGTAGTTTGCAAGCTTTTGCTAGTCCATAATAGAAGAAAGAGATCTAACCACACATTTGAGGTCTACCTTTTCTCAAAACCTTGTAAGGAGCCAGAGAGAATCAGGACCTAGCCAAGAAGAAATCTCCCTGGGGCAGAAATGGTATAAAAACTCAGCTGGCAAATGAAGCTAAATCAAATACATAAATAACGAATAGAAAAGAAGTATTAAGCATCGGAGGAGATTCAGTTAGAGCCCAAATACAACGTTCTCAAATTGAAATTTTCTAAGCTGACTGAAAAGGTAATTTCCCCATTTCAGAACGGAAGCACCAATGGAATGAAAATAATGCAAGAAAAGACATTAAACATTGAGCCCTCTTTTTTTTTTTTTTTTTCCGGAGCCTTCACAAGCCAATAAGCAAGCAATCCAAAGAGATAGAAATAGCAAGCTCAAAGAGATAATAGTTAAATAATAAAAAGGGGGAAAAAAATCTCTGTGAGACAAAGTGTTGAATGTGCACATTGCAAAGACTTAGTGAGGAGAGAAAAGATTCATTTAAAAAAATCAATAAGAAGATGGCTGGCATACATTTTTTTTTTGGTAAAATAATTGACATTGTGAAGTATAAGGAGAAAACTCCTTCATCTTTACATTAAAGACAAAAGGCCACTTAACACAAATAAATAAAAATCAAATTACAGGTCTATTCTCGGACAGCAAACCTTAGTAACTATAGTATAAGATCCTGAAAGGGCTGTCACATTTGTTTTTAAATCTACTTTGCAGGGCTTATGCAGACATTTTTGCAAGCACACTGAGAGTATCTCAGTCTTGACTGAGCATTAATGGCTTCTGTCTCTAATCCTAGCCACTCAGGAGGCTGAGATCTGAGGAGTGTGGTTCGAAGCCAGCTGAGGCAGGAAAGTCCACGAGACATTTATTCCCAATAAACTTTGTAGAAAAAGCCGGGAGTGGCTCTGTGGCTTAAGTGATAGAGCGCTAGCCTTGAGCTGAAGATCTCGAGGATGGTGCCCAGGCCCAGAGTTCAAGCCCCATGACCGACAGAAAATAAAAGTCAGAAGTGAGGGCTGGCTTAAGTAGTAGAGCAGCAGCCTAGAGGGAAAAAGCCAAGGGCTGGGAACGTGGCTGAGGGGTAGAGTGCTCACTGAGCACGCAAGAAGCCCTGGGTTCTATTCCTCAGTTCCACATAAACAGAAAAAGCCAGAAGTGGAGCTGTGGCTCAAGTGCTGGAGAGCTAGCCTTGAGCTGGAGAAGCTCAGCACCCAGGCCCTGAGTTCAAGCCCCAAGACCCACTAAAAGGAAAAAGCATATATATACATATAGGTGCATATAGATGCATATGAATATATAAGTGGATAATAATCTAGCCTTGCTGCTTAGGGAACCTCACATGGAAAGGATGTCCATCAGTCAGGGTGGCCGGCACCTACCTGCCTCCCACCCCTCGTTGATCCTGACCTTGGTGGGCACCGCCTAAGCACCTAAGCAGGTGCAGATAGCTCCTCCCCTCCTCCCACACAAGCTGGGTCAGATGAGAGCCTCAGGCCAGGCCCAGCTCCCTGGGCTGGGGCTTTCTGCAGGGAGGAGGCCGAGTTCCGCCCCGGAGGAAGTTACACCTCCCTTCCAGCAGTGCATGAAGGCAATCGGTTGTTTCAAAGCCATCTGGGAGCTCAGAATCTGAGAAAGGACGTTCAGGATGTTGGACAGGGGTAGGCGGGGTTCTGGGTGGCTCAGGCCTACTTGGTCCTGAGCTATGCCCTCCCCCCCACCGCCCCCCACCTTCACCCCATCACCTCCGGGACCCCCTTCTTCACTGCTGGAGACTACTGACGTCTGAAAAGTGTTCTTGCCATAAAATTTTGCTACTCAGTAGGCTGAGATGTGAGGATCGCGGTTCAAAGCCAGCCCGGGCAGGAAAGTCCATGAGACTCTTATCTCCAATGAACCACCAGAAAAACCAGAAGTGGCTCTGTGGCTCAGAGTGGTAGAGTGTTCGCCTCAAGCCAAAAAGCTCAGGAACAGCAGCCAGGTCCTGAGTTCAAGGCCCATGACTATAACGAAACAAAGAGTTTCAATTATTTTTTGTTTTACTTTACTTTTAATGAACACATCACGTTACTGGTGTGATGTTTGTATACCCAAGTAGACTGTGTAATGATCAAAGCAGGGTGTAAGCATTTCCCTTCAGCATTTAGCCTTTCTCTGTGATGATAAAATTATTTACAATCCTGTCTCCTATTTTTGGGGGTAAGGGAGTTGGACGTGGTTTCACTGTACTTATTTTCTTTCTTTCTTTCTTTCTTTCTTTCTTTCTTTCTTTCTTTCTTTCTTTCTTTCTTTCTTTCTTTCTTTCTTTCTTTCTTCTCTTTTCTTTCTTTTTTTCTTTTAGTTTGTGTCAGTTCTGGGGCTTGAACTCATGGCCTAGATGCTGTCCCTGAGCTTTTGTGCTCAAGGCTAGCGCTCTACCACTGAGCCACAGCTCTACTTCTGGCTTTTGGTGGTTAATTGGAGATAAGAGTGTCACTGACTTGCCTGTCAGGGCTGGCTTTGAACTGCGATCCTCAATCCTCAGATCTCAGCCTCCTGGGTAGCTAGCATTCCAGGCATGAGCCACCAGCTGGGCCATTCTAGTTTGAGATACATAATAACGTGTTCATTTGTCTTCCTTTATTCCATGTAACAGCACACCAGGTTCCATTCCTGCTCTCTGACTGTAACTCTGTATACATGGACCCACCTCCCTTCCTCCTCCCACCCCTCCCCTTCCCAGCCTCTGGTGGCCACTCGGCTCTTCTGTCCTCAATTTCTTTGTCGTCATTTTCTTTTTCTTACATTCTACATATGAGTGACACTTATCTTTCTCTCCCTGGCTGACTGCCCTTTAGATCCATTCATATCTACAAAATGACAGGATTTCATTTTTGATGGCTGTATAATATTCCCTTCTGAGCACTACTTTTCACTTACACAGGAGTTCCAGGAAGAGATTCAACAGCTTGTCATGAGCTTGTATTAGAGGAAGTGACTTCTAAGCCCTGTGCTGTGTGTGTGTGTGTGAGAAAGATAGATCTACATACACTGCCTATGATCTTCCTTCTCCCATACTGAGATGGAAGTGATGTCTGCATGGGTTTTATTTTTCCTTTGGCTTGGAAAACCATGGAGAGAAACGCAGTGGAGTCCTGCGGCGTTCTCTTGGCTGCCACAGTCTCCTAAGCAATAAATCACGGTGCTCACCAGCAGAAATGACTGATGACTGCACTCGGGGAGGGCAGGGGCTGGGGGTGCCTGTCTCATGCTGAGTGGCTGTGGATCGCAGGCTGCAGCGATCTGATGCTCCACACCTGTCCACAGACTCGGCCACGGTTCCAAGCCGTGGCCCATCTTCTCCTGGGCAGAGAGGCCCTTCCTGTTTGTTTCAAACGTGATCCATGTTCCTTCTTCTCCTGGGTGTGACAAGAGGACATTTCGGTATTTTCTCTTTGGCTCCTGCCAGGACATCTAAGGTTTGATAATATGTATTTTTCATTTGAAGTGTTTTCTGTGGGGATTATTACAGAGGAGGCACAGCGCATGCGTGTTACGTGGTTTTCTGGTTTATGAAAACTACATGCAACTGAGATCCATCACTATTCCCAGACCGTTTTAATTGAAATAAAAAAAACAGACTTAGTTTCCAGTTGAACATAAACCTGTTAGAAGGCATGAATCTACTGTCTTCCTTTCCTTTCCTTCCTTCCTTCCTTTCCTTTTGTTTCCTTTCCTTCCTTCCTTCCTTCTCCCTCCCTCCCTCCCTCCCTCCCTCCCTCCTTCCTTCCTTCCTTCCTTCCTTCCTTCCTTCCTTCCTTCCTTCCTTCCTTCCTTCCTTCCTTCTTTCCTTCCTTCCTTCCCTTCTTTCTTAAAAAAATGTTGTGCCAGTACTGGGGCTTGAACTTAGGGCCTGGGCACTGTCTTTTAACCTTTTCACTCAAAGATGGCACTCTACCACTTGATCCCCACCTCCACTTCTGGCTTTTTGCTGGTTAATTAGAGATATGAGTTTCATGAATTAAAAAAATTTTTTTTTTGGCCTGGGCTGTGTGGAGCACATGGGCAGCAAAGATGGTGCTGGGAGGGGGTTGAGTGGGCAGAGCCTAATTTACTGTAGAGCACATGGCCAGCAAAGATGGCGCTGGGAGAGAGTAGAGTGGGCAGAGCCCAATTGACCTTCCGATCAGTGCCTAACCAGCCCGTGAAGGCTCAGGTGCATGATAAGGTGTGACCTTGACAGTGATTGGTTCCTCTTCCTCCTGTGCCATGCCACCTGCCCTTTTTGGCTTTAAAAAGGGCTGCTCTCTGTTAATAAACGAGTTTTTCTACCTGCTGGAATTGGCTCCCTGCTGTGTCTGATTGTCTCCTGTGTCTGATTGTCTCCTGGGCTGAGGGAGGCTAGGGAACGGGCGAGCGCCGCACTTACCTTTCCTCGGACCCCGTCCGTCTTTTGTGGGACGGACGAAGACCCAACAGGGCTGGCTTAGAACCACCATCATCAGATCTCAGCCTCCTGAGTGAATCACTGGCACCAGCCATATTTTGGTTTCATTCTTCCTTGGGTCTTTCCTTTCTAATTTTTTTTCATGGTGTTGGTTTTGTTGGTGATTTTGGTGCTGCTGAATCCCTCACAGCTGTGTGTGAGCTTCTCTGATGGAAAGAAATTGGTTTTCTTCTTCATTATATTTTCTTCTAATTTCTTTGGGGTTCTGCTTGTGCTTTTTCCTGGGCTCATGAGTGGAGGTTTCATTTCATCTATCGTTGATTCTAAGCAGTGCGTTTAACAACGTGTGTTCTGAAAGTTTCTTTGGAACCTCCTTCACCCCACAGGATTGAAGCGAGAGCACTCTTACTTATGATTCAGCTGCAACTGACTTGCAATTTCGACTTTGATTTGACTTTGTCACTAAAGGTTATGTAAGTGCCTAACCTTTTATTGTTTTAAAATTTTTTTTCTTTGTGTGTGTGCGCACGTACATGTGCACATGTACTGGTACTGGGACTTGAATTCAGGGCCTTGTACACTGGGTTGTTGTTGTTGCTAGAGACTTACTCTACCATTTGAGGCACATCTTGACTTCCAAGTTTTGGCTGCTCAATTGGAGATAAGAGTTTCACAGACTTTTCTGGCCTGGTCTGGCTATGCACCATGATCTTCAGATCTCAGCTTCTTGAACAGCTGGGATTATAGGCGTGAGCCACTGGTGCCCAATTTATCTTTTTGTTTGTTTGTTTGTTTTTTGTTTGGTCATTGTGGGGCTTGAACTTAGGGCCTGGGCGCTGTCTCTGAGCCTCTTTGTGCTCAAGGCTAGCACTTGAGCCACAGTGCTACTTCTGGGTTTGGAGTGGTATTGAAGATAAGAGTCTCATGGGGACTTTTCTGCCTGGGCTGGCTTCAAACCTTGATCTTTAGATCTCAGCCTCCTGAGTAGCTAGGATTATAGGGGTGAGCCATTAGTTCCGGGCTTCATGATGTTTTTGAGATTGAGTGCTTATTAGAATAAATTCTCCACTTGAAACTTCTGAGATGCCATGAGAAGTATAAAGTCAGCTGTGTCAGCCCTGTGTCAGTCTGTCTGTACTATATGCATATGTATTATGTATTTTATGTATATAACTAAATGTAATATAATATAAATATAAAATACATAGTATGTATATATAAACATACTATAACTAAAGTATAACATTTAGTATGCACATGTATATTAATATATACATAGTCTATAGTTTAATATAGTTTATATAATCTACAATGTGACCATATTACAGGTAATAGATAATATATATTATATAGATATTGTACTTATATATTATTTACCCACACTTTTATAGAGTTAACCCAGTGCCAGTCTACCCCCCTGCCCAATAACACTCTTGCAGTTTTAGTTCCCTAATAAACTTCAGTGTGCACCGATGCACATGATCATTTTTCTCTTTTAACTTTTCATTTCTTATTGTCTAGTGAACTATAGCCATTTTGTCAAACTTAAAAAACAATCCATATAATATTGCAGATTCTTTAAGCGTGCTCATTTGTCTTAATCTTGTTTCTGGGAAAGAATTGACATCTTCTTTATGGTATAAATAAAACCCATCGGTATTCTTCTTGATAGCTTGTGAGTCTCATGACGTCGTTTTTAAATTTCAGTTGGCTGATCATGAAAATGCATTTGAGTATTCACCTAACATGGGGGCACCTGTGGCTCATGCCTGTAATCCCAGCTACTCAGGAGGCTGAGATCTGAGGATTGTGATTCCAAAGCCAGCCTGGGCAGAAAAGTCCATGATACTCTTATCTCCAATTAACCACCAGAAAGCTGGAAGTACAACTAGTAGACCAGTAGACCTGCACCTCTTCGCCCCCCCCCAAAAGGTTAATTTTTTTTGATTGTTTTACTTCTGCAAAACTTGTATTTCCTCTGGGGTTTATTTGTCCCAAGGTGTGAGTTAAGAATGACAAAATCTTTTAGCTCTAAATATTGTTTAAACAAGTTAATTATGACTTCATTTTTTTACTCCTTGTACTGATCCTGGGACTTGAACTCAGGGCCTGGGCAGTGTTGCTTAGCTTTTGTACTCAAGGCTGATGCTCTACCACTTGAGCTACAGCTCCACCTCTGGCTTTTTGCCAGTTAATTAAAGGTAAGAGTCTCACAGACTTTCCTACCTGGGCTGGCTTTAAATTATGATTCTCAGATCTCAGCCTCCTGAGTACCAAGGATTACAGGCATCAGTCACTTGTGTCTGGCTAGAATAAATATTTTTTTTATTGTTATCATAAAGGTGATGTACAGAGGGGGAATACAGTTCTGTAAGTCAAGTGAAGAGTACAAGTACAGTTCTTTTTTGGACAATCTCACCCCTTTCCTGCAGACATGAGCCACCGTCTCCTGGTTAGTAAAGTCTCTATTTGAACAGCCCCCCCCCCAAGCATAACACACAAAACCATATCAAAACGAATCATAGTTCCCCTTTCCCAGATAGGTGACCAAAGATATTTTCTGCAGAGAAAAATAGTAACACCCTACATTACAGAACTCATGGTTCTCAGTATAAATTCAGGACATTGCATGACCCTCTCAATGTGGGGTGCAGCTTGTTTCTGTGGGTACCCCTTATCCCATGACTGGTTCAGAAACATCCCCTCTCTCCTCCCTCCTCTCCTACCCCTTGCCTGACTTCCTCTCTGCTACCACATCTCCCACTTGATAGAGAAATAGGAAGTCCTAGGGGGTGGGGTGAAATGTATGCAGATCCCCAACAATGGGGAACATCCCTCACCTTCCCCCACATCCCCACCTTCAACCCAGTCTATCTGTGTCTATTCTATTCTCCTGCAAGGACATAAACATTCCCATTCTAGACAAAGCCTGGGCCCACCACCAGGAAGACTGGCTCCATCTCTGTCACCCTCTCAGTGAAATTCCAGCACAGGTGAACCTGTCTGGTTTTGCATACCCGCCCCTCTTTCTCTCTGATTGGCTCCTCTCCCTCCAATGGCTCTGCAGCACCCATGCTGATGTCCCTGAGTCTGATCCAGTCAGCACCCAGATGTAATGACAGGGGGCGTGGCCTGGAGTCGGAGAGTCTCAGAATGGAAGGTAGTGGTTGGGGTATGAACTTTCTGGATTGGCTGATTTGTATTTGGGGGAAAAGAATTGGGTCCCTGTGAGATCAGCAAGGCCCAAGACCTCAGAGCATCAGGTCACTGAAGCCAAAGACCCAGTGGTTAAATCAATTTGTCTTCTGGCCAGGACAGAAAGGCCAAAAGGGCAAAGGAATGCGGGGGGGAGGGGGAGGTGGACAGAAGCAAGAGTGTGGTTAGAATAGCAAACCATGGAATAGAAGTTTGGGGGGGGGAAAACGTGTGAAGAAGAGATGCTTAAACGTAATGTACTTTTTATAAATAAGAACAGACCCTATTAATCCTGGTAGTAAAAATGAGCACTATGATATGGCAGAAATAAAAGAAGGGACGCCAAACTATCAGAGGCACATGTTAGGGAATGCCAACCATCCTGGGAACTTTCCATGAACCTAAATTAGGGTGATAATTCAAGTATCGCTATGTGGGAGAAACATCTGAACAGTGACGTTTCCACTTCCACAGGGCTGTGGAATTACAACCCCGGGAGACCCTGGGCTTATCATAATCTAATGTCACTACCATGCCTGCCAAAGCCCCAGGGTCCTTTCCTGGCCATAAAATTATAGGTGTGAAATACATCTGGGCCATTTTCTCCAAAACGTCTCACAGAAATCACCAGAAGATGCCAAGGATGACTTCCTCCCATTGAAATGGCTGAAACAAAAGTGGTTAAAAATAATAATAAAAAAATAGATGGTTAAGAATAGCCACAGACGTGGTAAGGCAACAAGCTATCATTACTCAGAATCTGGCCTGCAATTAAAGACCTTCCAAAAGGTTGCAGTGTTTCTTGCCCACTTCTTCGCCAATTTCAAATCTTGCCTCCACTAATTCTCCGCGAGGAAGGCGGGCTATTTGGAGGGACCGTCTCTATATTGTAGGATTCCTCCTCCATGAGGAGACGGACTCACTCTGGGTCTATAAATCTGACAAGGGCTACCTTCCAACATCTAGGCCCCCGAAGCTCTCCAGAGCACATTCAAGGGTCAGGTGAGCAGCTTGTACTGTCCCAAGGGTTCAACATGGAGGTGATGGCCGTGAGACAGACATGGGCCTGGTGGGTAAAAGCTCTGAGGTGGGGGACCCTTGCTGTGGGTCACGGGTGACCAGTTAGACCAAGTCGGTTTGTGCAGCATTCCCATGGCTCTCTGCCTCTTGTGCTTTGTGTCCGCTTGAAATTCTCCTAAATGAACACACCCTGGTGAGTCCGAGTCTGAAAGTTCTCCTTAACAATTTGTTCGCATCCTTCACATGCCAGGTAGAAGGTTATTTGGGGACGTTTTATTTCATTTTTAAAAATTAATTGTGCTAGGTGCCCTTGGTTTATGCCTGTCATCCTAACTAACCATGAGGCTGAGATCTGAGGGATCCATGAGGTTCAAAGTCAGCCCAGGCAGTCAAGTCCGGGAGACTTTTATCTCCAGTGAACCACCAACAAACTGGAAGTGAAGCTTTTCCTCAAGTGTTAGAGCACCAGCCTTTAATGGGAAAAGCAGGTGAGAGAGAGCTCCAGGCCCTAATACCAGCGCAACGTAAAGATCAAGAGGTAGTGAGGGCACCTGTGATCCTAGCTACTCAGTAGGCTGAGATCTGAGGATCACACTTCAAAGCCAATCCGGGCAGGAGAGTTCCTGAGATGCTTATCTCCAATTCACCACCAAAAAGCTGGAAGTGATAGAGCACTCGTGTTCACACGGATAATCCTCCCTACTCAGGATGCTGAGATCCTCTTGAGAATTGAGGCTCAAAGCCAGCCCAGGCAGGAAAATCTGTGTGTGACTCATCTCCAAGGAACCAGCAAACAAGCAGAAGTGGAGGTCTGGCTCAAGAGTGTAGAGTGTTTAGTTTTGAGTGAAAAAGCTAAGGGACAGGGCCCAGGTCCCCTGTACTCCATACAGGCACAAACAAACAAATACATTCAATTAGATGCCGATTCTTTATTGCCTCCCTTTTAGTTTAGCATCCCACATTCTGTGTGGCCGTGAACGCAGCCTTAGCGGAGTGAGGATCTGGAGGGGGCGGAGCAGAATTGCACAATGGGAAGAGGAAGACATAGCCACATCCGACTGGGCACAGGTACCCACTGTGCCTTTGGTGGGGGGGCGAGGGCATCAGCCATGCAGGGGTTGTACTGCCGCATCGTTGCATTACTGCAGATCCACACGCGCTGCACAGCTGCCTGAGCGGGCCTGTTTGCATGCCTTGGTGGTTGCAGGGTTGCAGGGCTGCACGGGCTGGTGGTGATCCCTGCACTGCTAGTCCTCCCTACTGGGATAACCATAACCACGCTAGCCCACGGGTCGGGATACAAGTTGGCTCTTCATGCGGTGGTTGCAGCTGCTCCCTTGGCTGCGTGAATCTTCGTGGGACTCAGGCAAGGCCAACTCTTGGAGGAGTAGCATCTCCTCCTTGACCCTGTTTCCAGGCACGCCGCAATGCGATGTTTGCAGAGCGAGCTGCCAAGGGGCCTGCTTCCTCCAATCAGAGGTCCAGCAGCGGACACCGAGGGCAGAGGGGAGAAGGCTCTTGTTCTTCTGGTGGGCCTGCTGCAAACAGAGACAGTGGCCTTATCAGCGCCAGTGTCCCAGCATCTTGTCCTTTGTGGATGCCAAGGAGGAGGGCTCAAACACTTTCTACAACCCGATGAGAAGAGAAGCGTGAGCCAGGCGCTGGTGGCTCATGCCTGTAATCCTAGCTACTCAGGAGGCTGAGATCTGAGGATCTGAGGATCTGAGGATGGCGGTTCAAAGCCAGCCCGGGCAGGAAAGTCCGTGAGACTCTTATCTCCAATAAACGACTAGAAAACCAGAAGTGGTGCTGTGGCTCAAGCAGCAGAGCGCTCGCTTTGAGCTGAAGAGCTGAGGGACAGCGCCCAGGCCCAGAGTTCAAGCCCCATGACCAACTGTCGCTACCGCCTCGACCAGCAAGGAAGACACGACACCGGACTCTTCTCTCTGCAGTTTATTCAGGACCTTTTTGTAATCTTGTGACCCCAACCCCGGGGAGAATTCCCCACAGCCTTAAGTACCCGCTGGGTAGCCAACCCTGATACGCCACGTGGGAACCACCAATAGGTTCAGGTGCGCGGAAGCAAGCCAGATTCTTTGCCTTAGCCATATCAGGAGTTGTTTACCACAGAGAGCACTCGCCATCGGGAAGGCGGAGGGCGGAAGCTGGCACCACCTTCCAGGTGCGGCCTCTCGCAGCTCTCTACAGTTCCCCCTTTTTTGTTTAAAGAACACAGATGAGAACAGAGGTCTGATCCCTGTTGTGCAATGCAAGGACTGCATACAAGCCTTCTCCCAGAGGGCGCCTTCTCTAGGGATGACTCAGCCTGTCCATTGATTCGTTTTTCACAAGGACGGGAAAAGGCGAATCGAACCTGTGTGCAATCAAACATGCTCTCCTCGAGGCAAAACTCATGCCTCTCGACTGCAGTACTTTGGCTTTGCAATCTGTGTTCATTGTTTTAGGGTGGCAAGCCACGCTTAGGGGGACTGACCTGCTCCAATGACTGTAAAGGCTTGGATAATCATGGCTGCACTGCGACGCTGAGAACCTCTAATTTGGCAAATGCACCACAGACATACCAAGGAGGCTAACACCAGGAGGCCTATCAGGGCTCCCAAACCCGCCCCCTCCTTGAGATGAATCATAGCAGCGGAGATCCATGAAGATAACCCCTCCGCCAATCCGGCATCCACTTGGGTCGAGTTCACCATGACGATGGCAACCCTGAGCTGTTCCATCAGGCTGTCGAACTCCCCAGTTCAATTACCTAAAAGATAACTAGACAACTGTTTAGACAAATTTGCAGCGTTTTTTGAATAGGTTTTTTCCTGGGCCTGAACTCTGGGCCTGGGCGCTGTTCCTCAGCTCTTCAGCTCAAGGCCAGCACTCTACCACTTGAGTCACAGTGTCACGTCCGGCTTTTTTCATTTTGCTTATGTGGTACTGAGGAATTGAACCCAGGGCCTCAGGCATGCAAAGCAAGCACTCTACCACTGAGCCACTTTCCCAGCCCCCATTCTTCTGGGTTAATTGCACCACAGCAGCAGCTAATCCAGCATTAGTTAGTGGTCCGCCCAGCTCTCTGCAAACTATCATCCATGCTTCTAGTCCCCTATTCTTATATGGGGTTATGGCGGCTCTGCATTCCTTAGTGCACTGCTCGTAAACAAGCTGTTTAATTAATGGCATGGCTGCGTCTGGGTCACCAAAAATTCTGCCAGCGGCCTCGACCATACGGGCAATAAAGTCTGAAAATGGCTCCATAGAGCCCTGCAGGATTTTGGTGAGATTGCCACTCACCTCGCCTTTATTTGGTAAGGCCTTCCATGCCTTTATGCCAATTTTATTGATTTGTTCATAAACTTGAACCGGGTAGCCTATCTGCTGATTGGCGAATCTCCCCTGTCCAAGCAGCATATCTCTGTCCCAAGCTGGGTTTCCCCCAGCCTGATTGGCCGCAGCCTCTTCACTAGCAAATTCAATCAAAAAAGCCTTCCAATCTAAATACTGACCTGGGCTCAAACAAGCTCGTGCGAGCCCACTCCAATCACCGGGTGTCATGCAGTGTCTGTTTAGGGCCTCCACCTGGGCTACAGTAAAGGAGGCCGTGATTCCGTATGTCCGCACAGACTCAGCTAAAGATTTTATCACCTTAAAATCTAAGGGTTCATGATACCGCTGTCCCTGTGGATCCTGAAATATTGGACAGGCTAGATGTAACTCGGTTCTGACCGCTTTCCACACGCCTGGGCTGAAAGAACAGCCGGGGCTGCCACTTCCAGGGTCCTCCACATAGAGCGGAGGGGCCGAAGGTGTGGGGCGGTGTACGGAGGGCGTGCATTCGTCTTTATCTGGGTCCTCTCTCTCCTTCCCTTTCCTCCTCTTTCTTATCTTTGTTTTTTCTATTTGTTCTATGAGTGATTGTAGTTCCTCTGAGTCTGTAGACTCAGAGGTCTCTAGTTCGGCAAAATCGGGGTATAACCCCCCCCCTGCTCTCCTCCTTTTCGCTGTCTGCCCTTTCTGATCTTTCTTCCTGCAGCATTTCTAAGGCGGCCTGACCATTCTCTACCGCCTCACTGCAACGCTGGTCCTCGAGACAGCCTCTTATCAGTTTCCATATTGGTCTCACTCCGCTCTTAAGCGTTCCTTGTTCAGAGGCAAAATCTAGGTCCCTCCCTAGTTTCTCCCAAGAGGCCACCGTGAGGCTTCCAGAGACAGCGAACCATGGGGCAACGGTGTCACATTCATTCAAAAATCTCTCTAAAGTACTCTTTTTTATTTTTAACTTTTTTGAGTGCAGTAGCTCATTGAGAGCCAAAAAAATTGGGTGCAAAAAAGAAGCGCCCATGTTTTAAACATTTAAAGCTGGTAAACAAACTTTTACTTTCACTTTTGGCTACTCTATTGACTAGCCCCGGGTTCTCGCTCTTTCTTTATCTACTGAGAAGAGCAAAATCCCCCCGCTCTTGTGGCGGATTCCCCTTTTACCTGGGAACTTACTCCCCGCTCTTGTGGCGGATTCCCCTTTTACCTGGGGACTTACCCCCGCTTTTGTCGCGGATTCCCCTTTTACCTGGGGACTTACCCCCGCTTTTGTCGCGGATTCCCCTTTTACCTGGGAACTTACCGGTGCACCACCCTGACCGCAGAGAGTTCTGAGTCCTCGTTGGGGTTATGGCTGAGTCCCCGTACGGGCCACCACGTGTCGCTACCGCCTCGACCAGCAAGGAAGACACGACACCGGACTCTTCTCTCTGCAGTTTATTCAGGACCTTTTTGTAATCTTGTGACCCCAACCCCGGGGAGAATTCCCCACAGCCTTAAGTACCCGCTGGGTAGCCAACCCTGATACGCCACGTGGGAACCACCAATAGGTTCAGGTGCGCGGAAGCAAGCCAGATTCTTTGCCTTAGCCATATCAGGAGTTGTTTACCACG